>NC_062551.1:46752519-47377519 GCF_016906955.1 Phacochoerus africanus | reverse complement strand
CGATCCGGCGTTGCCATGAGCTGTGGTGTAGGTCGCAGACGCGGCTCGGATCCCGCGTTGCTGTGGCTCTGGCGTAGGCTGGTGGCTACAGCTCCGATTCAACCCCTAGCCTGGGAACCTCCATATGCCGAGGGAGCGGCCCAAGAAATAGCAACAACAACAAAAAGACAAAAAAAAAAAAAAAAAAAGACTCTGGAGTTCCCTCGTGGCGAAGCAGAAAAGACTTCGACTAGCAACCGTCAGGTTGCGGGTTTGATCCCTGTCACTCGCTCAGTGGGTTAAGGATCTGGCGTTGCTGTGAGCTGTGGTGTAGGTTGCAGACGCGGCTTAAATCCAGCGTTGCTGTGGCTGTGGTGTAGGCTTTTGGCTACATCTCCGATTAGACCCCTAGCCTGGGAACCTCCATACGCAGCGGGTGCTGCCCTAAAAAGAAAAAAAAAAATTGTATTTAAAAACTGTACTAATACACAATGTGTTACGTAAGTGTCGCTCGCATCATTATCGTCGTCATTATTATAAAAACTGATGAGGCAAGAATAACAGCCGTAGCAGACATCTTTTGTATGCCTGTCACATTTCAGGCCCTGAGCTGAGATCTTTTCACTGCATCTTATTTCGGTCTTACAACAATCCTGCTATTATTTACACTTTTTTGGAAGAGGAAATAAAAATATGTGGTTCTTACTCTGTATAGTTTTTGCGGTTTTTTTGGCTGCACCCACAACATAGGGAAGTGCCTGGGCCAGGGATTGAACCCACACCCCAGCAGTGACCAGAGCTGCTGAAGTGACAACACCAGATCCTTAACCCATTGCACCACAAGGAAACTCCTATGTATAATTTTATTGAACTGCAAGATATTGCTTTGTGTAACCTACAGCTTAATAATAATACTTTAATTGATCTCTGTGTCAATCAGTTACCACGTGGTAGGCTCTATTTTTTTTTTTTTCTTTTTGGGGCCACACCAGTGGCACATGGAAGTTGGCGGGCTAGGGATCGAATTGGAGCTGTAGGTGCCAGCCTACACCACAGCCACAGCAACTCGGGATCCAAGCCACATCTGGGACCTACACCACAGTTCACGGCAAGGCCAGATTCCCAACCCACTGGGCGTGACCAGGGATTGAACCTGCATCCTCATGGATACTAGTCAGGTTTGTTACTGCTGAGCCATGACAGAAGTCCCTGGTAGGCTCTATTGATTTCCTCATGGAATTTTCTCTACAACCCCAGAAAGTGAGGTCTTCTCCAAATTAGACAGATGAGAAAACTGAAGCCAGAGGCACAAGGTTGCCTGCCTGGCAGGAGGCCCAGGTGTGTGGAACCCTACATTGGGCCTCCAGTTCCATAGTTGCCTGTTTTAGGAAACTGCAGAGGTGCTCTGCCCCAGCTCCCCAGAGCCCCTAATCTCTTCCAGCCCCACTTCCCACAGGCATCCAGGAGCAAGAAGGAGCTGGTTGCCTCTCTCAGGGCTCCCCTACTTACAAAGCCCAGGCCACTCATCTGCATGAAGTGTGGTCCAGCTAGCAGCCCTACGTGGCTCAGAAAGGCCCTGGGGAGACAGAGAATTACAATTCTGGGGGTTGGGGCCTAACCCTCATGATGAATTGGCTTTTTCTTCTAACTGGGAGATTTTATACAATACGGAGACAGTAAAGTGGAATGGTTAGGAACCCTGACTCTGGGTTCAAATCCCTGGCTCAGCCTCTGTGTGAATGTAAGCAAGTTACTCCACCTCTGTTTTCCTCATCTGGAAAATGGGCAACATAAGAGTACTGACTTCACAAGACTATTGTGAGAATTACAGTTGTCCCTCAGCAGCCTTTGAGGGCTTGGTTCCAGGACCCTGCTGGATACCAAAACCTGTGGCTATCCAAGTCCCTTATATAAAATTGTGTAGTATTTGCATATAACCTATGCATTTCCTCCAATATATTTTAAATGATCTTTAGATGACATATAATACCCAATACAATGTAAATGATATGTAAAAATAGTTTTACATACAATCTAAATGCTGTGGAAATAATTGCAGACTTGTGGCAAATTCAAGTTTTGCTTTTTGGAACTTTCTGAAATTCAAAAAAAAATTTTTTTTGATCCACAGTTAGTTGAATCTGCAGATGGGGAACCCACAGATATCCAAGGGGCGGCAGTACCTCATATTCAGGTCATGTTCTTTTTTTTTTTCCTTTTGTCTTTTTTTTTTTTTTTTTTTTGCCATTTCTTGGCCCGCTGCCGTGGCATATGGAGGCTCCCAGGCTAGGGGTCCAGTCGGAGCTGTAGCCACCGGCCCACGCCACAGCCACAGCAACGCGGAATCCGAGCCGCGTCTGCGACCTACACCACAGCTCACGGCAATGCTGGATCCTCAACCCACTGAGCAAGGCCAGGGATCGAACCCGCAACCCCATGGTTCCTAGTCGGACTCGTTAACCACTGCACCACGACAGAAACTCCCCAGGTCATGTTCTTAAAACTATACACGGGGACATCCCCTGTAGTGCGGCCAGTTAAGGATCTGGCATTGTCACTGCAGCACCTCCAGTCACTACAGTGGCACGGGTTTGATCCCTGGCCTGGTAGACTCCACATGCCGAGGGCATGGGCAAAAAAAAATTACACAAAAAATGTTTGAAGTATAATAGATTGCTAGGTGTATTAACTTATTGATACAATTGTAATATATAGCGCATAAGTTTGTATCATGTTGAATTATATAGTGCATAATTATATAATTAGATATTTAGGCTAATATAATCACATAGTACAATTATAGTTTCTCTATCATACCCAATATAATACATGCTTGTATAGTAAATGCTAAGTTTTTCCTTAGAATTGTATATATAACAGAAATTTATTCTGTGTCACTGTGCATTATATCATAAGATATTAATAGTGTTTCTTTTTTCGGTCAGTCATCCTTACGTGTTTTAGGACCTGCCCCCGTTGCTCCGTGGACACCTGGTCTGTGCGGTGGGGGGTGTGCGGGCCTCCCTGGTGATTGCCTCCTTCTGTTTACTCACCTCCCACCTGGAGAGGGGGCGCCCGGGCTGCCCCCACCTCCCAGAAGTAACATTGCAGTGACCACCTTCGTGTGTGTCGGCTCACGGAACTGAGGGAGAATGTCTCGGTGTGCACACCCAGGAGCTACTTTCGGGGCGACGGCTCCAAACACGCATTTAATTTGCCTGCGGTGCCAATGGCCCTCAGGAGCGGCTGTGCCCATCAGTACATGAGGGTTCTTAGGGCCCCACAGCCCCAAACTCCACTTGGCATTTTCCAGCTTCTAATTTTTGCCAGACAAATACGATGACTCACCATTGTTTCAATTTGCACTTCCCTGATCTCTTACCAATAATTGCTGGCTCTTCTTAGGTGCCTGGCAGAGTTTTGAGTCTCCTTGTCACCCGCTCATCCTCTGTCCATTTTCATTGATTTAGTTATTTGGCTGCACCTGCAGCATGCAGGAGTTCCTGGGCCAGCAATCAAACCCAGGCCACAGCAGTGACTCCAGTGGCTTCAGATCCTTAACCTGCTGTATGACAAGGGAACTCGCTCTTCACCACCCCCTTTGCTTTGCTTTTAGGGCTGCCCCTGTGGCATATGGAGATTCCCAGGCCGGGGGTAGAATTGGAGCTACAGCTGCTGGCCTACCCCACAGCCACAGCAACGCCACATCCGAGTCGCCTCTGTGACCTACACCACAGCTCATGGCAACTCAGGATCCTTAACCCACTGAGCAAGGCCAGGGATCGAACCCACATCCTCATGGATACTAGTCAGATTTGTTTCCGCTGTACCACAGCAGGAACTCCCTCTTCGCCCATTTTTAAAATCAGAGTGGCTGTCTTTTTTTCTTGCTGACTGGCAGCTGTTTCTTGTGCGTTCTAGATCGTAATTTCTCATTGATTTGTAGGTATTTTAAATACCACTTTTCATCTCTGTCTTCTGATGTTCGTTCCCTGACATCCTCATTAAAATAACTCTTGATGTGGATGTTATTAAATGCATCCTTTGATTGTTTCATGAGTTTTCGTGGTTTGCTTCATAATTCTTTCCCTTTGTGGTTGTCAGTGTTATTGTCTGAGGGCCACGAGGGCAGCACATGTTCAAAGCAGTGCCGGGGCCTTTTCCCTCCCTTGAGGCTTCTCCGAGTCCTGGGGCCTGGAGACACTCTCCCACTGCAGGCTCGGCTCAGCCAGGGCCGTTACATGACCTTGTGTGATGCGGGTGCTTCATATGCACTGGGCTGAGCGCTAGATAGATAGCACGGCATGGAGAGCACCCTGAGGTCGAAGGAGAAAGAAGAGAAAAGGCAGGTGGAGGAAAGAAGGCAGCGCGTCTGAAACCATGTGCCTGCCACGAAATGGAAAACCCAAAGAGAATGAGCTCTGTGCTTGTCTAAATGTTCTGATCTGAAAAAAACCATCCTGGAGCTCCCTGGTGGTTCAGGAGTCAAGATCTGATGTTGTCACTTCTGTGGTTTGGGTTGCTGCAGTGGTGCAAGTTCAATCCCTGGCTGCAGAATTTCTGCATCCCATGGGTGTGTCCAAAAAGCATTAAAATAAAAAGATTTTTTTTTTAATTTTAGGGAGTTCCCATTGTGGCTCAGCAGGTTAAGAACCTGAATAGTATCCATGAGGATGGGGGTTTGATCCCTGGTCTCACTCAGTGGGTTAAGGATCTTCAAGCTGCGGCATACGTAAAAGGTGCGGCTCAGATCTGGTATTGCTGTGGTGTGGGCTGGCAGCTGCAACGCCAATTTGACCCCTAGCCTGGGAACTTCCATATGCTGCAGGTGCAGCCCTAAAAAAGAAAAAAAAAAAAAAGAAAGAAAAGAAGAAAAAAAAAATTTTTTTTAATTAAAAACCGACCTCTGGAATTCCCACTGTGGTGCAGCAGAAATGAATCCGACTAGTATCCATGAGGATGAGGGTTCAATCTCTGGCCTTGCTCAGTGGGTCCGGGATCCTGAGCTGCCATGAGCTGTGGTGTAGGCTGCAGACGGCTCAGATTCTGTGTTGCTGTGGTGGTGGTGTAAGCCAGCGGCTGTAGCTCTGATTTGACCCCTGGCCTGGGAACTTCCATAGGCTGCAGGTACAGCCCTAAAAAGAAATCCAAAAAACCATCCATGGTGCATCTTTCAGTGAAAAAAAGAAAGGAGCAAAAATATCCTGAGACCTTTGGTTCAAGTGACTCCCGTACTAGGTTTGGCAGAATCATACTAAATACCATGACACTTATTCCACTCCAGGGATCCACCCTACAGACCTGCACACTGTTCACCAAAAGACAGAGGCCAGAAGGATCACAGTAGCATTATTCACAGCAGCCCAAACTGGAAGCAACTCAAATGCCCATCACAGGAAAAATCAATCAATAAACCATAGAATCGTCACAAGAGGGAGGCCTATACAGCAACCAAAGAAATAAGCTGCAAAGAAATCAATAGCATGGAAGAATCACAAAGACATGATGTTGGGTGAAAGAAGCCAGACGCGATAGCTGATTCCATTTACGCGTAGCTCTAAAGCAGGCAAAAGTACTCAGCGAGAAATTGGGCTGGTGGTAACCTTTGGGAGGCACAAGGGGGCTTGTGGGGGATGAGAAATGTCCTGTTTCTTGATTTGTGTAAATGTCACATGGATGTGTTCTGTTGGTCACCATTCAACAACCTAAACACTTACGATTTGACTCTTTGTACTTCAATTTAAAAATATCTCAAGCATGACACATTCAGGTAAAAGAGAAAAAGCATACATACTCAAAAGAAAAGTCTCTGCGTCTACGAGCACATTTTTACATACGTAAACGCACAGCCAACAGGTCAGGTAAAGCCCAACCATGTATGACATAGGTCACCCCTGCCTGAGAGGGACAACGCGGTGGGGAGAGGGCTCCTGGAGGGCTAACTTCCATCTGCAATGTTTTCATAATAAGATGACGGCCTTTGAGACTGTGTGAGAATGAAATGAGTCACTATTTGAAAAGCCCTGGGAAAAGTGTGTGGTATACAGTAGGTGCTACATAAAGGTTTGTTCCATTAAAGGTAGCAAAGTGAAAATGCTCTCTGGGGTATAAATGGTATTATTAAAACGAAGCGAGACATGAAAGAAACATACGAAGAAATACACAAAATATCATGCTTTGTGACTTTCCCGCTTTGCGCCTAGTTACACCGGCACATGCCCTCCTAGAAACCCAGACTTTGCTCTTGGAGTGTGTGTGTGTAGAGATGTGTCGCATTAGGCATACTTTTTTTTCTTAAGCTGCTTTTATTGAAGTATGACAGTAACAGAACAGAGAATCACGGGTCCGGAGACCGAGAGATGGGGGAGATAGAGCCCGCGGGGTGCCTGGGGGTGGGGGCGGCACCGGAAACCTCAGCCTGAAGGGATCCCCGAGGGGGGGAGGGGGGCCTCTGGTCGCTCCCCAGCCTCTTCCTTCCCCCTGGCCTGGGGCTGGGTGGGGAGGGGCAGTTCCTCTTTCCTTCCCCAGCGCCGAGGAGGCCCCAGCTCCCAAGGGGCGAAGAAGCTGGAGGCTGGTGACGGGGGAGGAGCTGAGCCCCGCTCTTGCGGGACCCCCTCCCCCTCAGGAAGCATGAACAGGAAAGACAGCAAGAGGTGAGAGGACCCTCCCCACAGGGACCAGGAGCGCCTAAGCCCCGGGCCCCAGGGCTGCCGGGGAAGGTTGGGGGAGGCTCCAACGAGGCGGGTAGGGTGTGGGGCTGCCGGCTCGAGCAGGGGGCCGCCAGGTAGAAAGATGCTCCAGGGAGTCCAGAGGCAGCTGGGCTGGGGCTGTTTGCGTGAGCGTCTGTGTCTTAGCCTCGCGCTCTCTGGAGTCTGAGCTGCTCCAACCCCGTTTTCCCCGTGCACCCCACCCCCTGACCCTAACTCCCTAGAGGCTAGCTGTCTCTGTCCTTCCCGCCCCCCACCCCCCCCCCGCGCGCCCGGGTCTTCTTGGCTCCCCCGTCCAGTCACTCGCTGCCTTCTTCCCGGGACTGGAAACTCCAGATTCCCGCAAGGCCTTGCCCCAGGGGAAGGGGAGTGTGACGCCGGGGCAAGGGGGCTCCCCTGTCTCTTCAGCTACCCCTGGCTGCTCCAGACACGACCCCAGGGCAGACAGTCCACAGGCAAGGGCCTAGCAGCTGACTGTGCCAGAAGCTTCTGGACTAGAGCTCCTGTTACCTGCAAGCTTGCCTTCCTGCCCTTACCCTGGTGACAGGTGGCGAGGTCCCTAGCCTGGGCAGCTCTTCCTGCCTCCCCCAGCATGTCTCTGATGGGCAAACGGTCCCCTCCCGATAATATCCAGGAGTTTAGTGGTGGAGACCTGGTTGTCTCATTTTCTGGCTGTGTGACCTTAGGTAAGACACTGAACCACTCTGTGCCTCAGTTTCTTCTCTCAATAGAATAATCATAGGCCTTCTGAGGAGGGGCATGTAAGCCCTCAGTGGTACCATCTAGACCTATGGTTCTCAAGCTTGAGCATGCATCAGAACCACATAGAGGGCTTCGAAAACAGAGGCTCCTGGGCTCACCTCCAAGGTTTCTGATTCTGTAGGTCTGGGCTGGGGCCTGAGAATTTGTATTTATATCAGGTTCCCAGGTGACGTTGTTAGTATTTGCTGGGGACTGTGCTTTGAGAACCACTGGTCTTGATAGATGCTCACCCCTCTGCCCATACACATTCAGTACTCAAGAATGCCAGCTCTTACCTGGCAACATTCAATACTGATTTACTCTGCCCTTAGGATGCACCAGGAACATGGCAATGCCCTTCTTATGAGAGTCTCCCAATTTCTGGTTTCAGCTCCATTCCCCACACCTGGCTCCATCACATTCCCTCTCTGCATCTCAAATTTACCTTTCCCACCTCTGGCCACTTAAGAGTCTAAGCAAATGAAATCCCCCCACCCTTTTTTTTTTTTTTTTTTTTAGGGCCGCACTTACAACATATGGAGTTTCCTAGGCTAGGGGTCTAATTGGAGCTACAGCTGCCTGCCACTGCCACATCAGATCCAAGCCATGTCTGCTATCTATATACCACAGCTCACAGCAATGCCAGATCCTTAACCCACTGAGTGGGGCTAAGGATCGAACCTGCAACCTGCTGGTCCCTAGTCGGATTCATTTCCACTGCACCATGATGGGAACTCCTGAAACCCCTTATTTAGCACTTTTGAAGAGCAGGGCATTGAATGGTCCTAATAAATTCCTGGGGAAGTTCCAAGGATGACTCTCATTTTTCAAATGAAAAGACTGAGGATCAGAGAAATTATGTGATTAATATAAAGTTACATCGTCAGCATAAATTCCTCCAATCCAGTTTTGTCTGACCCTTGTGGAAGCCAAAGCCATTCTGCCCGGATTCTGCTCCCTCTTTCCTCTGCCATCCCTCTCTCTCCGTTACCCCCTTTCCCCAACGAGAACAGGAGCCTCCAGGAGGCACAGGGCAGAGTAGGGATTACTTTGAAACTTTCCTTGAAGCTGCCTCAGCCTCAGGGACCCCGCCCAACTCTGAAGAGCTCTGGTGAGGCCACTGTGCACCCATATCTTCTCTCCAGGCTCCAGACCTAGGGACCCAGGCTTGCAGCTAAGACTCAGGTCCTGTCGAAAGGCTGGCTTGGGAGAGGGATCTGTTCACCTTAGTGCGGGTCACGGAGGCGGGATAGAAGGAAGAGATGGAATCTGAGGGATCTGCTTCTCTCTTGAGGGCTGGGAGGAGGAGGGGCAGATGTTGCAGAGCGAAGGGGAATTCTGGGGAGTGTCCCTGAAGGCAGAACCTCGCATGATTCCCCCTGGGGAGGACAATAAGGACACTGGGGGTCTTTTCCTGTGGTTCCCCAGGAAATCAGAAGTAACAGGAAGCCTCTCCCGCCTTGGGAGCCTTGGGACCATAGAGTCAAAGGGAGTTGGAGGGTAATGCCTGGAGGAGAGCGTTCTTACGATCCCTGGAGTAGTCTCAGGGTCTTCTCCCATGATTCCCTCGGGGGGGGGGGTGTTCAGGGTAGTCTTAGGATCTTCTCCCCTAATTCCATGAAGAGGGCAGGAGTAACCCCTGGAGTTGCCTTGTAGGAGAAGGCTCCCATGATCTGGAATACTCCTGCCATGAATCCATGGTAGGTCAGGACTAACCCTAGGACCTTGCCTTTAGGAAGCTACTCCCAGGATGCCTTGGGGCTTTGGGGTCAAGAAGAATTCTGAGGGTCTGTCTGAAGGAAGGGGCTCCCATGATTCCCTAGTGGCTGTGCCCACAGGAAGTCCCACCAGGAATGCCTGGGGAAGACAGGGGGGCGGGGCCGGCCCCGACCAGCCCGCCGCCACAAGACATGCCCCAGCCCCCGGGAAATCAGCAAGGTCATGGCTTCCATGGCCCTGGGCATGCTGAACGAGGGTGGCTGCAGTGAAGATGAGCTGCTGGAGAAATGCATTCAGTCCTTCGGTGAGTGTCCCCTCCTTGGCCAGCCTCCCCAGTCCTGAGGTTGGGCCAAGGACCCATCTCTTTCTGGGCCTCAATTTGAAGGGTATTAAATGGGAGCAGGGAGTTCCCTCGTGGGTCAGCAGACTAAGGATCTGATGCTGTCACTGCTGTGGCTCTGGTCACTGCCGTGGCACAGGTTCGATCCCCAGCCCTGGGAACTTCCACATGCTGTGGGCGCGGCCAAGAAAAATGGGAGCAAGAATGTGTAGAATGAATCTCAAACTACATTATAGGGATAAGAGACACCTGTGTTTCTTTTTCCTGCTTTGGGAGGGGGGAGGTCTGAAGCCATTTCTATCTTCAGTGCGACTTGCCAGGCAAGATGCTGGTCCATGCTCAGTACAGACAAGGAAACAGAGCAAAGGACACCAAGTTCCTTGCCTGAGTTCGTACAGGGAGTCACTGGGAGAGCTGGGGTTTGAACCAGGCGGTCCAACCGGCTCTGGAAGCTATTCAGTCCATTGCCTGGGGCCATGCTGACACAGACTCCCCTTCTCCCGCCCTCAGACTCCACTGGCAGCCTGCGCCGTGGGGACCACATTCTCAACATGGTACTGGCCATGCACAGTTGGGTGCTGCCTTCAGCCCACCTTGCGGCCCGTCTGCTGACCTTATATCCTCCCAGGGCCATGAGCAGTGAGTGAAGGGTGGAGGGTGCAGAGCAGAGACGTGAGAGCCTGGGAGATGGGCATGGGTGAGCAGGCAGGTCTGGGATGCTGGATAACAGCCTTGACAGGAACTCAAGTACCAGGAGGCCACAGGAAGCACGAAGGACCTGAGGAGGCTGCAGATCTGTCACCTGGTCAGGTAAGGCTAGGCCAAGACCTCCAATCCCATGACCCAAGATCCTAACTCTACTGCGCCACCCCCCGAAAAAAACACTTCCTAGAGACCACTTAGCCCTGCTCCCTCAAATCTCACTTCTGGGACACCCCCTGGCTTGGTTCCTAAAACCCTCCCCGTTCTCCTCCTTAGACTCCTCTTACAGACCCCTGACCAGAGCCTCTGGACCATCTCCCAGCTGGTACCCTGAGCCCTCCAGCTTGGATTCCAACTCCCACCTCCAGTGTACCCCAGCTTAGCTTCTAAGACCCCCCTTCCCCCGCCAGACCTCACCCCCAGAGGCCCCCGACCTAGTTCCTAAAATCCACCCCCACTACTCTGCTTCTAGTCATGCCACTTCTGGGAGAGCCCCCAGTCTGTCTTCTGTAGATCCCTCAGCCCGTGTTAAGAGTCCTCCTAGAGAGCCAGCGTGGTGCCTCTGTGAACCCTGGCCTTCCAGAGACCCCCTGCGCCACACATTTAGAGACCCCTCAACCCAAGAGTCCCCTTTCAGAGAAGTGCCCACCCCCACCACTCCTAACCTCTCTCAGGTATTGGCTGACCCAGCACCCTGAGACGGTACACCAGGAGCCCCAGTTAGAAGAGGTTATAGCTCGCTTCTGGGCCACTGTGGAGAAGGAGGGCAACTCAGCCCAGCGGAGCCTGGGAGACTCCCCTAACCTGTGAGTCAGCCCCTTCCCCTTCCCTCCCTACTGCCTCCTCCCTCCACACCCCACACCCTCCACCCTGAGCCCCCAGTACTCTGCCCCTCTTTGCTCCCAGGCTGAGCCCGGGTGGCCCTGGCCCCCCGCCCCCCATGAGCAGCCCAGGACTGGGCAAAAAGTGCAAAGTGTCCTTGCTTTTTGACCATCTGGAGACGGGGGAGCTGGCACAGCACCTGACTTACCTGGAGTTCAGGTCCTTCCAGGCTATCACGGTAAGGACTCCCTCCCCCCTCCCCAGCTGGGGAAGGCTAGGGGTGGGGTGGGACCTGGCTGGGGCCAGGCAGGTCCGAGAGGACCCCTGCATGGACATGTGGCAGGGATCACAAACTCTCAAACTTGGGTGCTAGAGGGTCCAGGAAGACAGTTAAGCTGGCTGAGCACAGAGCCCCTGAATTCAAAGCCCATCAGCCCCTTCCTATCTGTGTAATTTTGAACTAGTTTCTCAACCTCTCTGGGACTCAGTCTTTTCATTCGTAAAAAGGAGGTCATAAAACTTCATTGGACAGTTGAGGAAATTAAATTAATATGTCCATTTAAAAATGCTTGTTGCAGCGCCAGCACATAGTAAGCGCTCAAAATATTTTATTAATTGTTCATTTATTTGAAAAGCATTTAAATTCACTGTACCTCAGTTCTGTTATCTACAAACGGGAGACTTAGTTCCTGCCTCATAGGAGCAGTGCCTGGTCCAGAGTAAATGCTATCTGGTTGAACCATTTGAAATTTTGACTTATTTTACCTCCCCAAATGGTAATTTCAAATGCTTCAACCTATATAGAAGTGTTTAGCTATTGCCAACCTGCCATCATCATTTTGAGGGCAGGTGGGATCTGGCTCCTTCAGGTGAAAATTTCCTGATTGTATACACACATACACACACACACACACACAACTGCAGTGGATGTATGTAATGTTGACCCCTTAAGCAGAACAAATAGACATTGGTTTTATGTCCTCTTCACTGGCATTCCCTTTGCTCCAGTCAGGTATACAGTTAGGAGCCATAGACTGGGCTCCCACCCTGACTCAGGCCTGTGTGACCCTGGGCAAATTACTTAGCGTCTCTGCGCCTCAGTGACCTCATCTTTACAATAGGAATAATATGGTATTCACTTAATGGATTGTGAGGCTATGACAAAGGGCTCAGAATAGTGCCCAGCTTTCTTTAAACATGTCTCCTCGGATGGGACAGGGCCATGGTGACGTTAGGAACATGTGATGTCCTTAGGACTTGGGAGGTCGTGACTGCTTGTGGGTGGCCTGTGAGGCGCAGGGCCTGAGCACCAGAGCCCACCCTGACGCCCACCTCACCCCTAGCCGCAGGACCTGCGGGGCTACGTTTTGCAGGGCTCCGTGCGGGGCTGCCCGGCCCTGGAGGGATCCGTAGGTCTCAGCAACAGCGTGTCCCGCTGGGTGCAGGTCATGGTGCTGAGCCGTCCCGGGCCCGCACAGCGCGCGCAGGTGCTAGACAAGTTCGTCCACGTGGCACAGGTGAGGCCCACCCCGCCGCTGAGAACCAGACCGCGCGGTCCCCTGCCGCTCCAGGGCTCCGGAGCGGCGGCGTCACCGCCTCCCGGCCCCGCCCTATCGCCTCGCGCCGGACCCTGGCCTTGCGCTCTACACATTAAGCCCGCCCTGGCCCCACCTCTCGGTCCCCAAAGTGGCAGTGGACGACATTCCTCCTGACTCCTTGTTCCAGGCCCTCTGCCGGAATAGTCTATCCCCGGGGCGGTGAAAGAAGAGGCTCTTTCGTGCCCCCGCCTTTGTGTCAGCCCCTTCCCCGATCCTCAGGCCTCAGCCAGCCCTTCGCGCCGTGGCGTCCTCCGCACCGCCCGCGGTCTCCCTCGCCCTGCCCCCCGTCCTCCCTTCCAGACTCGTTCCCTCCCTTCGGGAGAAAAGGGAAGCCCTCCTGGCCCGGGCGTGGCCACGCGCCTTTGCGTACTTCCTCGCAGGCCACGCCCTTCCTCTGGCATCTTCCTTCACCTTGCTTCCCCTGCCCGGCCCCTTGGACTTGGAGATTCTGGCGTGTGCCCGGAGTCTCTTCTGTCTTGAGCATCTTCCACTCCTCCCTGGCCCCAGTTTCTCCCCCAAGCGACCTACACCCTTCAAACTTGAGAAAAGGGAGGGCAGAGGCTGCTGTCCCTGATGGCGGCCAACCCCGCACCTGTCCCGTGCCTACTCACTCTGACCCCACTCGCCTCTGCCCGGCTCCTAACTCCTGCCCAGAGCCCAGGCCTTCCTGTCTCCTCCTAGGCTTCTGATTCCCAGAGCAGAGACCCCCCCTCCCCCAGGCGCCTGACAGCCTGAACCTATCAGAGCCCTCCACGCCTGTCTGACACAGACCTGTCAACTCCCCAAACCATTCCAACTCCACTTACTTTTTTCTGACCTCACGCTAATGTATCACCTGCCTGACCCCTGTGCAATGCCACCTGCTTGCGGCCCTCTCTTGCCTGACACATCTCACCTGATACTTACACTGGCCCATGCCCACATACACCTGAGACCCCAACCCAACTGAGGTGCTGTCATTTGAACCCCCAGTCTGCCTGTCCTCCATGTGGTACCCACCATCTCCTCTGCATCACCCTCCCTTCCTAGAAGCTCCGCCAGCTGCAGAATTTCAACACGCTGATGGCAGTCACTGGGGGCCTGTGTCATAGCGCTATCTCCAGACTCAAGGATTCCCACACCCACCTGAGCCCTGACAGCACCAAGGTGAGCCCCCACTGCCCTCCTGAAAGTTCCAGTGGTCAATTAGCCTGAACCTGTGCACCTTCCCCAACCCCCCTCCATCCCTTCCCAGGGGCCCTGGAGCCACCTAGAGACCTTGCTCCTCCAAATTCCACAGATGCCCAGACTTTGTCTGCCTCTGTCCTTCTTTCTCTCTCCTTATCCATGGTGCCCACCCCTCTCTACTCTCTGTGCATCTGGTCCTGAGCAGGACTGGAGGGAGACACAAGGCATGCTAGTAGAGAACCTGCAGCCCAGGTGGGAAGTGAACTGAGGCCCGCAGGGATGCCAATATCTGGGCCACACGGGAGGCACCTGGGTTGGGGGGGTACCCTGAAAGTGTCAGGGAGAGTGAGTCATTCACAAGTCTGGTGTGTGGCTGAGGTCAGGACGTGGCAGGATATGAGGCCAGAGATGCCCATGGGAAAGCCTGTTGAGCCTTTTGCCGGCTGAACTAAGGTGTCTGGGCTTTATCTAGACAGCAGTGGGGAGCCAGGAAAGGTTTGAGAGTGAGGACAGCATCCATGATCAGATTTGGGTGTTTGAGCTTCTTTTTTTTTTTTTGGCCATGCTTGCGGCATGCAGAAGTTCCCAGGCCAAGGATCAAACCTGAGCCACAGCAGGGACAATGGGACATCCTTAACTGCTAGACCATCAGGGAACTCCAGATTGGGGTTTTGAAAAACCCCTCTAGCATGGGGATAGTGGGGCCTTTCTGAGATGGGGGCCCAAGAGTTAGAGCAGTCTTGGGAGATGTCAAAGCCAGGGTGGGACGTGGAGGGGCATGGGGAGGCATCCACAATGCCACTGGGCCCCTGGGGGTCCAGAGCCCATGCAGGAGGCTGCTCGGATATGCCCCTTCAGGGAGCTAGGGGAACAGAGCTGCCTTCCCCATTACATGCCCCCAGAACCTGCTTCTCCCCCACAGGCCCTGCTGGAGCTGACTGAGCTCCTGGCCGCCCACAACAACTATGCCTGTTACCGCCGCACCTGGGCTGGCTGCACGGGCTTCCGGCTGCCTGTGCTGGGAGTGCACCTCAAGGACCTGGTATCCCTGCACGAGGCACAGCCCGACAGGTTGCCCGATGGCCGCCTGCATCTACCCAAGCTCAACAGCCTCTACCTGAGGCTGCAGGAGCTGGCAGCCCTCCAGAGGCAGCAGCCCCCTTGCAGTGCCAACGAGGACCTGCTGCATCTGCTCACGGTGAGCAGCCCAGGCAGGGCTCCCAGAGGCTGAGCCTGCAGGGTACTGAGATTCAGGGTCCTGGGTGGGTGAGGGGCTGCAGGACCGGGATCGAATCATAGAACAGTGCTGGAATGCCTGGACTTTGAAGCCAGGGCTTCTAGTTTTGGGTTGTTGGTTTTTTTACTGTGTGGCCTTGGGCAAGTCACTTAACCCCTCAGTTTCCTTAACCACAAAATGGGAATAGTAATAGGACCCACTTCAGAGAGTGGTTGAAAACAATCAATAATGTAATTCATGTAACTCGTATGATTCATATAAAGTACTTAAAAGCCTAACTGCAACTCAGTGAACTCTACATAAGTGATGCATTTTCCCCCAATACTCTCAGCAACTCAAGGATCCATTCATCTGAGCTCCAGAATCGCTTCGGGATTTTGCGCTCCTGAACTCTTAAGGTTCTGAGCTTCTCAAGCTACTCGTCCAAAATGTCAAGCTTTAACATATCCAGGAATCTAAGCAAAGAGCTAAACCGGTTATTGATCACTTATTATGTGCCAGGCACCATGTGAAACCATCCCTATTCCATCCTCACAGCCCTACGAGGAGGGGACCCTTATCGTGCCCACTCTGCAGACTAGGAAGCTGAGGTTCACAAAGATCAGATCACTTGCCCCCCATCCCACAGCAGGCCAGCTTCAGAACATGAGTGATTTTAACCACCACACTATGTCCTAACACTGGGAGTGTGGGATTCTGGCAATATTTTATTTTGGGGGGGGGGGCAGGGGGGAGAGGGAGGTTTCATTCTAAAGAGCTATAAATTAAGAAAGACTGGGATCCTGAGGAACACGTAGTCTAAGACTGAAACACTGACTTTCGGATCCTAAGACAGGACCAGCAGCATATTGAAAATGTGGGGCTCCTTGCCTGACACTATTAAGAATTTCAAGGTGCTGACAGCAGAGCATTAAATGAAGTGGGGGGCCTTCTAAGTGTGGGGCCTGCCTGTGACATTGGCTCTGCCCTAAGATGATTGGTGCCCAAGACACTGTGCTCTGCTGATTCCAAAAAGCCGTCAACCCAAATATTTACTGAGCACCTGCTGTAGGCCAGGCACTACTTGAGGCGCTTAGGCTCACAGCAGTGCCTACATCAGAAAAAAAAACTGCTGTTCTTGTGAGGCTGACTTCCTAGTGGGGGAGACACGCCAGCGGAACAAACCAAATAGGTAAATCATATGGTCTTTTAGGTACTAAGAGCAATAGAGAAAATTGAAGCAGGAATGGGCAAGGAAAGTGATAAGGGTTTGCAATCTTATAAAGGATCAAAAAAGCATCAGTGAGAATACAGCATTTCTGGACTAGGCGACCGGCAGTGTGGAGAGTGAATGAGGGCTCCGTGGGAGAGAGGACCCTGGGGGTTGCAGGGAAGAGGGGCTTTGGGAAGAGGAGACGGGGGTCCCGGCAGGCAGAGGCTGGAGGTAGGAGCATGGAGACAAGGAGGGTCGGTAACGCCCTGCCGGCCCCCAGCTTTCCCTGGACCTCTTCTACACGGAGGATGAGATCTATGAGCTATCTTACGCCCGGGAGCCCCGCTGTCCCAAGAGTCTGGTGAGCCCCCATCCCTGACCTCTGACCTCCAGCTCAAGGCTCTGCACTGTCTAACTGGGCCCGTCTGTCCCTGCCTCAGCCACCCTCCCCCTTCAAGGCGCCCCTGGTGGTGGAGTGGGCCCCTGGCGTGACACCCAAGCCTGACAGGGTCACTCTGGGTCGGCACGTGGAGCAGCTGGTGGAGGTGAGGAGGAGCCCTGAGCTGGAGGAGGGATCTGAGACCGCGGGGACCCTGACTCGGCCTGACTCTCCCCTTCCCGGGCTCCTCCGAAGTCCGTGTTCAAGAATTATGACCCTGAAGGCCGAGGCACCATCTCTCAGGAGGACTTGGAGCGACTCTCAGGCAACTTCCCCTTCGCCTGCCATGGGCTTCACCCGCCCTCCTGTCAGGGGTAGGTGCCTGCGACTTCTGGGTTCCCTGAAGACGAGGGACTGGGGTTGCCGGGACTCCCGGGTCTGGGAGAAAGGGGCCAGGCCTGCTGAAGCCCGGTCTCCCCCCCTCCCCACCCCAGGAGGGGCTCCTTCAGCCGAGAGGAGCTGACAGAGTACCTGCTCCGGGCCAGCGCCATCTGCTCCAAACTGGGCCTGAGCTTCCTGCACACCTTCCAGGAGGTCACCTTCCGCAAGCCCACCTTCTGCGACAGCTGCAATGGCTTTGTGAGCCCTCTGCCCGCCGTTACCCTGAGGGCCCATCTCCCCTGGAGCACCCTGACTCCTCACAGCCTGGGCCCGGGAAGCCAGCCCTGCCCTGGAGGGCTCATAGTCCCCAGACCCCAGACAATCCCCAAACAGTGGCTGTTCCCTACATCCTGGATCATTGTGAAGCCTAGATAAGGCCCAAACCCCAGACAGTCTCCATCCTGGGTAATTGTCAGACCCTGGATAATCTACAAACCTGGGTAGAATATCTCCCAACAGAATCAAGCTCTGAGTCTCTAGACCTCAGATAAATCAAACCCTGGATTATTTCCAAATTCAAGGTATCCTCAAACTCTGGATAACCAACAAATCCATCTCAAACCCAGACTCATTCATAAACCTTGGATTACTTCCCAAATTCACTTTTCCATTCACTAAATACACACTGGGTGCCTCCTGTGCGCCAGGCCCAGTTCTAAGGTGGGGCAGTGGGGCAGCGGCACAGCCAGAAGCAGAATAGACACAATGCCTGCCCACACGGCTTACGTTTTTTTAATTCCACATTTTGCACTATCCTGATAGCGCAGAGGACTCTCTACACTTGAGATAAGTTCCAAATTCCTTTAGTCCCCCAGGTCCCACATAAGCCTCGGACCTTGAGAATTTCTAGACTCTGGATGGCTTCCACACTCCCCGACAGCCCCTATCCCACCCCACCAGCAGCCCTCCCTCCCCAGCCTTGTAACCCATCTGCTTTCTCTTCCCAGCTCTGGGGTGTTAGCAAGCAAGGCTACCGCTGTCGGGGTGAGCGGGGCCTCGGTGTGGGGAGGGGGTCCAGGAAGGAGAG
The DNA here is from genome assembly GCF_016906955.1 of Phacochoerus africanus. Lineage (NCBI taxonomy): Eukaryota > Metazoa > Chordata > Mammalia > Artiodactyla > Suidae > Phacochoerus > Phacochoerus africanus. The sequence continues at coordinate 47,359,468 of NC_062551.1, read as the reverse complement.
GGGCGCAGACGGGGCCTCTGGCCACTAACCACTGAATTTTCCCCAGAGTGTGGGCTGTGTTGCCACAAACACTGCAGAGACCAAGTGAAGGTGGAGTGTAAGAAGAGGCCCGGGGCCAAGGGCGATGGGAGCCCCCCAGGAGCCCCCGTCCCCCAGCCACCAGTCCCCCAAGCCAGCTGTGGTAAGACCCAGGGGTAGGGATCCTGGTAGATGAGGACTAATTTCAGGGTCACGAGGCCTTTGGCAGCCTACCCACCTCTCTCCCACCCACACCCCGCAACCAGGCACCGAGGACACGCTCTCCTACACACTAGCCCTGGAACTGGAGACCGGGTGCCACGTTCGCCATGCTTGGACCCAGACGGAGCCCCCCCACCCCTCCTGGGAACCAGAGACGGTGAGGAGGAGCTGCCCTCTACCCTCAGCTGGATACTCGTGGAGACCAGCCCATCCGCCTGGGGGAACCCAGACCCATACTCGGAAGTGCGGGACAGTTAAAATATGTAAAAGCCCTCAGCTGCTTGCGTAGGAGGGTGTATATACTGGTTAGTTTCTAATGTTGAGAGAAAAAAATAGAAATTTCAGCCACTAGTCGAACAGGAAAGGGAGTTTAGGAGGAAAAAAAAAAAAAGAAATCTATAAGATGGCAAGAATGAGGCCAAATATATCAGGAACTGTAATAAGTGGTGAAACAAAGTCCACTGCTCAAAAGCGGGGACTCTCGGATTGAGTTTTAAAAAATCCACAGGGGAGTTCCCGTCGTGGCGCAATGGTTAACGAATCCGACTAGGAACCATGAGGTTGCAGGTTCGGTCCCTGCCCTTGCTCAGTGGGTTAACGATCTGGCGTTGCCGTGAGCTGTGGTGTAGGTTGCAGACGCGGCTTGGATCCCGCGTTGCTGTGGCTCTGGCGTAGGCTGGTGGCTACAGCTCCGATTTGACCCCTAGCCTGGGAACCTCCATATGCCACGGGAGCGGCCCAAGAAATGGCAACAACAACAACAAAAGACAAAAAAAAAAAAAAAAAATCCACAGGGATGTGCATCCGTCCATGTCAGCAAGTCTAGGGGAGGCCGAGAACCGTGTGCTGGACATCTGCACTCCCTCATCCAGTGTCTTCCTCCTTCCAGGTCCCTTTGCCAGCACCGGCCCCACCACCCACCCAGTCCTCCAAGCCGAATGCCTAGACGTTGCCCTGGTCTCCTCTCTCCCGACTCCCTCCCCAGGGTCAGTCTCAAGTCCTACTCTTCGACCTCCACAGAATCCCCAAAGGCATCGGCTCCTGCCCATCGCTGAAGCATCCATCATCTCTTCCTCTGAAAGAAAGTGACTTTCGTCTTTTGCATCGGAGTGGCTATTCATCATCATCCCTTGTCTTGCGCTTACTATCTATGCAGCTGTGTGTTGGATCTGGTGAGACCTGGGCGTCACCTTGCCCACTCCTGAGATCCCCATTTTACGGCTGAGGAAGCAGGCTCAGTGGGGTAAACCGCTCACCCAAGGTGCACGCCTCGGTGGTGGAGGCAGGACTCACACCCAGGTCTGTCTGCCTCTAAAATGGAAGCTCCTGAGCAATATGCTCCACTGCTCTCACCGAGGGGCAGGAGCGGAGGGCACAGGGTGGGCAGAGTTCCAAACACTGGGGTTCCAGAGATGAGAGAGAAGGCCAGAGAAAGTGTGGAACAGGGAGGGAGCCTGGGAAGCCCTAAGTCAGATCACGTTGGTCTCTTGCTCAGAGGAAAAGCCAAGTTCTCACTACCCGCCCCCAACCCCCACCCCCGGCTCCCCCACACATGATCTGCCCCCATCACCTCCCTGACCTCCCCTCCCACCACTCACCGCCTCACTCATCCTGCTTCAGCTACACTGGCCTCTGATGTTCCCTGATCATGCCCCAAAGACCCCTACCTCAGGGCCTTTGCACCGGCTGCTCCCTCGGCCTGGGAAGCTCTTCCACAGAGGTCCACATGGCTCCCTCTCTGGGACTTAGCTCAAGCGTCACCTTCTCAGTGAGGCCTCCCCAGTCACATTTAAATTTGCAACCCCCCTGCCATGGTCCCAGTCCTGCCTTCCTGCTGTATTTTTCTCTAAAGCCCTTTCCCCATCTGACAGATTATACTTTCTAAACTGCTTTTTGTCACCAGAAAGGTCAGCTCCAGGAGAGGTGTGCCCCCGGTGCCTAGAACAAGGCTGGCACAGAGTGGGTACCTGGCAGCTGTTTGTCCAGCACCTGCACGTCTCCGTCCTCATGCTCCCAGGGAGGGAAAGATGCTGCTGAAGAGCAAAGGACCTTGAGGGTCGGAGCAGCAGGGGCCTGTTCAGACCCAGGGGGCAGAGACCCCCTACCCCTCCTCAAACCCGAGCACCCCTGGCCTGGCCCCCACAGAGACAGGTCCTAGGACTGTCATAAATTAAATTTATTTTCCAAAGAACATGGTCCTTGGTGTTGAATGGTAGATGGGGGAGGACAACTGGGGCCTCAGGCTGGGGTGCCAGATGCCAGGAGAGACCCTCAGAGTGACAACTCAGGGTATTAAGGTCAGCATCTCAGGGAGGCCCCCCTCCCCCAACCACCAGTCCCCCTTCACTTCTTCTTCTTCTTGTGGCCCCAGCACTGGCGGCCTGCCTTCCGCCCGCCTCCGTCCTCTCTTCTGCTCTGCCAGCTGGGCATGGGAGGCTCCAGCTCATCTGGGCGGCCCCCCCGGTCTGGCACGCTGCCCATGAGCACCTGGGGGTTGATTAGACTTGAGTTTCAGAGGAGAAAAATATCTTGGACATGGGTACCAGAGAGCCAAAGGAACAGCATGAAGCTGAAAAAGGAAGGGCAGATGTTGACTGTATGGGTGCAGAGGCAGGGGGCTGGATGGGTGGGAGATACAGGCCTGGGGATTTCAAACTGGGCTCAAGGGGCCTGAGCAAAAGGGAAACAAAGATGAGGGTGAGGGCAGAGGTCTAGTACCCAACAACATGAATAAAGACACTTCAGCTTTTGTCTGTTTCCTGTTTGGGCTTCGGATAACGTTCCCAGCAAACCAGTGGCTTTTTTCCCCCTCAATATCTATCACTTGTGCATCAGCTCTAATATTACTTACTACAGTTCCTTAAAGCAAGTAACTCTTTTCTTAACTTCAATTCGGCTTCACTCCTTGCTGTACTAGACTTTAGGCCCTAAGAGTTATTCACACACGTATAAGACTTGAAACAGAGAGGTATGAGGCTAAATACATCATAATTTGAAGAGGGTAGTTTTGCTTTAAAAATGGTTAAAACCCAATACAATAGACAGGGTGAGGTGCTGGGGGAGCGGTGGGCTCAGTAAATAGGTAGACTTTGTTCTGAAGGCCCTGGGGAGCCATAGAAGGGTTTTGAGTCAGAAATGCTCTGTCAGATTTGAGGTGGCGAGAGGCAGAGGCTGGGAACCCAGGCAGAAGAGGGTAAAGCTCGGCCAGGGCAGAGGCTGAAAGGATCCAGAGCCAAGGATGCTGGAGCTCTTTCCACCCCCAGGTGCTCACCTTGTTGATAGCACAGCAGGTCCCTCGGCGGGCGGTCTTGCTAGTGGCGGGGACAAGGCGAGACAGGTCAGCTCGGGCAGCCAGGACATGTGCAATGGAGACATCCGATTCCGGGGTCAGAACCTCTCGAATTGGGATTAGCACTGCCTTCATGGCCTCTCCTTGGGCCTAGGGAGTGAAGGTGGACATGGAGAGCCCTTCCCAGATGAGAGCTGTATTTTTTCTTTTCTCTTTTTTTTTGTTTTTGCCTTTTAGGCACCCCGGGCATGTGGAAGTTCCCAGGCTAGGGGTGGAATTGGAGCTACAGCTGCTGGCCTACACCATAGCCACACCGGCGAGGGATCCGAGCCACTTCTGTGGCTTATGGCAACCCGGGATCCCTAACCCACTGAGCCAGGCCAGGAATCGAACCCGCATCCTCATGGTTCCTAGTCGGTTTCATTAACCACTGAGCCATGGAGGGAACTCCGGAGATCTGTAATCTTGAAAGCATCTCTTCCCTACTCAGGGCCTCACTTCCCACATCTTTTAGTAAGGGGTATTGCTCTCAATACACTAACAGCTCAGACCAGGGAATTCTAGAATGCCCTGGGGGTCCTGAGATTCCAAAGCCCCAAACCTCACAAGATTCTAAAATGTCCTGGGCCTCAGGAATTACAAGAGGGTCACATTCCTGGCCCTCATTCCTGCTCTCAACTTGCAGCCCCACAACTGGGTCACTCTCCTTCTGCCAAGGTCTTGTGCCCACACCTCTGCTCGCTCACTCCAGTGGAAAGCAGATGTTGTGAGGTCCAGGCGCTTGAGGAGGAGGCAGCGGCGGCAGCAGTACTGATCTTGCAGGCTTTGTGAGAGAGACTCCAGCGCTTCCTGGAGGAAAAGGTCTCAGTCATGCCAGGGTTCCCCCTTACTCCCACCTCTGGATGAGAACACTGTCCACATACAGCCGCCTCACATGGTCTTACCCATCTGGGGGCATCCAGCGGGTAGCTGAGAAGAGGCTGCAGGAACCCTGGGGGCAGGGAAGGCAGCAGCTCTGAGATCTGATGGGAAAAGGAGGAAGCTGAGGCTCTCTGGGCAGAAATTGGATGGATTCCTCCCAGTTCTCCACTGCCCTGAGGACCCAGGCCATGGAACCAAGAATGGCAATCACGGGAGTTCCTGTTACGGCTCAGTGGGTTAAGAACCAGGCTATTCATGAGGATGCGGGTTCCATCCCTGGCCTGCTCTGTGGTTCCAGGATCCAGGCGTTGCCGCAAGCTGCAGTGTGTAAGTCACATAGACTCAGCTCGGATCCGGCATTGCTGTGGCTGTATCGTAGGCCGGCAGCTGTAGCTCTCATTGGACTCCTAGCCTGAGAACTTCCACATGCCACGGGTGCGGCTCTAAAAATAAAAATAAAAATGAAAAAGTCAGTCGTGGAGTTCCCACTGTGGCATGGTGGGATAAGAATACAACTGCAGCTGCTGTGGTTGCTGCATAGGCGCAAGTTGGATCCCCGGCCCCATGTAGTGAGTTAAAGGATCCAGCGCTGCCTCAGCTGCAGCTGTGGCGCAGGTGGAAGCTGTGGCTCGGATTCAATCCCTGGCCCAGGAATTTCCATATGCCTCCGGCTCAGCCGGAAAGAAAGAAAGAAAAAAAAAAAAAGTGACGGTCACAGTTCTAGAAAACAGCAGTGGCTAGGGCACTCCTCCCCTGCCACTTCTGGAGAGGGGGCTCTCCCCCTACAAGGAAGGCAGGGTGGCCCGGGTGCAGAGGGGCTCCCACTCTCTACCTTGGCATGCAACTCCCGCAGCAGCTGGCTGGCGGGGGTCCCCCGCGGAGGTCTGGGCAGTCCCAGGGCTTGGAGAGTAAGCACCAGTTCCTGGACCAGGCCAGATTCCTCCTCTGCCCCCTCCCCTGCCCACTCTCCACCGGATGGCTCAAGGCTGGGATCCAGCCTGGGGTGCAGGCGGAGTAGGCGGGCTGCCTGGAGCTCCGAGCAGAGAAAGCCTAAAAGCAGAGAAAAGGAGCGACGCAATTAAGGAGGGCTGCCACCCCGCCTACCTGGCTCAACAAGTCCGAGCGGCTGCAAAACCACCGGCCTCCTAGGTCCGCTCACCTAGAACCCTGGCTCTACCTCAAGCGTAAGCTCCACCCACTTTGGGACCCAGCTCCCTCTTAGGACTTCTTAGGACTTCGAACCCTGCCCACTTAGGAATCACCAGCCTAACCCACCCAACGCGGAGCTCTTAGCCCGCCCCAATGTTCTGACCCCACCCACCTCCGGCCCTCTCGCCAGACTCAAACTTTTGACCGAGGCCCCTCGGGAACCCAGGCTCCACCTCAATGTGCGGAGCCCGCCCCCCTCGAGGCTGCAGCCTTGCCCACTTCCGCATCCCGGCCCGCCCCGGGCTCACGCAGCAGGCGCAGGCGCGCGCCCGGCTTCCGCAGGGAGGATGCGCAGTCTCTGCCGCAGAGCTCTCGATCGGGGCAGTGCAACTCCCGCAAAAGGCCGGCCAACTGTCGCAGGAATTCCTCCTCGGCGCCGGGACCTGCTGGAAGCGGGAGACGTCAGGGCATGGCGGCGGCACCAGCCGCTCCAGCCCCAGGGGCCTTCCTCTCCACGCGTACCGTCGCCGGCGCTCAGTGCCTCCGTGCCTTCCTCTTTCTCCCGCTCCAGGGCGTCCAGCGTCGCCAGCTCTGCCGCCAGCCGCGCGCACAGCGCCCTGAAGTCTGGGCACGAGGGGCCCGGCGACGCCCCCTCTGGGAAACCCTCATACCTGCAGCGGGGCCGAGGCAGCGGGAGGGGGCGGGGCAGGTCTGTAAGAATTTCTGAGGGCAAACCTGCTTCTTCCTCACCCCCCAGCCACACCCCGCTCCCCTTACCCCAGGGCCAGCAGGTCCCCGGCCAAGGCGGCCCACTCCCGCTCCTCCGCCTCCGCCCCCTCCATGAAAGTGTAGTCTCTTCGCCGGGCGCGCGCCCCCTGCTGGCCGGTGGGAGGCTCCTCCCCAGAACGGGCGTGCGCACCCCCAGTAACTGACCAATCAGCTAAGGGCCTTCGTCATTCCAATTGGTGCAGGAGGAGGCAGAGCCAGCTCCCAAGTTCACCGCCTATGAGGAATACTATAGAGCGCAGCCCTTTGGGTAACCAGTGAGGGCTCTGGAGAGCCCTCTGGCTCTGTAAATCCAGAGTCCGCTTTCAGTTTCCCAGCTGTCCCGACAGACCAACGGATGTGGCTCCTGATGCAACATAGAAGCAACTTTGGTTTCCTTTTCCTCAGCCTCCATCAGATGCCCTGTGGCTCTTAAAGCACCCCAGACCAAGTGTGGGAGTCTGCCCAAGTCCAAAAGCTTGTTAACTCCTTTTCTACTTAGAATTTTGTCAGGGACCCAGGAATCCCAGCTATACACATACTCACAAACCCAACAGTTGGTTCTTCTCATTGATCACAATGCGCCCTTTGAACCTTCACCCCTCTAGCTACTTACTAAACCCCGGAGAGAGGGAGTAGGTGCAATAAACCATTGCGATTAAGAGACTGCACCCTGGGAATGCAATCTTTTTTTGTTTGTCTTTTCTATGGCCGCACGGGGGCATGTGGAGGTTCCCAGGCTAGGGGTCTAATCAGAGCTGTAGCTGCCGGCCTACACCACAGACACAGACACAGACACACCAGATCCGAGCCGCATGTCACAGCAAAGCCGGATCCCCAACCCACTGGGCAAGGCCAGGGATCGAACCTGCAACCTCATTGTTCCCAGTCAGATTCGTTAACCTCTGAACCACGACGGGAACTCCCTGGTTTGTTTTTTAGAAGTGCAATCTCTTCTGCAGGCAGAGGTTAGTGTTTGACTTGACCATTCACCACCATTGTCTTCCTGCCAGATTGCTTCACATCCTTGTAATGAGGGTAATAAGAACCACCTCTTACAGTTGTCAGGATTAGAGTCCTGTATGTAAGTGCTTAGCAGACGTACAAGGGGTACTCAGTTAAAAATGACTAACATACAAGAGTTCCCGTTGTGGCTCAGTGGTTAATGAATCCAACTAGGAACCATGAGGTTGTGGGTTCGATCCCTGGCCTTGCTCTATGGGTTAAGGATCCGACGTTGCCGTGAGCTGTGGTGTAGGTCGCAGACGCGGCTCGGATCCCGAGTTGCTGTGGCTCTGGTGTTGCTGTGGCTCTGGCGTAGGCTGACAGCGGTAGCTCCGATTAGACCCCTAGCCCGGGAACCTCCATGTGCTGTAGGAGTGGCCCTCGAAAAGGCAAAAAGACCAAAAAAAAAAAAAAAATACATTGAGCATTTTGTGTGTACTACTGGGCTAAGTATCTTATGTCCTTTTTTTTTTTTTTGTGAGAGTTGCAACATTTATTCCAGTTTCTCCCTTGGGGTGTGTTTTTTCGTTTGTTTTTGTTTTTGTTTCTTGCTTTTTAGGACCTCACCTGCGGCATATGTAAGTTCCCAGGCTGCGCATAGGAGATACAGCTGCCAACCTACACCACAGCCACAGCCACAGCCACAGTAACTCAGGATCCAAGTCACATCTGCGACCTACACCACAGCTCACAGCAACGCTGGATTCCCAACCCACTTAGTGAGGCCAGGGATTGAACCTGCATCCTCATGGATAGTAGTTTCGTTTCCACTGCTCCAAAACAGGAATTCCACCTGGGTTTGTTTCGTTTTGTTTTGTTTTGTTTGCCACACAGGCAGTATATGGAAGTTCCTGGGCCAGCGATCGAACCTACGCCACACAGCAGCAACCAGAGCCACAGCAGTGAGAATGCAGGAGCCTCAACCCAGTAGGCCATCAGAGAACTCCCTCTTATCTCCATTTTATGGAAGAGAAAATAGAAAATCAGAGAGGATGAGTCACAGAGTGAATGCATGGTGGTGCCAGGACTCAAATTCAGATCTGATTCCAGGAGTTCCCGTTGTGGCACAGTGGTTAACGAATCAGACTAGGAACCATGAGGTTGCGGGTTCAGTCCCTGCCGCTGCTCAGTGGGTTAACGATCCGGCGTTGCCGTGAGCTGTGGTGTAGGTTGCAGACGCAGCTCGGATCCCGCGTTGCTGTGACTCTGGCATAGGCCAGTGGCTACAGCTCCAATTAGACCCCTAGCCTGGGAACCTCCATATGCCGCGGGAGCGGCCCAAAGAAATAGCAAAAAGACAAAAAAAAAAAAGATCTGATTCCAAAATACACTTAACCTATTACTATTGTTATTACTGCCATTGTCTTTGTAGCTGTAAAAATTATTGTTCTAGATTTAATCTCTTCCTGACTCTGTCTTGGTCTCCAGCGGTTTCTAGATAATTTTGCTGGGAGTGGGAGTGGACTGGGGTAGAGCCTCTGGGAAGAACAAGGGACAGACTTGCTCTTCAGGGGCAGAAGCTGCTTCCTCCATAGTCCCGCCTACCCCAAGGCTGGGTGCTCAGGGAAGCATTTGTTGACTGTAATCAAGTATTAAAAACATGGCTCAGGGAGTTCCGGTTGTGGCGCAGCAGAAACGAATCCAACTAGGAACCATGAAGTTGCGAGTTCGATCCCTGGCCGAGCTCAGTGGGTAAAGGATCTGGTGTTGTCATGAGCTGTGGTGTAGGTCGCAGACGCGGCTCTGATCCAGCATTGCTGTGACTCTGGTGTAGGCTGACAGCTGTAGCTCCGATTAGACCTCTAGCCCAGGAACCTCCATATGCCGTGGCTGGGGCCCTAAAAAGCAAAAAAATATATGTGTATATATATATATTGCTCAGGCTAAAGCCTTGGAGCCATAATCTTGACGCCTCTCAATAATGAGCTCCATATCTAAACAGGTGAACTTGACCTTCAAAACAGACCCAGGATCTTGCCCGCTCCCCTCCACCTCCACTGCGCCCCCTCCCCCCCTTCCCCTCTCCTCCCCGCCAGGTCCTTTGCACCAGTCTCCCCTGGACCATCCCCCTCCCTAAATGTCTCGTCCCCTCCCAGCGTCTCTCCCCAACAGGCAGCCAAAGGGAACCTGTGAATAACTGAGTCAGGTCACACCCCTCCTGTGCTTGGAGACTTCCTGTAGCTTCATCTCACTCAGGGTGAACACCAAAGCCCACGTGATGGCTCACAAGTGCCCACAGATCTTCTGTCACCTTTCCGCCTTCATCTCCTAGGTACCCGCCTCCTTGCTCCCTCTCCTCCGGCTCCTTTGATGTCCTTCGGGTTTGCCAGACACGCTCCTCCCTCAGGGCCTTGCACAACTGTCCCCTTTACCTGGAATGCTCTTCCCGCAGACGGCAGGCAGGCCGTGGCACTCCCTCCCTCTCCTCCTTCAGGGCTTTATTCAAATGCCAGCTCCTCAGTGGGGGCTCCCTGATCATCGTGACTGCAATTGCCTCTCTCCCTCTGCTTTATTTTTTCTTTATAGTATATATCCTTCCTAACATGTTACTGTCTCCTTCACTAGATCATAAGCTCCTGGTGGGAAAGGGCTTTTGTCTGTTCTGTCCACGGCTCTGTCCCCAGGGCCTGCGATAGGGCTTGGCGTACAATGAGTGTTCACTGAATGTAGAGTGACTGGATTATAGCATTCAGCCAGAGGGTCTGCTTGGGACCAGAGGATGGGAAGGAGGGAAGGAGGGAAGGAGGATGTGGGTGGGGAACTGGTCCGACAGTTGAGGAAGGTGAGTGGAGAGGGTGCGTCCATGCGAATAAAGAACACAGGCTGAGACTTTGTCACAGACATTTCTTGGAGCCGATATCTCATGCCCCCTCCTCCAATGACAAGGCTGGGTCTTTGGCCCCCATCCTCCCCCACTACTTCAGCCTGCACTGATGATAACAATATTGAGGTCACAGACTGGCTTAGACTCAAGATCAGGAAGATTAATGTCGGGGTGCTTCCCCCAAGTCTGAGGGCCAAGCATCCAATCTGAGGGGCAAGCAGCCGGGAAACTGGGCCTGGGGGCTCCAGGGTCTGAGGTCTTCCTGGCTCCCAGGGTCAGCCCTCCATGCACCCCTGATTTAGGGGTGATGAAGAGTAATCATGGATCAGAGGTGGGTATTAGCAGGGAGAGGGACTGGGAGACCTGGGAGAGGTGGTGCTGGGAGGTGGGAGCCAGGGGACCATCCCCCAGCCCCCACTGCTTCCTCCGCAGATCCCACAGCACCTTACAGCACTCTGGTCCCCCGTCCCACCCCTCCCCAAAACGAGGTAGGTTAAGAATGGAGCTTCCCCCCCGCCCACCACGGAAGGGAGGAGACCGAGGCACAGAGAGGGGGATGGGGACCCAGGTGGCCCCAGCCCCCAGTCCCTCCGCCCTCAGCTCTGGTGGGTCTGACAGTGATGAGAGCTGGGCAGAGTGGGGATGGGAGGGACACCCCCTTTCCTCTCACCCATCCCGGCTCTGGTTGAGAGAGCTGAATCTCACAGGTTCCGGATGTAATAAATAGTTAATAATTTAAAGGAAGTGACAGAAGGATCCATCCCTCTGGCCCCCTTGACCTATCCCTTGAACCCCCACAAGGCCATCCAAGTCTGGGTAATGAAGAAAGGTAAGTGTGCATTTCCAGATGCTTGGGGCCAGATGCAGGGCCCAAGCCTGTACAACATTGAGATGGTGTTGCCCCAAGACCATGATCCCCACCCCACCACCACGCAGGCCATCAGATCTGGGGTACAACAGAAGTCCCATGCCACTCGGAGGGAAAAGACCGTGGAACCCCCCTTCCCCAGAAGAGGTGTCTCAGAGGGCCAGCAAACAGGCTTTCAAGCTTTCCAAAGCAACCCCCAATTCTGAGAAAGGGTTAACAGGGGGGCAGAACATAAAAGGCTTGGACTAGGGCTGGAATGTAAGACTGGGCTTGGGAGAGAGTCTGCAAGGCTGTGGAGAGTGTGTGTGTGTGTGTGTGTGTGTGTGTGTGTGTGTGCGCGCACTCATTTATGCCAGCAGAGCCATAGCTAGGTGCTTTTGTGCAACTCAGAAAAATGCACACTTTCCTCTGAGGGCACAGCATGGCCAGCCCCACTCATCACCTGGGCTGTGTGCCTTTGCCTAGTGAACAGCCTGCACAATCATCTGTGGCAAAGCTGGGTCCTAGACCTGGGAGCAAGAGAGCTCTCGGGTGGTCCTAGAATCCAGGAACATTAGCACAAACTGTTTTGTCTCTCCCTTGGGGTAATGGGTAGCTCTGTGGGATGTTGGGAGCTTGGGCTGCTGCCCTTGGGACTCGAATTCCAGAGTCCGTGATCTTAGGGTCTCAGAAACCAAGGGCAACAGGTCTCAGGGGGTGCACAAGCTGGGTCTGGAGCATATCGGGCTAGAGAGGTTAGCGTCCAAAGAGATCTGGGACCTGAAGTTGCTAGGTCCCTGGGCACCTCAGAGCAGACAGTCTCTGGAATGGGGGACCAAGGTCTTGGGTCAGGGGCTATCCCAATATTGTGTAGGCTTGAGTCCTGAATTTGGAAGGGTCAAGGGTACCTTGGGGTCTTGGATCCAGTGCTCCTAAAGCACCTTGGGGTCACTTGGGGACAAGGAGTCAGAGGTCTCAGTTGCCATGAACGTCCCATCTTCTGGGAGCTGGGCTCCCAGCCTTTAGGAGATTGGGGACCTGTAGGTAGAAAGAAGTGAAAGATTCCAGGACATTCCAGGGCTTGAAATCCAAGTCCAGGGAGAATTGGAAGAGGGCTCTCTGAAGGGTTAGGACCAATGTCTTGGGCCTTGAGGGATTGGTGGCCTTCAGTCCTACGTCTGGGGTTAGTAGACACCTCAGAGTCCCACATGTGAAATCAAAAGCTCCTGGGGAAACAGGCCTGGAATGGGCGGGTCTACAGGTCTTTGATCCCTGGCCCCCAGAGCACCCTGGAAGCTGGCTTGTGCATCTTGGGTGGTGTGCGTGTGGGGTGGGGGGCTCTGAGGTGGGTCTCCCGAGTTATTTGGGTCAGAGAGCATCCATTTGAGCACATCCAAGGACTCAGGGTATCTTAAAAGGGTTTGGTGTCTGAGAAGTCCTAGGGCTACAAGAACATCTCAGATTCGGATGCCTCAGGTTTTAGGTGAGCATTCAGGAACCATGAGGGATGATTCTGGGTCCTATGATCTCAAAATCTGGGAGTAATTGTCTACAGGCAAGGTCAGGTACTGGCAACTCCTAATTCTGGGGCTGTAATCTGAGGGTTCATGGTGCCAGGCATGACTGGGTGTAGGTTGGTAATTTGAACAGGAAGTCACGATTCAGGATCCTGTGGCTCCCAGGGATCGGTATGCTCCCCTACTTGCCTGAGGTGAAAAGTCTGGGGACCCCTCTTCAGTCTAGGTCGAGGTTGCGGGTGAGGGTGGAGGACGGGGATGCCAAAACTCAGGATGCCTGGGCCCTCTTGGACAGACATCCCAATGAAGCTGGATCTGGGGTCTCTCAGTCCTAGATTCGGGGTCCAGGTTCCAGATCTGGGGTCTCTCAATCCAAACTCAAGCTCCAAGTTCCGGGTGTGCCTAGGTTTGGGTGTGGGGGCCGAACGGAGTTCGGGGTCCTGGACCCCCAATTTTGGGTCCTCGGTCCGGCTACTGGACCCACCAGGCCGTCCTCACCGCGCCGCCTCCTCGTGGCGACCCCCGCAGCCGGCGCAGCCGCATCTCGCCGCGACCCAGTGGCACGCGCGCAGGGGCGCGTAGCAGCAGAGGCAGGGCACGGCGAGGGAGAGCGCGGCCAGCGCGGCCCAGCGCGCGGCGGGGCGCGGGTGGCCCGGCTCGCAGGCGCACGGGTCCGAGAAGTCGCCCTCGGCATCCGACAGGCAGTGGTAGAGCAAGCTCTCGGCGCACCACAGGCAGCTGAGACGTCGCACCAGCAGACGACCTGGGTCCGGGGCCTCCGCGCAGCGGCCGCCACGCCCGTCCGCGCGACGGCGGAAGAGCGCACGGCAGTGCACGCAGCGCGCCGCCTCCTCCGCTTCGGGGGAGGCCTTGGCCGGCGCAGAGGCCGGGCCGGGGCCAGGGGGTGGGCGAGCCGGGGGCGCTGGGGCCGCAGCCTCGGTGAGAGGAGCAGGTAGGACTGCGGGGGACCCCAGCGCTGCGCCCCTCAATGCGCCGGTTTTGGCGAAGCGCACAACACAGGTAGACAGGGCGAGAGGCGCGGGCGGCCCCGCGCGCCGGTAATCCTCGTATCCACGGCCGCCCCAGCCCGGGCCCCCTGCCCCGGCCAGGGGCTCTGGAGGCTCCGGAATCCCTGTGAACGGTAGGAGCGGAGGGTAGCTCTGCGGGAGAAAGGAACAGGAGGAGAACAGGTTAGTGGGGTCTGCAATCCCCTACATCCCACTACAGTTTATCCTGGCCTTAGAAGACCCGAGACTCCTAAGACCCAGCCACAGGCTTCATTCATCCTAGGATCCTGTCCTGGGATCCTGACTGCCTGGGTCTGGCACTCAGACTTCTAAACACCCAGCCCACTCTTCTTCCAGGGAGAGAGAGGACATCTAGGTACAGACAGACTAACCTAGGCCCCAAGCCGACACCTTAAGGACCCAGTGATCCAGGCTCTCAGTCCTGCCCTCTCTCAGGATCCAGAATCCCAACCCAACCCCCTCTACTCTCAGATTCAGGAGTCCTGGACTCCAGCCAGCTCCTGCCAGATGCAGGGGTCTGGTCCCGGGGTCCCTTTTATCCCCTTGGATACTGAGCGCCACCCCTCGTGAATTAAGCAGTGTAAAGAACTCCTTCCATAAGCATCAGCACTCCCCTAATTCATTGTCCAAGTCGTCCTCCAAACCCCTGTGAAATTCAGAACTCCAACCTCCAAGAGCGCAGGAGACGGGGGAAGCCCTCACCCAACCTTCCGAGGTACCCAGGCCTAAGCTCCCCCCGCCGTGAGGTCAGGTCAGGCAGCCCTTAGGATCTGTGTGTGGTTTCTGGCCCGATAGTGGCCCCAGCTCCCGCCCACTTCAGGACCCCGGCGCCCAGACCCACTTGCCCCAGGAGCCCCAGAATTCCGCTGGGGGTGGGAGGTCGCACCTGAGCGGAGGAGCGGCGGCGCTGGGGCGGTGTGGCCGACCCGAAGCCAGAAGCTGATTCCACAGTGACGATGGGGGCCGCCGCGGCGGCGGAGGGAGGCGTCTCCTGGCGGCTGTGACTGGAGGAGGAGTCGCTGTCCACGTGGGACTGGGGGAGATTGGCGGCCTCAGAGCCGGGACCCCTGGCACAGCCGATGCCCTTACATAGACCCCCTCCCATTGCGAGCGAGGGCTCTGCGGCCAGACAGGCCTGGGCTCAAGCCCCAGCTCTGCCACTGACTGGTTGTGTGACCTCCGGCAAGTGAGCTCATCTCTCTGAGCCTCAGTTTCCTCCGCTGTAAAATGGGGATCATAACAGTGTCTATTCATAAGGCTGTGGTTAGGACCCACTGTAAAGGGCATAATACATGCCTGAGGTACAGGACGAGCTGCAAATAGTTATTATGATTTGACACTCCCCCCCGCCCCACCTGCTCAGCTCACCAACCTATAGAACATCAAATCATTCTCCTTTCTCAGAAACCCTCTGCCTCGGCCATCAGCTACCTTCCTGCCTCCTTCCCACCGCCACATCTTTATTGGGGCAGTGCCACCCACCTGGAATGCATTCCTTCCATCCAAACCAAGCTCGGTCCTTCACAAGATGAAACATCATTTCTCAGACCCTCAGTTTCCTTTCTGTAACTTGGGAATCATTCCTAACTCATCCGATTACCATCTTCAATAAGCATTCATTGAGCACCCACGACATGCCAGGCTCACATAGGCCACTGGGAGGATCTGAGATGGAGCATGGAGAGCCCAGCATCTTTCCTGAGTAAGTGCTCAGTAAGTGTCCTGTGATTTTGTAGCCCCACCTGCATCCCCTGTTACCCTAGGAATCTCCCTTTTCTGCCCAGGGTACCAGTTTTGTTTCTCCAAGTGTTCTCAAGAAACTCCCACTGTCCCCAACAAGTGCCAAATCGAATCTGACATTATATACACTTATTCCTTTCATCATTTTATTCAACATATATTTACCGAACACTATTCAGTATTTTAAGCACTGAAGATGCATCAAGAAAGCAACAAAAGATCCTTGCCCTCCTGGAGCTGACATTCTAGCATGGGAGATGGACAGTAAAGTAATAGATAAGAAAATTGTCTATTGGGAAAGGAAAGAAGAAAAATATCATAGAAGATGGGGAAAAGGAATAGGATGAGGAGCACTGGGAGATTGCCATTGTAAACAAGTTATGGGGGGGGGGGGGCTCACTCCTGTATATGCATGTAAATCCCTGAAGGAAAAGGAAGGAGCCATGTGGTATTTGGGGAAGAGTGTTCCAAGACAGAGGTCCAGCCAGTGCAAAGGCCCTGGGGCAGGAACATGCCTGCCCTCTTGAAGTCACAGTGAGGAGGCCAGTGTGGCTGGAGCCAAGTGAGCAGGAGGAAGTGTACTTGGGGACCAGATGGTGTGGGATCCTAAGTGCCACAGCAAGGACTTTGTCCTTTACCGTGAGTGAGATGGGGCCCCGCTCAGGTTCTAAGTGGGGGAATGACCATGGGCTGTCTGAGATGTCAGGAGGGTCTCTCTGGCTGTGTGTGGGAAAGGAAATGGGGTGGGGGAGGGGCAGTTGATGAGCAGCTGGTGACATAGGTCAGTTGGGAGGTGAGGTCGGGCAGTAAACCACTTTCTGATCATTTTGAAAGTGGAGCCAATACTTGCTGACAGATGAGACACATAAGAGAGGAGAGGAGTCAAGGATGACCTCAAGGCTCATACCCTGAGTAGCTAGAAGGATGGATTTCCCATGAATCTGTTCATCT
Organism: Phacochoerus africanus; assembly: GCF_016906955.1. Taxonomy (NCBI): domain Eukaryota; kingdom Metazoa; phylum Chordata; class Mammalia; order Artiodactyla; family Suidae; genus Phacochoerus; species Phacochoerus africanus. The sequence continues at coordinate 47,343,192 of NC_062551.1, read as the reverse complement.
GTTTAATGTTTTTTCTAGTATACCTTAAAATGTTTTTCCTGCCTCTCCACACTAGAATAGAAGCTCCATGAGGAAAAGGACTTTGTTTTGTTCAACTTATCAAAGGTGTTCAATAAATACCCTTGAATGAATGTGTAAATCTTGAGAGAAGAGAAAAACTAGAATAAATGGGATTGAAGGGGACACTAATAGCTTGGGCTCAAATTCGTGTCCCCAGCATGTGGCGTGGTGCTAGATACACAGTAGGTGCTCAAGAATGTTTGTAGAATAGAAATGAACCCTTGCCTCCCAGCAGAGCTGTACCCTGGAGACTCACCGTCAGAGGGCAGGGGGTCTCTGCAGTGTCCTGGGAAGGGGAGGAAGAGGAGGAGGAGGAGGGGGTGAGTGAGCCTGGGGCAGGGAGAGAGGCAGAGAGTGAGTTTCCTTGGCCCAGCTTCTCCCATCTCCTACCCTTCCACCCCTCACTCCCCCACCCCTGTCCCCAGAGCCCACCACCTGCTCCACTCACCTCGACCCAGTGCAGCCAGTGCAGCCAGTAGGCTCTTCTGGAACTCATCGGCCTCTGCAGGACTCTGAAACGTCAGCCCAAACTTGCAGTCACCCAGGCTCCAGTGGTGGAAGATGGGGTTCACCTTGTTGTAAACCAAGCCTGGCCTCAAGGTACACTCCAAGGTGGTCTGAGGGGGGCAGGAGGGGGCCAGGTCAGACACCCCATTCCAGCCATGTCTGTGACTTTCCTGGGCTCTATGGCAGAGCATCCCACAAACCTAATTTCTCAATCCTAGGAGTACCCTGGAGCCCCGATCAACACCCCAACACCACCCCCCAATTGTACTGAGAACACCTCTAATACCCCAGAATTTTCCCCAATCCCCTTGATCCCTACATTTGCCTAACACCTCCCTCTGATATCTCAAGAGGAATCCCAAATTTTACTGAATGCCTCAAAAAATTAGTCAACCTCCTTCTGAGAGCCAATATCCCCCATTTGACTCAATCGGACCCCTCAAACTTTACTGAACATCTCAAAATATTATTATTTATCCCCTTCTGATGCCCCAAGAATCTCCCCCAAACACTACCCCTCAAATTCATCTCCAGCTCCCACAGGTTTCCCCTCAGATGCTGGTCAACACCTCGGATGGTCCCTCATTTTCTGGCCCAACACAACTGCATTCTTTTACACCCTTTCAAATCCCCCTACACGCTTCCTTCCACCCTCTGCTCTGAAAGGCAACCCTTACCCCCAAGCCTTCTCAATCCAGATCTTTCTACTACCTCCCTGGCTGAAACGTCAACATCTCTTTCCACTTCATGCCAGACAGTCCAGAATATTCCTGCTGAACCCACAATAGGATTATAAACCCTCTCTGACACTTCCAGATGGGCCCCCACCAAATGCCTCCATATATTTAGGGCAGTCAGGGGCCCATGGTGTAAATGCCTCCTGGTGAGGATCTCTGAGCAAGATGGAGCCACGGGGAGGGTTCTGAGCAGAGGAGGGATGTGATCTGAGTCAGGTGTTAGCACAGCCCCTGAGGAACAGACCGAAGGTGGGGGAGGGAGCAGGAGCAGGGCAAGGAGACCAGGGGGGAGGCTGCTGTGACAGTTGAGCAAGCAGTGGCAGTGGACAGGACCTGCTTCATAGCCCCAATAGTCCGGAAACTCTCAACTCGTATCCAGAGGACAGACATTCACTTCCAACTCCATCCCACACCCCGGTTTGATCCGGGCTGGGAGATGACTGGACCTCACCTCTGCATTCCCAGCCCCGTTCCCCTACTTCCCCACACCCCACACCACCCCCACGCCCCAGGGTGGCTCACTTTCTGGTCCCGGAGGCGCTCCCCGTGGATGACGTAGTGCCCCTGGCGGGCCCCCCCCTCGGGCCTGGCCCCTCGGACCCGACATACGCTCACCTGGCTGAGGCCCCCGCCCCCCACAGGCAGCCAGCCCCCACTGGAGTCATCTCGGGCCATCACCACGGCTCGGACCCGAACCATGTACCTGGAGGAGGTTGGGGGGGACAGAGACAACACCGTCAGTGAGCCCCAATACTGCTCTCCTACTCAGTGTCCTCCCCATCCTTCACCTCCCCTCTTCAGCTCCCTCAGCTGGATCTACTGCACCCTCAGCCAGCCTGTACCTCACCTTCCATACCCACCTCCACCCCATGCCACCTTCTCCCCGTCCCCATCACGTCTCTTCTGCCCATCTTCTCCCCCATGCCCACCTTCCTCCAGCACTGCTTCTTTCTTCCTCTTGCCATCTCCTTCCTCCCATGCCTACCTTTTCCTCCATAGCTACCTTTTTTCTCCCTACCCACCTTTTCTCCCTCTCCCCATCTTGCCCGTCCTCACCCCCCATAGCTTTGCTCTTCCACTTCCCTTCCTCCTGCTCATCCCCTATCAACCCTCTCTCCTTCTCCTCCCTCTGCACGTACCCACAGCCCCACCCATCGTCCCCCTCACAGCTGGGTGCCTGCGCATATGTATTTTCTTAGAGCCCATCAACTCAGCCCCAGTCCCCCCTACACTGCCTCCGCACCCTGCCGCCCAGGCCACTGGCTGGGTGAGAAACCCAGGCTCTCTTCCCCCCACCCCTTCCCGGATTTATGAATGAGACCGGATGCAAAGCTCATTGAGTCACCCGGCAACGGGAGATGGGCAGAGAGCAGGGAGAGAACCAGAAATGGCCAGAGACAGGCCGAAAGGGAGATGGAGGCAGAAGAAGCCAGGAACGGGCGACCGAGACACATCCAGAGAGCATTTCATTCACAAAATCAAGGTTGCTCCCTCAGGCCCCTGCCGAGGAAAGGCAAGGGGGAGAGATTGCGGGCGGACAGGCGGGCGGGGAGGGGGGAATTGATCCCTCCTCTTCCCTCTCCCGGCCCCAGCATCCTTCAGAACCATCTTACCCCGCCCCCCAGCCCCCCCTCCCCCCGGTTCAGGGACCATAGCCCTCCGCCCAGCAATCAGGATCAGCCTCCAACCCCTCACTACCACCTAGCGCAGGGACCTTGGTGCCCCAGCCTCAAGCACCCAGGCCACGAGCTCTAGCCCCTTCCCCCACCTGCAGGCTGTCGGGTTTCCCCAGCCTTTCGGGAGGGGAAGGGGCCGCCGCAGCGCCCCCAGCCCCCTTTTCTCAATGGGATGGGATTTTGTGAATGAGCAGTCACGTGACGCTGCTTCCTTTGTCCGCCCGCCTCCCCCGACAACAGGTGAAGCAGAGAAAGAGGGCAGGGGTCCCCCCCCAGGGCCTACTGGGATGGGATGCCGGGATTTCTGGGTGCCCTACGCTCCCTATGATCTGTTTCCTGGGGGGAGTGGTCCCCAGATTTCCTCAATGGTGGGGGTCCAGTACGGAAATTTATGAATGGGGGTGTCCTCGTAGGAAGTCCAGACCCCCCCAAATGGAGACTGGTACCCCAAATGGCTGCCGCGCAGTTTAGGAGCCCCCACCCCCTTGTCCTTCCAGCCAGGGTCTGGGGGCATCCCGGTGGACAGGAGGCGCTGCGCGGTCCCGGCTGCCCCCTCACCGTGACAGGCCGTCTGTCAGCCCCCGCCCCCTCGCCCCCCTCGGCACCTGCCTGGAAGGCTCCGGCCGGGCTCCGAGCGGTGGCGACGTGGCCTCCTCCTCCTCCTCCTGTTCGCTCCAGCTCCCTCGCTGGCTCCGGCGGCGCTAGAGACGGGCACCGGGAGCCGGGGCGAGGGGGGAGGGAGGGGAAACCTGGTAGATGGGTGGGGGGGGAGGGGGCGGCTTGGGGGGAGGGGTAAGCGCGAGGCAGGCGCACTTGCCCGCTGGGTCCTAGAGCCCGGCCCTGGCTCCAGCGAACAGCCCCCCAGTCCCCATTTTCTTAGGATCCAGAAAGGATCCCCTCCTTTCCCACCCATCTGTGCCATTGGTCCCTGAGGATGTAGGGAGGGAGTCTAGGACAGAGCTTGCTCTGGATGTTCTAAAGAGGCAAGGTCTATGTTTTGGGTTCTAAATGGGAGTGGCGGGGTGCCTGGCGGGGTTCGAAAAGGGGTGGGGCGAGAAGGGAGCATCGCTAGGGGGCGGGGTCGGAGGGCCTGGAAAAGGAGAGTGAAGACGCGGGAGGCGAGGACAAGCGCGTGCGTCATAGAAGGGGCGGATCCACAGAGGAAGGGCCTTCTGGGCGAGCCAGAGGAAAGAGGGTCTTGGGAGGAGAGGTTGTCCTTGTAGGACGGAGCTTACAAGTAAACTGTCTTTAGGGGCCGGACGACGGAGAGTTCCAAAAGGGAGGAGCTACGTAGCTGTGTTCCTAATGGGCGGAGCTTCAGGAGAGAAACTAACGGAGAGGGCGGGGCATTATGAAGGGGCGGGGCTTAAAAGAACGTTCTACAGGGGTGGGGCCTAGGACTGCAAGGCCTGGGGGCGGGGAAGAAGGCACTGGGGTATTTCAAAGGGAGATCCAGGTTCCTAAGGGGCAGTGCTCAAGCTGGCACACAGGAGGGGGGGGCCTCGAGCCTATGGGCGGGGCCTAGGTCTCGGGGTCCGCTCTTGCTGCCTCGCCCGCTTGCCCCGTTCTTTTCGGTTGCTTTCTGCTGCGGCCGTTCCCCTCCCTCCCCTGGGCCCAGGGGGCCGCGGTCCGAACTTCGGTCTGCTGGTGGAGTCGGTGAGTGGGATCCTCTGAGAGGCGGAGCGAGGGCGGAGCTTGGGGGAAGGGGTGGAGCCTGATTATGAGGTCTGCCGCTAGACCTGGAGCAGAAAAAGAAATTTAGCAGTGAAGCCTGGGAAGAGGGCGGGACCCAAATAATCAATTGAGAGGGAGTTGAGGGTTAGAGGTGAGGACTGAGTGGTTAGCACGACAAAAATATCTGGATTTGTTAAGCGGAGGCGGGGCCAGACCTGGGGAGGGTTGGGGGGTCTGGTTGAGAAGGCCCGATTCCCTGACAATCGGGGGCGGGACCAGAGGGAGGAGGCGGGGCCTGGGCCCCAGAAACCTTGTTAAGAGTTCAGGGAGAGAAGCTGGTTGGTACTCCTTGGTCTTACAAGCTACAGAGTACAATCACCACGCGTGTTGTGGCCTGAGTGACTGGCAAGGAAGGCGGGCAAGGCCTATGTCTTGGAGTCTAGAGACCTCGGATGTGGTCAAAGCGAAGGGATGTGATCTGAGGGACCAGATAGGAAGACAGGTACTGAACCTTAGTACACTAAGAGAATGGGGACTCTGTACTTGAACAGCAGCTGTATGGGTCCACGGGGAAGAAGATGTGAACGTCAAGAGCAGAGGAATAGGAATGCGGCTAGAGACTAGTTCCCGAGTGGATATAGGAGGACAATGGCAGGGCCGGTGAGGACAGATAGGACCAAGTACAACTCTGCCTCGTGGGTTTCCCCCAGCCCTGGTAGATTGACTGGCTGACGTTTTTCTGACTACAGTCCCCGACCTCCGTCAGAAATGGGGAACGTGCAGTCGGAGCCGTCCGCTGGCGGGGGCTCCCGAAAAGACCAGGCCTCGGGCCGGTCCTCCGACTCCCGCCGGACATCCTTGATGGAGCCCGAGGTGACCTCCTCTTCCCCAGCCATGCGCCTGGCTCGAGGGCTGGGTGTCTGGTTCCCTGGCAGCTCTCCGCCCCCAGGACTCCTGGTACCCCCGGAGCCCCAGGCCTCACCCTCACCCCTGCCCCTGACCTTAGAACTGCCCTCGCCAGTGACGCCTCCTTCAGAGGAGGCGGCTGCGGCCACGGTCTCCACACCACCCCCGCCCCCCGTGGGGACCCTGCTGCCCGCGCCGTCTAAGTGGCGAAAACCCACGGGCACTTCGGTGCCCCGAATCCGCAGTCTGCTGGAGGCAAGCCATCGCGGCCAGGGCGACCCTCCGAGCCTCCGCCCGCTGCCGCCGCCGCCCCGGCAACTGACCGAAGAGGATTCCAACCCTGTCCCGAGGGCCCTATCCCCGATTCCGCCGCCCTCTGAGCTGCGGAAGCCACCACTACCGCCACCTTCCGACCGGCAGCCCCTGGATCGCAAAATCACTCCTGCTCTGGCCACACCCGCCGCAACCCCTACAGAAAGCCAAGCCAGGCGCGGTAGCGAGGTCCAGACGGCCTGTGGTGCCTGCAGAGGGGCACCTCCCCAAGCAGGCGAGGGAGAAATGGCCCGGCCGGCGGCCTCCGAGCCCGGCCTGAACCTGCTGTGTAAAGTCACCTTCAAGTCAGGCCCCCCTCTACCCCCTGCGGCAGCCTCGAGTTCCTTAGCAGCCAAAGCCTCTCTCGGGGGCGGCGGAGGAGGTGCAGGACTCTTCTCCGCTACCTCGGGAGCCATCTCCTACGCTGAGGTCCTGAAGCAGGGGCCCGCTCCTGGGGCCGCTCGCTCCCCGGGAGAGGTCCCTCGAGGGACTCAGGAAGCAGAGGGCGGTGATGGAGATAGCGAGGGGTGTTCTGGACCCCCCTCAGCGCCTGTGTCCCATGTCCGGACACTTCCACCGCCACCCTACACCACCTTCCCAGGCTCAAAACCCAAATTTGACTGGGTGAGCCCTCCTGATGGTCCTGAACGCCACTTTCGCTTCAACGGAGCTGGCGGAGGCGTCGGGGCGCCCCGACGGCGCGCAGCCACGCTCTCGGGGCCCTGGGGCTCCCCGCCGCCTCCGCCAGGGCAGATGCATCCAGCTCCAGGGCCCCGGAGGCCCGCACCGGCCTTGCTGGCGCCGCCTATGTTCATCTTCCCGGCGCCTGCCAATGGCGAGCCTGTGTGCCCTGGGCCTCCGGACCCGCAGGAGGTGCTGCCGCCGCCGTTGCCGCCGCCCACGCCACCACCCACGCCGCCTCCCGCACCTCCTCCCACACCGCAGCCGCCCATGCCCCAGCCAACGCCGCTGCCCGCCGCGCTCCCGCCGACCGCAGGCCCGGGCCACTTGGAGTCAGCAGTGGCTCCCGTCCCAGCTCCCGCTCTGCCCCTCGCCTTGGCTGCCGAACAGGCCCCGACCCCGGCCCCGACCCTGGCCCCGGCCCAGGCCCCAGCCCCGGCTCCAGCTCCCATCACAGCCGAGCCGTCGCCGCCAGTGCCGGCGCCAGCCAAGGCCCGCACCCGCCGGAACAAGGGTCCCCGCGCAGCCAGGGCTGCGCCCCGTGAGGATGGCCCGCCTGGAGATGGTCTTCGAGAACGTACTGCAGCTACTGTGACTGACAGCGGTGGCGGAGGGGGTGGTAGCAGCAGGGCTCCTCCGGCGGGGACAGCTTCCTCGGGCGCGGCGCGCCACTGGCCTCCCTTCCAGGTGCTTAACTCTTGTCCCTGCAAGTGTTACTGCCGCCATCAGCCACGCCATCGCCGCCTGCCACGCAACGTGTCTGCCTGGTGAGGGGAGGTCGGGGAGTTGGGAGGGGAGGGCATGCCCTCCAAGTCCTGAACCCCCCTTTTCTCCATTCAACCAACCCTTTGGCATCCAGACCCCAGCTGATCCTAGACCAGTCCATTAGCTGCATCTCAAACCTGAGCTCCAATCCTTCAGAACCAAGAGAAGCCTTGATACTGACCCCTGACAGGGGCGAGAACACCTTGGCCTGGCCCCTTAGTATCCAGACCTCCAAGCTGACCCTTGGCCCTCTTGTTACTCTCTGGTGCCACCAGGGAGGGAAACTGGTCCCAGCTGGCCTGATCCTATTCACTGCCTTGACCCTGTCCCTAAGGACATCAAGGACCATGTCCCAAACTCTTCAGGGATTGGAGGGGAGATGATAGTTTTCTGGAACCGAAAGAATAGAAATGCAGGCCTCTGAAAGACTCCTGACTCCTCCAGCCTCTGGCAACCTCTCCGGACTCTGGGACCCAAGGCTTTGACCACCAGAGGGCACTGGTGTCCCAGTCCTTGAGCTGCTGAGGTTACTTGGGAGTCTTCCCACCCAGACGGAGACACTGCATCCTCCAGTTACCTCCCCTTCACCACTGAATCTCAGGATTCCGTCATCAGGGTCTGTCTTGACCCTGGCTTCTGAGGACCCTGAGTCACTGGGAGACCCTCTGCCCTGGAACCTCTTGGGCTTAGCTGAGACCTAGATGTGGGTTAGGGGAGCTACTATCACCAACCTTCAGCCCCCTTTCCTACTAAGTTTAAGTGGATACTGCCCTAAACTGCCTTTGGGATATTCAGACATGATCCCTTACACAGATAAAGCAGAGCCTTGGAGGGATAAAGGCTTGGGCACATAGCCAGGCCCTGATGCTTCTACCCTCCCCCTAGGCTGAGCACACCCATCAACCACCTGAGTGAGCCACCCTGGGTCGCCACCATCAAGCTGGCCGGCTCCCTAGTGGCCGGGCTGGAGCACTACGACTTGCAGGCCACCCATTCCAACTGAGCTCAATTCGCTCAATGCCCCATGCCTTCTCCTCGACAATAAAATAACCATCCAGATGTCTAGATGCCTGTCAGTCACTGGCTAGGGATTGAAGGGGTGCAGTGGGGCAGAGATCTCCATGAAAAGACATTCTGGAAAGAGTAAGGAGGCTGGACCTAGACTAGCAATAAAGGAGATTCCATTCATCCAGGCTGTGGACTGATGGGCCCAGGGATGAGATGTCCTCATTCCCCTTAATACCAACAGCTCCTCTTCCAAGGTGATCTGGGGCCAAGTGCAGGGGTCTGGTGCAAATCACTTTGGAAAGCAGAAATGATCATCCCTGTAAAAGCCGGGAAAACCGACTCCAGAAGACCACCTTGAGAACCCCACATCCCACAAATGGCTCAGCCAGATTTGGACTCTTGTCTTAAATACCTTCTCGAGAAGGTCAACACAGGAAACACAGGCTGGGAGGTATAGGAGGTCACAAGTCACGGCACTGGCTTAGAGGATGGGAACCATGGCAGGTCCCTGCCTTTTGCTCCACAGAGGTCTCAAACTGGTAGCCCACAGACGGGTTCCATTTCACGTGTCATTTTTAAAAACTGGTTTAATTCATTGCAAACATTTAAAAAAACTGCCACACCCATCCCCTTCGCTGAAGCACTCTGGGGCCTTGGCCTGGCCTTTCTGTGTCCACAGCTGGCTGCAACAGTCCCTCTACCTGGGGCCTGTGCTCTTCCCCAGGCCACACTGCCACTGGGCATCTCTGAGATCTTAAGCAATGGCCTCTGGACAGAGGCTGACCCAGGGTTATCTCGGACTTCCTAGGGCCCCCAAACTTTCAAATTCTTCAGAGATAAGAACCTATGTCCCCACCATTCCACTCGGGGAGACAAGGGCCTAAGAGAGAAAATGTCAATCCACCTTTATTGGAGGAAACCCTGCCCTGCAACTGCTTTAAATAACGCGAGCCCTGCCCCACCCCGGTGCCTGGCGGGCTCAGACAATCATCTCCAGCTGCCGGGCGTACTCGATGACCTGTTTGGCCAGCTCCGTAGAGGGGATGGTGGTATCTTCTGGCTTCTGCTGCTGGCTGGCAAAGCTGTAGTAGTTGTTGAGGCCTAGGACCCACCCTCGCTGCAGGAAGAGAGAGATGAGAGATGGGTGGGGCCATCACACAGGCTCCCTCCCCCCCAGCCCCCAACAGAGCCAGGTGGGCCCCGGCTTGCTTTCCTCACCAGCCCTAGCCTCACCTGCACAACCAAGTGGCAAGTAACTTCACCTCCCTGTGCCTCCTTTTCTCCACCTTTGAGATGGGGACCCTCACCACACACCTCTCTGGGTCTGCTGTGAGGATTCAGTGAATCAAAAGTGCCAAGGATAGGGTCTGGCCCAGAGTAAATGACCCCTAAATATGAGCCGTCACCATTGGTCAGACTCCACTTCACCTTTTCCAGCCTGACCTTGACCCTCCTCAATCAGCAGCACCTACTGCACCCCGTGTACCAGCATCTCTGGGGGCACTGCTCCTGCACAAGCACCCCAGACCAAATGAAACCAAGTCTTGTGAGCAAAAGCTGCGACCTCCACAGAATTCTGATAAGCCTCTACCTCGACCTGGCACCAGGGGCTGTGCTAAAGCTCGTCCCATGTACCCCTTTCTGTAGACAGGGGAGCTGAAGCTCACAGAAGTTGGACAACTTGCCTGAGGTCACACAACTGAATTCAAACCCTGGCAGTCTTGCTCCAGTGTCCCTCCAGACAACCCGCCCGGCTGGCTTGTTTGTTTTGTCTTTTTAGGGCCACACCCTCAAATACGGAAATTCTCAGGCTAGGGGTTGAATCAGAGCTACAGCTGCCAGTCTACGCCACAGCCATAGTCAAGCCACATCTGCAACCTACACCGCAGCTCATGGCAACACTGGATCCTCAACCCACTGAGCGAGACCAGGGATCAAACCCGCGTCCTCATGGATATGAGTCGGGTTCATTACCACTGAGCCACAATGGGGACTCCCCACCCTGCTGTTAATGAATCCAAACCTTGGCCCTCTCGTCCCATGGTCCCTTGCCCTCCACCCCAGCCACCTTCTTGGCGTAGTCCGTCATCTTTTTGGGTGTGTTGAAGAAGAGGATCCGAGTGGCCTCAGTGAAGAGGATTTTTTCATAGGCCTTCTCGATGCAGCCAGCAATCTCATCCCTGGGGAAGAGGAGGTTCTCATTACTGAGCAAGGCAACCCTGCAGGCCTCACCCTCTAGCACTGATGGCTGGAATGTGTCACCTGCCCTGTTACCTGCTCAAGGCTCAGGGGAGTAGTAGCCTGACTGGAGCTGCAAAGGTAGGCCAACAGCAGGCTCCACACTCAGCTTTCTGGGGCTCCTGGGCCCACACTCTCAACCCCATGCCCAGCCGTGAGGGTTTCAGGCTGTCTGAAGCCTGGCCTGGGATTCACCTGAGGGGCTCTCCTCACACAACATCCTCCCCACATGAGCCGATCCCGAGGGATTCCTTGCACCCCTGTTAAGAGGTCAATACCGAAGCAGAAAAACAGCAAGACCTCAGTCACTGAAAGGGGAGAAGGGGTTAGTTCTGGGGAAGAACTAGTGACAGGGAAGAGTGTGTCTGTTTCTGAAGTATTTTCTCTCTTAGGCCAAGGGGCAGGTATGTGGGCACTCGATATGCTACCCCCTGTTCATTTTGGAGTGAAACATTTCATAAGCTGCCCCTACTTCTTTGGGCCTGGCTTTGCCATTTGAGGAATGGAAATCCACCTCCATCGGGCACTGGGCCTGAGTGAACGAACTCTAGCACCACCTGGACACCCTTTTGCTCCACCAGGGACGTGTAAACGTTATGCCCATCTGCCCATGTGCTGTCACTTGTGGACAGAGCGACCCTTGAGGGGCTAGTGGTTCATGGTGCTCCACTCTAAAGCCGGGGAAACTGAGGTTCCAGCTTAGGAGACCTGAGTGAAGCTCCATGTGCCGTGGAGCACTTTATTTTTCTCTTTGGCTGAGCCGGAGGCATGCGGAAATTCCCAGGCCAGGTTAAACCCACACCACAGCAGTACCCAGAGCCACAGCAGTGACAACACTGGATCCTTAATCTGCTGAGCCACCAGGGAACTCGTAGAGCACTACTTTGAGAGGCAGCAGGGTCTCAGTCGCTGAGCGTTGTCTGGATGCCAGACCCATGCTCAGGGTCTGATGTACACAGGTACACACATACACAGCCCAGAGTGAGGTGAGGGCTGTTCATCTCATGACCAGTTCCAGTGCAGAGAGAAGGAGCACGGATGTGGCCAGCCTCCCAGATCACCACTGGCCAGAATGGATGCAAACTCAGAGCTATGTGACTCGAGTCCAAGCTCTTTCTAAACTCCATAGGGACCTGGCCCTCCACTCACCTGATAGTGTCAAGCAGGATGTCAATGAAGAAGGTATAGCTCTCGGCAGGGATGTTGCCTTTGGCCAGGAACACCTTGTTGTAGCTGCCCTCCATCAGGTACTGTAGAGGACAGGGGTGTGGAAAAAGGGAGGGTAAGGCAGAGGCGGCACAGGGCCCACCCGCTGAGGCCTCACCATACTCTCAGGGCCTCCCTAACCTACACTCGGCTAGAACACTCTCGGCCATACAGTCACCCATTCCCCAGGTAGACTTGGTCCTCCTCTTCCAGGAAGCCTTCCCTGGTTTACATACACACTCCCTCTCCCGCTCTCTCTCTCCATGCCTGCCCGGGGCTAGTATCTAATTATCTCGTCTATTTCCTGATCACAGAGGAAGGCAGAGCTGCGGCCACCCCAAGCTCATTCCCGCACCTTTGCTCAAGCTGTGCTGCCCCTGCCCTCCCTCCCATCCTCTCCCTGCAGCAAAATCCTCCCACAAGACCTCAGCTCTGAGAGCTACTTCTTAACCTCAGGTACCAAAGTTCTTCCTTGACCTGCTCACCTTGTTCCAGAACTGTCCTCTTTGTTACCCTCAAACACACGAGGCATGTTTCTGCCTCGGGACCCTTGGACAGTCTGCTCTCTACCTGGATCATTCTTCACCCAGGTGACCACGTGGTCGGCTTCTTCATCCCTTTCAAGTCTTTCTCAAATTTCACTTTTTCACTTCCCTGACCACCCTTATAAAAAATTCACTCCCGCCTCCGACTCTCCACCCTCCTTCCTGCTTTATTTTTCTCTACAGCATTTTGGCATCTAAGAGACCACACAGGGTATTTTTGTTGTTTATTATCTGCTTTCTTATCTGAATGTCACTCTCACAAGATGAGAGGTTTTACCTGTTTTGTTCACTGTACAGTCTGAAAACCAACCACAGTGCCTGGTACACGACTGGGACTCCATATGTGTTGGACAAATGAGCAAATGAGTCCACAGGTTGAAAGATGGGTGAACCCTGCCTACTCCTCCAGAAAGCACTCCCAAATGCCTGTCCCTGTCCCACTCCCTTTAGCCAGGCCCTCCCCTTCCCCTCCTCAGCCTCACTTGCTCCAGAGACACCGGATGCTTGATGTACACATTGGTCTGGATGTCCTTGGCAGGCAGCCGCTCCAGCTCTGTGTGGAACTCAGCCACCCGGTTCTGGGACAGCAGGAAGAGGAGGTTGAGCCCCAAGAGCTGGTGCATATAGGCTGACTCCGGGAGCTGCTCCCTGTGGACCAGAGTGGGGAACTAAGGTAAGCAGGACTTAGGTACTGACCAAGCCTCCTGCTCCAGGGGGCCTGACAACTGCCCCATGCTCTCTCTTTGTTTTTTTTTTTTTTTTTTTGTCTTTTTAGAGCCGCACCTACAGCATATGGAAGTTCCCAGGCTAGGGGTTGAATCAGGGCTGCAGCTGCTGGCCTACACCACAGCCACAGCAATGCCAGATTCCAGCCGCATCTGTGACCTATGCCGCAGCTTGCAGCACTACTAGATCCTTAACCCACTGAGCAAGGCCAGGGATCGAACCCACATCCTCATGGATACTAGTTGGGTTCTTAATTCCCCATGTTCTGTTAGGCCCTGGGTTTTCAGATGAACCATGAAGAAGTCACAGTCATATGAGGCCCATAAGTGACCTCACTCCAGTAAAGTGACTCAGCCTCAGTTTCTTCAACTATAAAAAATGGTTATTACAACAACAACAACAAAAAAGACAAAAGACAAAAAAAAAAAAAAAAGGAGTTCCCGTCGTGGCGCAGTGGTTAACAAATCCGACTAGGAACCATGAGGTTGCGGGTTCGGTCCCTGCCCTTGCTCAGTGGGTTAATGATCCGGCGTTGCCATGAGCTGTGGTGTAGGTTGCAGACGCGGCTCGGATCCCGAGTTGCTGTGGCTCTGGCGTAGGCCGGTGGCTACAGCTCCGATTCAACCCCTAGCCTGGGAACCTCCATATGCCGAGGGAGCGGCCCAAGAAATAGCAACAACAACAACAACAACAAAAAAGACAAAAGACAAAAAAAAATGGTTATCACCATAGCACCCATCTCCTTGAAGTAGGATAAATGAATGAGAATTAAGTGAATTAAGTGACTTAACTTAGGTAAAGTGATTAGAACAGTATCTGGCCCAAATAAATACAAGACCATGTAATCAGAAAGTAGCAAAATTAGTTCAAACTCAGGTTTGTCTAACTTCTGATATCAAACTCTTAATCTTAGCCCACACAGGCACCATTCAGTTAAGAAGCCATTCCGTTTCATCTTCAACACACAGCCAGTGAGTCCCTGCTTTGAGCCCGGCTCCACGTTAGGCAGTGCTGGGACACAGCCGTGACTGAGACCTGCTGCCTCTAGAAGGTTCACAGTCCAGTGAGCAACAGGGCCAGGATGGGGGAAGCGCAGACAGAGGGATCAAGGCTGATAAAGCATTGGAAGCCAAAGCAAAGACCTTGCTCTGAAGCCGGAGGGCTACGGAGCGCCATGACACGTTCTAAGCAGGTGATCAACGTGGTCAAATTTTAGTGTCATGAAGATCCTAGGGCCATCATGGAGGGACTAATCTGAGGAGCAAGGCTGGGGTCAAGGCAGATAAAAGGTGGTAGGAGGCACAGCGGCGAGTGGAAATCAAGAGAGGAATGTGAAGGGGAGACAGACTGGCGGTCAACAGAGACGGGATGCTACAACACCAGACTCAGGCCCTCCAGGCCAACCCCTGTCCCTGAGGCTTCTGGGGACAGAGCTGGGCAAAGAGGGGATTCCCAGGTGAAGGAAGATGTCCCAAGTGGCCAGAGCAGCAGGAGTAAAAAGCTTCCATGTAAGCCCCACCCCCCAACACACAAACCAAATTAGGGACACGGTCCATTCTCACTTGTAATCGAAGTAGTAACATTTGAGCTGGGCCATGTACCGCTCGAAGGAGGGGATGTCCTTGCGTAAGATACTCCACTGGGCCCCAATCTCCAGTATGTCACCTGCAGGCGACAGAGAAAGCTCTCAGGAGATGACTGTGGCCCTGCCCCTGACCACCACTGCTGCCATTCCTGCCACAACCCCAGCCCATAACCCCCCACCAACCCCAGTGACACTCACGGGCCAGAATGAGCTGCTGTTTGGTCAGTTTGGTCCCTGTGGTTGGCAGGAAGTTGAGCTCCAACAGAACCAGCTGATGGGGAGGGCAGTGGAAGGAAGGAAAAAAGACGGGCCTTCAAGTACAGGTTATTTACCTTTCTCTAAGCCTTGGTTTCCCACCTAGAAAATGGAGCTAATCATCATCCCTGACTCATGAGGCTGTTACGCATATTAAAGGAGTCAGTCCCCGTAAAGCACTCAGATCAGGGCCTGGACACATGATGAGCATTCATTTAGAATGACCTCATATTACAAGTATTAACAGGCCCACTGGGAAAAGAGGAGACCCACTCCATGCCTGACCCAGTGCAATCAAGGGGGTGGGGGTGAGGGGCACTAGCACCTTCAGTTCTTTGGCAATCCTTTTCCACACTTTGTTGGGATGGGCCCAGCTACTCCCCTCCAACTACACCAAGAAGGTGGGGGGGGGGGGGCTAACCTCTCCCCATTGTCCAGCCCACACATCATCCCTTATCAAAGACACCCCCTCAGCAACTTGGTCCAGGCCACTGTATTTGTCCTCGCTCCCACACTTGGCCTGAAGCACCTCCAGCACCATTCTAGTCCTTTACGAAAAGAATATTTTTCCTAGGTTCAATCCTGCCCTCTCAACTTGGCTGGGCCCCTCCCCCTAGATGCATGCCTAAGCCTCGGATCTGAGACCCTCAGGTGGCCTGGTTTTAACCACGCACCCCATCATCTCAGCTTTCTTCTTCCATCACCGCGTCCAGTGTTCATTCCCCACTTGGCGTCGTCCAGAACCCTCCCTCAGAAAAAAACTCCGACACCCCCATCCTGCCACTCCAGCCAGCTAGGCCTCTAAGCACCAAAATTTGAACCTCTCACTCGTCTATGCTCGAACCACTCTTTCCGTCACCGCCGCCCCCTGCCCCCCACCGTGGGGCCGCATATGGTCCATTCCAGGTCCCTCTCACTTCTTCATCCCTCCAAGCCCGAACTTTCGCTGTTCCGAATTCTTCACCCCATTGGATCGCCCAGCCCGCCTTGGTGCCGCCAGCACTGTGGCCCACTCCTGAGCCCAGAATTAGGTTCGGTCTGGGCCCCCCGAAGCGCCCCCGGTAACCCCTACCTTGAGACGGCCCAGTTCTTCACCGCATTTGCTAAGATTGGGGCTTTTACGGTTCCACTCGCCCTTGAGTTGTTCGTACATACCGGCTGCGGCCTGCAGGACTGCGCCCGAGGCAGCTGCAGGCCCCGAGCTCGAGCCGCCAGCCACCCCGTTCACCGTCGCGGCCGCCATCTTCCGTGATGCGGCAAACCGCCGAGCCGATTTACGGCAGCGACGCCTACAGCCGCTCGCCCGGCGGAAGTGGGCTCGAGAGGTGGAGCCCAAAGCCGGGGGTGGGGCTGCGACAGTGGGCCTCCGCACTCCGCGCTTGGTGCTCAGTCGCTTTCGGGGAGGTGCCCTCGAAGGCCAGCCTTTCACGAACATGTCGGTCGGGGCTCCGCCTCTGCTGTCACTCAAGATGGTGACCGGAAGTCGCCTCCGGCGCAAACTGTACAGGGCAGCGCTTATAACGCCTCCCCTCCTCCCGGAGCCAATATGGCCGCCCTGGCTTCAGCTTGGGCTTTCCGAACGCTGCGTTCTTGTATAGGTGATGGAGCTGTTTGGAGAGCGATGTTATTCTTCCTGTATTATAGACCGGGTTTGAGAGGCTTCATAAACTTCCAAGAGACTAACAGCTGAGATTTGACTCTGGGTCTTTTTCTCTAATCTCTCAGTGCGCCTTCCCATATTTCCTCCAAACTCGAAGAAATGCGGGGAAGCTTTATAAAAATCATCCAGGCTTACTGCTGTATAGCGCAGGGAACTATATCTAATCGCTTGTAATAGAACATGATAGAAGATAATATGAGAAAAGAATAAAAAATCAAAAAAAGAAATAAAAGAGGAAAAGATAGTATGAGAAAAAGAATGTATATATAATTGGGTCACTTTTCTGTACAGCAGAAATGGACAGAACATTGTAAGTGAACTATAATAAATTTTTAAAAATCATCCAATATTAACGGCTTTATACGCCACATTCTGGGGAGGATTCCCATTTTTTTTTTATCCCTACCTGTTATTCCTCCATATATACCACACCTGCTTACTTAACGTCTCTCCTTTTTCTCAGTTCTCTTGTCTCTGTCATTTAGAAAGTCAGCTCCGTGAGAGCAGGGATGTTTATTGGGGTTTTTTTTTTTTTACTGTTGTATTCCTGGCTTGTGGTAGACAGTCAATGAATATTTGTTGAATGAGTGGATGAATGGATATGTAAATAAGTTGTCTTTAACAGTTTTTAAAGAAAAACTGCATCATACTATACATACCTTCCAAAATGCAACATGCCTTTTTTTTTTTTTTTTAAGGAATACACTAAGGAGATCTCTGGAGATCAATGGACATATTTTTGACACTTTATAAAAAAACAGCTTCAGAATTCCCTGACGGCTCAGCAGGTTAAGGATTCCTTGTTGTCACTGCTATGGCTTGGGTTGCTGCTATGGCATGGGTTCAATCCCTGGCCCTGGAACTTCCACCACGTCCTGGTGGCTGAAACAAACAAAAATAACCCAAACATCAATATGGGAACCATTAAATCAATTGCATATTCACACTGTGGAATATCGTGCAGATGTTTTGTTTTGTTTGCTTTGTTTTGGACCTGGCCACTACAGTGACAGGACCTGATCCTTAACCTGCTGACTTGACCACAGAACTCCTTCAAGTCTTTGCCTTTTTTTTTTCTTTTTCATTTTTTTCCTTTGCCGTTTTTTTTTAAATTTATTTTTAATTTTTTTTATTTTTTTAATTTTTTGTCTTTTTGCTATTTCTTTGGGCCACTCCCGTGGCATATGGAGGTTCCCAGGCTAGGGGTCTAATCGGAGCTGTAGCCGCTGGCCTATGCCAGAGCCACAGCAACACAGGATCCGAGCTGCGTCTGCAACCTACACCACAGCTCACGGCAACGCCGGATCGTTAACCCACTGAGCAAGGGCAGGGACCGAACCCGCAACCTCATGGTTCCTAGTTGGATTTGTTAACCACTGCGCCACGATGGGAACTCCCCTTTGCCGTTTTTAATTGAGTTGTTTGTGGTTTTTTTGTTGTTGCTGAGTCAGAGGAGTTCTTTATTTTCATTTTCGTTTGTTTTTGGGTGCACCCAAAGCATGTGAAATTTCCCAGGCCAAGGATGGAACCTGCGCCACAGCAGAGACAATGGGGATCCTTAATCCCTGAGGCACCAGGGAAAGGAGTTCTTTATTTTCTACATATTAGTCTTTATCAGATACATAATTTACAAATACTTTCTCTCATTCTATCAGTTGGCTTTTCACTCTGTTAATGGTATCCTTTGATTCACAAAAGGGTTTAATTTTGATGAGACCTAATTTATCTGTTTTCTCTTTTGTCACCTATACTTTTGCTATCATACTTAAGAAATCATTGACAGGAAATTTCCCGTGTAGCAGCGGGTTAAGGATCCAGTGTTGTGCAGTTAGGGTATAGGTCGCAACTCTGGCTGGGATTTGATCCCTGGCCTGGAAATTCCACATGCAGCAGGGCAGCCAAAAAAGAAAAAAAAAAAAACAAACTTGGAGTTACCGTCATGGCACAGTAGAAACAAATCCAACTAGGAACCATGAGGTTGCGGGTTTGATCCCTGGCCTTGATCAACAGGTTAAGGATCTGGCATTGCTGCGAGCTGTGGTGTAGGTCACAGACTCAGCTCGGATCTGGTGTTGCTGTGGCCGTGGTGTAGGCCGGCAGCTATAGCTCCGATTAGACCCCTAGCCTGGGAACCTCCATATGCCATGGGTGTGGCCCTAAAAGGATAAAATGACAAAAAAAAAAAGAAAGAAAGAAAGAAAGAAAAAAATTTGACAAATCAAAAGTTTTATAATCCTAACTGTTAAATTTAAGAATCTGACCTGGTTTTGGTTAATTTTCGAACATGGTATAAGGTAAGGTTCCAACTTTTTCTTTTGGATGTGGATATCCAGTTTTCCCAGTACCATTTGTTGTTAAGAGTGTCCTTTCTGTTGCATGCTCTTGGAACCTGGTCAAAAATCAATTGACTGATATGTGAGGGTTTATTGCTAGGCTCTCTATTCTATTGCATTGGTCTGAATGTCTGTCTTTATGCCAGTAAGACACTGTTTTAATTACTGTAGTTTTGCAGTTTTGAAATTAGGAAGAATGAGTTTTGCAGTTTTGAAATTAGTAAAAATGAGAACAACAACAAAAACAAGTTTTATTCTTTTGTTTCAGGATAGCGTGGCTATTTAGAGTCCTGTGCAATTCCATGTGAGTTTCAGGAATCAAATGCAAAATTGCCATGGGATTTTGATGGGACTTTGATTGGATTTTGATAGAGATTGCATTGACTTTGTCACTTTGAGTCATGTTAAGGGGCTAAATGGTGTTCCCCCAAAGTGTACATGTTGAAGCCCTAACCCCCAATACCTAAGAACATGACTGTATTTGGAGATAGGGCCTTTTTTTTTTTTTTTTTGCATTTTATAGCTGCACCCACAGCATATGAAGGTTCCCAGGCTAGGGACCAAATTGGAGCTACCGCTGCTGGCCTACACCACAGCTCACAGCAATGCCAGATCCCTAACCCACTGAGCAAAGCCAGGGATCAAACCCACAACCTCATGGTTCCTAGTCGGCTTCGTTTCCACCCCACCACAACGGGAACTCCAAGATAGGGCCTTTTAAAAGGTGATGACATTAAAATGAGGCCCAGGAGTTCCCGCTGTGGCTCAGCTGAAATGAACTCGACTAGTATCCATGAGGATGCAGTTTCGATCCCAGCCTTGCTTAGTGGGTTTAGGATCTGGCATTGCCACGAGCTGTGGTGTGGGTTGCAGATATAGCTCGGATCCTGTGTTGCTGTGGCTGTGGCGTAGGCCAGCAGCTGCAGCTCAAATTCAACCCCTAGCCTGGGAACTACCATATGCCACACTTTTGGCCCTAAAAAGCAAAAAAAGAAAGAAAGGAAGGAAGGAAGGGAGAGAGAAAGAGAAAAGAGAGAAAGAGAGAAAGAAAGAAAAAAGAGGTGCAGATGTGCCCTGATCCAACCTGAAAGGAGTTGGATAGAGGGGCACATTTGGTCACATCAAGAGACACCAATTGGTGGAGTTCCCTTTGTGGCTCAGCGGTTAACGAACCCAACTGGCATCCATGAGGATGCAGATTTGATCTCTGGCCTCGCTCAGTGGGTTAAGGACCCAGCATTTCCTTGAGCTGTGGTGTAGGTCACACTCGTGGCTCGGATCCCATGTTGCTATGGCTGTGGCATAAGCCAGTGGCTACAGGTCCAGTTGGACCCCTAGCCTGCGAACCTCCATATGCCATGGGTGCAGCCCTAAAAAGAAAAAAAAAAAGAAAGAAAGCGAGAGAGAGAGACACCAGTCGGAGTTCCCACTGTGGCTAAGCTGGTTAAGAACCCGACTAGTATGCATGAGGATGCTTGTTCAGTCCCTGTGCTCAGTAGTTTAAGGATCTGTCTTTGCTGCAAGCTGCAGTATAGGTTGCAGATGTGGGTCAGATCCCACATTGCTGTGGCTGTGGTGTAGGCTAGCAGCTGCAGCTCTGATTTGACTCCTAGCCCGGGAACTTCCATATGCTGCAGGTGCAGTCCGAAAAAGAAAAAAAAAAAAAAAGAGAGAAAGATACCAGTGATGTGACCCAAAGAGAAAAAAGACCAGGAGGCCACAGCAAGAGGACGACCATCAACAGGCCAAGGAGGGAGGCCTCAGAAGCTAAACCTGCTAACAGTTTGATCTCGAATTTCTGGCCAGAATTGTGAGAAAATAGATTGCTGTTGTTTAAGCTACCTGATCTGTGATATTTTGTTAGGTAGCCCTAGCAAACTAAGACAGACAGTATTTGTCATCCTAACAACATTAATTCACAAAGATGGGATTCTTTCTGTTCATCTGAGTCTTCTTTCTTTTCTTTTAGCCGTGTTTTATAGTTTTCAGGTCAAGTCTTTTTCCTTCTTGTATAAATTTGTTCTTCAATATTTTATTCTTTTCATTGTAAATAGGAAATTTGGGGGGGCATGCCCATGGCCAGGGATTGAACCCATACCACAGCAGTGATCTGAGCCACTGCAGTGATGCCAGGTCCTTAACCCACTGAGCCACCAGGGAACTCCCTGAGCTTCTGTTTCTACATCTACGAAAGGGGATAGTGATAGAATTTTTCTGACAGAACATCATGAAGATGACTTGCTAACGCAAGAAAGGGGATCTGCTATGAACCGAATGTGTTCCCCAGAAGTTCCTATGTTGAAAACTAACTCCCAGTGTACTGGTGTCAGGTGTCAAGAGGTGGGACCTTTGGGAAGTAATTAGGTTGCAAGGGCAGAGCCCTTATAATTGAGGTGAATGCCCTTATAAAGGAGAGCCCAGAGTTCCCTGGTGGCTGAGCAGGTTAAGGATATGGCATCACTGTGGGGGCTCAGGTTTGGTCCCTCACCCAGGAACTTCCACGTGCGGGAAAAAAAAAAAAAAACCAAGCCCCTCACTCCTTCCACCTCATGAGGACAGAGCAAAAAGATAGTCATCTAGGAATCGGGTTCTCACCAGACACTGAATCTGCCAGCACCTTGATCTTGGACGTGCCGGTCTCCAGAATGGTGAGAAGTACATTTCTACTGTTTGTAAGCCACCCAGTCTACAGTCTTCCATTACAGCAGCCTGAATGGACGGACAGGTCAAAAACGGGACATTATGTCATCGCATTTGTTGAGAGATAAGTCTGTACCACCGACTGTGCACACAGCTTGACCACTGCTGACCTCTCTCCTGAGCCCCAGGCCTGAGGTTCTAGGCTCCTCTAGATATCTCTCAGATGTCCCTCACCCACCATGACCCCAAATGGCCTTAGTGTCTCCCCTGAACCTACTTTTTCTCCTGGGTCCTCACCTCAGAAACAGCCTCCTGTCCCCCAGTTCCCAGGGCAGAGGGCCGGGCCTTTTCATAAAGGTCCCCCTCACTCCTTCTCCTTCTGCGGCCTGCCAGCTTCACAGCCTGGTCACTAGGTCCCCTGCACTCTCTTCCGCCTGCCCCTTTTCCTCCCCACACTGTCCCCTCCTGCCCAGGTCTCAGGTTGACTGCCTAAGTCCTGAGCCATCCTCCATAGGGCAGTCAAGGCATCTTTCTTTCTTTTTCTTTCTTTCTTTTTAGGGCCACACCCATGGCATATGGAGGTTCCCAGGCCAGGTGTTGAATCAGAGCTACAGCTGCCGGCCTACACCACAGCCACAGCAACATGGGATCCAAGCTGCGTCTGCGACCTACACCACAGCTCACGGCAACGCTGGATCCTTAACCCACCAAGCGAGGCCAGGGATCAAACCCGCAACCTTATGGTTCCTAGTCAGATTCATTTCTGCTGCATCATGATGGGAACGCCTCTTTTTCCCCTTCTTAATATACATTTCCTTACGTGAACTGTGCTTCCCCACACATGAGCAAGAGATTAGGGAGGGATTGACTACCCTCAGCTCCAGGGGTGGGCTCTGAAACCCTTAAGGTCCCATCTCACTGGCAATGTGAGTAGTCAAGTAGTGAGCCTGGGACCCAACCCCATCCAATCAGAGTGACTGACAGGACTTTTGGCTAGGGATGTTGGACTCTCCAGCCCCCTTTTCCTCTGGACAATGACATGTGGATGTGCAGCCTCATAATGTGAGGGGGGCTGACCTGAGATCAGAGACCACCCTCAGAGGAGGACAAAGCAAAGAACACTACAAAGAAATGGAGCCAGAATTCCATGGACATTGAGGGTTTCTGGATCAAACTGTACCTGAAGCTTATATATTAACAAAGTCCATAAATTACCATTTCCACGTGGATCACTGAGTGAAATTTTTGCTAACTGCAATTGCAGTAAAAATTCTTAAGGAATTCCTTCTTTTTTTTTTTTTGCCTTTTCTTGAGCCACTCCCACGGCATATAGAGGTTCCCAGGCTAGGGGTCTAATCGGAGCTGCAGCCACCAACCTACGCCGAAGTCAAAGCAACACGGGATCCGAGCTGCATCTGCGGCCTACACCACAGCTCCCGGCAATGCCGGATCCTTAACCCACTGAGCAAGGCCAGGGAGCGAAGCTGCAACCTCATGGTTCCTAGTCAGGTTCGTTAACCACTGCGCCATGACGGGAACTCCAGGAATCCCTTCTTAAGTTAGATGCTAGACAGGTGTTGACATTCAAAAAAAATTTTTTTTTTCATTTTTAGGCCCGTACCATGGCATATGGAAGTTCCTAGACTAGCCACAGCAATGCAGGATCCAAGCTTTGTCTGTGACCTACACCACAGCCCACGGCACCACCAAATCCTTAACCCACTGAGCAAGGCCAGGGATCAAACCCTCAACCTCATGATTACTAGTCGGATTCATTTCTGCTGAGCCACAGTGGGAACTCCGACATTCAAAATATTTAACAACTGGAGTTCCCATTGTGGATCAGCAGTAACAAACCTGACTAGTATCCATGAGGCCTTGGGTTCAATCCCTGGCCTCACTCAGTGGCTTAAGGATCTGGCTTTGCTGTGTGACCCGTGGTGTGGGTCACAGACGTGGCTCAGATCTGGCATCACTGCGGCTGTGGTGTAGGCTGGCAGCTGCAGCTCTGATTCGACTCCTAGCCTGGGAACTTACGTATGCCACAGATGTGGCCCTAAAAAGACAGAAAACAAAACAAAACCCCCCAAATATTTAACAACTGGTGTTAAACCCGGGCACTGAACAAACAGAACACACTGCAGGCCATAACAATGGAACAGACCTGGGTCATGGAGCAGCCTACTGGGCTGCAGACAGGTCAGGGGTACCCTGGGGAGGGGCTGAGTTGGCAGGCACACAGAGAAGCTACTATTTCCTCCAGCTTGGCACAGAAGGATTTTGATTTTTTTTTTTTTTTGGTCTTTTTGCTATTTCTTGGGCTGCTCCCGAGGCATATGGAGATTCCCAGGCTAGGGGTCCAATCGGAGCTGTGGTCACCGGCCTACGCCAGAGACACAGCAAAGCGGGATCCGAGCCGCGTCTGCAACCTACACCACAGCTCACGGCAACGCCGGATCGTTAACCTACTGAGCAAGGGCAGGGATTGAACCCACAACCTCATGGTTCCTAGTCGGATTCGTTAACCACTGCGCCACGACGGGAACTCCGGATTTTGATATTTTAATAACCTATGTGGCTGGGTGGTACAAATGAACTGAATATGAGTCCTTACAAAGGACCCACAGCCGGTGCTGAAATGAGAAGTGAGAATTCAAGTAAAACAGGAAAACCCGCCTGGGATGACTGACAGGTTGCATGTGCAATAGGGCCCAGGAAATGAGGGTGGCGTTGGGGTCGGGTGGGAGGCTCAGGTCTGCGACTTCCCTGTGGTTTCCTCGGCTTCAGCCTTGCTCTCGGCCACCCTCTTGGAGAGGATGTCGGAGCTGCCTCTGAAGCTACTCCCAGATTTGGTTAAGGATGTTTTGTTGAAGGCCCTGGTGTTGGACGGGATGCTGTAGATGTAGGAGGATTCCGAGGCCATAATGTTGTTGATCTTCCAGCGAAAGAAGTTGCAGGTCTTCACCATGAAAGGCAACAGGAGGCAGAAGATGATGTAGAGGCTCACCAGGCCCACAAACACGCTGGTTGACACCTGCAGGCACCACAGGACAGGCAGGGGTGGGCAGACTTGGTGGGGGGGGAGCCCCATCCACCCAGCAGGGCAGCCCCAGGGCAACCACTCACCATGAGGATTAAGAAGGCCCGCTTGGCACTGAGGGGCAGCCCGTGGATGTGCAGCAGGAAGGTGAGCTGATAGTCGCAGTATGTGCTCTTGTCCACCCCTCTGGTGGGGGATGGGGTTCAGGACTGGGGGAGGAGGCGGGCATCTCCCCCACCCCCTGACACTGCCCCCTCATCCCGCCTGGGCCACATGTCTGGCTCACCTATTGCTCACCAACACCTTGAAAAAGAATTCGGGGGCGAAGATGCTGTGGGGAATGGTGTCATGGCATGGGGAGTTCTCCAGACACAGCCACCTGGGGGCCCAAGTTCAGGCACTGGTGGTACACATCATGCCTGGCTCATACCAATCCTGACCTTTCCCTCCACCCCACAAACTCGGGGTGAGCACTAACTAGGGGCAATCTCACACCTTCCTCCCTGATAAACTCCTTCACTCATTCAGCCAGTGAGGCTGACTGGACCCCTGCTAAGTGACCACTGTTCGTTTACACATTCATTTCCGCCTGTCTTTACTTCTCCAGCTGTCAGTTCCTCTGCTGCTAGGCATTCGCCTGGATTATGGGTTGTATACCTATGATGTGGCAGCTCCTCATTTACTCCTTGCTGCCTTCATCCTACAAATGGAGCTGGAGCAGCTACTGGGTGCAAAGTCACATCTTCATTCATTCGTTCCTTTATTCAGGTATGCAGTAAATGCAGGTTAAATACTGACTAGGTGCAAGCTGGCTACTTTGTTCATTCATTCATTTCCTTCATTTGTTCATGGCATCATTTTCTTCCTCTCGTTGAATCAAAAATAGTGATTGAGGTCTACGCTTACTCCTTCACTGTCTTATTTCATTCATTAATACCTCCATTCAAATGTCAATAAATGTTGTAAATCGACTATTCTTCAATAAAACTCCAAAAAACGAAAACGATGTCAATTAATGCTTACCATGAATGCATTAATTGGTTCACTGTCTCATTTAACGAATACTGTGTGGTCTATTCTGGACCTGGACATACAGGGGAGACCCCATAGGAGACAGTGACAGCTCGGAGGGGTTGGGGGGGAAGGGGGAAAGTACCTGAGGACATGAGGTCCAGCTGTCCCATCTGGGACAGTCAGGAAAGTCCCCCTGGATAAAGTGGCATCTGAACTAAGGCCTGGAGAGTGAGAGGGACCAGCCCTGTACACAGAGGGTCCAACTTGTGTGAAGGTCAGCCTCATTTGAGGAACAGACAAACCGTCAAGGGAGCTTGAGGATCAAGAGCGCTCCCAGAGCCGGAAGGGATGGACAGGCTGGACAGGTTGTGGGCAGGTGGGGGTGAAGGGGAGCTGCCGTCCTCTCGGACACTTACTCGATGCCTAAGCTGTGGTGGGACATGATGTTGAAGGCCGAGTCCTCGGTGGTCGTTGAGTTCCTCGTGGTCCAGATGAGGCTGCCAGTCCTGGGCACCAAGGGGAAACCTCAGTGGGGGCGGGGCAGCGTGAGCAAGAGGAGGGAGGAGGGAGGAGGGAGGAGGGAAGACGTGGGTGGGCGGGGCCGAGGTTATGGGCGGGGCCTGAGACACCAAAGTGGGCGGGGCTTGCAGCCTGCATTAGCTCTGTGGCTGGGAAGCTGGGAGGGCCCTCCAAGGGGAGAAAGGCGGATTATGGGCCAGGTGCCACGGGGTTTACTTGTCCAGGGGGCTGTTGAAGCGGTAGATATCCTCCTCGCTGTAGTCCTTGATGGTGTCCAGGGTGGGCCCACCGCCCACCACCTTCAGCACGTAGCTGTGCGGGGCAGAGGTGCACGTGGGCCGTCCGGCGTCCTGCAGCACCTCTACCACCCACCTCACTCCCCCACCAGCTGCCCCTATCCCACTCCCATCAGCCGCTGGCTCGACCAAGATTTTACCTGCCCTGAAAACTGCCCGAATCTCCCGTCACCAAATCTTGGATCAAGAAGAACGGGTAGAAGACTGTGGGATGGGAAGGGTTGAGGCCGGGAGGAGGAGAGATTAGCTTGGGAAGTGGAAGCCCGAGAGGGGGAGGAAGGAGAGGTGAGAAGATGAAGCGGGGAGTTCCCGTGGAGGCGCAGCGGAAATGAATCCCACCAGGAACCATGAGGTTGCAGTTCGACCCCTGGCCTCGCTCAGTGGGTTAAGGATCCGGCGTTGCCATGAACTGTGGTGTAAGTCACAGATGCGGCTCGGCTTTCGAGTTGCTGTGGCTGTGGTGTAGGCTGGCAGCTACAGCTCCGATTAGACCCCTAGTTTGGGAACCTCCATATGCCTGGGTGCGGCCCTAAAAAGCAAAAAAAATTGGGGGTAGGGGGGAGAAAGGGATGGGTGGGGCGGTGAGCGGGCAGGGAGGAAAGGCCAGAGGAGGGCAAAGCCGTGGGGGCAGAGGTCGCGCACTGTCACGGAAGAGGAAACATGGCATCTCAGGGTCGACGTGCACGCAGTCGAAGTAATGTTTGTTCTGCAGGCGGTTGTACTCCAGTGTGTAGGTGATGTCAAAGGCCAGGCGCTTGCCTGGGGGGCAGCCGATAAGCAATGGCACCATCAGGTTGCCCTGAGTGGGAGGAGAAAAGCCTGGTTCTGGGGGCTGGGGTGGGGAGGACACCCCTCCCCCCATCACCACCATGTGCCAAGCTTACACTCACCAGAGGGCAAGGCGATTATTATTATTAAAATAATAACAACTGCAAACACTTTGGTAGCTCTTACTGCACTCAAGGCGCTGAGGGATATTCTAAGCACTTACTATATTCAGATTCATTTAATTCTCAAAACAGCCTTACATGGTATAGACTATTAAATATCTTTTTTTTTTTTCTTTCTTTTCTTTTTAGGGCCAAACCTGTGACATGAAAGTTCCGTGGCTAGGGGTTGAATTGGAGCTGCAGCTGCAGGCATAAACTACAACCAAGGCAACACTGGATCTCAGCCGCACCTGTGACTGTGACTTTTGCTGCAGCTTGTGGCAACACCAGATCCTTAACCTACTGAGCAAGGCCAGGGATGGTACCTGCATCCTCAGAGAGACAACATTGGTTTTTTAACCCGCTGAGCCACAACGCTGGTTTTTAACCTGCTGAGCCTCCAAAATCTTTTTTAGAGGTGGCAAGGTCACTTATTCATTATCCAAAGACACACAGCTGGTCAGTAGTAAAGCTAGGATTTGAACTGATATAGCTTGCTTTTGACTGGCTCCAGAACAAGACAGACAAAACCTCCAACACCTATGCCCAGGGAGCAGCCAACTCCTAGCTGGACTTTACAGAGCTGAGGCTGAGCCTGAATTCTCAAATAGGAGACCAGGGGAAGGATACATGAGGGATGTAGAGCCCAGGATGGGGGTCAGGGAACCCCCATGACATTGACTTGGGAATGATGGCTCCTAGCCCATTTCGGGGGCAGGGCCCAAGGGTTTCACCCAATTGTCAGAGGGACACGGTGTCTGGAAACTGTGGCCTGGGCTCGATGGCTGCTATGGAGAGGGGTCATGGCCAGGGATGAAGCACTTCCGGGACTGGCCTGAGACAAAGACTTTACATCTACCAGCCATTCAATCAGGGAGGCCTAATGGGCCTCTCGGATTGATTACCCACAACCGCCCTCAGTTTATGGCTCCTCACCCCTCCATGTTCAGGCTCAAAAGCCTTGGCCTCATCCTGGAAACCTCTCTCTCTCTCTCTCCCCCACAGTCCATCCAGATATCCTGTTGTCTCTAGACTTCAACACAGAGCCATGCTCGTCCCCAAACTCCAACTCCTGCCTCACTCCAGCTGCCCCTAACTTTTTTCCTCCCTCGTCTTCCTGCTCCTCCCAGGCTGTCCCCCACATTCAGCCAGAGAGACCCTGTGAACATCTGAGTCAATTCTCTGCTCAGATGGCTCCCAAGCTGCCCCTCACTCACCGTGGCCCATGAGGCCTCAGTGACCTGCCAGTCTCCTCTTCAACCTCATCTCTCTCCCAGGTCCTCCTTGCTTGCCCTGATCCAGCCACGCCTGCTCCTCACTCTCCCTTTAGTCTAACATGTGGAACACTCTTTGCCTCCAGGCTTCTCTGCATCTGCCCCTCTCGATGGCCTGCTTTCTGGCACACAACCACATGCTCGCCTCCTTCAAATCTTTGCTCAAATGTTTATTCCACAGCCAGGTCTTCCCTGAACCATCCTATGGAAAATGCTAGCCAGCCCCCTGCCCCTTGCCTGCGTCTTTCTTTCTTTCTCTCTCTCCCAGTCCTCATCGCCTCTTCACAGGATAATTTTTTTTTTAATGGACACACCTGCAGCATATGGAAGTTCCCAGGCTAGGGGTCAAATTGGAGCTGCAGCTGCCTGGTACAGCCACAGCCATGGCAACACAGGATCCGAGCCACATTTGCACCCTACACTGCACCTTGTGGCACTGTTGGATCTTTAATCCAGAGGCCAGGGATCGAACCTGAATATTCCTGGACACTATGTCAGGTTCTTAACCTGCTGAGGCACAACAGGAACTCCAGCATAGGATACCTTTTATTTGTCTTGCGTATTATTTGATTGTCTGTTCTGAATTGAATGTGTCCCCAAAAGGTATACTGAAGTCCTGATTCCCTGGCACCTGCCCATGTGATCTACTTTAGAAAAAAGTCTTTACAGATGTAATCAACCTAAGATGAAGCCACATTGGATTAGGGTGGGCCCTAATCCAAGGGCCAGTGTCCTTATAAGAGGGAAACTGGGACACAGACACATAGGAAGAATGCCTTGTGAAAATGGAGACAGAGTTCCCACTGTTGTGGCTCAGCAGAAACAAATGTGACTAATATCCATGAGGATAAAAGTTGGATCCCTGGCCTCACTCAGTGGGTCAAGGATTCGGCATTGCCAAGAGCCGTGGTGTAGGTCACAGACACGGCTCAGATCCCTCATTGCTATGGTTGTGGCGTAGGCCCACAGCTGCGGTTCTGATTCAACTCCTAGACTGGGAACCTCCATATGCTGCAGGTGTGGCTCTAAAAAAAAAAAGATATATATATATATGTGTGTATATTGGCTGAATGAATGAATAAGCTTAGGGTGCAGTGAGTGAAATCTGTTTGTGGTCTGTCCCCTTGACCCCACCCCTACTCCCCCCTGTGGGCCAGTGTCTGGAGCTGGCCTGGTGAGAGATGCCCCAAACCTTGAGCACTTATGTTCAACATATTTCTTCCTTCCTTCATCTACCATGTTTACATATTGAGAACCCACAGTTTATTCAATTAGTTCCAGTTTCCATTTTTTTCCAGGATGAGAAGCCAGAGAGTGTCTCCCAGCCTTCCAAATATACAGATCTCTTGATCTGGTGATATGGGGGAGGGGGAGAGAGGGACAAAAAGCTTGAAAGGTCCCAGCCTGAGGACACGGAGAAAGAGTCAGACTATGTCCCACCTACAGCATCACTGTTTCCTTGTACATTAAAAAAAAAAAAACATTGCCCTTTTATAAACTTAATCTTGGAGTTCCCACTGTTGCACAGCAGATTAAGGATCCAGCACTGCCACAGCTGTGGCATAGGTCACAGATTTGGCTCGGATTCAGTCCCTGGCCCGGGAACTTCTATATGCTGTGGGTGCAGCCATAAATAAATAAATAAACTGGAGTTCCCGCCGTGGCATAGTGGAAACAAATCTGACTAGGAACCATGAGGTTGGGGGTTTGATCCCTGGTCTCACTCAGTGGGTTAAGGATCCAGTGTTGCCGTGAGCTGTGGTGTAGGCTGGCAGCTATAGCTCTGATTAGTCCCCTAGCCCCTCTGTATGCCTCAAGTGCCGCCCTAAAAAAGCAATAAATAAATAAATAAATAAATAAACAAACAATAAAAACTTAATCTTTAGGTGGCTATTATAGATAGACATATACAGGGATGCACACACACACACGCATATATATAGTGAAAATTTCATTTCCATTTCAATTCTCCAACTGTCCTGCCTCTTCCCTATTCTGTGAGCAGGGAAAAACTAGGAGTACTTTCTTGACAGTTTTCCCAGAATTTCTCCATGCAAATGAAAGCAAACACAAATATATGTTCTCAGTTAACCTCTCTTAGGCTAACATTATATATATATGCTGTTCCATCCTGTTTTTTCCTCTTGAAAATAAAATACACTTTGGAGAGACCACTCCACATCAGTATGTGGAGATCTTGGGTCCTCCCCCCCCCCTTTTTTTTTTACAGCTGCATAGTTTTCCATTGCATGAATGTACCACCATTTATTTAATCCTTTCCCTATTAATGGACATTTAGTTGTCTCCAGCCTTTTGCTATAACAGTGTTTTGCCGATCAGAGTCCCAGCAGGGATCTACTGGGTCAAAACTGGAGATGTTATCAGGGTTATGAGAAAGAAGAAAATCATGCATATTGCTAAGGATAGCAGGAACCGGTTATTGGGCTGAGGTGAGTCTCTCCTCCCTGCATTTGACCCTGAATATCACCTGAAACCCTAGGTGTTGGGGGCTGTTACAAGCCCCTTTTAGAAACTGCTTTGGATCATGCCAATTCAAGAGGGAGAAGCACCAGAGCATGTCTCCTGGAGAGTGGGAGGGAAGAGGTTGAGAACACTGCCTCCCTTATTAGCTTTCAGGATTACTCTGAGCAGATATCTGCACCTCTCTGAGGCTCAGTGTCTGCCTCTGTGCAAAGGGGATACTGCATGTGTAAGGAAGTGAAAAACCCAACACACGTGAGCAGGCAGATGAAGAGCAAGGTGAGAAGGAAGGGCCAAGCTGGCCCACCTGCTGCCTTTGTGCCAACTGGGAAAAAAAGCTCCGTGTTGCAGATGCCATATTTCCCCCTATAGAGAAGTATCTGAAGGAACATACAAGCTTTTGTGGATTATATACAGAGCAGCCCTTTTTGAAAACATGAATGGATGAAAGGAGTGAGTGGGTGGCTGGGCAGGCTAATGACCGGAAACGAATGAGAAGGAAATTAGGAAGGCATTCATGGGATTCCCAGGAGGTGTCCTAGGCTTCACCCTGCTGAGACTCAACCCAACCCCTTCCCTCCCAGCACAGGGCCCGGTACACCAAGTCCAATACTTGCATGCGAGGCCCCTGGTGCGTGTTCTGGAAGCAGTGCCCGGAAGAGCCCACCACCTGTGAATAGGAGCCGGTGATGATGGCGGATCCACGGGCGCAGTCCTTCCCCTCATCTGCGTCCTCCCCTCCAGGCTCGGACCTCACCTTGATGAGCATGGAGGTCTTCATGAGGTGATGTCCGCTAATGCCCTGGTCGAAGCAAGTCCTTTTATCACTGAGCGTAACCTGAGGGTGGGGGCAGAAATGAAACGACCTCAGGCGGGCAGGAGGACCCAGGGACCTTTCAAATAGCCGTGGTTTTCCAGTAGGCCCACTGTCCCAGTAGTTCTGCCCCCATGTTGGCACCCCTTCTCCACCTGGTCTCACCCAGAAAAGCACCGAGTTACGATTAATAAGGTCCTTTTGCTTCACCACCGCCTCGATGCAGGCGGGGTCGGCCAGCACCACAGCCAGGCCCACCTGACTCCCCGGCTGAGACGAAGCGCCTGCTTGGAGCAGAGATGGGGGTTAAGGGCCTCCGGCCGGACCCTATAGAAGCCCCGCCCCCAGGCTCCACCCGGCCCCGCCCACAGACTGCTCTGCGCCTCCAAGTCGAACGAGTGCCCCCTGGCGGTCAGGAAGACAGAGAAACTGTAGATGGTGCCCTTGTCCAGGAAGATGCGCTCTGGCAGCTCGTTCTCCGCCTTGAGGTCGTAGATCTTTTCGTAGCTGGCCATGTCAATGTGCACATTGCCTGCGCTCTGCCAGTTGCTGGCCAGGTAAAAGTAGTAATCCTGGGGGACGGGTTGCAGGACAAAGTCAAGGCCCGCGCGGGGTACAGCGAGGGAGGATCCGGGCTCGGCCCTCCCTCTCACTGGCAACTCCCTCCACGCACCTGGTCCTGCTTCTTGTTCTTCCACCAGCGCCAGGTGGGGTCGTGCACCGGGTCCGCGTAGGGCTGCAGGAACAGCCAACCCCGTGAGGTGGGCCAAGGGGCGTGCCCAGGCAGACGTCATCCCTGCACCCCTTCCTAGCCTCAGACCCCGATACAAAGCGAAAGATACATACTCTGGCCCGTCCCCAAGCCCGGCTTTCACCCGGACGGCCACACCCCCAAAGCCGTCTCGGCTGAGCCGTCCTCGATCCCCTCCCCAGCCCCCCTAAGCCTCAGGCGCATGGTGGCGGCTCTGCTCTGCTCCACCCTCCGCGGCCGATCTCCCAGCCACCGGGCCTTGCTCGCTCCGCCTCTGCAGTCCCGCCTCAGACAAGACCCGGCCCGGCCTGCCCTGCCGGCTTCAGTCGCCCACCTTGTCGTACATGGAGTGCAGCCAGAGCAGGTAGTAGACGAGGCCCTGATAGACAGCGAGCGAGTTATTGTTGTGGAAGCCTGAGGGCTCCAAGATGCGCGGCGGCTGCGCCCTGTAACGCTCCTGGCGCGTGTAGATCTGCGGGTTGGGCAGGTCCAGCAGGCGCATCACGGTGAAGGGGCAGAAGTTGGCGAAGGAGAGCGTCAGGTGGCTCCTGAGTAGTGGGAGTGAAGGTCCGCAGCTGACTCTTCCATGCCCTGGCACCAGGAGCCTCCGCAGACCTGTTTCCACCTCTGCCTGCCGACTACCCAGGGCCAAGCCGGCCCTGACCTTCCTCCTCAGCCTCAGCCCCTGAACATATTCTGCTGGACGCCCTAGGTCCCTGGACTTCATCCTAGACTCACCCCACCCCTCCATGGTACTCAACCTGCTAAGTGTCTTTCCACCTCTCCCCTCCCCCAGCCGCCTCCCTGGGCTCCTCTGCAGGTGAGCAGAAGGATCATTAGTGAACCCAGTAAAACCTGACCTAGTAGCCCCTCCCCTTAGCCCCATCCTGGTTCCCAGGTCTCTCAAGATAAAGTTCAAGTTCCTTTGTTTTTTTAGGGCCGCGCCTGCGGCATGTGGAGGTTCCAGGCTAGGGGTCGAATCAAAGCTATAGCCGCTGGCCTAGACCACAGCCACAGCAGCGCTGGATCTGAGCTGCATCTGTGACCTACACCACAGCTCATGGCAATGCCGGATCCTTAACCCACTGAGCGAGGCCAGGGATCAAACCTGCATCCTCATGGATGCTAGTCAGGTTCTTTTCTGTTGAGCCCCAATGGGAACTAATCCCTCTCAGTTCTTGATCACCCAATATCTCCTTTCCTCCCCCAGGCCTTTGCACATGTGCCCCCCCAACACCCTTCTTCATGCCACCATCTGGCCAATTCCTCCTCCCCCTCAGGTCAAAGCTCATGAACCTCTTCCTCCCTGATGCACCTTTGCCCCCAGGCTCGGTCAGACCCTCCCTTGAGCCCTGAGGTTGTGGTTGGGGACGGCTTGGTCTCCCCCCTAATGGGGATTTCACCTGGGCAGTGCCTAAGGCTCTCTGACTGCTGCTGTGATCCCATATCTTCTCACCCTTGCTGCTCCAAGAGGTAGTGGTTGCCGAGCTGCTGGTACATCAGGAGCTGCTCCACAGGCACAAGCCTCTTGACAAGCCTGCCCTGCTGCTTGTCGATAAGGTACACTAGCTGCAGAGGGAAGGTAGGGGCCACAGGAGCTGGTATCCGCCATCCTGCAGCTCTCCTGCGTCTCCCCCGCAGCCCCCCACCTGGCACCTGGTAGAGTTTGCTGTCATCGTAGAAGAGGGTGATCATGGTCTCATTGGGGGCGTAGAGAGAGGACTGCTGCATCAGCCGAAGGCTAAGGTACAGCTCCCAGCCCTTGGACGGGAATAGCTTGTATACCTGGTAGCTGCCCTCCAGGAGGTACCAGATCTGGGGGTGCGACAGCCCGTGTGAGGACCACAGGCCCTCTGACCCCTCCCTCACCATCCCTTTCCCTGAGGGGTGAGGCTGGGGTGCTCGCCTCCACCTGGGACCAGGTGAGCCATCGCTCTGCTCCCAGCCTCTCACCGCAGTAAATTTCTTCACTGTTTCAGTCGGCCTGAGTGTCTATTACTTGCAATGCACCCATTCCTAATATACACACCTGCTAAAGGCCAGGGTCCTGAGGGATGACCTCCTTTTCCCCTTTCACTTTTTGCACCCTATAGGGCCTCATCATCCCTTTGGCCTCAGTTTCCCATCTCTGCACTGAGGCCCACCCTCTCACCCTGCCTCCAACACACTTGGCTCTGGACCTGACCTCCTTCGCCCGGAAGATCCCCTCCGGTCTCCAGCATGGCCCCCCTCCACGTGGTGTTCTCTATGAAGCCCTCCCTGACACTCCTCCCAGATGGGGTCTGAACTTCCATCAGTTCCGTTTTGCCCATGGCAGCTCTGGCTACTCTGAGTGACATTTGAACTGACAATGTCAACTGACATTTGAACTGACAATGGAGAAGAGTCTATCTTCCCAACTGGATTCTAACCCCATGAGCGGTAGGGCCCAGGGCTGACTCGGCCACCACAATGTCCCCAGCACTGGGTCAGGCATACAGTAAGTGCTCAATATTTATGAACTGAACTGCAGGATGGAATGAAAGAGGGTCCCCTCTGGAAATCACATCAAGACTCTAAGCACAGGACTTTCACTTTGCTGAGCGGCTTTGGAAGACACTTGTTTTTGTTGTTGTTGTTGTTGTTTTTGTCTTTTTAGGGCCGCACCTGTGACATATGGAAGTTCCCAGGCTGGGGGTTGAAACAGAGCTGCAGCTGCAGGCCTATACCACAGCCACAGCAATGCCGGATCCTAGCCTCATTAGCAACGTACACCACAGCTCACGGCAACAGCGGATCCTTAACCCATTGAGCGGGGCCAGGGATCAAACCCTCGTTCTCATGGATACTAGTCGGGTGGTTATCCCTGAGCCATGATAGGAACTTTGACACTTATCCTTTTTGAGATTGAGGCTTCTCAGATGTAAATGGAGCTTTTCTTTCTTTTTTTTTTTTTTCTTTTTAGGGCTGCAATAATTGCGGCATATGGAAGTTCCCAGGCTAGGGGTTAGTTTGGAGCTGCAGCAATGCCAGATCCCAGTCGCATCTATGACCCACGTCATAGCTTGTAGCAATGTGTGAGGCCAGGGATTGAACCCACATCCTCACAGAGACTAGTCAGGTTCTTAACCTGCTGAGTCACAGTGGGAGCTCCCTGTAAATGGAGCTTCTGTTGCCCTTCCCCAGGGCCCCTGAGGACATTACCTCCCCTGGGTCCCTTTAACCTGACAGGGGAAAAAAAGAGACCCCTGGGACTTAGGGGTGGGCAGAGAGGAAGTGAGGAGAAGGACAGGGCAGCCCACCTCCTCGGTCTCTGTGACGATAGCTATGTCCCCATGGAATGAGTTGACCAGGTACTTGATAGACAGCTCCTTGGGGAAGTCACCCAGGTAGATGTAGTTTTCTTTGTTATAGCTGCAGGGACAGAGGAGGGAGGTAGCGGACAAGGCCCCGGGGGGATATCTTCTTTCCCAACTAGGCCCAACATGACTCATTCTCTATTAGCCTTGTGAGAAATGTGCAAAGGAAACCTGGACTCTAGCTTCTGCAACCTCCCTGCCTCCCACTCCCAACCCTCTGGCTGCCCATCTGTAAACAGGAGCATTTGACCAAACTGAAAGTTTGTCAACAGCCCATAGAGTTGACTTGGGGGCCCTAGGTTGTTTGTTTAGGTTTTTTTTGTTTGTTTGTTTGTTTGCTTTTTAGGCCCTCAGCAGCAGCATATGAAAGTTCCCAGTCTAGAGGTCCAATCGGAGCTGCAGCTGCAGGCCACAGCCACAGCCACGCAGGATCTGACCTGCCTCTATAGCCTACACTACAGCTCAGGGCAATGCGGGATACTTAACCCACTGAGCAAGGCCAGGGATTGAACTCACATCCTCATAGATACTAGTCAGGTTCGATACCACTGAGCCACAACGGGAACTCCTGTGCTTAGGTTTTTTTGTTTTTTTGTTTTTTTTTTTGTCTTTTTGCTATTTCTTTGGGCCGCTCTCGCGGCATATGGAGGTTCCCAGGCTAGGGGTTGAATCGGAGCTGTAGCCACTGGCCTACGCCAGAGCCACAGCAACTCGGGATCCGAGCCACGTCTGCAACCTACACCACAGCTCACGGCAACGCCGGATCGTTAACCCACTGAGCAAGGGCAGGGACCGAACCCGCAACCTCATGGTTTCCAGTCAGATTCGTTAACCACTGCGCCACGACAGGAACTCCAGTTTTTTTGGGTTTTTTTCCTTCTTTTTTTTGGCCGCCCGACACCCTGTGGAGTTCCCAAGCCAGGCATCAGATCTGAGCTGCAGTTGAGACCTAAGCCCACCTAAGCCACACCTGTGGCTATGCCAGGATGGGATCAAACCTGCGTCCCAGGGCTCCCAAGATGCCATTGACCCTGTTGCGCCACAGTGGGAACTCCTCCCCTAGGTTTTTGACAGATGAAAAACATCTTACCATTTTCCCAGGTGGTGCCCTTCTATTGCTCACATGGGTTGGGTCCTTAACCAGGTTTCATTTAAGAGAGGGCTCCCAGCTTTAAAACACTAGCTTCGCCCATTCTGTCCCACCCCAGCCCATGTTTTCCCCAGCACTGTCCTGACGATTTCCGGACTTGGGCATCCTCTGAAAACTTAGTGACTTCAGAAAGGACACCATCCTAGTGGGGCTGGGGAGGCCAAATCTACCAGCTCTCTACCTCTGCAGGAGGAAGTTGCCCCAGATGAACAGCAGGTTGTTATACTCGTTGTAGGACATGCCTTTGGGAACCATCGGGACGTTGGTGTAAGATTCTGTCCCTAGGATCATCAGGAACTCCAGGCCTCGAGCTGGCAGGGGCAGAGGCAGAGTGGACACAGCAATGAGGTGGGGTCACCTGGACCCCTCCTGCCCCCCCCCCCACTTTTTCAGGTCCCCCTGCCTTCCCCTCTTACCGTCAGGGATGAATTCCGGGATGGTGTAGAGGATGACCAGGTAATCACTGACTGCAGGTGAGGAGAACACAGCAGAGTCTCCCGTGGCCCTGAGCTTCCAAGACTTGAAACCAGGCAAATCCCCAGCTCCCCAACCCCTCCCACCGCTTCCCATTGGGCTCATTCGTCCTTAGAATTTCTTTATCTTCTTTTTTTTTGGCTTTTTTAGGGCTGCACCCAAGGCATATGGAAGTTCCCAGGCCAGGGGTTTAATCAAAGCTGTAGCCGCCGGCCTATGTCACAGCCACAGCAACTTGGGATCCGAGCCACATCTGTGACCTACACCACAGTTCATGGCAACGCCAGATCCTTAACCCACTGAGCGAGGCCAGGGATGGAACCTGTGTCCTCATGGATGCTAGTCAGATTGGTTTCCGCTATGCCACGATGGGAACTCCAGTCCTTAGAATTTCTTCATGTGAATTATAAAAAGGCTCGGCCTCTGAGAGGCCTCTGAGAGGCTACAGACCTGTTAGGGCAGAAGATGTGCCTCTGACTCCTCAGCTGGGGAGCATCATGCACAGCCTATGCAACTGTACATGTACAAGAGTTCTACTCTCACTTGGAGGAAAATCAAACCAAGTCTTACAGTTGATCCTGTTGTGCCACAGTGGGAACTCCTCCCCTAGGTGTTTTTTGTTTTTTGGTTTTAATTATTTATTTATTTATTTATTTGGTCTTTTTGCCATTTCTTGGGCCGTTCCCGCGGCATATGGAGGTTCCCAGGCTAGGGGTCTAATCGGAGCTATAGCTGCCAGCCTACGCCAGAGCCACAGCAACGCCAGATCTGCGCCGCATTTGCGACCCACACCACAGCTCACGGCAACGCCGGATACTTAACCCACTGAGCAAGGCCAGGGATTGATCCCGCAACGTCATGGTTCCTAGTCGGATTCGTTAACCACTGCACCACGACGGGAACTCCTGTTTGTTTGTTTTTTGTTTTTTGTCTTTTTCTAGGGCCACACCTGAGGCATATGGAGGTTCCCAGGCTAGGGGTCTAATCGGAGCTGCAGCCACCAGCCTACGCCAGAGCCACAGCAACGCGGGATCCGAGCCGCGTCTGCAACCTACACCACAGCTCACAGCAACGCTGGATCCTTAACCCACTGAGCAAGGCCAGGGATCAAACCCACAACCTCATGGTTCCTAGTCGGATTTGTTTCCACCGAGCCACGGCAGGAACTACTCCCCTAGGTTTTTGACGGGTGAAAAGCATCATATCATTTTCGAGTCACAAGGCCCTTCTCTGTCTGGCGTCTGCTCACCTCTCCAATCTCCATCCCTCCCCTTTCCCCTCTGTTCCAGTCTCATTAACTTCCTCATACTTTCTCCAGCCCACCCAGCCCATTAAGACCACTGCCCCTTACCCAGCAGTGGCATGAGCCACATTTCCCTCCCGAGGCCGGCTGGGCACAGACCCCATAGGATGGGCCCACAGCTCACAATCTGAGCTCCTGCCCCTGCCCTCTCAGCTCCCCATGGCTCCCCAATTACCCAGGTTGTAGCTGACCACCAGGAAATACTTCCTGGAGGCGGGCTCTTCAATCTCCACCAGCAGCAGTAGATCGTAGTCACCAGCAATGAACACGGCCCAGGTTATGGAGCAGTTGACCACTGGCAGGGAGGCTGAAGGTCCAGAGCGGCCTCTGGACCCCACCCCGCTCCATGGTCTCTGTGACTGCCACACCTATCCCAGTGACCCTATACCCGTGCCCAAGAAATTTCCCACCCTTCCATGCTTCTACCCCGCCCCCAACCCCTCCAAGTCCAACACACACTCCCTTGCCTCCCCCACCTGCTGCAGACCCATCTGGGAGCTGGGTACCTCGTATCCCATTGCACACGGACTGCTGCCTGGGTAGCAACTCGAAGGACACACGGCCATCTGTGGGGCAGGGCAGGTCCATGCTCAA
Organism: Phacochoerus africanus; assembly: GCF_016906955.1. Classification (NCBI taxonomy): domain Eukaryota; kingdom Metazoa; phylum Chordata; class Mammalia; order Artiodactyla; family Suidae; genus Phacochoerus; species Phacochoerus africanus. Next base: position 47,303,701 of record NC_062551.1, on the reverse strand, counting down.
GTCCTTCCCACCCCGTCTAGCACCCCCATTGCACCAGCTTTCCAATTGTCCCAGGTGCACAATCCCTGGGCCTCCCTCTTAGTCCTTGGGATTCCGTGGGGCCTGTCTCCCCTAACTGGCCTTTCAGTCATTCACAATTGGCCTATGAGACTGTGTCAGCCTCTGGTCACAGCGATTGGCTCAGGACTGGCCACGTGACCCAGAATGGGCCAATAGAGCGCACCTTGGGATTTGTGCGGGAGCTAATGAGACGCTGCCTCACCCTCTCCAGGTGACTCATACTGGTGGGGGATGTGAGCCTTGAGTTCCTGAAGGCCATCTTTAACCCTCGGGAGAAGAATATCTACCTGAAAACGAAGCTGAGGAGTTCCTGTCGTGGCTCAGTGGTTAATGAATCTGACTAGGAACCATGCGGGTTCGATCCCTGGCCTTGCTCAATGGGTTAAGGATCTGGTGTTGCTTAGAGCTGTGGTGTAGGTTGCAGATGTGGCTCGGATCCCGCATTGCTGTGGCTCTGGTGTAGGCCTGTGGCTACAGCTCTGATTAGACCCCTAGCCTGGGAACCTCCATATGCTGCAGCATCAGCCCAAGAAATGGCAAAAAGACAAAAAAAAAAAAACAACAACAAAAAAAATGAAGCTGAATCACAGGCTCATAACAATACACCCTTGAATAGCACTCACCATGAGCTTAGCACTGTCTTAAGAACTTTGTATATGCCAACTTGTTTAATCTTTTATCAACACAATGAAGCAGGTACTAGTACTATCACCCCCATATTGCAAATGAGGACATGAGACCAAAAAGAGAGGCTAAGTCACCTGTCTAAAGCCACAGAAGATTTGGGTGGGTGTGCTAGAGCAGTCTCTCTCCAGAACCTGTGCTACAGTCCTTACACTATGCTACCTTCCCAAGAGATAAAGTCCTAATGATATACCCTGTGAGCCCTGGATCCAGCCATGCCTGATGCTGGATCCTGATCTTTTCACTTTTATGTCTACAATTTTTTTTTTTCTTATCTCTGCACCTGTGGCATGTGGAAGGCAATGCCAGACTTTAACTCACTGAGCAAGGCCAGGGATCAAATATGCATTCTCACAGAGACAATGTTGGGTCCTGAATCTGCTGAGCCACAAAAGGAACTCCCATTTACAAATTTTCTATGCTTAGGGAGTTCCCATCATGGCTCAGAGGAAGCGAATCTGACTAGCATCCATGAGGACACAGGTTCGATCCCTGGCCTGGGTTAAGGATCCGGTGTTGCTGTGAGCTGTGGTGTAGGTCAAAGATGCAGCTCAGATCTGGCATTGCTGTGGCTGTGGCATAGGCTGGCTGCTGCAGCTCTGATTCAACCCCTAGCCTGGGAACCTCCATATACTGTGGGTGTGGTCATAAAAAGATAAAAAAAAAATTATGCTTAGATATGATTTTTTTGACCAGGCCACAGATCAAACCCAAGCCACAGCAGTGACAACACTGACTCCTTAACCACTAGGTCACCAAGGAACACAAATGATTTTTGAATTGGGCTTCTGTCCTTTGAAACAAAACTGATCATGAAAGATGTGTAATACACTCCAAGCCCTACAAATGCATAAACCTCTGAGACTCATGAGTAGAACCTCCAGCCTGTGACCCCTCCTGAAGGAAGATGGTGAAGGGTGAATTCTGGGATCAGAATTCTTTTTTTTTTTGTCTTTTTTTGCTATTTCTTGGGCCGCTCCCACGGCATATGGAGGTTCCCAGGCTAGGGGTCCAATCGGAGCTGTAGCCACCGGCCTACGCCAGAGCCACAGCAACGTGGGATCCGAGCCGTGTCTGCAACCTACACCACAGCTCACGGCAACGCCGGATCGTTAACCCACTGAGCAAGGGCAGGGACCAAACCCGCAACCTCATGGTTCCTAGTCGGATTTGTTAACCACTGCGCCACGACGGGAACTCCTGGGATCAGAATTCTTAAAGGTGAGAGGGTACGGAGAGGTCTCTTGGGCTGCCAGAGGTCCCCAAGCTCACCTGTGATGGTTCCAAAGTGGACGTAACCTTCGTGCTTGCCCGTGGTGAGGGCCATGACGTACTCAGAGCCGTTGCTATGGAAATGCACGGGGCATAATTTCTTGACGCACTCGTTGGCCAAGATACGAACCCATCTACCTGTGAGGGCCAGGACAGATATTTGAGCCTGGCACCTGGGCACCCATCCACATTTCCCCCATCCACTGGAGTGAGTGTCCAAGGTGGTGTCTTAGGGGCCCTTGACATAAGGCCCCAGCTGCCTTTGAGAAAATCCCCCCTGCTCACACTCTGTCCATGGTGTTCAGGTTGGGCTGATCCCACACTTGCATTCCCCTGGCCAGAGGGTTGGGTTCTGAGCTGGGTGTGTGATCTCAGCTTGTAGCCACTAACAAAGAGATGTTCTTTCCTGGGGCTCCTCAAGAACTTAAAAGTCTGCAGTTGCTGGGTTGTTGCTGGGCCTATAGATGGGGCAGCTACAGTGAGCTCCTGGATCCAACTGTGCCTGAAAACAACATGTTCCTGAGTTTTTCATCTACCTAAGCCAATAAACATCCCTTTCTTTGACTTAGATCTATTTTAACTGGGTTCTTCCCACTGTCAATGTGCCCTAAGAAAGAAAGGGAGAAAAATGAAGCTGCTGGGCACATTCATTAACTAATGAAGTACTGGTTACAGTGCAATTTTCTGTGACCCTATAAGTTGACATCACTCAGTCATTTGTTTTTGCTTTTTTTTTAGGGCTGCACTGGCAGCATATGGAGGTTCCCAGGCTAGGGGTCGAAATCAGAGCTACAGCTGCCGGCCTCCACCACAGTCACAGCAACATAGGATCTGAGCCTAGTCTGCAACCTGCACCACAGCCCACGGCAACGCCGGACCCTTCACCCACTGAGTGAGGCCAGAGATCAAACCCACAACCTCACGGTTCCTGGGCAGATTCGTTTCTGCTGCGCCAGGAGGGGAACTCTGTCATCACTCTTTTATATGGAGCACGAGGGCAGGGGTGAGAAAAACATGTAAAAGATGATGCTGAATCAAAAGCCTCTCTTTTTCCTCTCTGATCAACCTCCTTCATGGCTTTGCCTCACCAACAGCCCATCTTTATTTCTCTTGCTTTCTGACTCTCCCCAACTCCCCCAGTTTCTCTCTTGGTATGCATCCTGCCCAGCATGTCTTTCGGACTCTGTGTCTGTGTCTGTGTGCGCATGTGCACCTGCACATGTGCGTGTGGGTGGGTGGGGGTGTGTCCCTCTCTGCCCCCTCCCTTCACTCCCACACCTCTCTCTGTCCTCAGTCGGTTCACACTCCTGGGAAAGTCAGGATGAAAGCCTGCCCCAGCACATGGAGGTTCGGAGGAGGCCGCAGCAGCCATGCTTCAGGAGCCAGAAGTCCCTGCAACAGCCCGCTCCCCACCCATGGCAATTCCAGTCCCAGGTGCCTCCGGTCATGGATTCACTGAGGCGCCCTCCCTGGGGCTCCGACAGGCAGGTCCCTTGCCTAGGATGCTATGGACACCCAGGTAATGTGACCTGGCCGCTGCCCCCTCACCGCTGCCATGGCTGGTCTCATGGAGTGTGGTATAGGTGCCGGTAAAATAGTAGATGAGCTGGTTCTGCCGAATGAAGAGGGTGCTCTCGGTGGCGATGGCATCATAGATGGTGGCGGTGAAGTTGGCCTGGGGACAGTAGAAGGAGCCTACCCAGCAGCTGTCAATGCTCAGCTGCAGGGGAGGAGAACCCATGGTGAGCAGGCAGCCTTGATCTCAGCCCCTGTGTCCTGCCTTGAGGAGGGGGAGGCAGCCTCTCTGACGACTGCTTGGGATGGATACAAGCAGCTGTCCTCAGGGTGCCCTCCCTGCTCACCCCATCTTGGTGGCCACACTTCCCCGACAAGCTCCCCCTGGAAGCAGGTGACCCACGCCAGAGCCAGGAGGGGCTTTCTGTGCTCCGTAGAGATGGGCAGGGCACAGTGTACTCAATGGTGCTCAGGAATCCTGGTTCCCCAGGCCAAGGTCAGGGTGGTACCCATGTGGATGCAAAGGATTCCATGTTTGACCCAAGGCACACTTTTTTGGCCTTGTGGAAGCTCCTGGGCCAGGGATCAAACCCCACACCACGGAAGTAACCTGCAGTGACAACTCAGTGTCCTTAACCACTAGGCCACCAGGGAACTCTTTTTTTTTTTTTTTTTCTTTTCAAGGACACACCTGTGGCATATGAAGTTCCCAGGCTAGGGGTTAAACTGGAGCTACAGCTACTGGCTTATGCCACAGCCACAGCAATGCGGGATCCTAGCCGCATCTGTGACCTACACCACAGCTCACAGCAATGCTGGATCCTTAACCCACTGAACGAGGCCAGAGATTGAACCCTCATCCTTGTGGATACTGGTTGGGTTCTTAACCCACTGAGACACGACGGGAATTCCAGGGAACTCTTATATATTATACTTTTGTATAGCCGGAGGAAATTGACCAGGTTAGATGATATTAAGAAAAACTGACTATGACTCGGTTAGATGATAGGAAGGAGCTATTACTAGATTTTCTGGGCATGATAATGGCATTATGGTTTTATTTCTTACAAGTCCTCTTGTGTTAGAGATACTTCCTCCAGAATTTCCCTGTGAAACAACAAAATGGTCAGAATTTTCTTTAAAATACTCGGGGGGCGGGGAATATAGTGGGGACCAAAAAAAAGGGCAACATATAAATTACTGAAGTTCACTATAGGATTCTCTCTCCTTTTTGCGTTTGACTGAAATTTTCCATTGCAAAGTAGAATTTTCCACTAACTTTTCTATTAAAAAGTAGAATTCAAAGCTAAACTTTAGGCTCTGCTGCTGAGCAAAATTTCATCAAATTAAGGAAAACATTCCTCTACCCTATTCAGCATCATAAGTGTTCTTGAAGGAGTTCCTGTCGTGGAGCAGTGGTTAACGAATCTGACTAGGAACCATGAGGTTGCAGATTTGATCCCTGGCCTGGCTCAGTGGGTTAAGGATCTGGCGTTGCCGTGAGCTGTGGTGTAGGTCGAAGACTCGGCTCGGATCCCGCCTTGCTGTGGCTGTGGTGTAGCTCGGCAGCTGTAACTCTGATTAGACCCCTAGCCTGGGAACCTCCATATGCTGCAGGTGCGGCCCTAAAAAACAATAAAACTTAAAAATTTTTTTAAATTAAAAAGCAAGAATAAGGAAGCCTAAAATGGAACTTTTCATTCCTGTGACATAGCCCCCTTCCCTGCCTCTCCAAATAGCTTCAGTAGAACCCACATTGGCCACCCATTTCCTGTGGATGTGTTTAGGTCAGGAGCATGAAAACTGAGCAAGGTCTGGAAAAACTTGGACCAGAACAGAGAGAGCTGACTCAGGACAGGGAGACGGTCTGTAAATGGAATGAGTTCAGTAGAAGCAGGAATTCAGAGCCAGAGGGAGCCGAGAGAACATTAATCCACAGTTATCTGAACCATGAATGGGGCTCTCAGCCGTGATGGGAGGAGGCTAGGCAAACTTCTGGGGCTGTTGAGGTGCACAATTGCTATCTTGGACATAATGAACAACCAGTATCTTCTCCCGCTAGCTTGAGGCAAAGCTACCCTGACTTCACTCTGAAGGAACCATCCTTTCTCTGCCTCTTGTCTCAGATGCCCTCATTTGGATATAGATGTCACGACCTGGGCTAAGCCAGCCAGCACATTCCATTCTTTTGGGACACACGACCCAAGCTGGGCTAATCAGGACCAAGCCAATAAATTTCAGGATTTTTTTTTAAGCTATTTGGGAAACAGATGCTCCCTCTCTATGCTTGGGAATTGGGGTGCTATGAATCACAAACAGAGCTAAAAGCTAGAATCCTCATTTGAGCCCTGAATCAAGCCAGACCTGAAGGCTGATGATCTGTGTCTGGGCTTTGCAGTTAGGTGCACCTACTAAATCCATTTCTCTGTTTAAATCAAACTGCAATGGACCCAAACATGTTCGTTATCCACACTGAAAGAACCTTGCTTTCAGACTTGCCTTCCCCAGTCTGGGAATAATACTGACTCACAATGCCAAATTTTAAGCCGTGGGGGCCAGATGTACATCACAGTTCAGAATTTTCCAGTGTTTGGAAGGTAAAAATAGTATGTATGTACCATTCAAACCCTCAGTGGGGTCTAGGGAAGCACCCCATATTCAAACTCCTTAATATTTCTTCAGGGCAGCATCTGAATATTCACACTAAATGGAATAAATAGGGAATAAATAGGGAGTTCCCTTGTGGCACAGGATCCAGAGTCGTCACTGGCTTGGATTGCTGCTGTGGCTCGGGTTTGATCCCTGGCCCAGGAACTTGCAACAGCCAAGGTTGCAGCAAAATACATTAATTAATTAATTAAATGAAATACATAAAGACTAAAAAAAGTAGCCTTTGCAAGCTCAATAAATGCATTTTAGCCCTAAACTTGTGCAAATGCCATTTCAAAACTTTTTGGATTTCAGACTTTCAAATGGTGGACCTATACGTAACACTAGCTTTGCCTCACACAATCCTCCTCTGTGTCTGCTTATGTCAGCCTCACATTCATTCTGTGAGGTAAATATAAATATTGTTCCCGTTTTACAGGTGGGGAATCTGAGATCCAGGGAGGTGAAGTGACTTGCCCAACATCACACAGCCAAGAAGTGGCAGAACCAGGATCTGACCCTAGGCTGTTGGGCTGCAGAGTCTTTTGTCTTTCCTTCACGCTATCTGCCTCTCATGGGGGATGGCAGGCCTTTGGGGAGCCCTTCTGAGGCCCCTGGCCCCGCCTCATTTTAGGAGCTGAGACCCAGGTCCCTTCAAGAGGCCCCCACCCACCATCCGCCGGGCATCGCTCACCTCCACAAGAAAGAAGTCCTCGAAGTTCGTGTCGGTCAGCAGGATGGCCTTCTCCTCAGGGATGCCGCCCAGGATGAGCACAGGGGCCTGGTCCACCGTGTACCACAGGGGCCTCGACGGGACGTTCACGAAGTACCGGGGTATCAGATCGAAGAGCTGCAGCGCAAGGCCGGGAGCGCTGCTCAGCACCTGCCTCGCCTCCCACGGTTCCCTCTCATTTAGGGTAAAAGCCAAAGGATGTGCGCTGATCTACCAGACCCCACACTATCGGTGCCCCTCGCCTCTCTGATCTCATCCCCACCCCTCTCCCCCGGACCACTCTCCCCCGCCTCCTCGCTGCTTCTCAGAGCCTTTGCACTGGCAGTTCTCTGTGTATGAAATGCTTTTCCGGAGTTCCCGTCTTGGAACAGTAGAAACAAATCCAACTAGGAACCATGAGGTTGCAGGTTTGGTCCCCGGCCTCGTTCAGTGGGTTAAGGAGCTGGCATTGCCTTGAGCTGTGGTGTAGGCAGCAGATGTGGCTCAGATCCCGCGTTGCTGTGGCTGTGGTGTAGCCCGGCAGCTACAGCTCCAATTGGACCCCTAGCCTGGGAACCTCCATGTGCTGAGGGTGCAGCCCTAAAAAGACAAAAAAAAAAAAAAAAAGAAGAAGAAGAAGAATATGGGTATACTCAACTGTATTTTTTTTTCTTTTTATTGCCATACCTGCAGCACATGGAGGTTCCCAGGCTAGGGGTCAAATCGGAGCTGCAGCCGCTGGCCTCTGCCATAGCCACAGCCACAGCCACACTGGATCTGAGCTGCATCTATGACCTATGCCGTGATCTTTAAGCCACTGAGTGAGGCCAGGGATTGAACCTACATCCTCATGGATATTATGGCAGGTTCTTAACTCTCTGAGCCACAGCGGGAACTCTTCAACTATATTTTAATACATTAAAAAAAACTATAATAAATAAGAAGAAGAATAAATAATATGGGTGTAGAAGTCAGACAAATTTCAAGTCTTGTTCCATATGTAGATGCCAAGAGACTGTGGGCAAATGGCTCCATCCCTTTGGGGTCTCAGTTTTCTCCTCTTTAATATGGGTATGTGAGAGTACCTTCCCTCACGGGTCACTGTCAAGACCTAATGCGACAGTCCATTCGGCAGACCATGTGGCCCAGGACCAGTGCATAGCAAGTGCTCTGCCACTTGTTTGGGAAGGAATCAGGGCCTGGGCTCACGGTCTTTAGCCACATTGTCAACCCTCCCCACCATCTGGGCCCCTCACCTCATTTCCCACAGTGAACTGGAGGCTGTTGTCTCGCTGTCTCTCCAGGAAGCCGTTGATGTTCACCTGAAACCTGGTGGGAGGTGTGGGCGGCACAGGGGAGGGTTGCGGCTTCTGCCAGCGCTCACGGCCACCTCCCTGCCCTGCTCCCTCCCTTTGGGCTCTTCCTGTCTTCGTTGGGGATCCAGGGATTAGGAAGTCCCCCCCAGAGTCTCCCCTCCTGCCCCGGCCTTGGGAAAAGGCACCTTTTATTGGGGATGAAGGGCCCCAGGCCATTGCTGCTGACGTCCACACGCATGACCACGCTGCCATTCTTGATGGGCATGGGCATGTACCAGCTCATGATGCACAGCTCCTCAGCGTTACACCACTCTGCGGGCAGCCGGGCGGCACTGAGGCTGCTGGGCCCTCCCAGCGCCCCCTCCAGGCCACAGGCCCTCTCTCAGCCAGGGACCCCACCGGGGTCTCTGTGTGGCCCCATTTAGGCCGTGGAATCTGCAGAGGTCTCCCCACACCCTGTGAGGCCCCTAACAACCCCCACGCCCCACCAGGTCATGGGCCCCTCTGATGACCCCAGCCTCCCCTCGAGGTCACGAACCCCTCTAAGGCCTTCAGCAAGGCCCCCACCCCCTCACCAGGCTGGGACACCTCCAGGAGCACCCCCCACCACCACCACCACCCAGGCCCACCTCTGCTGCGGAAGGGGGCTGCCTCCATCTGGATCTGCAGCTGCTCTATCTTCCAGTGATGGAAGTTGACTGGGGACTGGAAGGTGACCAGCACCACGGGCTTCAGCCCCGTCAGGTGGCCTTTGCGGACCAGGGCCTCAGATGACTGGGGAGGAGATGACCCCACCGGCATGTCCTTAAGAGAGCCTGGGGGTCCCTCTGCCTTGACCCTGCCTTTACGAGCCTGCCTTCCAGAGCTGGGTCAGGAGAACAGACTCCACCACCGGGAGGGCAGAGAACACCTGGGGATAAGACTGGGGTCGGGGATGGGCCAGGCTAGGAGAGGGACAGACGTGTGGAGGGAGTCAGGAGGTCTTCCTGGAGGAGGAGAGTCTGGCGCAAGGTCCTCAGAAGGAATTTGGAGGTAGGGAAGGACAGCATGGGACAAGCAAAAATGTGAAAGTGGGCGTGCCTGGCTCCCAGCGCTGCTGGCAACCCTGTCCTTCACTTCAGGGATTCCAAGTCCCGCTCTAGAGGCTTCTACACATGCTCCGCCCCCCTCCACACCCCCCCCCCCGCAGAAATTACTCTCTGCCGCCTCCAGCAGGCAGAGAATAGCCAGGTTTGGGGGCTGGGGACTGGGGCCCAGGGTGAGGGTGGGATGGGGCAGTTACACAGAAAGGAACTGGGGAAGAGGGTGACCGGTGACCGGGGACAGCCTCCCAGAGATGCCCGGATCCCAGCTGGGCTAACAAGGAAACAGGGGCGCTTCGAGTGGAGACAGAAGGAGGGAGACAGGGGGACTAGGGTACAGAACAGCCGAAGCAACGGCTTGGAGGTCTCCTAGGGAGACACCTGTATGCAAGCCGCCCGTTGTGGCAGGGCTGTGGGGGTGGGCTCTGGGACCTGGAAGAGGGATGGAAGGGGTCTGACCCCTTAGCGCTGGAATTCATCCAAAGGAGTGCCACGGCCAAGGCCCTTTCAATCCTGCCCACTACACCCGGCCCAGCCCTGCCTCAGGGTTTCCAATCCCAGGGCAGCAGGCGCTGGTGGGGCGGCGACCAGCCCCCTGTCAGGGCAGCAGGGACCACGACCACCCTGGTCCTGTCCACCCTCCACTCCTGCCGGACTGAGGATCAGCCCCAGCCCTGCGTCCTGCCCCCACCCCACAGCAGGAGGGCTCTTCTCGGCTCAGAACCTTCTCGGCTCAGAACCTTCTCGGTGGCTCCACTTTACTCAGAGTGAAAGGTCCTTAGTCTTTCCTCTGACTGTCCCTACACACACACACACACTCACTCACTCAGAGCCGAGGTGCTGGCTGCTCCCTCAAGCTAAATGCTTTCCTCAGTTCTCCTCAAGGGCGTCTCTTTCATCACTCGAGTCTCTGCTCAAGCTCTTCGGAGACCTTCCCCAACCACCCTGCTAACGCCCTCCTTCCTAATATGTCACCTCATTTTATTTTCTTCTTTACACCGAATACCCTAATACGTTATTTTATGTCTTTACTTGCTGATCATCTGCTTCCCTGGTGGGCTGAATCCAGAAGAAAAACCTGGTCATGCTGTTTATCATTGTACTACCTCCACATTTTTAAAATTTATGTATTCATGTATTTATGCATTTATTGTACACTGCGGTCATAGCAATGCCAGATCTGAGCCATGTCTGCGACCTAAGCCACAGCTCATGGCAATGCTGGATCCTTAACCCACTGAGCACTGGGAGAGGCCAGGAATTGAGCCCACATCCTCATGGATACTAGTGAGGATCTTTTCTTTTTGCCTTTTTTTTTTTTTTTTTTTTTTTGCTTTTTAGGGCCTCACCCTCGGCATATAGATGTTCCCAGGCTAGGGGTCGAATTGAAGCTACAGCTGCCAGCCTACGCCAGAGCCACAGCAACGCAGGATCTGAGCCACGTCTGCGACCAACATCACAGCTCATGGCAACACCAGAGCTTTAACCCACTGAGTGAGGCCAATCAAACCACAACCTCATGGTTCCTAGTCAGATTCATTTCCGCTGCGCCACGACAGGAACTCCACTAGTCAGGTTCTTAACCCACTGAGCCACAATAGGAATTCCCCCATTCCATCTCTTAAATTAAAAAAAAAAATCTGACTCAGAACAGGTGTTACATGAAGAGATAAAGGAGCTATTATCACACTTTCACAGATAAGGAGAGAAGGTTCATGGAATAAACCCTTGGCCGTGGGTCACACTCTAGAAACCTGTTGCTAGCATTTGCTGAGCCCTGTCTATGAACCCGACCCTGTGCTAAGTGCTTCACCCGTATTTCGTCATTTTATCAAGTGAGTATGATCACCGTTGTACCCTTGCTAAAGGTGAGGAAACTTTGGTCCAGAGAAGTTAAGCAGCTTGCCTGAGATGACAAAGCTCTTCTGTAGCAGAGCTGGGATTTGCAACCAGGCAGCCTGGCTCCAGAGCCCAAAGGATTTGCTAACATGCTATACACTTCCTCCCAATAAATGTCAGTCCACTGCAGATTCCAACCTGGGTGTGCAGCCTCCAGCACTTCAGCTCTACACCACAACATTCAACTGTCCTCAGAAAGCTTACTTGAGCCAAAACAATCTTGAAAAAGAAGAACAAAGTTGGAGGATTACAAACTTCCCAATTTGAAAACTTAATATAAGGCCACAGTAATCAAGACTGTGTGGTACTGGCATGTGGACAGACATACAGAACAATGGAATCTAATTACACCCAGAAATAAACCCTTATATTTATGGTCAATTGATTTTTGACAAGGATGCCAAGACAATTCAATGAGGAAAGAATAATCTTTCCAACAAATGGTATCGGCATAACCGGATATTCACATGTAAAAGTTGGACACCTACCTCACACCACATACAAAAACTAACGCAAAATAGATCAAAGACCTAAATACAAGAGCTAAAACCAAAAAAATCTCTAGAAGAAAACATAGGAGTAAATCTTTGGGACTTCTGGTTAGGCAAAGCCTTCTTAGACACTACCAAAGGCACAAGCAGTAAGTGAAAAAAAAATAATTTGACTTAATCAAAATTTAAAACTTTGGGAGTTCCCCTCATGACTCAGTGCTTAACGTACCTGACTAGGATCCATGAGGATGTGGGTTTGACCCCTAGCCTCACTCAGTGGATGAAGGATCTGGCGTTGCTGCAGGGGGTAGCAAGGGTACAACGGTGATCATGCCCACTTCATAAAATGAAGTCATAAAATGGCTGTGGTGTAGGCTGGCAGCTGTAGCTCCAATTTGACCCCTAGTCTGGGAACCTCCATATACCGTGGGTGTGGCCCCAAAAAGAAAAAAATTAAAACTTTGGAGCTGTTGTATGATATGTGAATTATATCTCAATAAACATAACACTTTTGTGCTTTAAAGAACATCATCGAGAACGTAAAAAGGGAAGTTCCTGTCATGGTGCAGTGGAAACGAATCTGACTAGGAACCATGAGGTTGTGGGTTTGATCCCTGGCCTCGCTCAGTGGGTTAAGGATCTGGCGTTGCTGTGGCTGTGGCATAGGCCAGCAGCTGTAGCTCTGATTCTACCTCTAGCCTGGGAACCTCCATATGCCGCAGTATGGAACACACAAAAAAATTTACAATTTGTATATCTTATAAGGAACTACTTTATAAACTAGTATCCAGTATATAAAAAGAGATTTTACAATGCAACATTGAAATGGGCAAAGGATTTGAATAGACATTTCTCCAAAGAAGACAGATAAATGGGCAATGAACATATGAAAATATGTTCAGCATCATTAGTTATGAGGCAAATGCTAATCAAAACCACATTGAGATACCCCTTCACACATACTAGACGGCTACTGTCAAAAAGATGGACAATAACAGGTGCTGATGAGGATGGAGAGAAACTGGAAGGCTCTCACTGTCGATGGGAATGTGAAAGCCTGCACAGCAGGTCCTCAGAAGTGAAACAGGGTTAACATATGACCCAGTCATTCCTTTCTTAGGTATATACTGAAGGGAAGTCAAAACATGTTTACACAAAAACATGTTCATAATAGCCCTCCCTAAATGGGTAATAACCCAAATGTCCATCCATTAATGAAGGAATAAGCAAAATGCAGCACATTCATACAACTGAATATTACTCAAGCCTAAGAAGGAAATACTGATCCATGCTGTAGCATAGCTTTGAGAACATGCTAAGAAACCAGAGGCTTCTTCCATATGATTCCACTTATATGAAATGTCCGGAATAAACAAATTTACAGGGGCAGAAAGTAGATTAGTGGTCTCCAGGGCTGGAAGGATGGGGGTACAGAGTTTCCTTTTGAGGTGATGAAAATGTTCTGGAACAAGATAGCGGTGATGGTTGCACGCCTTTGTGAATACACTAAATGTTATTGAATTGTATACTTTAAAATGGTAAATTTTATGCTATCTGAAATCTCTCTCTCATGTATACACACACACACACACACACACACACACACACACACGATGTCTTTTTAGGGCCGCACCAGTGACACTGGGAAGATCCCAGGCCAGGGGTTGAATCAGAGCTGCAGCTGCCAGGCTACACCACAGCCACAGCCACATAAAATCCCAGCTGCGTCTGCAACCTACACCTCAGCTCACAGCAACGCCAGATCCTTAACCCATTGAGCAAGGCCAGGGATTGAACCCGCATCCTCATGGATACCAGACGGGTTCGTTACTGCTGAGCCACAAGGGGAACTCCTATACCTCTATTTTTTAATAGAGCACCAACCATGTGCTTGGTGGGATAACAGGAATCTTTGTGAATATTTAAGGTCCCTGCTATTCAAATGTTAGAGATGGAGAAACAGGTCTGAACAGAATGAGCCCACCCCCGCTGCTACCACTCACCTCTCCTCTGCAGGAGTAGTTGATCTTCAGGAAGTAAGGAAAGCCCAGGTATCTCTGCAAGGATAAGCTGGGCAAATGTCTGGAGCCCAGTGAGGTGCCTGTCCAGGACCTCTCCCGTTCTCCAGACCCCAGTCCCCTCACCTCGTCCGGGTCGATGGGTGCATCCACCAGCAGGCTGAACACTTCGTCCACTGTGTCCAGGGGCTCTTGATTGAAGAAACGATCGCTCGCGTGGTTCTTGCCTACTGTTTCAAAGTTGTTCAGGACAACCTGCCAGGTGCACTCCAGGGTATCCTTTATCGCCCACAGCCTCCATGGTGCCAATAGCACCACCAGCAGTGCCCACAGCGCCCGCAGGACTCGGAGTCTCGGCAATGCAGGGCCAGCAGGGGACATGTTGGGGCAGTGGGCAACGTGGCTTCAACATGGAAAATGCGGAGGTCACCAGCCGGCAATACAACTCTTGGTAGGTGCCGTCTGAGATCCCGCCTAGCTCCTGCGCCTCGCCCCCACCGGACCCCCGGCCCCGTTCCTGCTCAGACTTCTGGCCCCACCCCTGTTCTTGCTCCTAGCTACACCCCTACTCTTGCTCCCAGCTCCGCTCCAGTTCTTGCTTCTAGCTTCGCTCCTGCTAGTGCTACCGGCTCCACCCCTGCTCTTGCTCCTGGCTCCACTTCTGCTCCAGACCACGGCCCTACCCCAGGCGGTGCCCCAGGCCCTGCCAGTATTGCAATTCCGGACACCACCTCTGCTACTACTCCCGGTCCCGCCCCTACTGTTGCTCCTGGCAACGCCTCTGCCCCTGGTTTCTCCCCGATTTCTCCTCTCACCCCTTAACCTTGCCCCACCCTTCTTTGCTCTGCCCCTGCTCTGCCTCCCACCCCTACTCCTCACTCCGTCTCGGATTCTGTTTCTCGATTTAACTGCCCCACAGCTATTTTCCCCAGTCCCTCTGTACCTGGCTCCGACCCTGCTTATTGCCCCGCCCCATACCTTCTCTTCGCACCGCCCCTTTCTCCGCGCACGTGCTCGGGCTCTGCCCACGTACCGGGCCCTGGCTCTAGATCAGTCCCTCTCCAGATCCTGTTCCCGGACCCGCCCCATGCCCCGCACCTTCCCCTGTTTCTCGGCTGTTTCTTGCTCCCCGCTCTGCTTTTGCCCTTTATCGACCTGTCCTTCTCCCTCATCCTGGGAGAGCTGTTCTTCCCGAGCCTGCTCCTCGCCACGCCCCCTCATATGGCCCTGCCCCTTCTCCTTAGATACAGTTTCTTTGCCTTGGGAACTCTTCTCGCCACTGGTCTTCCCTTCGCTCCGCACCCTCTCCTCGCCCTGCACTGTCTCCTCATTCCTTGCCGGCGCTACCCTGTGCGTCAGTACTTTCTCTGTCTTCACTTTCCTCCCGAACCGCGACACCTTTTGGCCCCACCCCTTCTTCTCACCACTCCTTTCCATGCCCTGGACAGTTCGCGGCTCTACGCTCCGCCTCTCCGAGCCCCGCCCCTATTCATCACCCAGCTTCTTAGCCTTGCCCCGCTCTTCCTCTGCCCCGCCCCTACTGTGCCCTGTCCCTCCGCGCTCCAAATTTTCCCCAGCCTTTTCCTTCCTCGCCTTCCTCCTCCCCTCCCCTCCCCTTCTTAACCCCGCCCCCGCCCCCCGCATCCCTCCCGGGGATGGCACCAGGCGCCACCCCCTTCTCCCCGCCCCGTGGTACCAGTCACTAGGTTAAAACCGGTCAACCGTCTCTCGGCGCTCCAGTCCCGCCCCTCTTGCCCGGTCTCAAAATGGCCGACAGCACTTCTACAACCCACTTCCGCCTTTCTCGAGGAAACTTCTCCCCCACTTGCCGGTATCCATGGTAACGCGCATCCCAACTAGCGCCTACAGCTTGGGAACAGAGTCAGCGCGGTGCTCCACACCCATTTGGGGCCTGAACGGCAGAGGGTGCTAGAGACGAAGTTTGTGATAGGAAGGTCTTCAAGGAGTTCCTATTGGTGGTTCTGGCCTACTCATCCTTCTACTCAATCAGATTTTGATATCACAATTCTAGTGAAAAAAAAGTTTGGTCTCCATGTGGGAATTGATCGCCTGCGGCTTAACTTCTTCCTCTACAGAACAGGGCAGCCATCTCATAGAGTTGTTTTGGGAAGTCAATAAGCTAACACATGAAGAATGCCTGGCACAAATAAATATTCAATGAGTTAGTTTTCATTGGTATTCTGATGCCTAACAGACTCAGACCATGCCTTTTTTTTTTTTTTTTTTTTCTCTTTTAATGGCTTCACCCACAGCATGTGGAAGTTCCCAGGCTAGGGGTCGAATTGGAGCTACATCTCCCGGCTACTCCACAGCCACAGCAACGCCAGATCTGAGCCACATATGCAAACTACACAGCAGCTTGTAGCAATGCCGGCTCCTTAACCCACTGAGTGAGACCACGGATCAAACCCACATCCTCATGTGGGGTTCTTAACCTGCTGAACCAAAAGGGGAACTCCAGACCATGACTTTTTGATGATCTGCAAAGCTGACTTTACTCTAAAAACCCATGATTTTCAAACTTTAATGTGCCTTAAAGGACTTGCTGAAACAGATTTTTGGGCTCCATCTCCAGGATTTTTGATTCAGTAAGTCTGAGATGGGGCTGGAGAATTGTATCAGGTGATGCTGATACTGATGGTCTGGGGACAACACCTTATGAACCAATGCTCTAAAGCCTTCCATGCCACCCCAGGACCCCAGGGAAACACCCAAACTCGCTTGCTTTCCAGAGCCCTGTACGATCCCATCCCTGTTGTCCTTCATGTCCTGCTCATCTCTTTTCTCCCTCTGTAGTCCAAAGCCTAGTCACACAGAGCAACTTGAATGTCCTTGAGCAGGGGTGCTCGCTCTCCTCCAGACTGTGTCCAAACTATAACACCCTCTGGGATACTATTTCCTACTTTATCCCCTGCTGACCATTTTCCTTCCTTCAGGTCTTGTCTGTGATACCTGAGTGGCCCCCATCCTTCCCCTGACCACTCTAGGCCATGATGTCAGGGAATGCATCTTTGTTTCCCACTGCATCACAGGCATGGAAGGCTTTGGAGCACTGGTTCATAAGGTGTTATCCCCAGACCATCAGTATCAGCATCATCTGATGCAATGTTTCCAACTCAGGGCAACACAGCCCAGAACAGACGTTCTTTGAAAATGAAGAGCTGGTGGAAGTCTCCCCAGTCCCAGCACTCCCCACCTCCCCAGACCAGGGAGGGTAACTTCATCTGAGAGAATAAATCTCAGCTGTGAATATGAGCCCTTCTAGACCCACAGAGGCAGAGACTGGGGTCTCCTCATGACACACATCCCCCAATTCTGCATGTAGCCCCACCAGGGGGATGTGCCTCTATTACTGTGATGATTCCAGCACAAGGCTGGCAGCCACCTGCATGTCCATGAATGAAACATAGAAATAACTTATGGGATGTGTCCCAGATAAGGCACTGCAGACATTTAAAATATATATATATATGACACCTATTCATATGCCTCTGGAATGATCTCTGAATTACACTGGGTTGGTGAAAAAAAGCAAAGTACAGAAGAGAATGTTAGAAAAATTATATGCATATTATGAACTATGTAATATGAAAAAGCAAGGTGCAGAAATGAGAATAACCATTAGCCAACATTTTATGGAGAACCGGACACTGTTCTAAGAGCTTTATGGAGATCAAATTGCTTAATTATCTAACAAGTCCATGAGGTAGATGCTGTTATCATCCCATTTCACAGATTGGCAAACTTAGGAAGGAAGAGAGGTGAACTCAACTTGCTCAAAAACCACAGAGCTTGGGGGTGACAGTTGATTTATACCCAGGGGCTTTGCCTCCAGAGTCTCTGATTATAACCACCTCCCCGTCCTAGGTACCACTTATGTAGAGTGAAAGAAAAAAATTAATGACATACATACACACACATGTATATTGCTGGTCCACGCCCAGAAGGAGACCTGAGAAATCCATCCACACAGCCTGAGTACGGGAGAAACACTTCCCCCTGTACAATCTTTTGTACTTTTTCAATTTTTTAGCACACATTGTTTTTTTGTTTGTTTGTTTGGGGGGATTTTTGGTTGTGCTCACGGTATTGTGGAAGTTCCTGGGCCAGGGCTTGAACCCCTGAGAAGCAGTGACCCAAGCTGCTGCAAGTGACAACATTGGATCCTTAACTAGCTGTGCCACAAGAAAACTCTCTTCCTCCCTCCCTCCCTCCTTTCTTTCTTTCTTTCTTTCTTTCTTTCTTTCTTTCTCTTTCTGCTTTATTTGGAGTAGTGGATGGATTGTTTTCTTTCTTTCTTATTTCTCTATCTATATCGATTGTCTTTGTATTGGTATTTTCTGTAGTTCTTTATGTGATGTGTATTTATTTATTTCTTTATTTCGTTATTTCTTTTATTTCTTCTCTCTCTCTCTCTCTTTCTTTCTTTCTTTCCTTCTTTCCCTCTACTTCTCTTTCTCTCTCTCTCTTATATCTTGAACTAAGCGTGGCCTGGTTTCTTTTTCTAGAGGAATTTGGAAGGAGAAGTGGTGAAGAGCAGAAGCCAGATCACACAGGCACTTCCTTCAAGCAACTGCCTCTCCAGCAAGCTGCTGATTTTAGCATCAGGGGCAAAAATGGCAATGACCATGCAGAGGAGCCAGGAAGGCTGAGAGGCTGAGAGAAGAGCTAGACAATGGGTGTTTCTGAGTCTCCGTGGGACAAGGTGACCAAACAAAACCTTGTCCAGATCCCAATTTTGCCCTCCCTGGGTAAGATACTTAACCTCTCCGGGCCGCCTTTCCTCTGCATTATGGAATAAGTACCCGACTCACAGAGTTGCTGAGAGAGTTAAATAAATTCTCATGCATCAAGGACTCCGAATAGGACCTGGCACATAGAAAATCCTATGTAAGTGTTTTTAATCACTCTAAGTAAAATAATTTTTGTGGCTTTTTCGCGTCATTTGAAAATATTGACTTCTCCCCCCTTAAAATTCTCTCCCCTCTTACCAATACTCTCCACCCTCCTGGTTTTCCTATGTCTCTCTAAAATTCCTTTTCTGTCTCCTTTGTAAGCTCTTCTCTGTGGTGCAAGAGAAGTAGTTGAAGGGTCACTGCTTACCATGTGGGGCTGTCATGTTAATTAGGAAAAGAAGTCCCCTTTGGCCATACATATTCAGCCTTGAACTTCAACCCCTATTTGTTTCCACTCTGCCAGCCAGCTACCCCTTATGTAGGGACCAACCTTTGTAATTGTACCTCGTGGTCCTGGCTGATTATTTCATTGATGTCCACCCATTCTCCCAAATCTCTGCCTTTTTAATAGAAGCCCAATTTTGTGCACGTATTCACCAGCCTGCAAATTAAAACCTTAGCTCCAGCCTCAGGCCGTGGCAGCAGAGGGAGTCCTGAGGAATCCAAGTTCATCGCAGTGACATCATCACTCTGGCCAATGATAGGTTCAGAATGTGCATGTGAGCCAATTTTGGGCCAGGGAGATGGGAAGAGGAGGTCTGCTGGGAGACCCTGGGAAGAGGTTTCCTTATATCCGAAGAGACACCATGGGAAGAGACGCCCCTCTTCTTGCACTAAAAATGAACATGTCTGTGCTGCCTGGAGCTATGGCAGTCACTTTGGGACCATGAGGAGAGCCTGCGTGGGAACCAAGCCTTCAGCTGAGGGTAACAGAGCAGATGAGAGAAGGAACTTGGGACCTTAAGACCCTCTTGGAGCCCTCCCCAACTCTGGTCAGGTGCAATATACAGCCATCCTATCGTTTCAGCCAGTGCCTGTTAGGATTTTGCTACTTGCAGCCCAAATCCTTCCTTACATAAATATATAAATATCCTAAGGCTACTTTCTCAGGGCTGGTCTTCTCTCCTCACTCCCACCTAGGGCTGTCAGGCTCACCCTCATGGCCTCAGCTTCCTCATCTGTTTCCAGCTTCAATCACCCCAGAGCCCTCACCCTGAGGGTCCTGTGACCTCCTGACACCTTCTCCTGCGTGTCCCTTTAGCCTTTCCACAGCTGCCATGTTTCAAACAAGCCTCTGCATCTCCCCTCAAATCTCTCCTTTCTCCCAGTTCCCCACCTCAGGGGCAGCCGACCATCCTCAGACCTTTCCCTGGCCTTGGCCCTCTCAAGTCTGTGAGACCCAGGGCCTGTCCACAGGGCCTCCTGAGCATCCCTCCTCCCACCCCTCCTCCCCTCCCCTTGGCCCCGCCCCACTGGCTCCAGCTTTGTTCCTGCCCCAGCTCCCCTGGGCACCCAGCCTGAGTAACCCCCCACACAGATGCTAAAGCCCACTCTGCCTTACAGGCTGTGGGGCTAGAGGCCCCCCAGGATGGGGCTGTGGGTTTCTCCTGCTCAAAAGCCTGCCGTGGCTCTCTAGTACCCTCAAGAGTGAGGCCAAGTTCCCCAGCTGGTCATTGAAGGACATTTAAGAAGCACCCATATCTCCTGCTCCAGCCCGCTCCCCCGTTCACCCTATGCTCCAGTCGCAGTGAGCTCCTTGCCAGAAGTGACGTCCAGCATGCTTCCCTCCATCCAGGCCGTTGCACACGCAGTCCTGCTGCCTGGAACGCCTCCCCATGCCCTTTCTCTACTCATCGCCTAGGAAGGCCTGGCGCAAATGCCCTGTCCCTTCTGGAACCTCCGCAGGGCTTGGGTAGAGGTAGCAGCTCAGTAGGTAGCTCCACAGGCAGTAAGTGCTCTTACTATCGTACCACCTGGGGAGGGGACAGATGTGTGAGGAGGAGACAGAAATCAGTCCCCTCCTAGCTCTGTGTCCAAGACAAGGGCCCTCCCCTCCTTTTGCCTCAGTTTTTTCATTTCTGCAAAGGGATGATAGTATTATCTTCCTCATATGGAAAACACCAGAACAGGGCCTGGCCAAAAAAAAAAAAAAAAAAAAAGCAGCACAGAATAACATGGCAGTCTCTGTGAAAGCATCTCTTTTTTTTTCTTTGCTTTTTAGGGCTGCACCTGCATCATATGGAAGTTCCCAGGCCAGGGGTCAAACTGGAGCTGCCGCTGCAGGTCTACCCCACAGCCACAGCAATGCCAGATCCGAGCTGCACTTGCGACCTATACCACAGCTCACAGCAACGCCGGATCTTTAACCCACTGAGCCACAACGGGAACTACCTCTTTCAAAGTAACTATTATTATTGCCGTTTTATAGATGAGGAAACTAAAAATCACAGAGGCAAAGTACTGCCCAAGGACCCAGGCAGGACACAGCTGAGTTGGGATCCGAGCCCAGGCAGGCTGGCTCCAGAGCCCAAAGCACATTAGAGAACGAGTCCTCGGTAAACAGGGACAGCAGTTACTACAATGGTATCTTGCTAAGTAAGAGCCGCGCCTTCCGTGCCATTCGGATCCAGGCTGGGATCCTGTCTCAGCTTCCTGCCTGCCAGGCTACAGAGGAAGCATCCATCACCCAGGCCTACCTTGAGCAAAGTGAGTCCGGCACACCTCTTTCGCCAGACTACTCCTCGGATTTCAGGCCTGAGGTCACTTGCCCCTTCCTCCAGGAAGCCCTCCCTGACCTTCCAGGCTGGACTGGCTACATTCCCTTGTGCCTTCCTCATCAGCCCTGACCACTCTGCCTCCCCCCCTGGAGTCCTGCCTATTATGGATTGTCACTGAGTGGGGACAGGTCTGTCCACCTTCCAGGGAGAGCAGGGCCCAGGCCATGAGGGGCACTACCGCGTCCCTAGCATGGCCCAGCACAGGCTGGCACAGAGGAGGGAGTTTTGGTTGAGTGAATATATCCTTTCCCCTTGACAGATGAGGAGATCAAGGCTAGAGAGGGGCAGTCACTTGCCCAATGCGGAGGGACCCATCAAGCGCCTGAAATGAGATCTGAGCCCAGAGCCCGGAGGAATCAGCAGATGATGAGTGGCTGAGGGAGGGCGGCAGACACAGGAAGTCAAAGAATGAGAAATAAAGACATGAGACAGAGTGAGGGGGAAAGACAGAGACGGAGAGGAAGCTGGGACACCGGGTGTGCGGGGAGGTGAGAGAAGGGGCGAGGAAAACCAGGCAGCGCTGCCACAGCAGGAGCCCTGGGCGGTGGAGGCAGGGCCTCAGGACATGGGCACGTATGCTCCAGGACAGGCTAGTCTGACCGTCTGTCCATTCAAGTCCCATGGGTGCCATAGCCGCAGGCCAGGTCCATGCACCCTCTTGGCACCTGCCCCAGCTACCTGGGGATGGAGGCGTAGTCAGTGTGCGAGCCGGCAGTGAGCTGCTGGTGTGGCTCCGACTGGCGGCCCAAAATGTCCACCCGAGCATCCTCATCCTGGTCGAAGCTGGCCGGGCATGGCTTCGGCAGCAGGATGAGCTCCGTGAGGCCATGAAGGTCAGACACGTGGTGGAAAGTCTGCAGCAGGAGCACCATGGCAACCAGGCCCAGGAAGAGGTAGGCTGCAGAGAGAGCAGAGCGGCAATGAGTGGACTCAGGCCCCTTGGGCAGGCTGTGGGGCTAGAGGCCCCCCTGGGATGGGGCTGTGACCCTACACGCCTTGAGACAGGCCCTCAGTCCCCAGCCAGTCACCCCACTCACCTGTGACCAGCACCTTGTAAAGGGCCCGGTAAGGCTGGCCAGGGGCCTCTCCAGGCACATAGTCACCCAGGCCGATGGTGGACAGAGAGATGAAGCAGAAGTAAAAGGCATCCAGGAAGCTCCAGGCCTCCTCGAGGTGGGCAAAAACTATGGCTGGCACCAGGAAGCAGATGGTCACCACGACCCCCAGCAGGATGGCCAGGTGCCAGCGGGCTGCCCGCCGGGGGGGGCAGCCCCAGCGCCGGCTCAGCCAGGACAGGGGTGCGTGGGTCAGCAGCTGCGACAGGCGCTGGGCCGAGGCGGTCAGCAGCAGCATGGTGGCCGGCACACCCAGGAGCGCAAAGGCGATGGAGAAGGCTTTGCCCGAGTCGGTCAGTGGCGTTGTGTAGCCGTAGCCTGCGGGAGGGAGGGGAAATCCTTCTGCCCTCTGGTCATCCACTCCGGGGTCCGGGGCCACCCTGAACCCAGGATGAGTTTCTCCCTCAAACCCGCACCTGCCAGTCTCTCA
Source organism: Phacochoerus africanus (assembly GCF_016906955.1). Lineage (NCBI taxonomy): Eukaryota > Metazoa > Chordata > Mammalia > Artiodactyla > Suidae > Phacochoerus > Phacochoerus africanus. Next base: position 47,280,924 of record NC_062551.1, on the reverse strand, counting down.
TCTCCGGTGGTGGCCCTACCACCCTTCCCACTGCTCAGGCCAAGAGCCTTCGTATCATCCTTGAGTCCCTTGTCACTCACACCTACTTTCCGTCTGTGGTCTCAGCCTTCAAACAGATCCCAGACCCACCCACCTCACCCCACTCCACTCCACCCCACGGCTCCATCCTGGTCCTGTCTACCCAGCAGCCTCCTCCCTCATCTCCCTTCTCCCCCGATGCAGCCAGAGGGACCCTGTGACCACGTGAGTCTCTCCCCTGCTCAGAGCCCTCCTTGGCTCCACCTCATTCAGGTAAAACATAAAGTCCTTATTGTGGCCCATGAGGCACCACACAATCCAGCAGGGCAGTATGTTCCCACCTCAGGGCCTTTGCACATGCCACCCCCCCTCCCCAGGTCTTTGCTCAAATGTCACCTTCTCAGCAAGGCCTTCCCTCACCACTTTTTTTTTTTGGCTTTTTAGGGCCAAACCCCCGGCATTTGGAGGTTCCCAGGCTAGGAGTTGAATCGGCGCTACAGCTGCCAGCCTACACCACAGCCACAGCAGTGCAGGATCTGCGACCTACACCACAGCTCACAAGAATGCTGGATCCTTAAGTTACTGAGCGAGGCCAGGGATCGAACTCACAACCTCATGATTACTAGTTGGATTCGTTTCCACTGCACCATAATGGGAACTCCTCCCTCACCACTTTAAATTGTTACATCCTCTTACCCAACTCCTTTTTGGTTTGTTTTCATACCACCTAATGCCTTCTAGCACATTCTATTGTTTCCTTTTTTGCCTTCTTTTTGGGGCTGCAATAATCGTGGCATATGGAAGTTCCCAGGCTAGGGGTCAAATTGGAGCAAGCCTACACCACAGCCACAGCAACGCCAGATCCAAGCAGCGTCTGGAACCTCCACCACAGCTCATGGCAATGCTGGATCCTTAACCCACTGAGCAGGGCCAGGGATCGATCCCAAATCCTCAAGGATACTAGTTGGGTTCATCACCACTGAGCACAATGGAACTCCCAAGGGGATTGATTTATGTTGACAGTAAAATGTCTTGCCCCAAAGCCCTGTGGTCTGTAAGAAAGTGTGGAAACAGGAGTTCCTGTTGTGGCACAGCAGAAACGAATCTGACTAGGAACCATGAGGTTGCGGGTTCGATCCCTAGCCTTATTCAGTGGGTTGGGGTTCCAGCGTTACAGTGACCTGTGGAGTAGGTCACAGACGAGGCTTGGATCTGGGATTGGCATTGCTGTGGCTCTGGTGCAGGCCGGCGGCTACAGCTCCGATTCGACCCCTAGCCTGGGAACCTCCATATGCTGTGGGTGCAGCCCTAAAAAGACAAAAGACAAAAAAAAGAAAAAAAAAAAGAAAGTGTGGAAACAGTGCACATAGGAGCAGGCTCTCCCCTGAGCCTGGCTTCCACCCTAGCTTTTCTCCCTCTCTTCCTCCTTCCCTCCCTTTCTTTCTTCCTTTCCTGTCTTTTTTTGGCTACAGGATGCAGTGGCTTGATGGGGGAATCCCAGTTCCCAGGCTGGGGATTGAACCCAGGCTGCAGCAGTGAAAGCACCGAATCCTAACTACTAGACCCTCAGGGAGCTCCCTCCCCTGGCTTTTATATACTCCAAAGAACGGAAAGGTACCTGTACACGCATGTTCATAGCAGCATTACTCACAATGCCAAATGGTGGAAACAACCCAATTGTCCACGGATGGATGAGTGGATCAACAAAATGTAAGCACAAACAATGGAATGTTATTCAGCCTTTCTAGGGAGGAAATTCTCACCCATGCTGCAACACTGATGGACCTTGGGAACATCATGCTAAGTGAAAGAAGCCAGTCACAGGAATTCCCATTGTGGTTCGGCAGTAATGAACCTGACTAGTAACCATGAAGATTCAGGTTTGATCCCTGGCCTCGATCAGTGGGTTAAGGAACCAGCGTTGCCGTGAGCTGTGGTGTAAGTCAGAGATGTGGCTCGGATCCGGCGTGGCTGTGGCTGTGGTGTAGCTGAGAGCTCCAGCTCCGATCTGACCCCTAGCCTGGGAACTTCTGTATGCCACACGTTCGGCCTAAAAAGCAAAAATAAAAATAAAAATAAAAGCCAGTCACAAACAAATCCTGTGATTCCATTTGTATGCAGTACTTAGAGACAGAAAGTAGAATGATGGTTTGCCAGGGGCTGCGGAGAGGAGCAAGTGGGGAATTAGTATTGACATAAGGGTACAGACTCAGTTTAGCAAGATAAGAAGAGTTCTGGAGAAGGATGGTGGTGATGGTTGCACAGCAATATGCATGTGCTTTATACTGCTGTACGGTCCACTTACAAATGGTTAAGAAGGTAAATTTTCAACAAAAAAAGACAAAAAAAAAGGAGATCCCGTCGTGGCGCAGTGGTTAACGAATCCGACTAGGAACCATGAGGTTGCAGGTTCGATCCCTGCTCTTGCTCAGTGGGTTAACGATCCGGCGTTGCCGTGAGCTGTGGTGTAGGTTGCAGACGCAGCTCGGATCCCGCGTTGCTGTGGCTCTGGCGTAGGCTGGTGGCTGCAGCTCCGATTAGACCCCTAGCCTGGGAACCTCCATATGCCGAGGGAGCGGCCCAAGAAATAGCAACAACAACAACAATAACAACAACAACAACAACAAAAATACAAAAAAAAAAAAAGAAGGTAAATTTTATTTTAGGTGTATTTTGCCCACCCCCCCCCCCAAAAAAAAACCCTAAGGAGGAACAAAGGATATTCTAGTTCTTATTGGCCACGTGGCCACCTGGAATAAAGACATTCCCTCCTCCGCTGCAGCTAAGCTAGGTGTGACTGTGGAATAATTATGGCCAATGAGGTGTACATGAAAGAAGCAAGCAACTTCCAAGAAGTGTCTTTTTTTTTTTTTTTTTGCTTTTTATGCTGCATCAGCAGCATTTAGAAGTTCCCAGGCTAGGAGTCAGATCAGAGCTATGGCTGCCAGCCACAGCCACAGCAATATGGGATCTGAGCCGTGTCTGCGACCTACACCACAGTTCAGGCAAAGCCAGATCCTTAACCCACTGAGTGAGGCCAGGAATCGAACCCGCGTCCTCAGGGATAATAGTTGGATTCATTTCTGCTGAGCCAGAAATGTGTCCTTAAAAAGTGTCCTTAAAAAGATGCCTATTTCCCTTCTTCCTGTAATCACGTAACGGGCTTTAACTCATTCAGCACAACAGCCTGTGAGGCAGCTTAAACCCATGAGGTCCTCTCCCGGGTATTACTATTACTACGAACTGGGGAGCGTTATCATCCCATTTTACAGATGAGGGAGGACACGCAGTGCAAGAGATCAGCAGTGGCTAGACAGGGATCTGGACCCAGGCTGCATCTGCCTTGGGTTTGGCTTCATCTGTCCTGCCTGGGACAACATCTCAGGAGCCAGGGTCTGGGAGGAGACGGAGCACGAAGCCTGGGAACTGGTCAGACAGGCCCAGCCAGCGGCTGAGAAGAGTCTGCTGCCCGTGGCCTTGGTTTGCAGGTCCACACAACAATCACGATGGGGCACAAAGCAAAGGGGAGTTAGGAACCTGGGCCAGCTCTGCCCCAGCCACCTCTCCCCACCCATTCAAGTCCTGGCAGAAACAAAGTCTGGGGGCTGGGGAGGGCTGTGGGAAGTCCGTCTGAGCCTGACAGCAAAGGGATTTTCCAGGTCTGCGGGGTGCTGAGATGGGGGGTTTCCTGGGTAGCCCTGGGAGGAGGGGGGAATGGTGGTGGCAGGGGCGTAGGTCCCGCTGAGACTATGGGGTCCAGAGAAGGGGATCTGGGTAGTCAGGGATCTGAAATCAGAGGCCAGTGTCCTGGTTTGAAATGAATCCTGGTTTGGAGCCGGGGTCCTGAGTCCAGAGGAAGAAGGGGACAGTCACCAGTGAGGGCATTTTCTGGATCACACAGGGGATTGGGAAGAGGGGTCCTCAGGTGGAGGGGGCTTCTGAGCCCAAAGCTGCCTGAGGGGACAGGACAGGGGCAGACAATGCTGAGGGGAGTCTCGGGTCCTGGCTGAGTGTGTCAAGGGTGGAAAATGGTCCTGAGTGGATGCTGGGGAGGGGTCTGGGGGTGAGGAGAGCCTGGATCGTCTTTGACGGAGGAGAGAACAGACCGGGGCAGGGTTGGGATGGAGAGAGAGGTCCCAGCTGTGGGTCTGGAGGAGACTGAAGGGGTCCCAAGTCCCCAGGAGGTTCCATTTCTTGGGAAATTCAGAGCGGGAGGGAGTGCAGGGGTGGCGGAGACAGGGCCAGAGAGCAGAGTCCCCAGATTGGCATCCTGTGTGGGGGGTGAGCGAGGGGAGTCTGCTTTCAAGGACAAGACCTGCGGAGGGCACTGGGGACCCTGAGAGAGGTCCAGGTGGTTCTGGGGCTCTTATTGAGGGGTGACAGGGTCCAGAGAGTGGTGAGAGTCTCAGCTAAGGGTTCTCAGGTACAAACAGGCCCTCATGGGGAATCCCTGGTTTGGAAAATACTAGGGGGTTTTGCAGGAGCCATTCTGGAGACTGGAGGAGTCGGTTGGAAAGTCAGTGGTCCTTCCTGGGGAGGGGTGCTCTGGTTTTCTCACATATCCACAGCCAGGGGCTGCTGAACTGGAGGCCCCGAGTTCAGAGAGAAAAAGGGGATCCCTACTGGCAGGAAAACCCTACATTGAGGGCTCCCCAATACAAAGGTGATGTCAAGATCGAGGGGCAGGGAGTTCCCATCATGGCTCAGCGGTTAACAAACCTGACTAGCATCCATGAGGATGCGGGTTCGATCCCTAGCCTTGCTCAGTGGGTTAAGGATCCGGCATTGCCGTGAGCTGTGGTGTAGATGTGGCTCAGATTCTGCGTTGCTGTGGCTGTGGTGTAGGCGGGCAGCTACAGCTCTGATTCGACCCCTAACCTGGGAACTTCCACATGCTGCAAGTGCAGCTCTAAAAAGCAAAAAAACAAAATAAAATAAAAAGATGGAGTAGGAGATGTCAAGTGGGGTCCTGTGTCTGGAGTCAGGGCTACTTGCAGGGGAGGATGGGGCTACCTGCTTGGGGCTATGAGGATGGGGTGGTACTTGGTCAATAGGAGGGCAGGGTCTCTTGCTGGGGAGTGGTCTAGGCCCCATGGGTAGGGGACCCCAGGTCCTTGCTGAAGGATCTGTACTGGCAGTGATGGCAGAGGGTCCAGAGATTCAGAGTCCTCACTGGGGCACCAGGGTGAGGAGGAGCTTGGGGTAAGGCTGCCCAACGGGCATCCTAGGAGAACCTATCTGGGGAGTCAGGAGACAATGTTGCAGGGGACAGTGGTCTGAGCTGTAGAGAAGGGCAGAGGTCCTGGCATTGCTGAGGTCCCAGTCCAGAGGGGTTGAGAGTTTCAGGCAGAGGGTCCCAGGTTCCCACAGGTCTTTGAGGACCATCCCAGGCCCAGAGGGGACTGGGCAGACCTGAGTCTCTAAGGGGGTTATGGCAGAGGAATGGGGTCCCAGATGCTCCCCTGGAAGGTACTCTGAGTGTGCCCTGATGCCCCAGGGAAAGGGGGCATTTCCTACGGGGAGGAAAGGCTTGGATGGGGACTCCCCAGAGTGAAGGATCCAAAGAGTGTGGGTCCCGGGACCTCGTGGGGGATGGGGGAGAGGCTCCTGAGCTCAGAGTGGATTGGGAATGATCCCTCGGGATAAGGGTATTTTGCGATGGCGCCAGGTCCCCAGGGAGGCGGAGGAGAGCTCCGAGTTCCCGGGTCCTCGTGGGCCGGGGGCTCGGGGCGGCGTACACGTACCCACGGTGGTGACCAGCGTGCTGGCGAAGAAGAGAGCCGAGGCGAAGTCCCAGGCGGGGTCCGAGGCGTTGGCAGACCCGGAGGCGTTGGCGAGCACCGAGCGCCCCAGCCGTCCGGCCGCCAGCACCCGCTCCACGAAGGCGTCCAGGGCGGGGGCGGCTACACAGGGGCTGCGCCGCAGCAGCTGCTGGCGTAGCGTCTGCAGCTCGGCTCGGAGGCGCGCTTCGTGCGGCTGCTCCAGCCGCGCCACCAGCAGCGCGCCCAGCACCAGGTACGCGATGTACGCCGCCAGGGCGCCGGCCAGGAGCGCGCCACGCTGCATGGCGCAGACCCCCGGGCCGCCGAGCCCCGGGCCGCCCCGCTGACGTGGCCCCCGCCTCCCGACGGCCCGGCGCCCAGCTTCAGTTCCGGGAGTGCTCGAGGTGCGGCCACCAGCGCCCCAAAGAGGAAGAAGAGCAGAAAGGGGAGGGGCGGGGGTGGAGGAAACTGAGGCACGCCCCGCCGCCAGGTGTGATCGCCCAGGGGGAGGAGCCCCGTGCTCCCGGACCCCGGAGACCCCACGGATGCGGTGGGGAATTCCTCTCGTCCTCCCCTTCCTCCTTTTGCTTTTTCCTCGGAGCCGCGGCTCCCAGGGCCGGAGAAAATCCGAACCCTTTTCCCGCCCGCGGATTGAGGAGTCGATCCCCAGCTCCTCGGGGTCACTGCGCAAGGCTGCCGAGACTGTGCGCCCCATCGAGGCGCCAGGCTGAGGGGACAGGGGGACAAACCGAAATCCAGCCCTCGTTCCATTCGCCAAGTCGCGCGTTCTGGAGTGCGGTTGAGTCCGCCTGGAAGGGCCGTCTGTCTGGCTCACAAAGGGGGACACTACAGGACCAGGTGTCATTTGGGCCCTTACAGAGAGAGTGGGGGTCCTTAGCTACTCACCAAATCTTTGCTCAGCGCCCACTTCGTGCCCAGTCCTTTGGGTGATGCTGGGGACAGGGCAGTGACCAAGACTGTCCAGGGCTCTGCCCTCAGGGGACTCCTCGCACTTCGACAGAGTGACAGCCGGGAAGGTCAGGGCGACAGAGTGACAGGGGCTCCCAGGGGGGAGCCTAGAGCACTGTGGAGCCTGGAGGAGCCTAGCTGATGCACTGACCCAGCTTAGGGAGGTCCAGAGAGCTTCACCAAGAAGGACATACCTGAGCTGAGGCGTAAGGGATGAATAGGAGTGAGCCAGAGTCTCTTCCTGGCAGAACCATAGATACATACCTCTGCTTAAGGGGGATTTTTTTCCTTCCATTTCCCCTGTACTTTTCTCCCATCCTCCTCTGGCTGTAACTCAGCACCTTCCCTGACAGCCATCTGGAGGGCAGCCCAGAATCCTGACCACATCTGCCTGGTGGAGGAGTGGTGTTTGGGGCCCAGCATAGACACACCCCCGGCCGGTTCTATTTATAAAACTGTGGCAGCTCTTAGGATAAAGCCCAACTTGGGGCTGACAACCCACAGGAAGAGATACCTGATAATAAAAGCAGTAACAGTAGCTGGCAGTGATCAAAAGCTTCCAATATGCCAGGCCCTGGTTTGTACTGCCACGAGTTTGTATTGAATCCTCAACTACATTGTTGTCAACTTGAAAAAACACACCACAACATGATAACTCTGCGTTTCAGTCTTGTTTGGGAACTTACTGAGAAATATGGACTGCAAGACAACCTCTCAGATAGCTCTGAGAGGAGTTCCCATTGTGGCTCGGTGGGTTAAAAACCTGACATAGTATCCATAAGGACTTGGGTTTGACCCCTGGCCTTGGGTCAGTGGGTTAAGAATCCAGCATTGCCACAAGCTGTGCTGTAAGTCAAAGATGCAAGCTCAGATCCAGTGTTGCTTTGGTGTGTCATAGGCCAGCCGCTGCAGCTCTGATTTGACCCCCAGCCCGGGAACTTCCATATGCCACAGGTGTGCCTGTAAAAAGAAAAGGCGGGGGGGGGGGGAGGTAGCTCTAAGGAACTGCTCCAAAGAAGTAGAGGGAGAGATGAGTATTATATAAGTGACTATGGCCAAGGGGTACATGCAGTCAAGCACACATCTCTGTAGAAAGTTCCCACTGGACATGAGAAGCAGACATCTCAGTTAATGGTTTTTGTAGGGGAAGATGCAATAATCCAGGTTCATAAAAAATTTCTGTCCTGGAGTTCCCATCGTGGCTCAGCAGAAACGGATCCAACTAGGAACCATGAGGTCGAGAGGTCCATCCCTGGCCTCCCGCAGTGAACTAAGGATCCGGTGTTGCCATGAGCTGTGGTGTAGGGGGCAGACGTGGCTCAGATCCTGTGTTGCTGTGGCTGTGGCATAGGCTGTCAGCTACAGCTCGATTCGACCCCTAGCCTGGGAACCTCCATATGCCACGGGAGAGGCCCTAAAAAGCAACAACAACAAGAAATTTCTGTCCTGAAATATTTCTAACCATCTTAGGGCCGGCCTGTTTTGCCTGTTTCCCAGAGCACAGGGTGCCTCATCCTGATCTTCCCCCTGAATTCCTTTCAGGGTGTATCAGCAGCTGCAGTGGCTAATGACTTGATTCTTGTAGGACTGGATGGTGGGCAACTTTTCTTTTATTTATTTATTTATTTATTTATTTATTTATTTATTGTCTTTTTGCCTTTTCCAGGGCCACTCCCGCAGCATATGGAGGTTCCCAGGCTAGGGGTCTAATCAGAGCTGTAGCCACTGGCCTACGCCAGAACCACAGCAACGCAGGATCCGAGCTGCATCTGCAACCTACACCACAGCTCACGGCAACGCCAGATCCTTAACCCATTGAGTGAGGCCAGGGTTCAAACCCGCAACCTCATGGTTCCTAGTGCAATTCATTAGCCACTGAGCCACGACAGGAACTCCATGGTGGGCAGCTTTTAAACATTATATTGTTCTCAATAAACAGATGAGAAAATTTAGGCTTAAAAATAGGGTGGGAGTTCCCACTTTGCAGTGGGTTAAGAATCCAGCATTGCTGCATCTGTAGAACAGGTCAGGGCTGTGACTCAGATTTGATCTCTGGCAGGGGAGCTTCCATATGCTGCATATGTGGCCATAAAATAAAATAAAAATTTAAAATTTTTAAAAATATATTCACAGGAGAATTTAGGGAAGACAGAGGGGTTGAGGATGAGAAAATGGTGGTGGAGACCAAGGGACAGATGTTAAACCACAAGTGCAGAAGAGGAATGGGGGCACTTCAGTCACAAAAAAGGACTGAATCTGAGTGAGGACTTGTAACTCGAAGACCAGAACAGTCTTCAAGATCCCCAGAAAAGACAATATCTCAGAGGAGGAAAAGGCAGGCCACAGTGACAGGGTCACTTGCTGACATCCTTCCGGAGTCCTATCACTTCCCAGAAGTCTTTTCTACAATTATCTTTGCCTGAGATAATTGGAGGAGACTAAGGGACAGAACAGAAGAGGCTGAGGGGGACACTGAGGGGAAGGCAGCGTTAGATAAAGGGGGAGGCTGAAGACAGAAACGGGAGAGACTAAGGAAGCTTAATTTTCAGGGCTCCTGACTCGCAAGTGTGCCTGCATGTGCAGCAATTGCTGGGGGGGTTATAGTGTGCTTTTGGCCGATCAGGGAAAGAAGACTGCAACATAGGAGCATTTTAATGAATTTCTGGGGAAATGTCTAATGATATTGTTAAAGAGAAAACCCAAAATGGCACCACTTGTGCTAAAGCCCATGATAGCAAACCTAGATTTTAATACCTGACCTAATTGCAATTTCTTCCTTCCCCAGGAAGGTAATCTTAATTAGCCAACCTGGAATTTCTTGGTCAGCACCAGTGAGATAATCTGTCATGTGGGACCTCACCATTTCTGTCCCCACACAAAGAAAGATGTATTCTACAAGACAGATTCTCACCCTCCCCCAAGAGAAAGTGAGCTGGCCTGAAACAATTCTTTCCTTTCTTTTCCTAATAATAACTTCCTTGCCTCCTTCTACAAAACCCAGCATTTTGTAGGACTCCTACAAGGGCCCTTCTATTTATCAGATGAGATGCTGCCCGATTCATAAATTGTTAAACAAAGTCCATTAGGTCTCAAAGTTGCTCCGTTTAATTTTACTTTTACCTTTTTTTTTTGGCCGCATTCGCGGCATGCGGAAGTTCCCGGGTCAGAGATCGGAACCGAGCCCCAGCCGTGGCAACGCGGCACCAGGAAACTTCCTTAATTTTACTTTTTTAACACTACATCTTGAAGAGAGACACCTGGTTCTTCCCACCTAACTTTCTGGATGTCCTTTTTCACTCTAAATAATCACTTTAATACCCAAAGTCGGCTCGCACAACTCCGATTAGCCCCGGAGGAACACACATCGGTCTCTCTTCCCTTGCTCCACACCCTTCTCTGGCTCCCCAGCGCTCTTAGCAGCCGAACTGAGCGTAGGTCTGTAGAAAACTCCACTTCCCATCGGCCTCTTCGCTCGACACCCACACTTCCCTTCCGACACGACACCGCCTCCTCTTTGGATGGTTCCCGGCTCCGCCCTCCCCGCCCAGGGGGCCTGACCCTTGCCTTCCTCGCCCCCGCCACCCTCGCCTCTTATTCACCGCCAACTTGTCTAGGCCTCCGTGAGAGGGCGTGGCCTCTGCACGAACGTGACGCCCATTGGCTGTCGTGTCGCCGGTAGGGCGTGGCTACGGGAGCCGGGCGGGCACATTTTGAACTGTGGCTGGGGCGGTGGCGGTGGTGGTGGCGGCGGCGGCGGCGGCGGCGGCGAAGGATGCACCCGGCAGGCTTGGCGGCGGCGGGGACGCCCCGGCAGCGTAAGTGGCGTACGTGGCCGCCGGAGAGATAGGGAGGGCGGGGCGGGGCTGTCTTGACGGTTGGCGAGGTCGCCGCAGGTCGGAGGTCACGAGGTCAGGGATTTGGAGCTACGGGTGTGCACTGCGCAGGGATGCCAGATCCGGGTAGGGGGCGCGTTGGATTCTACTTTTCTTTAGGAAATTCCTTCAGGAGAAAACAGTTTGGGCCGGGTATGGTGTGTACTCTGCAGAAAAAGGCGACTTTCATTCATTTGTAGTTAGACGTCAGTCTGCTCCTTACCGTTTTGTGGCCTCAGACTGTTGCCCACGCTCCTTACCACAGTGTTCAATAACCTGCGTGAGCGCAGAGGGCCGTGTTTAGCCCTCCTTTAAGACTAGAAGCTGTATTTATTGTGCTGTTAACCGCCTCTTCCCATGTCTCTGAATTTGTGTCTCTCTTTAAGTTCCTCTTCAACTCAGTGAGCATTTGTGCATCTCATTTATTCAATCAGCATATCTTGTTTCAATTCCCTTGTGCCAGGCCCTGGGCTGGAATTTGGGGACCCAGTAGTAACCAGCATAGCACTGGTTCTTGGCAACTTACAGCTCAAAGTTTAGCGGGAAGACAGACACTAAACTTGGACACAAACAAGTCAGCAAGATAACTTGGGGGAGTGATTAGCGCTGTAAAGGGAATAATCAGGATGTGACTGAGGGTGGAGGAGGCCTCAAGACACGATGCATGTATTCTTCCCTTCAACCTTTGTAAGGTGCCTGGCTGGCCCTGTGATGGGGGATGCTGGGGATACAGCCACGCCCATCAGTCCTGGTTCCTGTCTTCTTGGAGCTACCAGTACAGAGTAGAAGATAGTGACAGGCTAGCGTGATGGAGCTATGAGGAGAGAGGTGCGGGCAGGGGGTCAGGGCTGGGAGGTGGGAAGCACAGTCAGTGGTTATGGCTGAGAGAGAGGGTGTTGTGTTAGCCCAGATTAGAAAACAAGAGCCAGGAGTTCCCATCGTGGTGCAGCGGAAACAAATCTGACTAGGAACCATGAGGTTTCAGTGCTTGATCCCTGGCCTTGCTCAGTGGGTTAAGGATCCAGAGTTGCCAGGAGCTGTGGTGTAGATTTCAGACGAGACTTGGATCTGTCGTGGCCATGGTGTAGGCCAGCAGCTACAGCTCTGATTTTACCCCTAGCCTGGGAACCTCCATATGCCGCGGGTGTGGCCTTAAAACAAACAACAAACAAAAAAACAAGACCCTGCCTGAGTCTGTCAGTCTGTCAGTGAAGCTTCCTAGAAGTGATGGGGAATTAGCCTAGAGAAGGGGATTTGTGGTGAGAGGGAAAAGCATGGGAGGCCTGTGCTGAGTAAACAAGTAGACAGAGGAATATAGATTTAGAAATTATGACAAAGGGTCAGAAGAGAAAAAAGTGCCACTGGCAATTATGGGAAAGAACAAGGTGGGGCTAATGCTTTCTGTGTGTGTGTGTGTGTTATGTCTTTTTAGGACCACACCCATGGCATATGGAGGTTCCCAGGCTAGGGGTCTAATGGAGCTGTAGCTACCGGCCTACACCACAGCCACAGCAATGCCAGATCCAAGCCACATCTGCAGCCTACACCACAGCCACAGCAATGCCAGATCCAAGCCACATCTGCAACCTACACCACAGCTCACGGCAACACCGGATCCTTAACCCACTGAGCAAGGCCAGGGATCGAACCCACAACCTCATGGTTCCTAGTCGGATTTGTTTCTGCTGCACCATGTCGGGAACTCCAGGGCTAATGCTTTCTACTGAGGAGTAAGGAAAGGCCCCCTGAGAAGGAATCTTTTGAGCTGTGGCCTTTGTGCTCGAATGGCAGGTGTTAATTGTGGGAAGGGGTTCCAAGGTGATATAGTGCTGTGTTTGCAAAAGCCTGAGGGAGTGAGGAACTTGGCAGGGTCAGGGCCCGAGAGGAGGAGGCGGCAAACCTGGGTGGTTGGGTCAAGCAAGGCCCTGTAGGCATTTGGGTTTTATTCTCAGCACAGTGGGCATGGATCTTAGTCAGAGGTTTTGAAATATTCTCTTTTGCATTTAAAAAGATCATTCTGGAGTTCCCGTCATGGCGTAGTGGTTAACAAATCCGACTAGGAACCATAAGGTTGCGGGTTCGATCCCTGCCCTTGTTCAGTGGGTTAACGATCCGGCGTTGCTGTGAGTTGTGATGTAGGTTACAGACGCAGCTCGGATCCCGCGTTGCTGTGGCTGTGGCATAGGCCGGTGGCTTCGGCTCTGATTCAACCCCTAGCCTGGGAACCTCCATATACCATGAGAGCGGCCCAAGAAATAGAAAAAAGACAAAAAAAAAAAAAAAGATCATTCTGGCTGCTGACCCGATAGGAGGACTTTTAAGCCAGGTGCAGGATGACAGAGTCTGAGAAGGGAGGGTAACATTGACACATGGTGGGTGAGAACTAGCAACAGTCAGTTGGCTGGTTGGTTGGTGGGTTGTCAGAGGTAAAGGCCCAGAGCAGCCAGAGGGCAGTGGCAGGAAGTGGTGGCTAGAGATGGCCCGGGCACACGGTGGCCAGCCGTGGGTGTGGTGAGATTGCCCTGGGTGAGAAGCAGAGGACAAGGGGAAGGGTGGAAAACTGGGTCAGCTGGAGAGCCATCACCTATGGAGAGGGACCGATCGGACCATCAGCTCCGTGAAGGCAGGAGTTTTTCCCTTTTTGTTCACTGCTGTATCCACCTCGCCGGCAGCAGAGCCTAACACGCAAAGGTGCTCCGTCAGTGTTTGTGGGGCTCAGACAGGAAGGAGAAAGAGGTAGTCCCGTGACTCAGAAGCCAAGAGAGCAGAGAGTCAGGGGTTGGCATTTGGGGAAAGGGCAGTGATGTTGCCGTGGGCTTGAGTAAAAGCAGAGAGTGGACTAACCCTCAGCGTGGTAGTGCAGAGGCACTCGGAGGGCCAGTGAGAGCAGGACCCCAAATGCCAAGGGATCAGAGGGTGACGGAAGGGAAGGAAGCGCTTGCACCAGAACTTTCAGGAAGCCAGCCCTTTGGCTGGAAATGGGAAAGGGAAGAGAGAATTGGTGCCTGGAGACAAGTGGGCCCTGGACCAGTGCTGCTGGCTTGGGGATTGAGGGCCATCTGAGTCTGTTTTCAGGCCACAAATAATTAAGAGGAAGACCTGAGGGACTAGTAATTGATTGTAGGTGACAGAATTGACCGCATTTATTTATTTATTTTTAAATTTATTTACTTTTTTGCTTTTTAGGGCCGCACCCATGGCACATGGAGGTTCCCGGTCTAGGGGTCTAATCGGAGGTGTAGCCGCCAGCCTACACCACAGTCACAGCAATGCAGGATCCGAGCCACATCTGAGACCTATACCACAGCTCACAGCAATGCTGGATCCTTAACCTACTGAACAAGGCCAGGGATCGAACCTGAGTCCTTATGGATACTAGTCAGGTTTGTTAACCACTGCGCCACGACGGGAACTCCCTTTTTTTTTAAGACTTGACCACTGTTGGGAGTTCCCGTCATGGTACAGTGGTTAACGAATCCAACTAGGAACCATGAGGTTGCAAGTTCGATCCCTGGCCTTGCTCAGTGGGTTAAGGATCCGGTGTTGCCGTGAGCTGTGGTGTAGGTTGCAGACGTGACTCAGATCCCAGGTTGCTGTGGCTGTGGTGTAGCCGGCGGCTACAGCTCCGATTAGACCCCTAGCCTGGGAACCTCCATATGCCGTGGGTGTGGCCCTAGAAAAGGAAAAAAAAAAAAAAAAAAACAACAAACCACTTTTTTATGGGCTAGACAAGGGATGAGCAGTTTTTTTTTTTTTTTTTTTTTTTTTTTTGCTTTTTTAGGGCCATACTCTCGGCATGTGGAAGTTCCCAGTCAGGGGTCAAATCAGAGCCACAGCCGCCAGCCTGTGCCACAGCAATGGAGGGTCTGAGCCAAGTCTGCGACCTACAGCACAGCTCACAGCAACGGGGCATCCCCAACCCACTGAGCAAGCTAGGGATTGAACCTGAATCCTCATGGATGCTAGCCAGATTCATTATTTCTGAGCCACAACGGGAGCCCCCTGAGCAGTTTTTGAGTGTCACTTTGCCCCGGACTGTTGACACCACTCGACAGAGGAGGAACCTGAGGTGCAAAGAGAGTCATGACCTGGATTGCTTCCTCTCCCCCATTCCATTGTAATCCTACCACCCTGTTCCCACTGTGGCTCGTGGCCCAGAGGAGGAGCTCAGTAAATATTTGCTGTGGTGGTATCACTTATTGGTTAAGGGCCTGGAGCCAGGGTCCTGGGTTCAAACGAGTCCTCTCCCTATTCCCCATCTCAGCAGACAGTACTCTCATCCACCGGATCACTCAAACCAGAATCTGGGAAGCCACTGTTGATTTCTATCTTCAAAATCCATCCAGGGAGTTACCGTAGTGGCTCAGCGGTAATGAAATCGACTAGGATCCACGACGATGCTGGTTTGACGCCTGGCCTTGCTCAGTGGATCAAAGGATCAAGTGGATTAAGGATCCGAAGTTGCCATGAACTGTAGTTCATAGACGTGGCTCGTCTCTGGCGTTGCTATGGCTGTGGCATAGGCTGGCAGCTGCAGCTCCAATTCAACCCCTAGCCTGGGAACTTCCATATGCCACCGATGTGGCCCTAAAAAGCAAAAAAAAAAAACAACAAAACAAAACAGACGAACAAGAAAAACCAAAATCCACCCAGAAGCATACCCTCCCCACCTCTACCTGCCCCATCCTGCTCTCCCCATCCACCTCCCCCGCTTCCCCACTTGTCACCTCTGCCTGTCCCCACAGGAAGCAGAGGGATCTTTTTTTTTTTTTTTTTTTTCCTTTTACTACCGCCTTGCAGCATATGGAGGTTCCCAGGCTAGGGGTCAAATTGGAGGTATAGCTGCCTGCCTACACCACAGCCACAGCAATGCCAGATCCCAGCCACATTTGCCACCTATGTCACAGTTTGTGGGAACGCCCGATTCTTAGCCCACTGAGCGAGGCCAGGGATTGAACCCACGTTCTCACAGAGACTATGTCAGGTTCTTAACCTGCTGAGCCACAATGGGAATTCCCAGAGGGACCCTTTGAAAACTTGAAAGCAATCTCTGATTCATGCTATCTGCATGACTTTGGCCAAGAGCCTGAACCTCTTTTTTTTTTTTTTTTTTTTAATGTCTTGACTTTTTACGGCTGCACTTGCGGCATATGGAGGTTCCCACTCTAGGGGTCTAATCGGAGCTGCAGCTGCTGGCCTACACCACGGCGACAGCAACACGGGATCTGAGCCGTGTCTGTGACCTACATCACAGCTCACAGCAATGCCAGATCCTTAACCCATGGAGCGAAGCCAGCGATTGAACTGAAATCTCATGGTGCCTAGTCGGATTCATTTCCACTGCGCCACAACGGGAACTCCAGCTTGAACCTCCTTGGGGCTCACTTTTCCTGTCTGTAAATTGGAATACTGGTATCAGCCACACAAAATGGATTGCTGTGAGGATTAAATGAGTATATCCATTGTGTTTGGAACATGGCCTGGTATGTGGTTTTTAAGTGCTCAGTTGGGGTCCAGTTATGATAATATTTAACAGGCTCACTGGGCTGGACTCCTGCTCTGTCATTCGCTCCATTTGGCCCTTTGCACAAGTCACTTATTCTGAGCCTCAGTTTCCACATCTGTAAAGTGGGGATGGCCACTTACTCATTCCTTATAGGCTTTTATGAAGCACCTACTCTAACACTGTTTTAGGGGCCATAGTGCTACAGCCACGAACAAGACCAAGATCCCCGCTTTGTGGGGCTCACATTTGAGCGGGGGAGGCAGACAGTGAACAAAATGAATGAAAGAGCACGTGTGCCAGCTGGGAAGAAAGAAAGAGCACATGTGCCAGCTGGCGCCGAGTTCTCAGCAGGGAAGTGGGTGGGGGTAGGGTTCTGCCAAAGCAAATGCAGTTGGAGACGGGATGGTTGGGAGCCGAGACTTTGAGGAGAAGAGGGAGCCCCGAGGATGTCTGAGGAAGCACCCGGGCAGAGGAACCGCCGGTGCAGAGGCCCTGAGGTGGGAACGTGCCCGGTGTGTTGAGTGAGCGCTGAGGCCTGCATGGCTGGAGCTGGATGAGAAGGAGGGAACGTGAAGGGAGAAGGTCTGGCTAGAGACCTGGTGAGGGAGAGGCTTAGCACAGGATTGGTGCACAGTCAGCCCCAAAATACAGCAGCCATGATCATCGTTGTCGTTGTCATTTTCATCATCACCATCATTGTAATTTGATGGATGGATGGACGGACGGACGGACGGATGGATGGATGGCAGAGGCCACCCAGACTTGACTAGATGACTCCTTTGACACCGAGACCAGTGTCCCACTGTGGCAGGAGCAGGAGGGAGAGCCCTTGCAAAGTGAATGAGGCTCCCCATTCTTCTCCCCCTGCAGCCTCGAAGCGGAGGGTACCAGTGTCCCAGCCAGGCATGGCTGACCCCCACCAGCTTTTCGACGACACAAGTTCAGCCCAGAGCCGGGGCTACGGGGCCCAGCGGGCACCTGGCGCCTTGGGCTACCCTGCGGCCTCCGGCTCACCCCAGACGGCCTTCCTGGCTGATCCTGTGTCCAACATGGCCATGGCCTATGGGAGCAGCCTGGCTGCCCAGGGCAAGGAGCTGGTGGATAAGAACGTGAGTAGGCAGGGCTGGTGGGAGTGGGGAGCACACGGGGGCCTTGGGTCCCGGGCTTCAGGTTTGAGCTCTGCTTCCCCAGATTGACCGCTTCATCCCAGTCACCAAGCTCAAATATTACTTCGCCGTGGACACCATGTATGTGGGCAAAAAGTTGGGCCTGCTCTTCTTCCCCTACCTGCACCAGGTGAGCACTGCCCCGCCCTAGGGGGTGTGGTCTGAGCCAGGAGGCAGCCTCTGGGCAGGCGTGAGTGGGAAGCTGAGGCAAGCATGAGAGGCAGGGCAGGGAGTCTGGCGGGAGAGGGCCTGTAGGCCGGGCGGGAGCCCAGCTCCGGGTCCTGCCTGCTTCCCCCACTCTCCCCACAGGACTGGGAGGTGCAGTACCAGCAGGACACACCAGTGGCTCCCCGCTTTGACATCAACGCCCCGGACCTCTACATTCCAGGTCTCGCCCTACCCACTACCACCTGGTGCCCTCCTCCCTCGGGGTGGGCCTGTCTCGGGCCGAGGTTTAGGTGCCTGGAGGCCCAGGCTGGTCTTTCCTCCGACCGGTGTCTGTGTGTCTGCCTCCCACAGCCATGGCGTTCATCACCTACGTCTTAGTGGCTGGCCTGGCGCTGGGGACCCAGGATAGGTAAGAGGCCTGGAGGACGCAGAGTGGTGTGGGCTTCGGGGGACTCAGGGGCAGTCAGGAAGGTCTCTTGGGTCCCGTTTCAGAACAGCCCTGCTGTGTTCCCAGGCGGTCCAAGACAGAGCCCTCAGTGTCACCCGCAGAGTCCCCTCTCTTTCCCACCCGTGTGCAGCTCGTCACCACACATGTGCTGGGCAACACTAGGTCCATCCTCTCCTAACTAGCTGCCCAGCCCCCACACACCCCTGCACCCCGACTCCAGCAGAAAGGGCTTGTCTGAGAGGTGGGCCTGGGCCTGTCCCACCTTGCTTGGAAGCTGCCCCTTGTTCTCCTATCCCCAGACCAAAACAGCTCCTTAGCCTGGCACTGCCCTGTGCGGCCTCTGTCCCTCCCTGCGCTCTGCACCACTCCGCTCCTCTTTCCATTCTTCCCTGCTGCCTCCCCAGGGCCTTTGCACATTCAGTTCCCTTTCACACCGTTACTCCCTCCATCAGCCGCTGAGCCCCTGGGCACTCATTTGATGTCTCCACTCCGTTACTTCCTCAGGGGTGTCCCCCCACTGTCCCCACCCTTCTGGGTCGGGTGCCAACCCCTCACTCATAGGCCGCCCCTGTTCATTTTCTTTGTGGCACAGAAACAATTAACTTAGAATCAGTTAATTGTTGAGGCACTGGGGATGTGCCAGAGACCAAAGCCCTTCTTCCCCAATCAGCTTCTTACTCCTTTAAGCCTCAGCTCAAGTGTCCCCTCCTCTCTGACAACCCCCCTCCCAGCAGGGTCACACGCCTCCCTTGCCCTGTGCTTCCCTCATCCCAGCCCTGACTTCTCCGGGCTGTCATTGGGAATGGGATTTCCAGGACAGGGCCCAGATCCGTTTTGTCTCCACCTGCCCCGCCCCCCAAACGCAGGCTGTCCCCAAGCAGATGCTCAGGGAGGGGCTGAGCCAGCCAACTGACTGACAGAGCTTGGGTGCCGGCAGGTTCTCCCCAGATCTCCTGGGGCTACAGGCGAGCTCGGCGTTGGCCTGGCTGACACTGGAGGTGCTGGCCATCCTGCTCAGCCTCTACCTTGTCACTGTCAACACAGACCTCACCACTATCGACCTGGTGGCCTTCTTGGGCTATAAATATGTTGGGTGAGTGCCCCCTCTGCTCCCGCCTGCCAGCCCCCAGCCCTCAGGCCTCTTCCTCAGACCAGCCTCCCTCTCTTCCCCGCAGGATGATTGGTGGGGTCCTCATGGGCCTGCTCTTTGGGAAGATTGGCTACTACTTGGTGCTGGGCTGGTGCTGTGTGTCCATCTTTGTGTTCATGGTGAGCTGGCGCTCAGGCTTCATGGGCAGAGTTGGGGAGGGTCCCTGGAGGAATCCAAGCAGAGGATGTCAGGTGGGGAGCTTAGAGCAGAGCCACATTGGTGAACTAGGCGCTCTGGAGTGGCTGCCTTAGCCTGGGCGTCTGGGGAGCTATCTGGAAGAGGGTGTCCAAGCTGGGGCCTGACGAGGGAGGAGGAGCCAGCCAGGCCTCTAGAGTGGGCTCTCACCCTCACTCCACCTTCCTTGCCTGGTGGGCTTCCCTACCGGAATTTCCTTTGCAGAAAGGGGGTTCAGTAGCCTCCTCTGAGAGGCCTTCCAGCTGGACTGGTTAAGAGCCCTGGAAGCCACCAGGCCTGGGTTTGACCCTAAGCTTCGCTGGATCCTGGGCAGATCACTTCCTCTCTTCAAATCGGTTTCCCCTTTTGTAAAAGGGGGGTGAGGATCACTGCCCCTCAGGGCACTGAGAGGATTCATCGTGGGCAAGTGTGAGAAGCAGAGAGCAAAAACTAGTGGCTGGGGGGCCAGATGGATCTGCCCCTGAGATAAACTTCAACGTAGATGGCGTTATTTAAAAGTTTAGCGGGGAGTGGGGAAAAAAAAAAAAAAAAAGACACCTGTGGCTTGTGTTTAAAAATTGTCAGAGGTCAACACAAGCAGGTGGCAGGGCCAAGCCTGGCCATCCCTGGGGCCAGATATTCCCGGTGAAGTTCCGACCGCGCTCGCTTGGGGGCGTCGTCTGGCATTTGAGTTGGGATCCCTCACACTTTTCTCCTAAGGCCTGGGGAGGGGCAGGTCTTCACCAGGTGTTAGGCGACTTGGGGGGAAACCAAGGCTTTCCAGGAGCAGAGACTTGAGCCCAGCCGCTCTAGGGAGGGGCAAAGAAACTGGACTCTGGAAGGATGGCCGGGCTCAAGAGCGAACCCCCTCCCCACCCAGATCCGGACGCTGCGGCTGAAGATCCTGGCCGAGGCCGCGGCCGAGGGCATCCCGGTGCGCGGGGCGAGGAACCAGCTGCGCATGTACCTGACCATGGCCGTGGCCGCGGCACAGCCCCTGCTCATGTACTGGCTCACCTTCCACCTGGTGCGGTGAAGGCGGCCCGCGACGCCTCCAGCTGCTGCTTCCGGCGGCCTCCGCGCTGCCGCCACTCATCTCCCGGCCCCCCGCCGGCCACAGGGTCCGCCCGGTAGCCCGAGACCCTCCCTCCCCCCACCCACCCCGCCGAGGTGCTGAGATTTCCAGCTGCACAGGCCGCCCCCAGCAGGGCGGCCACTGTTCCGGAAACAATAAACCGTGATGGGCACGGCGTGGGCAGCCTCTCCTTGGCGCGCGGTGGCCGGCAGGGGGCAGGCCCGGCCCGGGAAGGGGGAAGGGGACGGGCGGGGCGGGGACAGTTCCAGGCGCCTCGGAACCAGAAGGCCACCCGGAGGCCGAAAAAGGGTTTAATGAACCCCGCCCAGGCCCGTCAGTGGGAAGGCTTCTTCTTCTCGTCCTCCTTCTTCTTTTTTTCCTTCTTCACCTTGGGCTTCTTGACCTTGTCCGAGGCGCTTTTGTGCTGCTGTGAGTCGGCGGCGCCGGGCTGCGGGGCCGAGGGCGGCGTGGGTGGGAGAGGAGAGAGCGTTCCGCGGGTGAGACAGCTGCCCGAGTTCCGGGCTGGGACTCCGCCCTCGCCCGGGGCGCCCGGCACCCGCTTGAGAAGGGGGAAGCCTCTTACCTTCGCCTCGTTTTCCGAGTCGCTGGAGCTGCTGCTGCTGCTGCTGCTGGAATCTGAGGAGCTGCCATGGCCATGGCCATGGTGATGCTAGTTGGAGGCAGGACAGTGAGGCCGAAGGTCCCTTTCCCAGCTCTCGCCGCCCGCCGCCCGCCCCCCGCCCAAGTAGCAAGGCCCTGGGGTCAAAAGCAACCTACCCCCGGGACGAGGGGGTGCCTGGTCGGGAGGTGACTTACCTTCAGGTTATCAGCTGACCCGCCCTGAACTTTGTTGGGGTTGTGCTTGGGGTCTCCCACATGGGGCTTCTTGGAGGGGGACTCCACGGCTGCAGAGAGAAGAGAAACCGGGCGGGTTGGCGCCTGCGCGGGGTGTGAGTCTGGCGCCCTGCCGGTCGAGCGTCCGCCTCCTCCGTAGCGCACCTGCAGACAGGTCGAACTCCATGGTGCCGAGAGCAGGTGTGTCTGCGGGGCGGGAGGGCGCGAGCTGTAACCGGAGGGTAGGGGGCGGGCCTTGGGGAGGGGCCGTGGGGCTGCCCGGGAGTTCTGAGGAGCCCCACCCGACCTTTGTTCGGAGTCCTTATCCCTGACTCACGGCCCCTCCCCAGCGCCGCCCTGCTGGCCCCTCTAGGAAATGGGGAGGGTGGACAGTTAGCGGCGATGTGCCCCCCCAGCCAGTGAGCCTTGGCAAGTGAGTGGGGCTGTGTGGGTGGGGTTGGGGGAGGAATGTGTGGGCAGTTGTGGATTTCTGAGGGGGGGGGGAGGTGCCAGAGATGTTACAGCCTCTTCCCCTAAAAGGGTCAGATGCTTTCTTTTGAAGAAATGAGAGGGAGGGTGCCTCCCGCGCCCTCTGCACCAGGACAATAATATGTTCCCTCCTTGTGTACTTAGTGCCTGGCCCTGTTTCAAGGGCTTAAGGAATGTTAACTCTAACAATGCCTCTGGCTTGGAGAGAAGCAGTGTCTGAAGGCCTGAAGAGCAGGAAGAATGGTACCAGTCTGCTGATTTGAAGCCCCTGTGAATTACTTCGTAGCAGAGTGATCTGGGGAAAGTTACTTCTCTGTACCTCAGTTTCCTCGTGTGTAAATGACAGCTACTGCCTGGGGTTGATGTAAGAATCAAACAGATTAGTTTTCTAGAACCATGCTTGCTCAGTTACTTATAAGGAGTAAGTGCTTTTTTTTTTTTTTTTTTGGCTTTCTGCCGTTTCTTGGGCCGCTCCTGTGGCATATGGAGGTTCCCAGGCTAGGGGTCCAATCAGAGCTGTAGCCGCCAGCCTATACCAGAGCCACAGCAACACGAGATCTGAGCCTCATTTGTGACCTACACAACTCACAGCAACACCAGATCCTTAACCCACTGAGCAAGGCCAGGGATCAAACCCGCACCCTCATGGTTCCTAGTTGGATTCGTTAACCACTGAGCCACGACAGGAACTCCAGGAGTAAGTGCTTATAAAATGTTTGGTTTTTAAATAAAAGGATAGGTATTTTACAGAAGAGAAAACTGAGGGACCAAGCAGTTAATAGGATGCTATAGAAGCAAAAGTAGCAATGAACAGGCTAGAACTGAGACTCAAGACAGGGTAGCTCAAGTCCAAGGCTGTACCTGGTCCCTTTGTCTCACCCTGGGGGCCCTCTACAGAAGTGGCAGCCAGGCAAGCCCAGCCTTGCCTCCTCACACTGGACTGGTCCCTGGTCAAGGTCAGGGAGGAAATGAGAGGCCTGTGTCATCTGTTCCCATTGTTGTGAGACTAGGTGTCCTTGTGGGTCCCTCTCCAGCCCCAGCCCCGCCACCGAACTGTCTGCCCATACCTGCAGGAGCAGGTGGCAGAGGTCTGGGAATGTGACAAACATGCCATAATCAGTCTTGTGCATTCAGGTCTCTCCTCCAAAGTCTGCTCATTAGAAAAGACTTCCCTGACTCCTGGCTCCACAGAGCCTCGTCACTGTGTCCCCTTTCCCCTGCTTAATGGTGGCATAGATAGCCCTTGTTTACCACCCTCTGAAGTTATCTTTCTTCGCACTTATATCTTCAGCGTATATTTATGGAGCACCTACTATGTGTCCAGCACTGCTTAAGTGCTGGGGGTACAGGGGTGAGCAAAGCCAGCAAAAATTCCAGCCTTGGGGAATTGACATTATTCACAAGGGGGAATAAGGCAAAATGTACTGTATGTTAGAAAAAGCTGGAAACTAAGAGTTCCCTTTGTGGCTCAGCGGTAATGAAACTGCTGGGATCCATGAGGATGCGGGTTGCATCCCTACCCTCACTCAGTGTGTTGAGGATCTGGCGTTACCATGAGCTGTGGTGGTGGTCGCAGACGCAGCTTGGATCTGGCATCACTGTGGCTGTGGCATAGGCTAGCAGTTGCAGCTCCAATTCAACCCCTAGCCTGGGAACTTCCATATGCCACAGGTGTGGCCCAAAAAGCAAAAAAGAAAAAGCTGGAAACTAAACTGTCCACCAGTTGGTGAATAGATATACGAAATGTGATATATCTATCCATATGATGGAATACTATTCAGCAATAAAAAAAAAAACGAGCTCCTGCCATATGTTACATCAGGGATGAACCTCAGAAACATTATGCTGCGTGAAAGAAGCCAGACACAAGAGACTGCATGTTGTATGATACTATTTATATATATGCAGTATTCAGAAAAGGCAATTATAGTGACAGAAAGTAGATTAGTGGTTGCCAGGAGCTGAGTATGGGACTGGCTATTAGCTGTAAAATGGCCATGAGGGATCTTACAGGTGCAAGGGGATGAAAATGTTCTAAAATGGAGTTCCCGTCATGGCTCAGTGGTTAACGAATCTGACTAGGAACCATGAGGTTGCAGGTTCGATCCCTGGCTTTGCTCAGTGGGTTAAGGATCCGGCGTTGCTGTGAGCTGGGGTGTAGGTCGCAGATGCGGCTCGGATCCCACGTTGCTGTGGCTGTGGTGTAGTCCGGCGGCTACAGCTCCGATTAGATCCCTAGCCTGGGAACCTCCATATGCCGCGGGAGCGGCCCTAGAAAAGGCAAAAAGACAAAAAAAAAAGTTCTAAAATGGATTTATGGTGGTAGTTGCCCCACTTGGTAAAATTATTTGAAAAATCACTGAATTGTCCATTTGAAATGGGTGAGTTTTATGTAACATAATGATAATTACTGTTTTGGCTACACCCAGGCCAGGGATCCAACCCACACTACACCAGATCTTTAACCTGCTAGGCCACCAGGCAACTCCAAAGCTTTTTTTTTTTTTTTTTTTTTTAACAAGTAATATGTAAGAAGAAAAATACAGCAAGAAAGAGGATCAGCTATAACAATGTATGTTGGGGAGATGTTGGGTTTTAGATAGAGTTGCCAGGGAAGACTTGCTGAAGTCTTTTTTTTTAATACTTTTTTTTTTTTTTGTCTTTTTAGGACCACACCCATGGCATATGGAGTTTCCCAGGCTAGGGGTTGAATCGGAGCTGTAGCTGCAGGCCTACACCACAGCCACTGCAACATGGGATCCGAGCCACGTCTGTGACCTACACCACAGCTCACGACAGCACCAGATCCTTAACCCACTGAGTGGGGCCAGGGATCGAACCCGCAACCTCATGGTTCCTAGTCGGGTTGGTTACCGCTGAGCTACAATGGGAACTCCTGAAGTCTTTTTTGAGTAAGGATCTGAAAGTGAGAAAACAAGCCAAGCAAACACATAAAGGTACATCTAGACAGCGGAAACAGCAAGTGCAAAGGCCCTGAGGCCGGAATGTAGCTGTGTGTCTGAAGGGCTACAAGGAGAGTGGCAGAGAGAATGGAGGGAGAAGAGGGAGACAGTTTCTTGTAAATCAAAGATCTTTAGTCTTCAGAGTTCCCTTTTGGCCTAGTGGTTAAAGATTTGGTGTTGTCGCTGCTGTGGTTTGGGTGCTATCCCTGGCCCGGGAATTTCCACATGCCATGGGTGTGGTGTGGCAAAAAAAGAAAAAAGAAATTTAGTCTTTGAGTGAGAAGAGGTAAATGATGATTATGGCTTTGCTGACAAACCCTTGCAGGATATGAGAGAAAGTGTCTCTCTCTCCTGGAAGGACATAAATTCCAGGAGGGTGGGGACTTCATTGCTTCGCTCATCGCCCAGAACAGTGTGAGTCAGGGTTGGTGCTCACCCTCTATCATCTGGTGAATCAGATTACCGGTACAGGAGTTCCCGTTGCAGCGCAGAGGAAATGACTCCGACTAGTATCCATGAGGGTACAGGTCTGATCTCTGGCCTCACTCAGTGGGTTAAAGATCTGGCGTTGCCGTGAGCTGTGGTGTAGGTTGCAGACGCGACTTGGATCCCTCATTGCTGTGGCTGTGGTGGCGGCAGCTGTAGCTCTGATTCAACCCCTAGCCTGGGCACTTCCACATGCCATGGGTGCGGCCCTAAAAAGCAAAAGAAAAACAGATGACCTGGTGCCAGGCAGCATGGTAATGGCAGGTTAGTGCAAGCTTAGAGCGGCCACAAGCTTGGGTTTTGGAGGTCATCGGCTTGCAGGTGAATCCTGGCTCTACCCGGACCACTTAGTGGACCAATCAGTCACTTTGGGCCTTATGGTCCCCCTCTGTCAGATGGAAAACTTACCTCACAAGGTAAATGGTTCTGCACAGAGCCTGCCTGCGACAAGGTAACATAAAAGGTTAGTTTTTTTTATGATCCACAAACACAGTCCTCATGTTTCCTCCTGAAACTGGCAGGAGGAGCCCCGTGTGATAGACGTAGCAAAGGAGCCCTAAACGGTGCAGCCGGACGCTGGGCCAGCAGGCCGTGGGTCGGCACCGTGAGACCTTCTGGACCCGCAATGAAGTACCTCTTCACGACGCTGCAATGCAACTGGGCGGGCGGGGAGGGAAGGGGGCCAGGCCATCCAGGCTCCCAGCTTTTCGCCCCTGTATTCTCTCTGGGACGTGGCAGCCTTCGCAGAGACGCCGAAGACAGAGGCTTAATGAGGGAGCCACACTTTTCTCTCCCACGAAAGCCTGAGCGTCAGAGAGTTGGGAGCAGGTGCGTGGGTGGCTCTGCGAGATCATCCCGGGCCCGGCCTCCTTCTGTGCGGGGTGCTCTGCCTCCCTCTGACACATCGCCCTTGGGCCCGTGGAGAGGCTATGCCCCACCGTTTCGATCTCCGGGAGAGACAGAACGAGTCGAGGACACACTATTTCCTTTGAAGGACTGGACCTGGAGGCGGCACACATCCCTGCAGTCAGGATTTAGACACCTGGACACATCCAGCTGCAAGGGAAACGGGGAGGCAGAGTCCTTAGCTGGGCAGCCAGCTGCAGCCTGGGGATTCTATTACTGAAGGGCAGGAGCAGAAATGGACATAAGAGGCCTGTCTCTCCCTTCTCCCTATTGGTGGCAGTGAGTGTCCCTTACTCTTCTTCTCCAGAAAGGTTTCAAATGGAGGTGACAAAGCTGGGAAGGTGGACATAAACACTTGGATGAAAAACCTAAGTGTGAGCTCCTAGCACAAGGGCATGTCCATGTGCTCCCGGGAAAGTGAGTTCCCTGCCATTCAGCTCTCATCTTCCATGGCAGGGACAGTAGCTCTTGCCTGTCCTCCCCAGGCCCTGCCTGCCCCTGGCATCTAGTGACACGGCCCTCCCCTGCTTGTTTCCTCATGATTTTTGCCTAAATGACTTGGTCCTAAGGGTATAAGCCATGCCTTCTCCTTTGTAGGAAAAAAGGTTTGTGTCAGCCACTGGCCTTTGATTCCCAGGTCATTCCCTGCCAGAGCCACTGACCCTTTCTCCAACCCTTCAGAGGGTCACTCCAACACTGAGGTTGTTACCCATCACTGCAAACTAGAAAGCAGTTTCTGGATGTCAGCTTTAGGGCTGTAGGACCGAGGCACACACGGCTGCGGGCCAGGCGCTCCCACATGTCTGCAGGCTGCCGTGGTGAGATGCAGAGCCCGATGCCGAAGGCCTGGTTTCACTGTGTCCTGAAACTTACACGACCAGAGCACCCCATCCTGTAAACATCGTAATCCCTGTTCTGGAATGTTTTCTTTGAGTCTAACCACATCCCAGGAGCCGGAGGACCTTAAGAACACAGCGTGCAGGGCCTCAGGTTCCTTTCCCACAAGACAGAAACACTGCGTGGGCCCTGGCTGTTCTGGAACACTAACAGAGCATCTTTTGGGAAGCGCCAAGGGAAGCCCAAGCTTGGCCTGCACCCAGCTAACTGCTGTGTCTGGGATTTGATTTTATTCTATTTATAAGCTAATAAATTAGCCTGGTCACGGTTTCCAAAATGTTGGCAGAAACCTTGAGACTCCTGGGTCAGAGACGAAAGGCTTCGTTGCAGCAGCTGCGCGCGAGCATCAACATGGGGGCTGGTCTCCCTTGCCCAACTGTACACGGGCGCTGGCTGATTGCGTTGCAATAGAGGGACGCCGAGCAGGGCACCTGCCACTTTGTAACAAACAGTAGGCAGCCTGTGGTTTTTTCTAGAGGGACCCATTACCCCACCTCCTCCCTCAGGGTGCTCCCTGCAACCTGTCCCTGAGAGATTAACAGGGCTGGAGCAAGCACAGATGGTTGTGGAAGTTCCGGGGGGATCAGAGATAAAGAGGGCAACCTGGGGAGGTTGTGAGACCAGTGTAAGGTCAAGAGACCCATCAGAACAAGGCAGTCAGGCTTCCCTCGTGCAGGTGCCAGACTTGCCCCAGGTCCTTGGGTGGGGGATGGGATGGGGGCTGCACTCAGATTCTCAGCAAGGGCAAGAGTTTGAAGACCCCCTTCAGCTGGTTTGAATACACATCTTACTGGATTCTAAGGAGGAGCTACTGGGCCCAGAAAGGAAGAGGCGGGCCTTCCCAACCTAAGGCCCCCTGGATGATACAACTGTGGCCCACCTGGTCCTCGGGCAGAGCTTCCTTGCCTGCCTGCTTGCATCTCTCACAGGCGTCCCTTCCTAATCAATCTGCTCCTTACGTCTCACGTTGTCTCTCGCGGAATCCTGTCTGCACAGAGGCGTAAGGAACCTGAACCTCAGTGAGTCCAGACATCAGGGTGAGTCACTCGAATTTTATTTTACTTTATTTTTTCTTTTTTTGGTCTTTTGTCTTTTTAGGGCCCCACCTGCGGCACATGGAGGTTCCCAGGCTAGGGGTCTAATGGGAGCTGTAGCTGCCGGCCTACACCAGAGCCCAGCAACGCCAGATCCGAGCGGCGTCTGCGACCTACACCACAGCTCATGGCAATGCCAGATCCTTAACCCACTGAGCAAGGCCAGGGATCGAACCCACAACCTCTTGGTTCCTAGTCGGATTTGTTAACCACTGAGCCACGACGGGAACTCCAGGGTCACTCGAATTTTAAACCATGGGTTCAAACTAATGCCATTTGCAGCAACATGCATGGAACTAGAGACTCTCCTCCTGAGTGAAGGAAGTCAGAAAGAGCAAGACAGATCCCACGTGATATCACTTACATCTGGAATCTAATATATGGCACAGATGAACCTTTCCACAGAGAAGGAACTCATAGATTTGTGGTTGCCGAGGGGGAGAAGGAGGGAGCGGGATGCATGGGGAGCTTGGGGTTAATAGATGCAGACTATTGCCTTTGGAATGGATTAGCAATGAGATCCTGCTGTGTAGCAGTGGGAACTATGTCTAGTCACTTCTGATGGAGCAAGATAATGGGAGAAAAAAGA
Source organism: Phacochoerus africanus (assembly GCF_016906955.1). NCBI lineage: Eukaryota > Metazoa > Chordata > Mammalia > Artiodactyla > Suidae > Phacochoerus > Phacochoerus africanus. The sequence goes on along the minus strand of NC_062551.1, from coordinate 47,252,358 downwards.
ACGAGTCCATATATGTGTAACTGGGTCAGCTTGCTGAACGGTAGAAAATTGACGGATACTGTAAACCAGCTATAATGGGACAAATAAAAATCATTATGCACCCTAAAAAAATGAAAGAAAAATGAAAACCCATGAGTTCAAGTGCCGATCTGGGTTGTGGCTGGGTTTAAGTCCCGGCACGTGGGTTCAAGTGCCAATCTGGGTTCTGGCTGGGTTCAGGCCCTTGGTGCTGTCAGCTTCAGCTGGGGATGATGAATGGCCACTGAGAAGGCAAGAAGATGTGGGCGTTAGGTCCCGCTCCTAGAGCAGCAGCTCCAGGCCAGAGCCCCTAATCTCCACACACTCCTCCTTGACCCTCAGGGTCTCCCTGCTCTATTCCTTTCTCTCTCCTCTGAACCCCAGAAGACCTGTGTGACCACCAAGGGGTCCTGTTTCTGCCCCTGTCCTTGCAGGGGCGAGTGCTTTGTGGCCAGCTTGCCAGCCCGACGGACACCCACGCATGGTGGGCACCGCTGGGGACTCCTTGCCTACCACTCCCTTGGGGCCGCTCCTCGGGATCATCTGAAGTGGTGAGTGCAAGTCTCATCCAAATCGTGCAGTGGCTTTTGACACAAGAGTGGAATTTGGACGATAAGGGAGTTGGAGAGTACTTCCGGGTTGGGTCTGAAGGGGGTCTGGCTGCATCGACCTCCCCCCCCCCCCCCCCGCCCCCGACAAGAGCCCCTCCCCCAGCCGAGGCTACTGACAGAGCTGGGGGTGCAAGAGGCCCCCTCCGTATGCAGAAAGCTTTTCTTTCTACCCTGAGTTGTCTGGGGGCCTATCCTTAGCCCAGCGAGCTCTCACAGTGGCACAAGTCACCGACCAACTGCCTCCATGCCTGTGCCTGAGAGAAGGTCCTGATGGAAATCAGGGATGCTGGTGATGCTGGCCCCCGTGGCCCCATTGGTAGCATTGGTGCTCCTGGACCCAAAGGTGCTCATAGAAGCGCTGGTGCTACTGGTTTCAGCATACGCTGTAGAATCTCCAGGGTGGCTGGGAAAATGCTGTTAACCAGCGTGACAGTGGCTTCTGGGCCCTCCCAACAGAAAAGGGGCAGCTAGCCAGGTGCTTCCTCCTTCCCTAGGCAGGCCTATGCCCTGACTCAGCAGGAGGGAGGTACAGAGTGGTGGTTGCCCATTATCCCCTTTATGCATAAACGGGTAAAACCCCTGGAGGGGATGATGGGGCTGCAGCAGGCACAGGTGGTTGTGGAAGTCCCAGTGGGGGATCTTAGATTCAGAGGGAAACCTGGCGATGTTGGGAGACCACTGTTAGTTCAGGAGAACCGTCAGAACAAGGCAGGCTTGTCTAACTAGTGCAGCCTTCCCAACCCCTAGGCCTCTTGGATGATAAAACTGCGGCCCACTTGGTCTTCTGGCAGAGCTTTCTTGCCTGCCTGCTTTCACCTCTGACAAGCGTCCTATCCTAATTTTTTTTTTTTAAGGGGCGCACCTGCAGCATATGGAGGCTCCTAGGCTAGGGGTCCAATCAGAGCTGTAGCCACCAGCCAACACCCGCAGCTGTAGCAACTTGGGATCCGAGCTGCATCTGAGGCGTACACCAGACCTCACAGCAATGCCGGATCCTTAACCCACTGAGCAAGGGCAGGAATCGAACCTACATCCTCATGGATGCTAGTCGGGTTTGCTAACCTCTGAGCCTCGCCAGGAACTCCCATAAATCTGTTTCTTACCTGTCACTTTGTCTCTCACTGAATTCCTTCTGGGTGGAGACATAAAGAACCTGAATCTTAGTGAGTCCAGACACAGGGTGAGTAACTCGAATTTAAAATTGTGGGTTTGAAGGGTGGGGAAAAAAAATGTAATTGTAATGTATACATGTAAGGATAACTTGATCCCCTTGCTGTACAGTGGGAAAAAAAAAATCAAAAGATATACTCCAGCAAAAAAATAAATAAGTAAATAAAAATATTCTGGAGATTATAATGTGAACTTAACACCACTGAACAGTAACCTAAAATATAGTTAAGATGATAAGTTTTATGTTATATGCACTTTACCACAATAAAAAAAACCCCACCAAATGAAAACAAAAAAAAAACAAAAAAAAAACTGTGGGTTTGGAATTCCCATCATGGTACAGTGGTTAACGAATCTGACTAGGAATCATGAGGTTGCGGGTTCGATCCCTGGCCTTGCTCAGTGGGTTAAGGATCCCACGTTGCTGTGAGCTGTGGTGTAGGTTGCAGACATGGCTTGGATCCTGCGTTGCTGTGGCTCTGGTGTAGGCTGGCGGCTGCTGCTCTGACTTGACCCCTAGCCTGGGAACCTCCATATGCTGCGGAAGCGGCCCTAGAAATGGCAAAAAGACAAAAAAATGAAAATAAAAATAAATAAATAAAACTGTGGGTTTAAGTCCCAGTCTGGCTTTAGGCTGGGTTTGAGTCCCAGTCTGGGTTTTGGCTGGGTTTAAGTCCCAATCTGGGTTCCAGGGGGTTCAAGTCCCCATCTGTGTTCTGGCTGGGTTCAGGCTGTTCATGCTGTCAGTTTCAAGCTGGCCCAGGGTTGTGTTCTTGGCATCCCCAGCAAGACCTGCAGTAGAACAAGACCCCATGGAGGGCTTTCTCTCCTAGCAATGCACCTCTCTTGATTTCTCATTTCCACGTGAGTAGCCCATTCCATCAGCTTAGAGATTAGTCTGCCTGACAGATGTTTGGGCCAAATTCAATTTGTTTCAAAGAACATGTAGTTATTATCAGCAGGACCCTGAGCAGCAAGCAGTGACTCCTGTTCTTATGAGGCCAATTTGCCATCTAGTGTCCTGGGCTCCTCCAGCTATGAACGAGCAGGGTTTATTTCAGACAGCTGAGAGGTAATCGAAGGCTGGTCTATTATCCACTAGGACCCACTGAAGAGTGTTCAGACTACTGACCGGCTGATCTTTGGGGTCAGTGCCAATAATTACAAGGCCCCAAAGCAGCCCTCATGCCTCATGGAGAGCCATTGTGACTCATTCTTTCCCACGTGCAAACACAGAGTCCTGGGCACAGGGCCGTCCAGTTCAGGGTGTTAAACTTGAGTTGCATACCACTGCACTGGTTTGGTAAAGCCACATGGGCAGTGCCCTGAGTAGCTGCAGCCTTGACTGCCATACAAGGCATAGCCCAGGGCTGTTGGGGCATCAAAAGTGTGTGATTTTGTTATCAGCTGGGTTAGAACAAGGCTGAGCAGGCCCATGTGTTTGTAAACGTGCAGGAGCGGGGCCCACACTCGGGTGCTGCCACCGATGGCGCTGCGCACAGCAGAATCGTTTGGGGCTGGCCGGGTCTTCGGGTGGTGCTGCCAGCTGTGGATGCTGCAGGGCTCAGGTGGACCAGGGGACAGGCTGGCAGGCTGTGGTGTAGCAGCTAGAGAACAGAGAGCACTGACTGCACCCCTCCTTCCCCCCAACCTCCTGGGTCCAAAACATTCCCTTCCAGGTGCCGTGTTGTCACTCTCCCTCCAAGGATGCAGAACCAATGACTCCCACCCAGCAGGTACGGCATCACCTCTTCTATCATCACCTCCTTACATGTAGATCTTTTGTTTGGAAGGGTCAGCTGTGACTGGAACAAGCATTTTTACAAATTTGCAGAGACCTTGTGGGCCACTGTAGGGAGACTAGGCAGGTGGGACACTCAATAACCAAGTGGTCATTGTCTTTGTGACCTGGGCCTAGTCATCCAAGAAGGAATCTGGGGGGCTGACCCGGCGTTACCTTTAATTCCCGAGGCCCCCTTCTGGTGGGCTGCCACCGGGAGGGCACACCAAGTAGGTGCGCCTGGACTTGCTCTCAGAGGGAGTGATGGGGGCAGAAGGGCAAAGTTGTCTCCATAACCCCACCCCCTTTGACCTCATCTTTACCCAGAGAGACACTCTTTCTGGTGACAATCACACTCAGAGATTCAACTGCCTAAGTAAAGTGTGTGGACCAGGAAGAGGTAGAGTGAGAGAGCTTTGTTGAGTTTATTTTTTTTAATTTATTTTTTATTTATGTCTTTTTAGGGCCGCATCCAAGGCATATGGGGTCGAATCAGAGCTGCAGCTGCTGGCCTACACCACAGCTCACGGCAATGCCAGATCCTTAACCCCCTGAGCGAGGCCAGGGATCGAACACGCAGCCTCATGGATCCTAGATTTGTTTCTGCTGCACCATGATGGAAACTCCTGTTGAGCTGATTTTTTAAAAGTCTATTCCACCTCTCACTGACGCCGGGAGCCTGAGGATGACAAAGGCTGTGAAATGTCCACTGAACACTTTGCTTATTGGTCTGTTGTTGGGCAGACTTTGCTACAAAAAGAGGACCAATGTCAGCCTGTAAATGGTCCCGAAAGCAGAAAACACGGCCGTTTAGTTACAAGGGTCACAGTGGCAGGGCAGGAGGTGGCCGGCCAGACTGGACGAGCAGCAGCATCGTGATGTGGAAAAGCACAGACCTGGAGGACCCACAGCCCTGTGCTGTCCAACTGCCTGGAGCAAGCGGGGCCTCGGGGCGTCCCAAGCCCGGAGGCAAACAGGACAAATTTTGTGAGTCACAGAGACAACTTCTGCATCAGAAACATATAGAGGAGTTCCTGTCGTGGCTCAGCGGAAATGAATCTGACTAGGTCCATGATGATGCAGGTTCAATCCCTGGCCTTGCTCAGTGGGTTAAGGATCCGGTGTTGCCGTGAGCTGTGGTGTAGGTCGCAGACGTGGCTTGGATCTGAAAGTTATGGATGCCAAAACAGGTCATTAAAAAAAAAGTTAGCGGGGTGTCACCAGAATTTTTAAAGAGTGAAATCAAATTCAGAAAATGGAGTTTACCCCTTTTCACTGCCTGAGTGCTGCCATCTGGGGTCTCACGCATGCCCCCAGTTGAGCTCGGGTTTGTGAGCAGGTTGCAGGGCTGGGGGCCCAGGGATGAGGGGAAAAGAGGGAGTGTGGGCAACTGGCCAAGAGGGTTTAAAAATAAAAGAGAAATTAAAGAGAAAAGAGAACAGAGCTTAGCCCGGCTGGTGAGGTCAGGTGCTGTTTGGTAGAACTCCATGGGCATGTGCTGTAATGTGGGATCTAGTTCACGCAAAACGACCTGAAAGATGCTATTGTTTTAAGGAGTCTGTTTCTGGAACGGGACAGCTCATGTAGGCTCCTGTGGTGATTCTGGTAGAGTTTATTTATTTATTTATTTTTTGTTGTTGTTGTTGTTGTTGCTATTTCTTGGGCCGCTCCCGCGGCATATGGAGGTTCCCAGGCTAGGGGTTGAATCGGAGCTGTAGCCACCGGCCTACACCAGAGCCACAGCAACGCGGGATCCGAGCCGCGTCTGCAACCTACACCACAGCTCACGGCAACGCCGGATCGTTAACCCACTGAGCAAGGGCAGGGACCGAACCCGCAACCTCATGGTTCCTAGTCGGATTCATTAACCACTGCGCCACGACGGGAACTCCGATTCTGGTAGAGTTTAAATCAGCAGTCCCAGAAAGAAGAAAGCACATGCTGAAATTTATTTTAAAAGGGAAGTCCCCCCCCCTTTTTTTTATTAAACTTGTACATTTTACTTTCTTCCTTTCAGAATCCTAATTTTAAAAAAAAAACCTTATGTTTCCACTTATTTAAAAAAAAAACACCCAAAACAAAGGAAACTGCGAAGATATCACTTTGGTGATGGGAGAGGAGGTAATTGGATTCAACATAAGCAAAGAAAACTCTACATCGCAAAGGAATAAATTGAAGAGGAACCAACTCCAGTCTAGGGTCAGACCATCTGCAATGTGCCCAGCTCTTTTCTAAGAGGATTTCCAGGGAGCAGCCTTCTTACCTTCTGGAGTGACAATCAGACCCGACACCCTAATGATCACACAGATACAAATCAATCACTCTATTTGAAAAGGCGCACACACGTTTGCCACACATCTTCCCTCCCTTCCCAGATTCTTTCCAGCAACAGAAGGTGGGGGCGGGCAGCCCCTTGGTGATGTGGCATTCACAGCACGTAAGTGTTCTTCACCAGGTGCTCTTTGTCGTCCGCAGTGCTCCAGACGGTGTGGAGGGCGCGCTCCTGGTTTCTTCTGGCCACCCTGATCAGGCAGACCATGGAGGCGCCCAGCAAGAGGACCAGGACCATCACGAACAGCCCTGCCAGGACCACCACTGTGGGTGAGAGAGAGGCCTCAGAACCAGCAGGACAAGGCAGGCCACAGCAGTGTCCACGTGGGCACAGGAGGACCAGCAGCCCCCGGGCCAGACGCTCCCCCACCCTAACCTGGGAGGGTCTGGAGAACTGACACCACCGGACAGGAAATTATCACGGACAGTCCCGGTAGGGACTCTTGAGAAAGATGTTCCTGAAAAAAGGAGGGGCTGAGCTATGTGCAGACAGAGTGGCTATTTGTGTTCCTTTTTTTTTTTTTTGGTCGTTTTAGGTCCATACCTGTGGCATATGGAAGTTCCCAGGCTAGGGGTTGAACCGGAGCTGCCGGCCTACAGCACAATGACAGCAATGCCAGATCCAAGCCGCGTCTGTGACTTACACCACAGCTCATGGCAATGCCGGATCCTTAACCCAATGAGCAAGGCCAGGGATCGAACTCACGTCCTCATGGATACTAGTTGGGTTCGTTACTGCTGAGCCACAATGGGAACTCCCCAAAAACCTTCAACTCTGTATTTCCCTTCCACCTCTCAAGGGCAACTCTTATAGGAATCCCAAGCCAAGAGGTGGACGCCAAGATATAAAAGCACACCCCTCTGGTCTGTGCGTCAACACCCTTCCCAACCCCAACCAGCCAGAGAAAGATGTGGCCCTGCAGGGGGCTGGGGTGGCTGCCTGTGGAATGAGGGAAGGGCAGAAGCAAGGGTGTGTTTGGAGCAGGGTCGGGAGGGGACCCTTGTTCTCTTAATTGCCCCACTGGTCAGTTAAGATGCTTTTTCTCCAGGTGGGGCTACACCTAAGAATGTGATCTCCTGGGTCAGCTACCCAGCTCCCTCCTTGGCTGCAGAATGGGACAGGGTCGATTCCTTCTCCACCTCCAACCCTCCAGACCCTCATGCCTGGCCAACCAGGTTGGAGCTTCATTCCTCTTCTAAAGCAGAGCAGACACATGGGACAGGCCTGGGCTCCTTAACAAGGACCCAAGTGGAAAGAGGCCAAACCCGTGTGGCAGGTCTTTGTACAAACACTCCCATCCATGACTCAGCATCCGAAACAAAAGAGGAGGCTTGGCCTCCTTGTCAGACCAGACTGCATGGGGACAGCAGCACTGACTGAGGCCACACTCTGCCCACACACGGCAAGGGCTTTTCGTCTTGCCACAGTCAACTCTGTACACCCCACGACAGCAAAGTTCCCCCCAACCGGAGTCAGTCTCAGACCTACCGATACAGCAGACCCCCATACAACTGAAAACAGTAGGCTGTGTCCTCTGGTCGCCCCCAGACTGCCTGGGCAGAGGTGGCCTCACTCCTAAGCCTGTTTATGTCCACTGTTCGGGGGGACAAACATCCAGCACATGTTCCAAGCTGCCTGGCCCTTCTCAAGATCTTTACAGTGAAGGACGATGTGTCCGAGACAACACGAGCCTGCAAAGCAGCTGAGCTTGGTCAGGGCAGGTGGAGGGGCCCGAGGCCACTTACCTTTAGTGCCGCGGGGCAGGGCAGGATACAACTGCTTGCCTGGAAGAGAACACACAACCTTGAGGTCCGCTCTCAGCTCTCCTCCCCCCGGAGCTGCAGCCACCTGAGAATCTCCCTCCCCCTCAGCCTCCATGGGGGGCTCTTTCTGAGCGACTTCTTCCAGCTCTTCTGAGGGCGTTGGGACCTTGCCACCTCAGAAGGGGCCTAGGATATACCCGTCCAAGAACTGGGGCCAAGCCTCTCCCTGTCCCTGGGGAGCTAGAGCAAGGGGAGACTTGAGAGGACAGTGTTTCCAAGGCCTTCATTTCAGGGCTGAGGAAATGGACCGGTGTCCTCCTGGGGGGACCCATCAACTTGGGAGGCCCACCTTGTTTCTCAGATTGAGGAGTCGGGAGACTCACCGAAGCAGCGCTGCATACACTCCTCCTTGGAGTGGTAGCTGTTTTTATTGCCCCGGCATCCTCCGTAGATGAACTTATCACAAGAGTTCTTCTCGGCATTAAAGTACCAGCGGGGGAAGGCTGCGCGGCAAGGCCCTGTGACAGCCTTGGCAGTGCAGTATTCTGGGAGCGAGACAGTCCAAGGGGTACAAGTTAGCAGGGCCCAGGAGAGGGGACCCGAGCTAGAATGCTCCCAAGCAGTCACACAGCCGCCAGCCAATGGGGAAAACATCCCTCTACTAAAGAAACTTGATTACAGGGGAGTTCCCGTCGAGGGTTAACAAACCCGACTAGTATCCATGAGGAAGAAGGTTTGATCCCTGGCCTCACTCACTGGGTTAAGGATCCGGCATTGCCGTGAGCTGTGGTGTAGGTCACAGATGTGGTTTGGATCCCACGTTGCCGTGGCTGTGGTGTAGGTCAGCAGTTAGAGCTCCAATTCAACCCCTAGCCTGGAAACCTCCATGTGCCGTGGGTGTGGCCCTAAAAAGAGAAATAAATATACACACACACATATATATATACCTTCATAGTTGATAATATCATCGGTGAGGTCATCAGAATCCTGCCTTCTGGGAACTGCAACACAAAACATCCATGTCAGGGAGGGTGGGATGGACCCTGGACACATGGCCCAGCTGGGCTGAGTCTACAAGGGCCCACTGAGGGAATGTGGACACTCTGGCACCCGGAACGAAGGGAGTGGAGCCCCGTCTGTGGGCAGCTTTGCTCCATCCACTCCCAGTCCGAATGGACTCCCCAGCACATATGGAATGACCAGGGATGGGGAGGCTGCCTGTCACCGCAGGGGTTCCTATGGAAACTAACCCCAGCCGCCATTTCTGGGGTAATGAGGAAGACCAGAGGTATCCACACTCTGACTGAGGGGGTAGGTCCTTTATTCTCTTGGCGAAATTTTCTTCTGAAACAGGACAGAAGTCAGAATTAGGATGCCAGTGCCCCACAGCTCCTTGCAGAGGCCAGATCGGAAATAAACAAGGAACCCAGACAAAGCAATGGCTAGGACAGTTACAGGATTCCCGGCCTAGCAAAACTGGAAAGTGACTCTGACCTAACTCTCGGCATTCTGCAAGTCAGTCGACCGCTGAACTAATAAATGCTCACCTTCCTGTGGACACTGATGTCAGAACCAAAGGACCAGAGCCAAAACTGCAACCACTGTGTGGCCACTGGCTGCCTGGGGAACATTTTCAAACAGGGTGGGGATGGATTCCCTCCCTCCACAGCAGGTCTCTCCCAGCAGAACCCAAGGCCTGGGGACTGGCCTTTGGGAAAGTGGGGTTGGACTTGCTAGTGCATCTGGACCACTCACCCCAGGCTCCCGATGCAGAGTCCTTTAAGCATAAAGGAGGAATGGGGCAGCTGCTGCCAGCACTACAAAGCAAGCTAACACAAAGCTCGAGATCAAGGACTGCAGTGGGCATGGAGGCAGGGGTGTCAGAGAACAGAGGACTCAAGACAGAGAGAGAGACACAAGGATGACAGGCAGCAAAGGAGACAGAACAGGCAAGGAGGGGTGACAGGGCAGTGAAGACAGGGCAGCAGGCAGAGGCCAGGGGACTTGAGGCCAGCCCAAAGAGGAAGAAGGAGCCGTATGTGGCAGCAGCCACAATCCCCAAACCCCCAGGAGGAAGCGGAGGCCAGCCAGGAAATGCTGTTGAATGCCTCTACCCTCTTGTCCACTGGACATGAACTCCCCAGCATAAGGATGCTGGCAAGGAGCCAGAAGCGGGCAGCCCAGAGCCCCAGTTCACCAATTCTGAGCAAGCAGAACCAGGAGGTGGAGCAACTTGCAATTGACAAATGTCCTTTCAGTTAGTTACCCATCTGGACAGCCCACATTCCATTCCAGATCTTTTAAGAACCTACCACTTGGAACAGAGGAATCTGCTCCATTCCTGCTGGTGGCCAGATCATTGATGGTACTCTCTACAAGGGGACAAAAAACAGTACGGTGAGAAAGTGCACCCCCAGGACTGCCTGGTCAAACAAAATAAGCTGCGTCCCTGAGCAGGCTTGGTTCCGTGTGCCTCTCACAGCAATTCCCATTTCTCCTTTATGTGGGCCCTTCAGTGTACATGCTGGACCACAAGCCTGCCAGAACTTCAAAAATAAGGAACCAAGACTGCCCTTGCGGGTTGAACTTTAAGATCAACCAGGTGGGAATCAGAGCAAAGACGTCTGAAGTGGTTTTATAAAAAGACACGAATGGCTCCCAGCACCAAATAACCTGTGGAACTGTATTAACTCACCTCATGAATAAAGACGTGAAGGGGATGCAGGGCAGTGTGAATAGACAATGCCACTAAAACAGTGCACTTAAAAAATGGTTAAAAAGGGGAGTTCCCACAGTAGCACGGGGGTTAATGATCTGGCTTGTCTCTGTGGAGGTGCCAGTTCGATTACCAGCCTGGTACAGTGGGTTAAGGATCCAGAATTGCTACAGCTGTGGTACAGGTCACAGCTGTGGCTCGGATTCCATCCCTGGCCCAGGAACTTCCATATGTCACAGGTGTGGCTGAAAAATAAAATAAATAAATATATAAACGTAAATAAATAAATAATAAACATGGTCGCTGAGTTCCCGTTGGGGCACAGCGACAACAAACCTGACTAGTATCCATGAAGATGAGAGTCTGATCCCTGGTCTGACTCAGTGGGTTGGGGATCCAGAGTTTCCCTGAGCTGTGGTGTAGGTCGCAGACACATCTTAAATCCCATGTGGCTGTGGCTGTGGCATAGGCTGACAGCTGTAGCTCTGATTCAACCCCTAGCCTGGGAACTTCCATATGCTGCATGTGTGGCCCTAAAAAGACTAAATAGGAATTCCCATTGTGAATCAAAATTTGATTTGTTTTGAATCAATACTGTCAAAATGACTATACCACCCAAGGCAATCTACAGATTCAGTGTAATTCCTATCAAATTACCAAGGACATTTTTCAGAGAACTAGAAGAAAATATTTTAAAGTTTGTTTGGAAGCACAAAAGATCCAGGATAGCCAAAGCCATCCTGAGAAAGAAAAGTGGAGCTGGAGGAATCAGGCTCCCTGACTTCAGACTATGCTACAAAGCAGCAGTCATCAAAACCATATGGTACTGGCACAAAGACCAGTGGAACAGGATAGAAAACCCAGAATTAAACCCACGCACCTACATACAACTAATCTATGACAAAGCAGGCAAGAATATACAGTGGAGAAAAGACAGTCCGTTTAATAAGTGGTGCTGGGAAAACTGGACAGCTGCATCTAAAAGAATGAAATTAGAACACTTCCTAACATCATACACAAAAATAAAATGGATTAAAGACCTAAATATAAGACCGGATACTATAAAACACTTAGAGGAAAACATAGGCCAAATACTCTCTGACATAAGCCATGGCAATATCTTCTCACATCCACCTCCCTAGAGTAATGACAATAAAAACAAAAATAAACAAATGGGACTGAATTGAACCTAAAAATTCCTGCACAGCAAAGGAAACCCTAAACAAAACAAAAAGACAACCCACAGAATGGGAGAAATTTGCAAATGAAGTGACTGACAAGGGATTAATCTCCCAAATTTATAAACACCTTCTGCAGCTCCATACCAAAAAAACAAGCCCATCCAAAAATGGGCAGAAGATCTAAATAGACAATTCTCCAAAGAAGACATACAGATGGTCAAAAAACACATGAAAAGATGTTCAACATCACTAATTATTAAAGAAAAGCAAGTCAAAACCACGATGAGGTACACCTACACCAGCCAGAATGGCCATCATCAAAAAGTCTACAAACAATAAGTGCTGGAGAGGGTGTGGAGAAAAGGGAACCCTAGTACACTGTTGGTGGGAATGTCAATTGGTGCAACTGCTGGGGAAAACAATATGGAGATTCCTCAGAAAACTAAAAATAGAATTACCATTTGATCCAGCAATCCAACTCTTGGGCATCTATCCAGAGAAAACCATGACCCGAAAAGACACTTGTACTCCAAGGTTCATTGCAGCAGTCTATACAATAGCCAAGACATGGAAACAACTCAAATGTCCATCGACAGAGGAGTGGATAGAGAAGATGTGTTACATACACACAATGGAATATTACTCAGCCATTAAAAGGAAAGAAATAACGGCATTTGCAGCAACATGGATGGACCTAGAAATTATCATGCCTAAGTGAGGTCAGTCAGACAATGAGACACCAACATCATATGCTATCACTTACATGTGGAATCTAAAAAAAGGACACAAGGAACTTCTTTGCAGAATAGATTCTGACTCAGACTTTGAAAAACTTACGGTTTCCAAATGAGATAGGCTGGGGGTGGGGGGGATGCGCTGGGGGTTTGTGATGGAAATGCTATAAAATTGGGTTGGGATGATTGTTGTACAACTATAAATGTAATAAAATTCATTGAGTAATTAAAAAAAAAAGTCCATGCAAAGAAAAAAATAATGTAGGCTGGCAGCTGTAGTAGCTCCAATTAGACCCTTCGCCTGGGGAAGTCCATATGCCACGGGTGTGGCCCTAAAGAGAAAAAAAAAAAAAAAAAGAGGACTAAATAAACAAAATAAAAATGGTTAAAATGGTAAACTTTATGTATATTTTATTTCACACACACACCACAAAGCTAAGAGGATGGGGTGGAGAGACTAGCTAGTTAAGGGAGTATAAAAATGGGAGCACTGGCAGGATCCAGGACCCGCTGTGGAAAGGCGTGGGGTTGGCCTAACCTGCTGTCATTCAGTATTCCCATCACAGACCAGCTCCCCTAGCTCTGCCTCTCTCCGCATCAAAAGATCTTCAGGGAATTTGGCTGCAAGTTTTGCTCACACAGACTAAAGGTGGAGACACAGGACGCAAGTGTTTGGTCCCTTCGGTGGTTCTCATACAATTAATTAATTAATAACGAATAAACTGGCATTCTCATTATTGTTTGACTCCCCGCAGTGAATATGCTGGCAAAAACTCCAGGGACTAGCTGCCCGGGCAGCTCCCGTTCTCCTCACGGACCCATGAGACAGCCTCAGGAGCTGTGCAGAGCAGCCATGCTCGGGTGCTAGCAAATGAGCTTTCTGGGACCTCAAGGACACAGCCAGACTCTGGCTGACCTCTAGGGAGACACTGTCTGCCTTTTCCCAGCAAAACACAACACCCTGTGGCCCCCTGCAGAGACATCTTAGCACCCACTGTCCACTGCTTGTGTTCTTTGTACATTTGCTACTGTCACCTCGTAATTGGGAAAGGACGGAAAAGGTGGCAAAAAAAGATTTCCCCTAATTCCTACCCCGACCCTGGATCATAGCTGCAAACAGAAAACTGCAAACAGTAAATAGTATTTTTCTCAGTCACCATCCAGGAAGGTTGCCAGTTGCCACCCATGTGTATGATCCTAAAACAATACCAGCCACCTCAGCTCTCCCAACACTTGCTGATCGTCTTCATGGGCACCGGGCACACAAAGATCAACAAAACACTCCTCAAGGCGCTCGGCCACTGCCAAGCTTGTGTGCCCGGGCATTATACGTTAAACCTCAGGTCATAAAGCCAAGGCCACTGTTGTTTTTCTCTCTTTGCACATTTTAATAAGCTTGTCTGACTTCTGAATGCAAAGCTCAAAGACAAGAGAGGTTACAGGCAGTTTTCGAGGAGACATAAAAACCTGACTAGGATGCAAGGCCTGTCTCTGGGCACAGGCTCGCAGGCTGCTGCTGGTGGCGGTGAGCACTGAGGGCACAGCACATCCTGACAGAATCATCACAATCCAGAGTCTTAACATCGGCGCCAAGACATTGAGAATGGATGCAAAAAATCCCGTTACAACGTTAAGGAAACAGCCAATGCAAATCTTCAACAGGAGGAGTTCCCGTTGTGGCACAGTGGAAACGAATCCGACTAGGAACCATGAGGTTGCGGGTCCGATCCTTGGCCTCACTCAGTGGGTTAAGGATCCGGCGTTGCCGTGAGCTGTGGCGTAGGTCGCAGACGAGGTTCGGATCTGGTGTTGCTGTGGCTGTGGTATAGGCCAGCAGCTGCAGCTCCAATTAGACCCCTAGCCTGGGAACCTCCATATGCTGTGGGTGCGGCCCTAAAAAGACAAAAAAAAGAAAGAAAAAAAAGAAAATCTTCAACAGACCGTTTGGCTGGCCACATCCTCGGGGCTCTGGACCACTTGGGAGGGATCAGGCCTCAGAGGGCCAGTGTCTCACTGCCAGCAGGTCTCGAGGAGTTCCTTGAGGCTCTGCTCAGAGCCAGCACATGCGGTTGTGGCATTTTGGGTTTTTATTTAAACTGGGGAAGCTCTCAGGGTCAACATTATCTTGATTCTACAGAATTTCTCTCTCACTGGTAAAGGCTGGGAGAAGGACGGACTCCAGGAAGTATGTTCCGGTTTTAGCTTGATTCATAACTTGGCTGTCAGGGAAAGTTCCCCAAGTCATTTGTCCCAGAGAGCAAGGAGGGTGGCCCATCTGAAGGGACCAGGAGGACTCTGCTCATGTCAGGTCTGGCGTGGGACCTGCACTCGGTAGTGGCAGAGAGAAAGTTGGGGAGAAGACACAGTCATGTCCCTGTCCCCTGGCTCCAGTCGGCGGCCTACTCTCTCCTTTCTGGCAAGAGGAGAGAAGGTACCACTGTGAAACCACTGTGTGGACGACCTTCGCACTGTGCCTGTTTCTTCTGCTTTTAAAAACATCTCCCGGAGTTCCCGTCGTGGCGCAGTGGTTAACAAATCCGACTAGGAACCATGAGGTTGCGGGTTCGGTCCCTGCCCTTGCTCAGTGGGTTAACGATCCGGCGTTGCCATGAGCTGTGGTGTAGGTTGCAGATGCGGCTCGGATCCCGCGTTGCTGTGGCTCTGGTGTAGGCCGGTGGCCACAGCTCCGATTGGACCCCTAGCCTGGGAACCTCCATATGCTGCAGGAGCGGCCCAAGAAATAGCAAAAAAAAAAAAAAAAAAACCCAAACATCTCCCAGTTTCACCCATGAAGAAGTAGTAATGAGCAAAAGGCATCTACATCCCAATTAATAAAGTGTCTCTAGATAATAAAACTTCCCCAACCAGCACTGTCTTACCTGTGACACCAGCACACTTTGCAAGACATTCCTCCTTAGTCATGTAATTATTGTCATTCCCTTCACAGCCTCCATACACAAACTGCTGACAGGATCCACCAGTGACATTGTACCACCACCTAGGGATGGACGCTCGGCATCTTCCCACCACCTTTGGAACTTGGCAAAAATCTAAAGCACAGCAAAACAGAGAGCCATTAGCTTGGAAAGGCAATTCTGGCAACAGAGAACACGCACAGACCTGTAGGAGGAGGCCCACCGTTCTCCAGAGCCCGAAGAGGAGAACGAGAGGCTTAAGTTCCTGAACAGTTCCTCTGTGAGCTGTTTCTTTCTTTCTTTCCTTTCGCTGTTTTTTAGGGCCACACTTGCGGCATATGGAAGTTCCCAGGCTAGGAGTTGAATCGGAGCTGCAATTGCCAGCCTACACCACAGCCACAGCAATGCCAGATCCGAGCCGTGTCTGCAGCCTACACCCCAGCTTAACACTGCATCCTTAACCCACTGAGTGAGGCCAGAGATCGAACCTGCATCCTCATGGATACTAGCAGGGTTTGCTACTGCTGAGCCACGACAGGAACTCCTATGAGCTGTTTCTAAAGTGTCACCATCAGGCCTACTTGCTGATTCCTTTCTTGTATAGGAAAGAAATGCATCATCTAACAACAAAGATACTGGCCCACACAACTAAACTGCATTTCAGTTGCATGTCGTCGATTTTGTCCTCTCCCCCCATCATCAAAGACACACGCACAGAGTATAGAAATAGGACTTTCAAAGGCAAAAAAACAGACTAAGGCAAAAAAAAAAAAAAAAAGACTGCAGGATCCTTCTGGATATGTGTCTGTCTCACTGGGCCAAAGGGAGCCTGGCACAGGTCAGAGCTGGCGATGCAAGATCAGGAAGGAAGTGCATGGCCTGGCGCTCTTAGCCCTCCCACCCCTCAAAACCCCTTTCCCAATTCTCTCTGTCCACTTCATACTCAAATCACAAGAGCCTCAGAAAGAAGCTCCCTCATGCTAGTTCCCTCCACTGCCAAGCATCCAAAGGCAACTCCAGCCACTCCTCTGCTCCAGCACACCAGGTCCTTCTGAGCACACCAAGATGGGCCTGGGGTTCAAAGTGCCTCAAAACCTGGCCCCACTATGGTACATGGGAAACAGAATAATTATAAAATGCCAGCCATATATACATTTGCCTGCATAAGGCCTAGAAATCTGCTCTGTCTCTTAAAAAGAGACAAGCAAGTGCTGGAGGTATCACTTGCAGGAGAATGAAACTTTCTCCTGGAGGAAGCAGGAGGATTGAAAGCAACTTGAAAAGGGAGTAACCTGACCATGTGATTCAGAGTCTGCTCTGCACCACATGAGCCCCTCCTGGGATCATGAGCCCACATCGCCTCTCCCTACACCCTGGCTTTCCTCTGTCTCTGGCATAAGGGCATTCCAACCTGCTCTGGGCCCCACGAAGGATGCTGGATAAACATCTCAAATAAAAACATCCCAGGGCCCAACACTTGGTTACACGCTGTCATTAACTGCTCCCTGGCTGTTTTCATGTTTGCTAGGTTTACCTCACCAACTAGGGAATGCCTTTTGAAGGCACAGTGGGCAGGATGTGTGTTCCTCTTGTGTCTCTCAGAATACGTCACAGTGATGGGCATGAAACCAAATGTTCCACAAAACATCTATCTATGGACAAAAAAGGTTGTCACTATGCAAAACAAACACCCTAAGGAACTCCCACAAATACCAATAAATTACAGGTAACCAGTACAGCAGAATAAGCATATACTCTGAAGTAAAACATCCTCTGTTCATTTGAAAGCAACCATCACTTCAATCACCAGCTAAAAAGCACCTTATCTGGGGAGTTCCCATCGTGGCACAGTGGAAACGAATCCAATTAGGCACCGTGAGGTTGCCGGTTCAATCCCTGGCCTCGCTCAGTGGGTTAAGGATCCGGCGTTGCTGGGAGCTATGGTGTAGGTTGCAGGTGCGGCTCAGATCTGCTGTGGCTGTGGTGTCGGCCAGCGGCTGCAGCTCCAATTAGACTCCTAGCCTGGGAACCTCCATATGCTGCAGGTGTGGCCCTCAAAAAGATGATAGACAAAAAAAAAAAAAAAAGTTCCTTATCTGGATACTTCATATGAATGGAATGTTATACTACATCCAGAAAAGGCAGTAGAGATAGGAAGGAGCTTAGTGTTTGCCTGGAGCTGGGGGGCGGGGGGTTGAAGGTGGAGAGTGACCACAAATGGGCATAGGGATGGATCTTTTGGGGATGATGGAAATGTCTAAAATTGTATCGTGGGCATAGACGTACAACTCTCTAAATGTACCAAAAGTCACCGAGCTGTACTCTTTTTATGGGGGGAATCGTATGCTTAAAACATGTGATTTTACGGTATGTAAATACTTAAATCAGTTTGGTTTTTTTCGTTTTGTTTTGTTTTGTTTTTAATGGGCCTGGGCACCTTTGGTTTACATAACACATCAACCAGAACCAACTGGATGTTCACCTGGAGCAGGTATCAAAGGTCACAAAACAAACACAATCAACAAGGCCCAGGGAAAACATGGCAGGAGAAGAGGACTCTGGTGTGTGATTCTCCCAGCCCACCTGGCTGTCAAATGCCAGAGGCAGCGCTGCTACCAACAAGACAAGAGGGAGGGGACACCCACAGGATCCACCTATGACCCCAAACTGAAAACATCAAGGCAGGGAGCACACAACTGTTGCCAAGGTGGCAATGGCCTATCCAACGCCCTTCCAAGCTGAGAGCCCTAGGGATCACTGACTGCTTTGTGTCCTTGCTTCCTGAGCAGCTTCAGGCAGAGCCTTTTAACCAAAAAATCCAAGGGAGGAACTGCACACTGTATGGAATGTGAATTATGTCTCAGTTGAAATAAACACCCGAGAGGGGTCTAACAAAGCTCAAGGCAGAAAGGCAACCACAGCATAAAATTTGGGTGCCAGATACACATGCATAGAAGCCCGAGGCTATGTAAAGAGGAAGAGGAGAAAAGCTTATACAGGGATGGATGACAGTTACCTTCATATCAACACTGCCCAGAATCTAGTCCTCGTCTTTGTGGGTTCCGACAGACGCTCTCAGCGCCTCAGCGCTGATGAGGCGCAGGGATGCTGATCCTTGCTAACAAGGTGCACAAGAGGATACTGAGAAAATAACTGACAAGCAGGTTTGAGGTTTACCAGTGTACCACCTCAGAAAGCACTCTGAAATAAAGCAGGTCACTTGGAGGCAGAGTGAGGAAGTCTTCTCAAGGATTCCTGTGAACATCCTCTCTGCTAGCATCCACCAGGCAGAATAGAGGCTCGCAGCAGACAGCTCAGGGTGTGCTTGGACCAAGAGAGCACGGTCTAGGTCTGCCTCTGGAACATTTCTGTTTCTCCTCCTGTAAATACGTTGGTCCCTTCATTATACATCTTGTGGGCCTGGAAGGCCATTCTGTCTCAGACAACTGCTCACTTCTGCTCTCAATGATCACACATGGATCTCACAGTTTACGTTTCAGAAGCAGCCTTATTTTCGGGTTCCTTGGGCGTGGTGAAAACTTTCGGTAAGTTCCTTGGATGGAGGAAACAATTTATGTACAGGGGACAAAATTTAGAAATGTCTATCAAGAGAGAACTTGGTGAGTTCCCATCGTGGCTCAGCAGAAACGAATCAGACTAGTATCCATGAGGATGTGGGTTTGATTTCTGGCCTTGCTCAGTGGGTTAAGGATCCGGCGTTGCTGTGAGCTGTGGTGTAGGTCGCAGATGCGGCTTGGATCTGGCATTGCTGTGGCTGGAGCGAAGGCCGGCGGCTACAGCTCCAATTCAAACCCTAGCCTGGGAATTCCCATATGTTGCGGGTGGGGCCCTAAGATGACAATAAAAAAAGAGAACTTGGACTAAAAACATAGTTTGTCTGGAAAGACTGAATGGTGTCATTCTGGTGAAGCTGAGTGACGGTCTATGGGGGCTCACAAACCTACTTTCTTCACTGCTTTGTGTACATTTGAAAATTCCTATAATAAAAAGAGAGAAAACTAATCTCTTTTTTACACAAATTCGATTAGAGTAGAAGAGTTCTAAGTAGCATATTGGTTGGCCAAAGCTAGTTTCAACTAAGATGAAATTTACCCACACTCTTACTGTGTCAAGACAGAGTCCCTTCTGCACGGAGGCTCCTTGTCAAATGGAGAAAAAGTCCCACTTTGTCATATGCTTTACCAACTAAATTACTTTTAAGCCTCTGTGATATACATTTTACTTCCTAGGCTTATGGAGGTGAACTCATGAAAAAGGATTTTGGTTTTGTTTGCTTGCTTGCTTGTTTCAAAAGACAGAACATTCCTTTAGGAAACACAAGCCACACGTATTCTTCACCACACTTCAAATGATATTAATGCATTTTCTTTTGTTGTTCTCTAAAAAGCTTGTACAAAAAGCCAGAAATACTTCACTATGTAAGATGGCTTTCATGACATTACTTTCCTTAGGACAATTTCAAAAAAGTTAAAGTACTATCCTTTGGCAGACCCAGCTTAAAATCAGAATGAACCAAAATACAGAGCATGACTTATTTCTTGACACCCCAATTCACTGCCTTCCCCAAGCCTGATGCCAGGCACGTTATGTGCAGTATTTCTAACAATCACAATAAAACTGTGAATCACACAATAACATCCCCCTTTACAAACGAGAATAATGGGGCTTCGGGCAGGTTAAGCTAGGAAAGCAGCAGAGCTGGATCTGAATTCACGCTGGTCTGATCTGAGCCCAGGCCCAAACATAATGACCCCTTGGATGGAAAGAAAGAAAAAGCCACTATAGTGACAGGCAGTGGGAAAAACATGAAACTGAAGTTGCCTAAAAGCCAAAACATTCCTCAAAGCTTCATCACAGTGGAGGGCTCACCAAGGCCAGGCCCTCTATGAGGCCTGTTTATGGTCACACTCAATGACAGGGTCACTGACAACACCAGACCGAAAAACAGGCCAAGGCTGAGGGGGACTTGGTTGGACAATTTTCGGGAAGTTATTCCTTGATAAATAACTGTTATTATTAAGAGATAACAAAATTCTAAACTGGTCTTTTCATGATTGGGAAACAATCATGAAAAATACATTTCAAGTCATTTGTGTGCTTATAAATGCTGGCGCAATTAAATACATTCAAAATTCAGAGTAAGAAAAAACGGGACGAAGTTCCTATCATGGCACAGCAGAAACAAATCCAACTAGGAACCATGATGTTGCGGGTTCGATCCCTGGCCTCACTCCGTGGGTTAAGGATCCAGCGTTGCTGTGGCGCCGGCATAGGCCAGCAGCTGTAGCTGATTGGACCCCCAGCCTGGGAACCTCCATATGCCACAGGTGCGGCCCTAAAAAACAAAAGAAAAAAGAAAGGAGGGAAAAACGGGGAAAAGTTGAAGGGCACCAAATTTGGATACGCTCTCGCTTCAGAATATGTAAAAATGGAATTCCTGCCTTTAGGCAACAGTAACATTCTCTTGGAACAGCATCAGAAATGGTTAAAATCACACATTAACTGAGATACGACTAAATTACAAAACCCTCACAGGCATTTTGAACATTAGCTATTACAAAACTGCCAAACAGACTGGTCTTTGTCATAGAAAACAGGTTTCTCTGGTTCTGAAGTCACTAGAGCTTTAACAAAAACAAGAAGCAGTTAGCTGGGATGACCTGCTGCCACCTCCTAACAAGGACGTTACAGAAATATTAAAATGGCATGACACAAATGTATCTACTTCTCAGCTTTATCAAATTTTAACTTTTTAATTTTTGGCTGCCCTGTGGCATATGGTCAGCCATATGGGGATCAAACCTGCATCCTGGTGCTGCAGAGACGGCGCTGATCTATCGTGCTATAGCAGGAACTCCCAAATTCAAAAATTTTAAAGGACCAAAATATGACTGAGCTGAAACCCTTTATATATTCCCTCACTTCAGTTGCATCTATTCTCTCTCCCCTGAATTAACCACCACCTCGAACTTCCTGTTTTCTCTTACTCATGCTTTTATACTCATTCAGAGTAAGTTTACTTTTAAAATAAGCAAAATAGGAGTTCCCATCATGGCGCAGTGGCTAACGAATCCGACTAGGAACCATGAGGTTGCGGGTTCGGTCCCTGCCCTTGCTCAGTGGGTTAACGATCCGCTGTTGCCGTGAGCTGTGGTGTAGGTTGCAGACACGGCTCGGATCCCGCGTTGCTGTGGCTCTGGTGTAGGCCGGTGGCTACAGCTCCGATTCAACCCTTAGCCTGGGAACCTCCATATGCCGCGGGAGCGGCCCAAGAAATATCAACAACAACAACAACAACAACAAAGACAAAAGACAAAAAATAAATAAATAAATAAATAAAAATAAAATAAGCAAAATAATTATCCTAGATTCTAGTCTCTGATGCACTCTTTACTCCCATGGGTGCTATAAACTGAAAAACACCAACTTCCTACCTCACCGTATCCTAGTGAGAAAGCCCTGGATCCAAGTTCCTGCTGTGGCACATTGGGTTAAGAATCCAACTGCAGGAGTTCCCGATGTGGCGCAGCAGAAACAAATCCGACTAGTATCCATGAGGATATGGGTTCGACCCCTGGCATTGCTCAGTGGCTTAAGGATCTGGCATTGTCATGAGCTGTGGTGTAGGTCACAGATGTGGCTCGGATCCCGCGTTGCTGTGGCTGTGGTGTAGGCTGGCAGTTGCAGCTCCAATTCGACCCCTAGCCTGGGAACTTCCATATGCTGTGAGTGTGGCCCTAAAAAGGAAAAAAAGAAAGAAATTGCTCTGAGAGTTGCTTGGCCTCTATGGAGGTTTTTGCCAGCATTGTTTCCACTGGAACATCATCATTTTTTGTCACAACTACTTTCCCCATTTCTGTAGATAAGCTCCTCTGGCTGCATATCCGGTCTCAACATTCCCACAGTTAGCTCATTCTTCTATCACTCCATTTATATTTGATTGGAATTTCACTTTTGGGGTTATCACTTTTTCCTCTCTGTTGCAGTTTCGCCCCCCCCTTTTTTTTGCCAATTCTATCAATTAACTATTTCTTTCTGTAAACTGGCAAACAAACAAGGAGGAAACACAACTACAAGCTTTGCTGTGTGTGACCAATCACCATGCGTATGTTATTTACACAGTGATTTGTGACCAAAGAGCTAACAGCGGAAACTTGTTCTGTACTCACGTACTCAGTTAATATACTGTAGTAACAAATCTGTGCAAGTTAAAAACCATACAAGGCAAGGACTGCCTCTATTTTAGGCTTCATGGGTCACAGAGTCTAACTACTCAACTCTATCACTGTAGCGTGAAAGTAGCCTGAGACACTTCTATAAATGAAGGACCAAGGCTGTCATTCCAATAAAACTTTTATTGCATATGATTTTTTTGGCCATGCCCACAGCATGGGGAAGTTCCGGGGCCAGGGATCAAACCTGCACCATAGTAATGACCTGAGCCACAGCAATGATAATGCCAGATCCTTAACCTACTGAGCCACCAGGATACTCCAGGACTCAACGTTCCTTAGGACAATGCTGACCACACATTCCTCAAGTTTATCCTTTGCCAAAAACACCACAGCACACCCTTCCATCACTAAAAACTGAAAACTACTGTTTTTCATTAAAGCCATTTAGAGTTCTAAGGATAACAACCAAAGGGAAATGATTTGCTACAATAATCCTCTTGAACTAATCCTCAGACATCTGAAAATACTACTTTACACACACACACACACAAACAGGAGAGCAGAATTCACTCCTCAGTATCAAAAAGCAAACAATGAGAATTCCCTGGTACTAAACCGAATGCACAAAACTCCCTAATATCTTAAGCAGTACTAAGCAGCAAGTGTTTGGTGAAGAGCTAATATATGTAAGTGGAGTAATCATGTAATTTATTTTCCAAATCAAGACACTTTATAGAGTGAAAAGGGGTGTTCTTAATAGTTACCCTGGGAAATACGGTGGCATAAACCAGAACCCTCCAAGGTAAACTGAGCTGTGTAGACATTCTACATAGAAGGCCCTTGCCTTCCAGGGGTTCACAAGTAAGTTAGAGCCTTAAGACTGGCTTGGATAGAAGGAAAAAAAAAAAAAAATCATACCCGTGGTAAAGTATTACAATCACACCGTAAATCAAAGGGCTTATAACACACAAGGTACAAAGGAAATGAGCAAAGGCTCTGGTATAAGGGAGAGACACAGTAAGAAGAGTCATTTGGCAAAAGGGTGTGGAACGGGTTAGAGAACAGGGCCTGCAGGAAGCTCTTGCAGTAAAGGAGCAGTGTGTGCAGGACTCCCTGGCTGCCTCTTCCTAGCCCGAAGTGTTGGGGTAGGGGTGGGGGGCAGCTTTCCCAAACTCCCTGCACACATATTTTCTCCTTCATAACAAGGGAACAATAATGCATGCAAGAAAAATGTATAAACCTCTTAGTAAAGCTGGAAATTGAAGAATTCTTCCATTCAGCAAGCCCCATATTCTCTGATTTATGCCTGAATAATTAAAACAAACAAAACAAACCAAAACACAGATTTTAGAGGCTTGCAGTATCTAAATCAGACCGTTGGGAGGCTTAGGAAGATAAAGCAAAGCTCTGATTATAGACTTATCATAGCTATGACATAACTAGGAATATGTGTTTGGTCTGTGCTCTCCCCCAGCCACTCCCATATAAAGTTCTTAAAATCCTTACATTTCCTGGAGTTCCTGTCGTGGCGCAGTGGCTAACGAATCTGACTAGGAACCATGAGGTTGCGGCTGGAATTTTCAACCCTACACTCTATCCTCCAAGGAGGGGAGAAAGATAGGATACCGAATTAATAATCCATCATGCCTACATGATAAAGCTTCCAGAAAATACCCCAACCAAAAAGGCTGGAAAGACTTCTAGGCTGGTGAACACATCCACATGCCAGAAGGGTGGCTTACCCCTAAATCCACAAAGACAGAAGCTCCTACCCTGGGGACCCTTCGAGACCTCTCCTGCCTTCATTTGGCTGATCATTTGTATCTTCATAATAAACTGGTACCCTTGTTTCCCTGAGTTCTGTGAACCATTCTAGCAAATTATTGAACCTGAGGAGGTTATGAGAACCCTTGATTTATAAAGCAGGTTGGTCAGGCTGACAGGCAACAACCCAGGGCTTTGATTGGCATCTGAAGTGGGGAGGGGCAGTCTTGTGGGACTGAGCCCTTAACCTGAGTGAGCAGGGTCTGTGCCCACTCCCAGCAGTTAGTGTCAGAAGTGAGTTAAATTCTGCCAGACCAATCCATGTCTGCTGAGAATTACTTGATGTGGAAAAACCCAGACATCTGGTACTGCAAATATTCTGGTGTAAATGAGAGGGATTTCTCCTTAAAAATCCTTTTAGGTTAAGGTGAGAGCTGAGAATAACTTGAGGACATTATAAATACAACTCAGCCCAAGCTGAAGTGAAGGCCTCTCTGTGTGACTTATACACATTCTGGATCTGGTTAGTATAAAAATGTTTACTGACAAGTGTCTTAGCAAAAAGTCCTGTTTTGTGACATCTTTACTTTTGTTTCCTGCTGTAGAATGCACCTTTTATTAATCTTGAGGCTATCTTTTTTTTTTTTTTTTTTTTTGCTTTTTAGGGTCGTACCTTCAGCATATGGAAGTCCCCAGGCTAGGGATAGATTGGGAGGTGCAGCTGCTGGCCTACACCACAGCCACAGCAACGCTGGATCCTAAGAGTGTCTGCAACCCACACCACAGCTCACGGCAACGCTGGATCCTTAACCCACCGAGCAAGGCCAGGGATCGAATATGCATCCTCAAGGATACCAGTCGGATTCGTTTTCCACTAAGCCATGATGGGAACTTCAGTCTTGAGGCTCTCTTGACAATGGCCTGTATGGGAAAGGGCCTTTGCACAACGTAACTTGAACTCACTGGTGAGGAACAAAGTGGGAGATTCAATTGGCTTTCCCTACATAGGTCCCACCGAGATAAACTCTGTGGACTTACACAAGGGACTTCTTTTACACATGGACCAATGCCATTAAGAAGGTTGTGAGGGAGTTCCCTTCGTGGCTCAGTGGTTAACGAACCTGACTAATATCCATGAGGATGCAGGTTCGATCCCTGGCCTTGCTCAGTGGGTTAAGGGTCTGGTGTTGCCGTGAGCTGTGGTGTAGGTAGGTCATGGACGAAGCTGGGATGCCGAGTTGCTGTGGCTGTGGTGTAGGCTGGCGGCTATAGCTCCAATTTGACCTCTAGCCTGGGAATCTCCATATGCTGCAGGTGTGGCCCTAAAAAAACAGAGTGTTGTGAAAATTAAAGGAGTTTCAAATTCCACTGTAAGCGCTTAAAACACTTGGCATAAAACTGAATAAACAGCAGGTATTATATTTTTCTGATCAGACTGATATAGGGGCAGTGGGAATGAAGATAAAGAGGATGACACATTTCACTAGAAAGTCCCACTGGTGACTAACAGGATGTAGGGATATGGAAAACCAAAGTACAAACTCAAGTCAATGACTTCATCAAACCAACTGAACCGCTGCTCCTTCCCTTTGTTTTTCTGCTGTGCGACCATCTGCCATGCCTGAAGATACAAAAATCCTCATCCTCACCTACAGTAAGACAACGGCAAACTATCACACAGATCAAAGTCCTGCCACACTACAAATCAGGAGATAAGGGGGTTAGATTTGGGAAAATAAGAAATATTGTGTCTTGGTGGAGTTCCCATCCTGGCACAGCGGAAACAAATCCAACTAGGAACCATGAGGTTGTGGGTTCGATCCCTGGCCTTGCTCAGTGGGTTAAGGATCCAGCATTGCCGTGAGCTGTGGTGTAGGTAGCAGACGAGGCTCAGATCCCACACTGCTGTGGCTCTGGCTGGCAGCTATAGCTCCAATTAGACCCCTAGCCTGAGAGCTCCATATGCCGCTGGTGTGGCCCTAAAAAGCAAAAAAAAAAAAAAGAAAGAAAAGAAATATGTCTTGGTTATCCATCAAGCTATCTCTTCATCAAGGAATGAGAGAAAGTTTTCTGTGAGCGAAGAGGTACTGAATACAAGGGAGGTATTCCAGGCTGTTTTTATTTTACTGTACCAAATTCCGAAGTTGACATTTATGCTATAATCTGTCTTATTTCAAGGTGATCTATAAATTCAGCTATTTTGTTTAGTTGGATAGGTTCTACATACTTGAGGGCTTCTGTTTCTAATACAGAAAGCTGCTAACTACCCATGCCCTCTATGTTCGGGTGCCTGGAAGTTGTCATTATTAGGATAAATAATTCAGAAACTTTAAAATAACCCTGGGTATTTATGAGGAAAGAACATTTACAATGACATATCCAACTTAAATTATAAGGCTCATAAAATCTTGGTATTTTAGATATTTAGGTTTACGTTCCATCAACTATCAGCACAATGCAAACCACCACTCCTACCCACTGTCACCTCATATTCACCACTCAAGCAGGACTAAAAATTCTACCCTTACCTAAATCTGCAACTTAGAAATTACAGTGGTCCATCTGAATAATTTGGAAGGAAACAAGTAGTTTCAAAGTCTTTCATGGAACTGTGTTAATTCATTAATTCATATACAGGGGCTTTTACCCTTTTTTTTGCTTTTTAGGGCCACACATCTGGTATATGGAGTTCCTGGGCCTCACCATTCTTTCATAAGACGTTTTCAAAAAGATCTTGTCAGAACATGTGAAATGACATCTGTGACCAGTTTCACACATAGACGCCCATAATTCATATACCAATGCTTCAAAGGTCATTTGTGAAATTTTTTGTCTTTTCTTCTTTTTTAGGGCCGCACCTGTGGCATATGGAAGCTCCCAGGCTAGGTGTTGAATTGAAGCCGTAGCTGCCACCACCACAGCCACAGCAATGCGGGATTCAAGTCGCATCTGCAACCAACACCACAGCTCACAGCAATGCCAGATCCTCATCCCAGTGAGCAAGGCTAAGGATTGAACCTATGTCGTCATGGATACGAGTTGGGTTACTGATAAGCCACTATAGGAACTCCCTGTGAATTCATGAGTCATGTGATTAGTGGGCCACCCAGGCCTCCTGGGGTTAATTAAGTCATTTCAGTGTGACCCCTTCAGGGTTCTCTCCTGCCTAGCATTACTCAGGCTACCTTATCCCTATTTCCTCCCTGTTAGCCTCAGGACACCTCACACAGAGGTTTGGCTTCCCAGCCAACCACCTGAGATAAGCCTAAGTATGGCAAACGATTCTGGGGAAAGATAAAATGAGCAGCAGGTAGGGGAGGAGCTGGGGGAATGGGGAGCAGTTTGCTTTCTCTACTACAAGCCGACTTCTCAAATACCAACGGAGGAACTAGTGGCAAGTATCCCCTTTCCCGCAGTGGACCTAAAGGCAGGTCCCTCAATGTTTTTTAGGGACTGTTAACATTTGAGCCTCAAAGGCAATGCTTTTAGTACTAAGCACATCAAACCTTACTTTTTTTTTCTTTTTTTTGGCCACACCCTAGGCATGTGGAAGTTCCCAGGCTAGGTATCAAATCCTAACCACAGCAGTGACAACACTAGATCCTTAACCCACTGTGTCACCAAGGAACCCCCCCCCCCTTTTTTAAATTGAAATATAGGGAGTTCCCGTCGTGGCGCAGTGGTTAACGAATCCGACTAGGAACCATGAGATTGCAGGTTCGGTCCCTGCCCTTGCTCAGTGGGTTAACGATCCAGTGTTGCCGTGAGCTGTGGTGTAGGTTGCAGACGGGGCTGGGATCCCGCGTTGCTGTGCCTCTGGTGTAGGCCGGTGGCTACAGCTCCGATTCAACCCCTGGCCTGGGAACCTCCATATGCCGCGGGATCGGCCCAAGAAATAGCAACAACAACAACAACAACAACAAAAAAAGACAAAACACAAAAGACAAAAAAAAATTGAAATATAGTTGATATATAGGGGTACAGCAAAGTGATTTAGTTAATATAGATATATCATATACATATATTTTTCAGTTTTTTTCCATTATAGGTTATTACAAGACATTGAATATAGTTCCCTGTGCTCTACAGAAGATACTTGTTTATCTATTTTACACATAGTAAGTGTTATCTGTTAGTCTTAAATTCCTATTTATTCTCCCCCTTACTTTTCCTCATAGTACTCATCACCAAGTATCTATTCATTGCTCATTATTTATTGTATTATCTTCTCATTCCAATGTAATTGTCATGGATTAGAGGCAGAATGGTTATCCGTTTCATTCAGGGCTTTGTTTCCAGGGCCTAAAACTATACCTAGCACTCGGTGGGTGTTTAATATACATGTGTTGAATAAATGAGTGAATAAATATTTCAAACTGTCCTGGAACCAAACTGTCTTGTCTGCAAGTAGAACAAGTGCCTTTTCTGCGAAGGACAATGCTACAAGACGCTACCCCGGAGAACTCCCAGCTGATCACCAACACCAGCTGCACAGTCACTCCTATTTGTTACCATCTCTTTGACCGCCCAGTTTACAATCATCCATGGGGATGAGGAGAAGAGAAAGGAGTAGTGACTATAACATGCTTTTTGGAGATCTGCTCTCTCAAAGTTGTGGGCAGACTAATTAATCCAAGAGGTTGATGCAAACACATCACTTAAAGTGCGATGGAGGCTCTCACAAGAATGCTGCCGTGCTTGTCTACTGTGGAAATTCCCAAGAACAATCAAAAAAGGGCTATGAGCCAAGGAACCATGAACACCAGCTCGGATGCCCAAAGCTGGGCATAAGTTATTGGCAGCAGGAACTACATTTAACTGACCACACTCAAAAGGAATTTTTGAAGTTCTATTCTGAAAAGAGATGTATTATCTGCCTTCGTATTGATCCAAATTATATATTCAGAGGCACCCCAAATACCAGGACTTTTCACTATAAGAAGGGATTAAAAAAAAAAAAATCATGCATTCAGTTCCCATTGTGGCTCAGTGGAAATTAATTTGACTAGCACCCACAAGGATGCAGGTTCAATCCCTAGCCTTGCTCAGTGGGATAAGGATCTGGGGCTGCTGTGAGCTGTGGCGTAGGCCAGCAACTGCAGCTGCCGATTCAACCCCTGGCCTTGGAACCTCCATACACTGCAGGAGGGACCCTAAAAAGGAAAAACAAACAAACAAAAACAACAAAAAAAGAGAGGTGACAGTAATAAAAAAATGACCCAGAACTGAAAAAAAGAAAAAAGAAAAACCATGCACATTTGTGTCCACCTGATAAGGAGAGTTTCCTAACAATAACACACATACACACACTCACTGCACTGTACAATATACAAGGAGCTATTATCTTTTATCTGTTTACTAAATGAGGCATATTCTTAATGTGGGAGTCACAACTTAAATGCTGAGAAGATGCAGAGGGCAGGCCAAGTGAATAAACACACACTGAGAGAGTAAGTAGTCTATGTCCCGTGCAAAAGAAGCACTTGGCACCAGCCCTGGGTGCTACCCGGGAATACTGCCATCAGATCTTCATGTTTTTCAGGCAAGGTCAAAATCAAAATTTTCCATTAAAAAATTCTCAATTCTAGGAACTACAAGTCACATCAAGCCTGTTTGAGGCCTCGTGGGAACAGCCAGTTTATAATCTCTGCGTGCTTCCATAGCAGTCTGGCCCTCTCCCTGAATGCTAGGGACACCAGGCGCAGTACCAGCTTCCCCCACCTCCGTCTGCAGAGGTCTGGAGTCAGGACATGCTGCCAAGCCTCCAAGTGTCCCCTACATCCCACACCCCTCCCTATCTGCCCTCCACCACCCAGCGTCTCACCAACACTGTCAGTCTCCAGACCAGGTCACTCTCCTGTCACTTCCTTATCACATCAGCGCCAACTTCCTGAGTTACTTTTCATCCCCAGATTTCCACTTTGTCACATCTCCGTTCCCCAGACTTCTGGAGTCTCTGATACTCACGACTTAAGCAAAGTCTCTCATTTCTTCAATTTCTTCTCTGAACATTCTTGTCACTTTCTTATTCTAACTGAACCCAGCTCTCCCCTGAGGATACAGCCTTCTTGTGCCCTTCCAAGTGGGTACTGCTTCTAACCATTCTCTCTCCACATCCCAGTCATGAGTCTCATCAGAGCAAATTGTACTCCACACCTCATGCATCACTTGCTGACCCAGAGCACTACTCCTCACGTCTCAGGATTTTAGCTCCTGGCTCACTGCCACTCTCTTCTGCTCCCATCATCATTCATGTGATTTCCAGATCCTGGCAGGTGATCCTCCCACCACCCAGCCCTCTCCATTCCTAGACCTCCTCTCCTCGAGGGATCTGGTCTTCCCCACAGCCGCTCCCTCCCAGGTCACATCTAGACCTTCTCTCAGTAGCTGAGCCTCTCCAGAACATCCGTTTCATACAGCTCACTCACTGCCCACTGCAGCCTATCCCTCTAGTCCGTTCCCTTCAAACCTCAACTGCAACAATCCACTGGCTCTACCACCTTTCCACTAGCCCTCAGCCACCTCATGTCTTCACAGAGATTATTCCTTGACGAACCATTATGATCACCCCCTCACGCACACTCACTGCACACTCTGCCTCTCTGCCACACTCATCTGGAGGCACCTGTGCAGCTGTGTGTGGCTGGAGAAACACCTCACTCTTAGTGAATGACTCTGCTTCCTGAGAAAAATCAAAGCAATCAGAAGGGGGGGGGATCAAAACTACCTCCTGCCCCAAATAAGCTGCTGAAAGCCTTCAGACAAACAGAACTTTAGATAAGGAAGGGCATTAGGTCACCCAGCCAGACAGGGGTACTTCAGAAAGGTCAGCAGGTCCAGTCAGCTGCAGCAGCTGCAGAAGAAACTGGGAACAGAAAAGGCCTCTGCAGCCAGACCTGGCTTTGTCAATTACTATTGTACATTAGGCAAGATCTGCAGCTTCACCACCATACCAGGTTGTTTCAAGGACTAAATAATGCACATGAGCTCAGAGTAAGCAATAGACATTAGCTGCAAAAAACTCACTTTTAATAAAACCCCAGGCCAGGTAACTGAAACTCCTAACACAAGTAATTCCTCTAAAAAAGTCCAGAAAGGGAGTTCCTATGGTGGTGCAGTGGAAATGAATCCAACTAGGAACCATGAGGTTGCGGGTTCGGTCCCTGGCCTCACTCAGTGGGTTAAGGCTCCAGTGTTGCCATGAGCTGTGGTGTGGGTTGCAGACGCAGCTCGGATCTGGCGTGGCTGTGGCCGTGGCATAGGCCACTGGCTACAGCTCTGATTAGACCCTTAGCCTGGGAACCTCCATATGCCATGGGTATGGCCCTAAAAAAGATTAAAAAAAAAAAAAAAATCCAGAAAGGGGTAGTTCCAGTTTGTGGCTCAGTGGGTTATAAACCCAACTAGTATCCATGAGGATGCGGGTTCGATCCCTGGCCTCCCTTAGTGGGTTAAGGATCCCGAGCTGTTGTAAGCTGCAGTGTAGGTCACAGCCACGGCTCAGATTCCATGTTGCTGTGGCTGTGGCTGGCAGCTGTAACTCCGATTCATCCCCTAGCCTGGGAACTTCCGTATGCCTCAGGTTTGGCCCCAAAAAGCAAAAATAAATAAATAAATAAAAATTTAAAAAGAGTCCCCATCCTGCGCAGGGGAAATGAATCTGACTAGCATCCATGAGGACGCAGGTTCGATCCCTGGCCTCACTCTGTGGGTTAAGGATCCGTCAAAGCCATGAGCTGTGGTGTAGATCGAAGACTTGGCTTGGATCCCGCATTGCTGTGGCTGTGGCTGTGGCGTAGGCTGGAGGCTACAGCTCCATTTGGACCCCTAGCCTGGGAACCTCCATATGCTGTGGGTACAGCCCTAAAAAGACAAAAAAAAAAAGTCCAGAAGAGGAATTCCCTTAAGGCGCAGCAGGTTAAGGATCTGGCATTGTCACTGCAGCAGGCTGGCTCACTGCTGTGGTGCAGGTTCCATCCCTGGCCTGGAAAACTCCTCATGCCTCAGGTTTGGCAAAAACAAACAAACAAACAAACAAACACCACAAAGTCCCCAAAGGGCTGACCAATTCTAGTTCAGACCACAAGAATGATCAACACCTGCATTCCTAATTCCCTGGAGTTGAGTTTCTCCCCACTGGCCCTTAACACCTTCACAGCCCTAACTCATTTTTCCTCTCTGCCTCAGGCATAGGGAAATAAACAACCATCAGAAGTCACCACAGGCAACGACTTGGAGCATAAATACCTGCTTTCTCTTTTTCCATCCAAAATGCTGGCCACCTGTCTCCAGCCTACATACAGCCACTTTGCATCCTCTCCAATCCTCACCCAGTCTTCCCCCTCCCCTGCCCAACGTACTCCCGTTCCAGGCCTGCACCCGCAGCATATGGAGGTTCCCAGGCTAGGGGTCAAATCAGAGTTGTAGCTGCCAGCCTACACCACAACCACAGCAAAGCCAGATCTGAGCCGTGTCTCTGACCTACAACGAAGTTCACGGCAACAATGGATCCTTAACATACTGAACAAGGCCAGGGATCAAACCCACGTCCTCATGGATCCTAGTTGGGTTTGTTATCGCTGAGCCATGACAGGAACTCCCATGTATTCCACTACTTCCAACTGGACATTTGCCCCTGAGGTCTGTCTCTCCACCACCTGCTCATTCTTCACGGTAGAGCTCAGGTGTCACTGTCCTCAAAGAGACCTCCCCTGACCACCTGAGCTAAGGGGGCCCCTCATCTTACATCCCTGTGTGTCTACTCTGCCCTGCTCAGTTACGTCTTGGTAATTTAATACTGTGGCGAGTGCTCTTTATTTAAATGTTTACTCATCGTCTCTGTCTAGCCCCCTAGAATATA
Organism: Phacochoerus africanus; assembly: GCF_016906955.1. Taxonomy (NCBI): domain Eukaryota; kingdom Metazoa; phylum Chordata; class Mammalia; order Artiodactyla; family Suidae; genus Phacochoerus; species Phacochoerus africanus. The sequence continues at coordinate 47,219,318 of NC_062551.1, read as the reverse complement.
AGGTCTGTAAATGTGGGGACCTGGCCTGTCTGAGTCACAAGGGTTATGCCCTGCCAGCACTGTCTCAGATACAAGGCAGAGGCCCAATAAGTTTTGCTGAATCAATGAATTCTTTCAAGAGTGGTTTTCAGGAGTTACCGTTGTGGCTCAGCGGTTAATGAATCTGACTAGGAACCATGAGGTTGTGGGTTGGATCCCTGGCCTTGCCCAGTGGGTTAAGGATCCGGCGTTGCTGTGAGCTGCGGTGTAGATTGCAGACTCGGCTTGGATCCTGAGTTGCTGTGGCTCTGGCATAGGCTGGCAGCTACAGCTTTGATTAGACCCCTAGCCTGGGAACCTCCATATGCTGCAGGAGCGGCCCAAGAAATGGAAAAAAAAAGAGTGGTTTTCAAAGCCTGCTTGTGTTTGTCCGAAGCAGTAAGGTTAGACCAACACTTGTTCAAAAAGACCTTTCAGGCCAAATTTCCATAGAGTATAGAGGTTTAAACTGGGCCTTATCCTCCACCAGGCTCTAAGGACCAGTGCAACCAATCCGAGCCCACTTCTTCTTTTTTTTTTTTTTTTTTGTCCTTTGAGGGCCGCACCCACGCAGCATATGGAAGTTCCCAGGCTAGGGGTCCAGTCGGAGCTGTTGCCACCAGCCTACACCACAGCCACAACAACGTCAGATTCGAGCCATGTCTGAGACCTACACCACACACAGCCCACCGCAACGCCAGATCCCCAACCCAGTGGGCAAGGCCAGGGATTGAAGCCGAAACCTCATGGTTCCTAGTCAGATGCGTTAGCCACTGAGCCATGACGGGAACTCCCACCCAAGCCCCCTTCTTAATGCCCATATTCTTCCTATACCAAGGGGCTCCCACCCTTGCACCCTGACGAAGTTCTCTCCCCCGCACTGGTGCTTTTCTTCTCCTTCCTTTGGCTCTCACTGAGAAACACCGTTCTTCTGGGAGGCGCTCTGCTGCAGCTGAACCAGAAAGGTGTCTCAGGAGGCCGCCGTCCACGATCTAAAGAGGAAAGGGTGAGGTCTTCTTTCCTGAGGCTAAAAAGAGCCACCTGGTCACCTGTCCGAGCTCAGCCCTCGGAGGCCGGCCTCCCCGGGTTTTCTGGGGCCCTGCCACTTTCCGCCTCCAGGAAGAGGCCGGTCTTCGGTTCGGCCCCTCACCCGCTTCCTGCCACAGGAAGGGCCGATGCCACTCCTTGGTCAACAGCCTTCGTCGCCTCCCTCACCCACAGGAAACTTTTCCCAGCCCGGGTTCCTCCGTGCTCCTCACTCCCAAGGGTTCCCAAACTTTCTTCTCCAGGCTCGGCCTCCCAGGGCTGGCTCCAGGGCGCCCCCTGAGCTTCACCAAATCGCCCCCAACTTCCTCCTCCACCAGTTCTCCCCGCTCAGGGCCTCCTCGGACCCGACTTACCCCCTCGACCTTGCCCCTAACGCCCAGCCTGCAGCCCCTCAGCCCTCCATCCCTCCCGGGAGACCCCGCCCGGGACCTCACCGTGGACGCCACGATCTCCGTTGGCCTCCTTGGCCCCGCCGAGGAGCAGCAGTGCCAGCAGGGCGAGGAGCGCCCCGCACCAGCTCGGCCCGCACAGCTGCGCCATGACGGGCTCCACCCGGCTGCCCAGGGGAGGCCTCGAACCGCCGGCCGTTGGGGTCTCGCGGTCAGGTGCGGGAAGACCCTTGCCGCGCACGCGCACGGCAGCGCCTCGCGTCCAGGTGCGGCCGCTCGCAGAGGGTCCGGGGGTGCTGCGCTGGCCCTCGCCACCCAGGAAGTTTCTAGGAAGCCCCTTTCTCGGACCTTCGGTGTGCGGACACTGCCTCCTGTGCCCACGATGCTTCAGTCCGCTCCTCGCTCGCCCCCGACCTTACCCCCCCACTTCAAGACCCCGCCACACCCCCAAACGCTCGGTGGGCGCTGTAGGCAATGGCGGCCGCCTCAAAGCAGCTACGGAAGGTGGAGGGTCAGGGAGGGGGCGGGGCGCACCTGGCGAGGCGGGGCGCGTAGAGCGCAGGCGCAGGGAGGATGCACCTGAGCGGCTGTCCTCCTCCTTGGGCGCACCTGGACCCACCCCTGTCTCTGGAAAGGGGCGGGGCTTTGCGTTGGCTCCGCCCAGGGTGGGGCCTAACCCCGGGGCAGGCGCGCTCCTGCGGAGGCCTAGGTCTTCCGCCGCCCTTGCGTGTGGGCTTGTTGACCACGTCCGAGCACCTTCGCTCTTGGGCTAGGCCTCCGGGTGAGAGGAAAGGGCGCGGACGTGCTCTTATTGGACACGTGTGATTTTTGCCCACCTCGCTTCAGCCTTCTGTTGCAAGGGATTTATTCCTAAATTCCTATGTTCCCTGAGCACCTACTCAGTGTTTTGCTAGAAACCAGCTGTGACCAAACCAGATTCCTGCATCAGCAGGACAGGAACATCCCAGCGTAGTGATGATAGAAGCATAGGGCAGAGTTGATATGGATGAGACAGGGGACACAGGCTGAGTGCTAAGGGACTGGGTGGTGGAAGACCTGGGAGCCCAGACAAGTTCCCTATTTAGTCTGAGAGAGGGGCAGGGAGGACCTCCCAGAGAAGATGAAAGAGCCGTGAATGAACACAAGCCTCACACTCTTGCCTCCCCGGTTCCCAGTTCTGAGACCAACACTACACTAGATAGGGATCGGTGTCAGGGCTGAATTGGGAAAGCACAGGCAGAGGCACCTGACCACCTTGGGGGCCAGGAAGGACTTCCTGTAGAGGGATGTGTGAGCTGAATCTTAAAAGGAGGATGGATAGGGCAGGCATAGGAGTAGAGCTCAGTCAACAGGATAATTAAAATAAATGTATTTTGGAAAACACTTTATGGGAATTTGCATTGTAGTGCAGGGGAAATAAATCCAACCAGAGTCCATGAGGATGCGGGTTTGATCCCTGGCCTTGCTCCGTGGCCGAGGGGCGGGGGAGCGTTCCAGCACTGCCATGAGCTGTGGTGTAGGTCTCAGACAAGGATCATCGGATCCGGAGTTGCTGTGGCTGTGGCGTGGGTTGGCAGCTGTAGCTCTGATTCAACCCCTAGCCTGGGAACTGCCATATGCTGCAGGTGCAGCCCTAAAAACCAAAAAAAATTAAAAAAATAAAACAAAAGAAGAAAACACTTTACAGTGCTATGAAGAAAATGAATTGAGGGCTGGGATGGAAAATAACGGAGGACCGGGTGGTGGAGGAGGTGGTTTTGATAATGAACCTTGGAGGATAAGAAGAGCTAATGGATAAACATTTCAAGCAAACAGCAAATGCAAAAGTCCTGAAGCAAGGAAGACATCAGGGTGGTGCTGCAGGACCCAGGGTGGTGCTGCAGGACCCAGGGCCACGCCCACTCCTCGGTGGTGCTGCAGGACATCAGGGTGGTGCTGCAGGACCCAGGGCCACGCCCACTCCTCGGCCTCCCTCTTGATGTAATAATATGTGAAGAACTTTAACTGGGTTATCAAAATGGTGTGTTTACCTTAAGCAATTAAAATGTTTCTTTTTAGGGAGGTTCCTGAGACATATGCAAGTTCCCAGGCTAGGGGGCGAATCAGAGCTGTAGCTGCTTGCCTGCGACACAGCGACAGCCACACACCAAATCCTTTAACCCACTGAGTGAGGCCAGGGATCAAACCCTCATTCTCATGGATACTAGTCAGATTCTTTTTTTTTTTTTTTGTCTTTTCTAGGGCCGCTCCTGCGGCATATGGAGGTTCCCAGGCTGGGGGTCTCTGCTGCCAGTCTACACCAGAGCCACAGCAACTTGGGATCCAAGCCGCGTCTGTGACCTATACCACAGCTCACGGCAACGCCAGATCACGGCAACCCACTGAGCCGAACCCGAAACCTTATGGTTCCTAGTCGGATTCGTTAACCACTGCGCCACAACGGGAACTCCATTAGTCAGATTCTTTTTTTTTTTTTTGGTCTTTTTGCTATTTCTTGGGCCGCTCCCGCGGCATATGGAGATTCCCAGGCTAGGGGTCCAATCGGAGCTGTAGCCACCGGCCTACACCAGAGCCACAGCAACGCGGGATCCGAGCCCCGTCTGCAACCTACACCACAGCTCATGGCAACGCCGGATTGTTAACCCACTGAGCAAGGGCAGGGACCGAACCCGCAACCTCATGGTTCCTAGTCGGATTTGTTAACCACTGCGCCACGACGGGAACTCCCATTAGTCAGATTCTTAACCTGCTGAGCCACAATGAGAACTCCCTGACAAGGATCTTCTAATGATCACAAACCCTCCAGCCGTGTCTGCGACCTATACCACAGCTCTTGGCAACGCTGAATCCTTAACCCCCTGAGCATAGTTGGATTCTTAACCTGCTGAGTCACAACGAGAACTACAGCAATTAAAGTTTATAAAATGTGGGAGTTCCCGTTGTGGCTCAGCGGTAAAGAACACAACTAGTATCCATGAGGATTTGGGTTTGATCCCTGGTCCTGCTCAGTGGGTTAAGGATCCAGCGTTGCCCTGAGCTGTGGTGTGGGTTGCAGACACGGCTCAGCTCTGGCATTGCTGAGCCACAATGGGAACTACCAGTGTCTACGCTTTGCTGTATGCTGTGATGGGACAGAGCTGGAGTTTGAACCAGGTCTGTTAGATGCCAAGTGTTTTTTCCACTCTCCCACAGCTGATGCCTGGCTGGCTTTATTTACTGAGTATCTTTTATATGCCAAATACTGCAGAGAGAAAGATGTAAAAGAAACAGACCCAGGAGTTCCTGGCCCAGCTCAGTGGGTTAAGGATCAGGCATTGCCGTAAGCTGTGGTGTAGGTCACAGGAGCGGCTTGGATCTGGTGTTCCTGTGGCTGTAGCCTAGGCTGGCAGCTGCAGCTCCTATTCAACCCCTAGCCTGGGAACTTCCATATGCCACAGGTGTGGCCCTAAAAAAGCAAAACATAAATAAATAAATACAGTTTATAAAACTTTACACCTGCCATCTTCTTTGATCTTGCAGTGAGGACTTGGGGCTCAAGGTCAAGAATCTGAATGCGAGGCCAAAGGTCTCTTTAGCACCTGAACCCTGGACCCCCACCCTGTCCCACAAAACCCAGGCTTGAGCTGGAAGACAGAGGACTGGTGGTGAGAGGTGAGGCAGGAGAGGAGGCATAGGCCTGTTCAATCACACATATGTTCACACATCTGTTCACTCATCAGTACATTCTTTGAGCACCTACTATAAGCCAGGTACTATCATAAATGCTGGAGAAGATAGAACAGTGAACAAAGCAAAATTCCTGCCCTGTTGGAACTCACTTTGTAGTGTTGATAGCAGTGAGGAGGTAGCATATCAGCTGCAGAAGCTGAGCCCCCTAAACTGAGTTTTCCCGCTGAGTTTGTGATTAACATCTCTATCCAAAATCTGATTCCCTTTCTTATTCAGCGCCTGTTCCCCTCAGGATTGAGGGGTATTGAAACCAAGTAGGAAATCTATTTTTCTTTTTTTTTTTAGGGCTGCATCAAGAGCATATGGAAGTTCCCAGGCTAGGGGGGTCAAATCAGAGCTATAGCTGCCAGCCTAGCCCACATCCATAGCCATGCAGGATCTGAGCTGAGTCTGTGACCTACATCACAGCTCACAGCAATGCCTGATCCCCAACCCACTGAAGGAGGCCAGGGATTGAACCCACATCCTCATGGCTACTAGTCAGATTCATTTCTGCTTTACCTCAACAGGAACTCTAAAAGTCTTCTATTTCTTATTTGTAGAAAAAGGCAGAGTTTCCATGGTGGCACAATAGGACTGGTGGCTTCGCTGAAGCACCAGGATGCAGGTTCAATCCCCGGCCCGGCACCGTGTGTCAAAGGATCCGGCGCTGCCGCATCTGCAGTGTAGGTCCCAACTGTGGCTTGGATCTGATCTCTGACCCAGGAACTCCATATTCTGTGGGGAGGCCAAAAAAGAAAAAGAAAAAGGCTTTAGTCTCCTAAGCCTTCCCTGAGTTCCAAAGAGCAGGCTCAAGCAGTTACTCATTAGGGAAGTGAAGTAATGCAGAAACAAAGGAAGCAGGCAAAGGACAATAGTTCAGTGATAAAACAGAGCCCTAGTTCCTCCTTAAGGACTCTGCACAACAATCTGACCCATATCTTTGGGTTTAGTTTGCAGAAACTAAGACCCACCCACCCAGATAGAGAATAGCGACCACCTGCTGACCCCGAGCATGTAGAACCCAGACTGGTTGGAACCAGAAGGTTGATGACTATGATTCCTGAAACATCACCCTGTGACCTCACCACCAACCAATCAGAAGAAAGTCCACAAGCTGCAACTCTCACCCCAATCGTGGCCTTTAAAACCTCTTCCCCGAAAGCCACTGGGGAGAACAGGTCTTCTGAACATGAGCTGCAACTTCTCCTTACTTGGCATCCTGCAAATAAATGCTGTACTTTCCTTCACCACAATCCTGTGTCAGCAAATTGCTTTTGCTGCAGGGCAGGCAGGCAAGCGAGCCCACGTTCAGTTCAGTTCAGTAAAAACACCTGGGGTGGATAAATTTTTTACACTTCCTCCTCTCTCCAGAAAATTATTTTCAATAATCATGTAAGAATCTTTATATTGTTCATTCTTTCATTCAACAATTGAAAATAAATACATTTCCATTTTATTTTATGTTTCATCTTTTTTAGGGCCACACCCATGGCATATGGAAGTTCTGAGTTGAGTATGCGACCTACACCACAGCCACAACACCACCAGATTGAGCCACATCTGCAACCTACACCACAGCTCATGGCAACACCAAATCCTTAACCCACTGAGAGAGGCCAGAGATCGAACCAGCAGTTTCATGGATGCTAGTTGCGTTCATTACCACTGAGCCACAAAGGAACTCCGGTAAGTTTTATTGTTATTTTAAAATTCTCTACAGACGGTGCACTCCTTTTTAGCCTATACCCAAGGTGGACCATCCCTATGGCCCTTCCTTTGGTACCTCACTAGTTAGAAAACAGACAGTAAACAAAATGAGTAAATTATATCCAATGATGGGAGTTCCCATGGTGGCGCAGCGGAAACAAATATGAATAGGAACCATGAGGTTGCGGGTTTGATCCCTGGCCTTGCTCAGTGGGTTAAGGATCTGGCGTTGCCATGAGCTGTGGTGTGGGTCGCAGATGTGGCTCAGATCTGGCATTGCTGTGGCTGTGGTGTAGACTGGCAGCTACAGCTCCGATTCGACCCCTAGCCTGGGAACCTCCATATGCTGCAGGTGCGGCCCTAAAAAGACAATAAACAAACAAACAAACAAACAAACAAATAAGTAAATAAATACAAAGGCCCAGATTAAAAAAAAAATTATATCCAATGTTAAAAGGCAGTGAATAGGGAGATCCCGTGTGTCTCAGCAGGTTAAGAACTTGAAATTGTTTCTGTGAGGATGTGGGTTTGATTTCTGGCCTCACCCAGTGGGTTAAGGATCTGACATTCCCGCAAGTTGTGGCATAGGTTGTATATGCAGCTTGGATCTGGCATTGCTGTGGCTGTGGTGCAGGCCGGCAGCTGCAGCTCCAATTTGACCCCTAGCCTGGGAACTTGGATGTGCCTCGATTCTTGCGGCCCTAAAAAGAAAAGAAAATCTCCATTTACAGCTGAGAAGCCTCAAACTCAAAAAGGGTAAGTGTCAGAGTTCCCGTCATGGCTCAGCAGCATCAAACACGACTAGTATCCACGAGAACATGGGTTGGACCCCTGGCAGCAGCTCTGATTCAACCCCTAGCCTGGGAATTTCCATAGGCCACAGGGGTAACCTTAAGAATTTTTTTTTTTTTTAAAGGCAGTGAGTATTATGAATAAAACACAGAGCCAGGTAAGGGGCATGGGAATTGCAATATGACATAGTATGATCAGAGAAGACCTCACTGCACAGGTGACATTTGCGGGGGTGCAGCAGTGAGCCCTGGTGACATCATTCTGGGAAGAGCTTTCCTGACAGAGGAACAGCTAGTGCAAAAGTGTGTGGATGGGACTGTGTCTGGCAGACTTTGATTGCCCCCCCACTGAACAATGGGGATCCATGGAGAAGTTTTTTTCTGTTAATATGACAGGTTTATTGAGACATAACTCACAGGCCATACATTTCACGCTTTTAAAAAATACAATTCAAGGAGTTCCCGTTGTGGCGCAGTGGTTAACGAATCTGACTAGAAACCATGAGGTTGAGGCTCGATCCCTGGCCTTGCTCAGTGGGTTAAGGATCCGGCATTGCCATGAGCTGTAGTATAGGTAGCAGACACGGCTTGGATCCTGAGTTGCTGTGGCTCTGGCATAGGCTGGCAGCTATAGCTCTGATTAGACCCCTAGCCTGGGAACCTCCATATGCCGCAGGAGCGGCCCTAGAAAAGACAAAAAAAAAAAGTACACTTCAGTAGTTTTTGGTATATTCATAGAGTTGTGCAACTACCATCACAATTGATTTTAGAAAATTTAATTGACCTCAAAAGAAATCTCTTACTCTTTTTTTTTGGCCATGTCTGTGGCATGTGGAAGTGCCCAGGCCAGAGAAACAGCTGTGACCTACAGCAACACTGGATCCTTTAACCCACTGCACCGGCAGGCAGGCGATCAAACCCACACTTCTGCAGCATCCAAACCGCTGCAGTTGTGTGTTTTTTTTTAAGGGCTACAGCCGCGGCATAGGGCTATTCGGAGCCTAGGGATCACATTAGAACTGCAGCTGCAGCCTATGCCACAGCAATGACAGATCGGAGCCGCATCTGTGGCCTGCACCACAGCGCACAGCCACGCCAGATCCTTAACCCACTGAGCAGGGAAGGGGTCAAACCCAGGTCTTCGTGGATACTAGTCAGGTTCGTTACCACTGAGCCACAAGGGGAACTCCTGCAGTCAGATTCTTAACCAACTGTGTCATGGTGGGAACTCCCTTTCAATTTCTTGATATCCTTTGAAACACAAATTTTTAAATTTTGATGGTATCCAACTTATCTTTTTTTCTTTTATTGTTTGTACTTTATGTGTCATGTAGGAAGCCACTGCCTCATTATAAATCGTCTTCAGCAGTAAAAGGACATGGCCAAATTTAAGTTTTATTTAAGTTTTGCAGTGTTATTCTTGCTGCTTTCCATCAGAAGCGGGAAGACTTGTGAGGTAAGGGACTTCTCTGGTCACCCTCTCCCCTCCCTAAAACCCCACCCTCACGCTCACTCCATTTCTCACTTTATTCTCCATGGTTCTCCATACAACTTATATTCTAACAAATGTACAATGTACTGTACTTACTTATTACGTTGCCGCCCGCCTCCACCACAAGAGCGTCACCCCTGTGAGGACTGGGCTTGTGTGTTTTGTTCCATGCTCTGTCCCCAGTGCCTAGGGGAGTGGGGGCCGGGGAGCCTGGTGGTGGCCAGAGGGAGAGGGGACCGTTGGATGCTATCTGGTGTGAGGCGTCTAATATGAAGGAGAAAAAGAGAGAGGGACTAACACCGCAATGTCATGATGTCAACTGAGTATTTCTTGAATACAGTGAGTGCATGTGAACGAATGGACGCTTGGATTGTGGGTAAATGAAAGAAAGGATGTTTCGCGAAGACTGTGGTTTGACCTTCCCTGTGGAAGGGTTTGTTCACAGGGGGCTCCTGTCATGTCCCTTGCAACCGCCAGAGGGAGCAAACAGGCCAGGTCCGGGAGAGCCGTCCCGGGACCCGCCCCCCGGGATCCAGGCCCCGGGAGCCCCAGCAGCCCGGCCCCGGCCTGGGGCTCTCGGCCCCGGCCCCTACCTGAGCCAGGCCCGGCCGCGGGCTTCACGCCCACGCGGCGGCCGGTCCTCGCGCAGCAGGCGGGGAAACTGAGGCCCGTGCGGCCGGGGCGGGGCCGGCCCCCCGGCGAGCCCGAGCCCCCGCCCCCGGCCGGCCCCGCCCCGGCCCGTAAGAGGCCCCCTGGGCGAGAGGCGAAAGCGCACAGCGCGGCGCCGGGGCCGGGGCCAGGACCGCGATGGCAGCTCAGCGGCTGGGCAAGCGGGTGCTGAGCAAGCTGCAGTCTCCGTCGCGGGCCCGGGGGCCGGGGGGCAGCCCCGGGGGGCTGCAGAAGCGACACGCGCGTGTCACCGTCAAGTACGATCGGCGGGAGCTGCAGCGGCGGTTGGACGTGGAGAAGTGGATCGACGGGCGCTTGGAGGAGCTGTACCGTGGCAGGGTGAGGCGGGGAGGGGTGGGGGGCGCAGGGGGCGTCCTAGACCGACGGAGCCCGGGCCCTGACCCCCTGCGCCTTGGGGGCTCTCATTGCTTGAGCTCGCTGGTGCATGCGCAGCCTCCTTCCCAGGGGAGAACGCTGGCCCCGCGACACATGGACCCCCGCCGTCCACCCTCCCTGGCACTCTGCTTGTGCTCACACTTGGGTAAAAACACCAGGGGAGGACCAGGGCTTTAGCATATGGGAGGTTAGGAGGCAAACTTGGGGAGCCAGAGTGGCCATATCTGGAAGAAAAGGTGGGGGGAGGGGGATGTCTTAAAGCCAAACATAGACATGGTGACCGGAGATACAACCGCAGGGAACCGCACAGCCAAGGAAACATCAGCATTCACAGACCTGCACAGTGACAAGCTATGGCCACTCACAGACCCAGTGACAGAAGCAACAGCCATGCACAGACTGTCAGGGACACCAGCCGTGGGACAGATCAACCCATGCTACAGCGCAGGCTCTCCTGGTCACAACAGCACAGGCCACAGTACCCTATACAGATACAACACAACTACGCCCACACAAAAGGACTCCACTTATAGCTGTTCATAGACACACACAGCGCAATCTGTAGCGCCTTGCAAGCAGTGCAAGCTACAACAGCTACCCCGACACTCAGTGATTCAAGTAACGACCATCCATTATCTCCTAAAAGCAAAAAACATGCAAAGGCAATGACAGATGCTGCAGCCACACGCAGACATCAAATAACAGGAATTATAGCTACACCCAGACAGAAAACCGCGTAGGCTATGGGCACCTCTGGACGCACAATGGCAGAAGCTGCAATTGCCTGTGGACACATAGGGCATAAGCTGCAGCCTCCTATGCTGTCTCAGGGGGTCCAGACAGACACATTTCACTTAAGTCTCCGCTTGAAGTCACACTTTGTACTACCCACGAGTGCTGCGGAGCAGAGTCAGAGGAAGTGGACACAGACATGTGAGACGACAGAGCCTCCTCAGCCCAGCACAAAGGTGGGAGAAGCCATGGCCCCTCGCAGTGACCCGAGGGCCCTTGTTCTCAGATACATGAGCTCACGCAGGCGGACAGTTGCTAGTGGTCGGTGGGATCCTATGAGCTCAACCTCAGACGGGGCTAGAGCCAGCTGGACACTCAAGGACACAAGTTGTGGTCACTTACTGATCAACATATCCCACAGCGACACATGATGATGAGACAAACATGCTAAGCCAGAGTCACACGCCGCCTACCATAGGAGGACCGTGGGCCCCTGTACAAGCTGCACGGGATGTCATACATTGCGACACCCTCCCACTGGCCCTGTAGCCTGGGCATCAGGCTGTGACTCACACGGGCGGGTAACACACAGACACTCCAGGCTTTTGCTGAGCCCTCATCTCCACATGCAGCCCCCAGACCACCCAGGCCTGGAGCCTGCTGTGGAATCTGCAGGACTTTGGTGGGGAAGGAAAAAATCTGTAGCCTTGGGACCTCTTGCTCAGACAGCTGGGTTCTGTCCCCGACAGGGGTACTGAGCCAGCCTGCATTTGGCCCTTTGCCCCAAGAGGTTGTACAAGCCCCCCAGTTGCCTGCTCAAAGGTGGGCTGGTGGCTTATTCTACCCACCCACCTTGGGGAGCCTCTTTGGCCCCAAGGGGAGGGGGAGGCTGGCCCAAGCCCTCTCTGTCCCCTGGGGCCAGGGGCCACCCCCAGCAGGCTCTATCCTGCCAGCCTCCCTCCCCTGCACCTAGTGCTTAAACTTTTCCTTGAAAGGGCAGAGCCAGCCCCTCTCCTGAATCCCAGAATCTGACATTCCAAGACTCAACCTAGGCCTGCTTCCTACTGTGGGAACTGCGGCCAAGGGGAGAGACCCGTGCCAGCCCCAAGACTCCCGGGCCCCGGGGCCAACATCTGAGCTGGTACAGGCTCCTGGAGCCTCTGTCAACCCATCTGTCACCCCTCCCCCCAACACCCAGATGTCCCGCCTTGGCGGTGCTGTCCCTGACTGCCACGTTATTGCTCCGGAACCCGCCAGCTGGGCCCTGGGGCCTCCGGGGCTCCTCTGGAGCCCTGGACAAAGGCGGGGAAGGAGGGGCAAGGCCGCCTGACAGCCCGTCCCTCCCCACCTCAGGAGGCAGACATGCCCGATGAAGTCAACATCGATGAACTGCTGGAATTAGAGAGTGAAGAGGAGAGAAGCCGGAAAATTCAGGTACGTGAAAGGGAAAACCACCCCCAGCCCCTACCCTGCCCTCCCTGAAAACCATATCAATATGATTTTATTTTAATGTGTTTATCGAGCATTTCCTAAGTGCCAGGCACTGTTTCCATTGCTTTACACTTAGTAACTCATTTAATCCTCACAAAACCCTCCGAAGGCTTTATTATCTTGGTTTCATTATCATCCATCTTACTGATTTTCCACACGGGGAAAATAAGGCCCAGAGAGCTCCAATCACTTGCCCAGGGTCACACAGGTCAGGAGGAGCACAGCTGGGAGTTCCCCTTGTAGCTCAGTAGGTTAAGAACCTGACTAATATCCACGAGGACATGAATTCCATCCCTGGCCTTGTTCAGTGGGTTAAGGATCTGGCGTTGCCCTGAACTGTGGTATAGATCGCAGACGCGGCTCAGATCCTGCGTTGCTGTGGCTGTGGTGTAGGCCGGCAGCTGCAGCTCTGATTCAACCCCTAGCCTGGGAACTTCCATATGCTGTGGGTGCGGCCCTAAAAAGCAGAAAAAACAAACAAACAAACAAGACAAAAGAAAGAGCACAACTGAGAGTCCCCAGAGCCAGGCCATAGTCTGCACGCAGTGTCCTTGCGCTTCTGGCCTCTGTTCTCCTAGAGGCGGGAAATCCTGTGTGACCTTCTGGGCCTCTCTGGATCTAGCACTGGCCCTGGTGCTGAGTTTCTCAAATCAACCTTGTTCCCAGTTGCTCTATATGATACTCAGGCCTTGTTCCTCCCTTGAAGCCATGGGAAAGTCCACCTGGAATCTGACTTTTGTTTGTCTTGTTGCCTTGGGGCTTTGTTGGGGAAAGGGAGGGGCTGGAGGGACTGGGAGGGCCATAAATTGTTATTTACTATTTTTCTTTTTTCTTTCTTTTTTTTTTTTTGCGGGGCATGTTTAGGGACTCCTAAAGTCATGCACGAACCCCACAGAGGTGAGCCCCGTTCTGCCCCCTGATGGGGGGAGGGGGAGAGGTCACTGGGGAGGAGGGAAGAAGCTGGCCCACGGCCGGCAGAGGGACGTCTGGGAGCCCTGCCTGTCACAGTCCTGTCCTCCCCTCCAGCGGTGTCTTTTGTCTTCCTTATTCCTGTCCCCTCTCCCCCATCTGCCACTGGGGCTCCATTATCTCCTCTCCGCTGAGATCCCCCCCCCATCTGTCTCCCATTTCTGCCTCTGCAGGGCTCTGTCTGCCGTCCCCTCTCCCCTGTTGCTACCTCTACCGCCCTGGGGCTCCCTTCCCCGCCTCTGGGGGGGGGGGGGCCATCCTTCCAGGCCCTGAAGCTGAGCAGCCCAACCCCTCCCACTTCCTTCCCTGCTTTAAAAGGGAAAAATATTCATGTTTCTCTCACCAGCTCTGGGCTGCGTGGGGGACAAACGTCACCGGCTCAGGCCTCCGTCCCTGGGGACCCTCCTGGTGATCTCTTGGCCTGAGAAATATCTCAGTGTCTCTCTGGCTCTGGTTCTTTGTCTGTCCCTTCGTCTTTCCCTCTGTCTCTATCTCTGCATCTGTTTCTTTCAGTCTCAGCATCCAAGTCTCCGTCTGTGTCTTTCTCTCCCCCCTCACGTTTCTCTGTCTTTGCATCCATGTCTCTCTCTCTCTTTTTTTTTTTTTTGGCTTTTCAGGGCTGCACCCGTGGCATATGGGGGTTCCCAGGCCAGGGGTCTAATCAGAGTTACAGCTGCCAGCCTACGCCACAGCCACAGCCACGCCAGATCTGAGCCGCATCTGTGACCTACACCACAGCTCACAGCAACGCCGGATCCTTAACCCACTGAGCGAGGCCAGGGATCGAACCTGCAATCTCATGGTTCCTAGTCAGATTCGTTTGCTCTGCGCCACGACGACGGGAGCTCCTGGATGGATGTCTCCCGGTCTCTGCCTCTATCTCTCATCTCCTCTCGTTCTCTCCTCCGTCGTGCTCCTCTCCATCAGCAGCCTCTCCTCCCCCTTAACTCCCCCTCCCCCTCTCACTGACCAGGAAGCAGGAAAAAGAGGGGCTTAGGTCTGAAGGGCTGGGCTGGGGGGCGTCCCCGCACCGCTCCCCGTGTTCTCAGCACCCCTGCTCTGTCCTCAGAACTTTGTCCAGGAGCTACTGGTGAAGCTGCGAGGCCTCCACAAGCAGCCGGGCCTCCGCCAGCCCAGCCCCTCCGGCGACGGCAGCCTGAGTCCCCTCCAGGACCGCGCCCGGACCGCGCCGCCCTGACCTGCGCCCCGGCCTCTGTGACCCCCTCCGCCGCCCCCGCTTCCCCCCGGCCCTCAACACGGCCCGGCTTGTTTATACGTTGTATTTAATGGTTCTGTAACAATAACACTGCGTGCCTGTTTTTCCTCTCCCTGGTCACTGCGGGCTTCCCTGTGCCACCCCCCCACACACACCTTCCCCTGCTCCCGCTGCGCCTCCTCCTGTCCCAGCACCCACAGCTGGCCCGCAGCTGGTCCCGACAGATGGAGGATCGCTCCTCAGCCTGGGAGCATGAGAACAGGCCCTGCTGACCTCGCACCCCTGGGACTCACATCCTGTCCTTGCCTCCCCCAGCCGTGGCCCAGTTCCAGCCAGCAGGGCCTCAGTGTGGGGGTGGCACCGGGGGCTTCTTGGGGGCAACTGCCTGTGGTCCCTGGGCCAGAGGAGATGCCTGATGTCATCACGGTGCCCTGGGAACAAACCGTTCATCCTCCCTGTAGATGTCATTGGGTGCGTATTGAATGCTTAGCATGGCCATCGGCAGGTAATGAGGCCACGAAGATCAGCCAAAAATGGTCCTTGGCATCAAGGTGCTCACACGCTGGTGGGGAAGAAGGGCCTGCGGGCAGGGATTAGAGCAAAGTGTGCCGAATGGTCCAAGATACTTGGGAGCCCAGGGAATGGGAGGAGCCGCTCACTCTGGGGGTGGTGAAGAAATCTAGGAGTGCTTCCTAAAGAAAGTGACATTGCTGGAGTTCCTGTTGTGGCGCAGCGGTTAATGAATCTGACTAGGAACCAGGAGGTTGCGGGTTTGATCCCTGGCCTCTCTCAGTGGGTTAAGGATCCGGTGTTGCCATGAGCTGTGGTGTAGGTCGTAGACACAGCTCAGATTCCATGTTGCTGTGTCTCTGGTGTAGGTGGCAGTTGTAGCTCTGATTCGACCCCTAGCCTGGGAACCTCCATATGCCACGGGAAGCGGCCCTAGAAAAGGCAAAAAGACAAAAAAAAAAAAAACAAGAAAGTGACATTGAGAGAGTTCTCTTGTGTTGCAGCAGGTTAAAGATCTGGCATTGTCATTGCAGCAGCTTGGATCACTGCTGTGGTGAGGATTTGATCCCTGGCCTGGGAACTTCCACATGCTGTGGGTGCTGGGGGAAAACAAGTGATGACATTTAGGCAGGGCTTTGAAGGATGCATAGGAGTTTGTGTGAAATGGGTATTTCCCATATCTGAGGACTCCACACTGGTGGATAGAGGGATTGACAGTGGGGCTGAGCCAGGGAAGATTCCTATTAGCCTAACTACCAATGAGGACGGACAGGTTCCCCAGACCTGGATCAGGGAAGGTCCCTGGGTTGTGGCATCCTTGTGCTGGGGGTGCTGAAAGGTCTTAGGGGAAGGGCTAGGGTATCAGAAGTGGGTAGTGGCTATTTACCAAAAACTGGAAGCATGTCATTACTTTAAAACAGTAAGTCTGGTTGTATCATTGGTCCCGGCTGCATACAACAGGAGATGGGGTGGGGACGTGGCCGGAGCTGGGGAACCTTCGTCACAGAGCAAAGCACATCTCCCATCTCACCTCTACTGACTAAAATGGGTCCCACCCTCCATGCCCATCCAGTGCCACCCAGCAGCCCTGCTAGGATCAGTCATCCATCCCAGGGGCCTCAGCGCCGGCCTGGCAGGAAGAGACGTCAACCTTGAAAAAGAGGAGCATCCAGAAGCACCCGGTCTGTCCAGCCCTTCTGGTGACCTTACAGAGAGACCTCAGGCTTCCAGTGTCCCCTCCCCTCCACACAGCTGTATAGAGAGCGTAATGGAGGAATCCCTCCTCCTGGCATCCAAGCAAAGCCTTGGGTGTGCCATGTGTTGGGTCTCTCAGTTTCCTCATCTGGAAAATGGGGACTTCACAGATGAGGAAACCGAGGGTCAGATCAGTGATGTCATTTGCCCAAAGTCACCCAGCTGGGAAGTGGCACTGGGCTTCAACTGCAGGCATTATGACTCCAGAACCCAACAACTTCTACTCTACAGCGCCCCTATAAACCATAGCAACGACAGCTCTTCTTTCATGGCAGGAAGAGGTGGACTAATTCATACTAAGGTGTTAGTGACTGCATGGCTCTCTGAGTTATCCTATCTAAAGAGCAAGGCAACGAGAGAACAAGGCTACTACTCAAGGATTGAGAAGCAGTGATAAGAGCATGGACTCTGGGGTTAGTGTCTGGATTCAAATGCCATCGGTCCTCCTTCCTAGCTGTGTGGTTTTGAGCAAGTCACTTTAACCTCTCTGTGCCCCAGTTTCCACATCTGTGAAATGAAGATGATTAAACTAGTATCTACCTCCCAGAGTGGTTGTGACGTTTAGATGCACACATGAGAGACTAGTGCCAAGCACAGAGTACGCATGGTCATCCACCTTATCCTAGTAGAGAGGGGCTGGACCACAGGCTCCCCACAGCCACCATCCCTGGCCAGCAAGATGTCCCTTGGGAATACTGAAGCACAGGCCCTTTGTTAAGGAAAAGCCTTACAAGTGAGGAGTTCCCGCCATGGTGCAACAGGGTAGGCAGAGTCTCTGCAGCGCCAAGACACAGGTTCAATCACCGGCTTGGCCCAGTGGGTTAAAGGATCTGGCCTTGCTGCAAAGTCACAACTGCAGTTCGGATCTGATCCCTAGGGGGGAAAAAAAAAAAAGCCACAAAGGACACAGTGTCCTGATCCACCACTCTGGCATTGCTGCCATACTCACCTCCCCACCCTGCCTCTCACAGTCTATGCATTTATTTCCCACTTAACAGCCAAATAACGCTTTTTTGTACTCGCCTGAGTCTCCAGCCACCTTGGGCTTCCTTTGACTTCTGAAGAGAAACCAAAGTCTGGTACACACTCTGCCCCTGTCACCTGTCATTGCTGTGCCTTCATCCCTCTCCTCTCCCTCACCTGCACTCCCCCTTCCCCATCCCCGCTCCCCTGAGTCTCTTCCCCTCCAGGACCCTCAGACATTTCTCTGCCTGGAGCACTCGCCCTGAGTCCATCATTGTTTAGACGTAATTCCAGGCAGATGTCCTTGAGCTGGTTACTAAATAATTTTCTCAGAGTTCCCGCTGTGACACAATGGGATCTGTGGCCTCTTTGGAGCGCTGGGACATGGATTCAATCCCCTGCTGGCACAGTGGGTTAAGCATCCGATATTGCCACAGCTGCGCTTAGGTTGTGACCGGGGCTCGATGCGATCCCTGGTGGGGGAACTCCACATGCTGAGTGACAACCAAGAAAGAAGAAAATAAATAATAATTTGATCCATGGAATTGATTACACCCTGAAATTATGTATTGGTGTATTTTATTGTCTGTCTACCCTCCCTCACCTTCAGAATGTTAGCTCCTAAGGCATGGCTTGTTCCTAATGCCTGAAGCAAAGCCTGGCACACAGTAGGTGTTTCCCCAATAACAGTGCCTCCTGGTGGCCACATTCTCCCGGCACATTAACTCTCCTCGACTAGAACTGAGGCCAGAGCGCCCTCTTGTGGCTTTATGAGTTGGTTGTAAATTACACCCCAAAGGTCATTTTTCTCCAGATGTGGTCAACTGGCACTTCATTAAGAGCGGGCCCCAGAGGTAGCTACTACAAAGCTCTTGCCCATCAGCGATCAACACCAGAGGCTCTGCTGATTAGAATGGCAGATGTTAGAAATGGGCTTGCATGGATGATACAATTGGCTAAACCCTTTAGAAATACTTCTCACCTTCATAATAAAGAGGGCAGGAAGGCTCTTCACGAAGGGTGCATCATGGTTGATATAAGATCAACCTAAAAGAATCAATATCATTTCACGAACACTGCAATAACCAATTAAAACATAATTTAAAACACATGTGGTTCTCAACAGCTACAAAAGCTATAGTTTATCTAACTTAACCAAAGGTACATAAGACCTTGATGGAAAAACATTGATATGCCAATAAAGGACATGAAGATAATGTGAAAAAAACGAGACCATCCATGCCTTTGGATAAGATATCTTAATATTGGAGTTCCTGTTGTGGCTCAGCAGAAAAAAACCCCAAATAGTATCTATTAGGATGAGGGTTCAAAATCCCTGGCCTTGTTCAGTGAGTTAAGGATCCAGCATTGCCATGAGCTGTGGTGTAGGTGGCAGATGCGGCTCGGATCTGGTGTGGCTGTGGCTGTGGTGTCTGCCAGTGGCTACAGCTCTGATTCGACCCCTAACCTGGGAACTTCCATATGCCACACCTGCAGCCCTAAAAAAAAAAATCTTGGAGTTCCCGTCATGGCGCAGCGGTTAATGAATCCGACTAGGAACCATGAGGTTGCGGGTTCGATCCCTGCCCTTGCTCAGTGGGTTAAGGATCTGGCGTTGCCGTGAGCTGTGGTGTAGGTTGCAGACGTGGCTCGGATCCTGACTTGCTGTGGCTGTGGTGTAGGCTGGTGGCTACAGCTCCAATTAGACCCTTAGCCTGGGAACATCCATATGCCGCAGGAGCGGCCCTAAAAAAGGCAAAAAGACAAAAAAAAATTTAATATTCTCTACATGTCAGTTCTCTCCAAATTAGCCATTACATTCAAAGCAATCTCAGTCAGAATTCTGGATGGGTTTTTTTTTTTTTTGAGATACTTGATAAAATCTATTCCAGAATTTGTAGTGAGGAATAAAGATGTACAAATAATTGAGTCAACATTAAACAGGAGAGAGAGAAGGGCTTGCTCTACCAAATATTAAGTGAGCCTGCAAAGCCATAGAAATAAAAACTGTGGTATTGGTGCAAGAACAGATGAATACAGCAAAAGAAAACAGACTCACAAGCAGACCCAGGTATGTACAGGGACTTAACAAAACAATAGAGGTGGTACTGCCATTCCATGGGGAAAGGATGGATTATTGATTGTGGCATTGGGAAAATTGGCTCCCTATATGGAGATACCTCGCACCACATACAAATGTAGACCCCCAAATGAAATAAAGACCTAAATGTAAAAAAACTATGGAGGAGTTCCCTTGTGGCATAGCAGGTTAAGGATCTGCCATTGTCACTGCAACGTCGTGGGTTGCTGCTGTGATTGTGATGTGGGTTTGATTCCTAGCCTGGGAACTTCCACATGCTATGGGTGTGGCCAAAAGAAAAAAAAAGTGGTGTCTAATTCCCCTTGTCTTTATTTTTTTTTCATCATTTTAGGGCCACACCCAAGACATATGGAGGTTCCCAGGCTAGGGGTCGAATCGGAGCTGCAGCTGCTGGCCTACATCACAACCACAGCAACGCCAGATCTGAGCCAAGTCTGCGACTATACCACAGATCAACGCAGTGCTGGATCCTTAACCCACTGAAACCTCAAAAGTATAAACCATAACGCAAAAAACTGATGACTTTACCTATATCAACACTGAGTCTTTTCAATGAAAGACATCATAGTCGACGTTAATTTTTTGTTTTTGTTTCTTTTTTTTTGGACAAACCCATGACATGTGGAAGTTCCCTGGTTAGGGATCTAACCCACACCACAGCAATGACACAAAGCTGCAGTGACAATGCCAGATCAATCCCTAACCCACTGAGCCACAAAAGAACTCCACTTAATTTTTTTTTGCCTTTTTAGGGCCGCATCTGGGGCATATGGAAGTTCCCAGGCTAGGGGTCGAATGGGAGCTGTAGCTGGCAGCCACAGCCACAGCCACACCAGATCCAAGCTGCATCTTCAACCTGCACAACAGCTCATGGCAATGCTGGATCCTTAACCCACTGAGCAAGGCCAGGGATTGAAACTTTGTCCGCATGGATACTAGTCAGATTCGTTTCTGCTGAGCCACACAGGAACTCCCTCCAGTGTTAATTTGTAATGAATAGAATGAGAGAAGATATTTGCAACATTTAAAACTGAAGAGTGGGAGTTCCCTTGTGGCTCAGTGGGTTAAGGATCTGACATTGTCACTTCAGTCGCTCTGGTTACCACAGTGGCTCAGGTTTGATCACTGGCCCAGGAACTTCCACATGCTGAGGATGTGGCCGAAAACAAAGTAAAAAAATAAAACTGATGAGTGGGAGTTCCCTAGGGGTCTAGTGGTTAGGACTTGGTGCTTTCACTACTGCTCCATGGGTTCAATCCCTGGTCTGGGAACGAAGATCTCACATCAAACTGCTGTACTATGTGGTAAAGAAAAAAAAAACCCAAAAACACAAAACTGATGAATGATTAAAATTCAGAAGCCACAAGAAACACCTGCAAATCATTGTAGAAAGAAAGCAATCCTGGAGTTCCCCTTGTGGCTCAGCAGGTTAAGAACCAGACATAGTATCTGGGAGGATGTGGGTTCAATCCCTGGGCCTCACTCAGTCGGTTAAGGCTCCTGAGTTGCTGAAAGCTCTGATGTAGGTGGCAGATGTGGCTCAAATCTAGTGTTGCTGTGGCTATGGCATAGGACTCAGCTGCAGCTCCTATTCACCCCTAGCCCAGGAACTTCCATAGGCTGCAAGTGCGATCATAAAAAAAGAGAAGAAAGAAAGAGAAAGAAAGAAAGAAAGAAAGAAAGAAAGAAAGAAAGAAAGAAAGAAAGAAAGAAAGAAAGAAAGAAAGAAAGAAAAAGAAAAGAAATCCTGACAGAAAAAATACACAAAAGGAGTTCCCGTTGTGATGCAGCAGTAACTAACCCCACTACTATCCATGAGGATGCAGGTTCAATCCCTGGCCTCCTTTAGTGGGTTGGGAATCTGGCTTTTCTTGTATCGCTGAAACTGACAGCATTAACAGCCTGAACCCAGCCAGAACACAGACTGGGACCTGAACCCATATGCTGAGGCTCAAACCCGGCCCCAAACCCAGCCTGGGACTCAAACCTACATGCGAGACTTGAACTCGGCCAAAACCCAGATTGGGACTTGAACCCATGTTTTAAATTAGCGCTCACCTGATGTCTGGACTTACTGAGGTTCAGGTTCCTTATACCTCCGTGCAGAAGGAATTCGAGAGACAAACTGATAGCTAAGAAACAGATTTATTAGGATGGGACGCTTGTGAGAGATGCTCACAAGCATCACAGGCAGGCAATGAAGCTCTGCCCAAGGACCCAGGTGGGCCACAGTTTTATCATCCAAGGGGCCTGGGGGTTGGAAAAGCCCGCCTCTTCCTTTCTGGGGGTAGTAGCTCCACCTTAGTATCCGGTAAGGCGTGTATTCAAATCAGCAGAAAGGCGGTTCTCAAACTCTTTTCCTTGGTCAGAATCTGAATGCAGCCCTCATCCCTTCCCCTACCCAAGGATCTGGGGCAAATTTCATGCCTCCACTAGTCAAGCAAGCTAGCCTTGTGCTCGTGGCTTTCTTGAGCAGTTACTTACGGTGATCTCCCAGTGTCCCCTAGGTTTCCCGCTAACTATGGTCCTTTATCGGGACTCCTACAACTACCTGTGCCTCCTCCATCTCTATCATTTCCTTCCTCAAAACTGCCTTCAGCTCAGAATGATCCTGTGCAGAGTGGCATGTTTTGGGTGGCATGTTCTGGCTCCACCTGGGTTCCCCTCCCTGCACCATAGCCTGGAAATGCTTTCCACACAGCACCTGGGCAACCACAAGGCTCCCCTCATTTGCCCTCCATCTCTCAGGGATCACTGCCCTTTGTGCCTGACATACCACATCCCCCAAACTGCTGTTTTATGTACTTGTCTGTTTTTATTATTTTGCTTGTCTCAGGCAGTAAGGCGAATTCAGCTCTTTTTTTTTTTTTGTCTTTTTGCTATTTCTTTGGGCCGCTCCCACGGCATATGGAGGTTCCCAGGTCAGGGGTCTAATCGTAGCTGTAGCTGCCGGCCTACGCCAGAGACACAGCAAGGCAGGATCCGAGCCACGTCTGCAACCTACACCACAGCTCATGGCAACGCCAGATCCTTAACCCACTGAGCAAGGCCAGGGATCGAACCCGCAAACTCATGGTTCCTAGTCGGATTCGTTAACCACTGAGCCACAACAGGAACTCCAAATTCAGCTCTTATTAATCCATTATGGTCAGAAGCAGAAATTTCCCTACGGAGTTCCCATTGTGGCTCAGTGGGTTAAGAGCCCTTTTAGTATCCATGAGGACATGGGTTCGATCCCTGGCCTCGCTCAGTGGGTTAAGGATCCATCGTTGTCATGAGCTGTGGGGTAGGTCACAGACGCAGCTCAGATCCCGCGTTGCTGTGGCTGTGGTGGAGGCCTGGCAGCTGCGTCTCCGATTCAACCCCTATCCCGGGAACTTGTTATGCTACAGGGGTGGCCCTAACACAGAAGGAGCCAGAGAAGAAGAACAACCAGAAGTCTCCCTAGAACTTAGTTTAAACATAGGTTTCTTGTCTGTCTCCTCCTATAAGCAGATACGGTAGGGGCTCCCAAAAAAGAAAACCAAGAGTGGCTTTCTCTTTTTTTTTTCTTTTTAGGGCCATACCCTCGGCATATGGAAGTTCCCAGGCTAGGGACTGAATGGGAGCTACAGCTGCTGGCTTTCACCAAAGCCACACCAACTTGGGATCCAAGCTGGATCCCTGACCCACTGAGGAAGACCATAGATCGAACCCAAATTCTCATGGATACCAGTCGGGTTTGTAACCACTGAGCCATGAGAGGAACTTCCCTTGACAGAAGAGAAGCCATTTTGGCCTAAGCCATTTTGTGATCTAAGCCTGGCCATAAACACCTGCCCTTGAGCAGGTCTCAGTAATTAAGGATCTGGAGGGAACAAAAGAAGGCAGAAACAAAGGACTCTTATCAGACAAGAGAAGTAACAAGAGCAAAGATAATGTGTCAGCTGTGCAGACTCCCACTTCTGCCCCAGTGGAAGATTAGCCTGAAGTGCCCGCCCACAAGGTCAGCTGGAACCTAAGGGCTGTGGTGTTGACCTTTGCTGACCCTCTTGAATTCGATCAGCTAAAGCTTGGACTCAAGCCCCTTCATGAATATGCATGTACCCTTAGCTTAAAACTTGCCCAATTTTGTCGTTCGGGGAGACACTGCTTTGGGAAAGTTCCGGGTGTTCTTTTTTGCTGCAAGTAATAAGTCTTTGGCTTAGTTGTGTCTTTTGGCTCAACATCCACCAAGAGGGAAACTCAGTTTTTCAAGGCAAAATTCTCCTCAGTATACCAGCCCCAGGAGCACAGGGATTTTTGTTTCTTTCTTTCTTTCTTTTTGGACATACCAGAGGCATGCAGAAACTCCCCGACCAGGGATAGAACTCGAGCCCCAGCATCGAGAATGCTGGATCCTTAACCCACTGCCCCACACAGGAACTTCCCACCTCAGCCTTTTATGATGGTTTTGTTGCCATGGTGGTTGAAGCAAGCTTCCAGCAGGCCCATATGACTATCACAATCACCCAATTCAATCTGCTTTCTCATTCCAGCTGTTTTCTTCAAAATGTGGCCCATTCTTGGAGTTCCCGTCGTGGCTCAGCAGGTAAGGAGCCTGATTAGCATCCATAAGGAGACGGGTTCGATCCCTGGCCTCACTCAATGGGTTTAGGCTCCGGCTTTGCTGTGAGCTGTGATGTGTGTAGGTCACAGATGCAGCTTGGATCCTGTACAGCTCTGATTGGACCCCTAGTCTGGGAACCTCCATATGCCATGGGTGTGGCCCTAAAAAGACAAACGAAAAAGAATGTGGCCCATTCTTCAGCGTGTACACACTGGGCATGTAAATGTGAACCTACTGCTAACTGCTGTATTTATTTTCAAGGGGGAGTTCCCTGTGAGGGTGTATTCTTT
Organism: Phacochoerus africanus; assembly: GCF_016906955.1. Taxonomy (NCBI): domain Eukaryota; kingdom Metazoa; phylum Chordata; class Mammalia; order Artiodactyla; family Suidae; genus Phacochoerus; species Phacochoerus africanus. The sequence goes on along the minus strand of NC_062551.1, from coordinate 47,194,984 downwards.
GTTTTGTTTTGTTTTGCTTTTTAGGGCCACACCTGCCGCACATGGAGGTTCCCAGGCTAGAGGTCAAATCGAAGCTGCAGCTGCCAGCCCATGCCACAGCCACAGGATCCAAGCCGCATCTGCAACCTACACCACAGCTCACAGCAATGCCAGATCTTTAACCCACTAAGCAAGGCCAGCGATCGAGCCCGCATCCTTATGGATCCTAGTCAGGATCATTTACTGCTGAGCCACTAAGGAACTCCAAGGGTGTATTCTTAACATTCAGTCCTCAGGGGTCCCTGGCCTGACCAGATCTCTGGCCCGACCAGATCGCTGGCCCATGATAAATACTCTGGGTTTGTTTGTTTGTTTGCTTGCCTTTTTTTTTTAGGGCCTCACCCACAGCATATGGAAGTTCCCAGGTTAGGGGTCGAATAGGACCTGTAGCTGCCGGCCTATGCCACAGCCACAGCAACGCTGGATCTGAGCTGTGTCTGCAACCTACGCCTCAGCTCACGGCAATGCCTAATCCCCAACCCACTGATCAAGACCAAGGATCAAACCCAAATCCTCATTGATACTAGTTAAATATGTTTCTGCTGCACCACAAGGGGAACTCCAGAAATAGACCCTTTTTTTTTGCTTGTTTTGTTTTGTTTTGCTTTTTAGGGCCACGCCCTCGGCATATGAGGTTCCCAGGATAGGGGTCAAATTGGAGCTGTAGCAGCCGGCCTACACCACAGCCTCAGCAACACGGGATCCGAGCTGCGTCTTCAACCTACACCCCAGCTCGCGTCCGAGCTGTAGCAGCCGGCCTACACCACAGCCTCAGCAACACGGGATCCGAGCTGCGTCTTCAACCTACACCCCAGCTCGCGTCCGACCCTTAACCCACTGACCAAGGCCAGGGATGGAAACCACACCTCATCGTTCCTAGTCGGATTCATTTCCGCTGAGCCACGACGGGAACTCCAAAGAAATACCTGGGTCACAGACGTGGCTTGGATCCTGTGTTGCTGTGGCTGTGGTGTAGGCCAGTGGCTACGGCTCCAATTAGATCTTTAGCCTGGGAACCTCCATATGCCATGGGTGCAGCCCTAGAAAAGACAAAAAAAAAAAGAAAGAAAGAAAGAAAGAAATACCCTCTTTTTAATCATGGAAATTTACTTGTCTCGCCCCATAACTATTAATGCGTAGTCATTTTTATTTCAATTATCCTCTTTTACCTCTTTTTTTTTTTTTTAAGCTGGAACACTTTCTTTTCCAAAACTCCAAACACAGAGAAAAGTTGAAGTAGGGAGGTCCCATTGTGGGTTAAGAATCTGATATTCTGTCCTTTTCCATGAGGATTAGGGTTCGATCCTTGGTCTTGCTCAATGAGTTAAGGATCCAGTGTTGCCAAAAGCTGCGGTGTAGATCGCAGATGTGGCTCAGATTTGGTGTTGTTGTGGCTGAGGGGTAGGCTGGCAGCTGCAGCTCCAATTCGACCCCTAGCCTGGGAACCTCCATATGCCGAGGGTGGAGCCCTAAAAAGACACACACAAAAAAGTTCCTGTTGCTCTGGGATTGTGAGGCTCCCAGCCTCACCTCCTCTGTACCTCAGCATGCCCGTCTGGGCAGGAGACTTCTGAGGTCATGTCTGAACATCCCAAGGGCAGCTTAGGGGAGGGCTGTATCCTCTGAAGACTGTGGGGAAGAAGGGGTATAAGGGGGGGTTAGCCAATGTCTCCCTCAGAGGTTCAAGCTCTGAGGACCAAGCTCCCAGGGGTCTGAGACAGAGGGTCTCCTATTGATACCATGGCTTTGGGGGGGGGGCTCAGATCCCGGGTGGGGGAGGAGGGCGGACCAGTGTCTCCAGTGGCTGATCCACTGTCCCCAGATGTCCCTGTTGGATCTGAGGATTCGGCAACAAACTGTGTGGACAAAGACTGGGGCCACAGTGCCCTCTGGTGGCCAAATCTTTGGTTTCCAGGTTCTGAGAATTGACCAAAGGTTGAGACATCCAGGATCACTGTCTGCTCCCAATATTTGGGTAACAGGAAGATCAGGCATCAAAGCCCCAAGAGGTCAGAACAGGGACTTGCCCTGTGTCTGGAGAGGTCAGGGGGTCAGATTCCCTTGGAACCTCCTCCAAGAAGCCCTCCCTTCCCTTCTCTTTGCCCAAAGCTTTAGTGCCAGACCCTCTACTGGGCAGGTTTCCCTACTACAACCCTCCCACACCCACCCACCCCATTGTCCCTGGCTCCCTTCAGACCGACCAAGTGTCCCTCTGTGGGAGAGCACCGTCAGAGCCCACAGCTCACTCTCTCTCTCTGCTGGTCGTGTTCCACAGAGCTAGACAGTGGGAAGAGACACGAAGCATAATGACTAATTGATTCATTTATTTACTCAACAATTAATTGCCGAGCACCTGCTATTTTTTCAGGCTCTGTTCTAGGCACTGGGGAGACAGCAGTGGATGGAACAACAATCCCTGCCTCATAGATCTGCTATTTGAATGGATGGAGACAGACAATAAATTAAATAACTAAATAGGTCTACAGCATGGTAACAAATTATGGCAAGTGTTGGGAGAAAAAGAAAGCTTTTAAGAGGACAGAGAGTGTATGGGGGATGCTATTTTAGCTGAGGTTTTCTCTGAGGAGGTGACATTTATTCAGAAACCCGACTAAAGTGAGGGTTGGAGCCATACAGGTGTCTGGCGGAGAAGCATTCTAGGCAGTGAGAACAGCAAATGCAAAGCTCCCGTGGCTGAAGTGGAACTGAAATATTTCAGGACCTGGGAGGAGGCCAGTGTGGCTGGAGCAAAGTTAGTCAAGGGAAGGAAGAAGGGAGATGAGATCAGAAATGTGATGATGTTTGGGGATGGGTTTGAGTAGGGCCTTTGAGAGCACAGTGAGGACTTGGAATGAATTTTATTCTAAATGTGAAAGAAGCCACTGGAGGTTTTGAGCCAGAGAACATTGTGATGCCAGAGGTTTTAGACAGTCTCACTCTGGCTGCGCTGGAGAGAAGAGACAGGAACTGCCCAGTGGGAGCTAATGGTGACAGTGCCAGGAGGGAGGCTGCGAAGGGAGAAGGGTGGGTGAACTCTGGGTCTATTTTGCGAATGTAGAGACAGCAGGGTTTGCTGATGGGCTTGGAGTGTGCGTGGAAAAGGAGAGTCAAGGATGACTGATTGCACTTAGAACGAAATCCATCTTCTTTATCGTGGACTACAAGGCCCTATATGATTTGGAGCCTTGCTCTCTCCCTAACTTATCTCCCCCTCACTCACTCTGCTACAGTTTACACTAGCTTTCCCACTGATTTTTATTTTTATTTTTTAGGGCCCACCCGTGGCATGTGGAGGTTCCCAGGCTAGGCGTCTAATCATTGGAGCTGTAGCTGCTGGCCTACGGCATGGCCACAGCCACACGAGATATGAGACACTTCTGTCACCCACACCACAGCTCAAGGCAATGCCGGATCCTTAATCCACTGATCGAGGCCAGGGATCTAACCTGGGTCCCCATGAATGCTCGTCAGATTCATTTCAGCTGAGCCACAATGGGAACTCCCCCGCTGATCTTTGAACTTGCCAAGTTTTTCCCTATTTGCCCCCTATTGCATGGTGGCAAGTTCTCAGGTATTAGCTCAGTTACCTCGGAGGATTTTTTTTTTTTTTTTTTTTGGTTGCTCCCATGGCATGTGGAAGCTCCCAGGCCAGAGATCAAGCCCGTGTCACAGCAGTGACCCATGCCACTGCAGGGACAATGCCTGATCCTTAACCCGTTGTGCCACAAGAGAACTTCCAAGAAGCCAATTTCTTTATAGCACTTATCGCTTTCTAAAATGATCAGAAAGCGATAAGTGCTATAAAGCTCTTATAGCATCTGTTTTTCTCTGCTAATGTCAGCTCCTTGAGGGTGGCAACTTTGTTGGTCACTCTGTATTCCCGTGCCTAGAAGAGTGCCTGGCACATAGCAGACACTTTATAAATGAACAAAGGCACTGATCAGCCCCAGTGCCCTTCTACAGACTGGCTTACACAGAAGAGATACCCGGACAAGTAGGCAAAGATAAGAATACACGGCAGACCCTGGGGTCATCCCCATACACTGCGGAGACCCAGAAGCCAGGGACCACCTGCTTCTGCACCCACGGTGCCTGGAGGATGGAGAGCACGAGCTGGGGATGGAGAACCCCCAGGGAGGGGGAAAGGATGCTCTGGGGAGAGCCCCGCCCCGCCCTGTATCCCCAGTAGCCAATGGGCGCTCGGTCCTCCCGACGCCCCCTGGGACGTGTAGTCCGGAATGGGGCGCCCTGGGGCGTCGCCGCGCGCCCCTAGACTCCACGTCCCGTCGTGCGCCGGGAGGTGCGAGGATTGGTCGAGCCCCGCCCCCGGCCCGCCCCGCTCCGCTCGCGCCGCAGCCCCAAGAATGAATGAAATCGTAGCGCGCTGGGCGGCAGAGCGGGCGGCGCAGGCCGGGCTGGGCCCGCGCGCGGCGGCAGCGGCGCCCCGGGCCGGAGGCGGCCCAGCCGAGCGGGCCATGGCCACCGCCATTCAGAACCCGCTCAAGTCGTGAGTGTCCCCGCCGTCCACGTCCCTCCATCCCGCCCCCTACCCGAACCCTTCCCCCGCCCTCGCTGGGGAGGGGGACGCAGCGCGCGGAGGGTAGTTGAATGGGGCCCCCCAGCTCGTCCCCTTCCCTCCCCTGGGGGAGCCGCCACCCCTTGTCGCTTCCTGGAGCTCGGGCGGGAGCCCCTCCAGTGTCGCGGGGGCGCATCTTCTTTGTCGCTGTCAGTGGAGGAATGTGGTGCGGGCTGGGGGTGGCGGAGGCCGTTTCCCCACCCAGAGTGGGGGTAGGGGCTTCCCTCTCCTCCTCCCCCTCTCCTCCTCCGAGTCTCCGGGGACGCCAGGCCGGCCCCTGCAAGGGGCTTGAGAGTACGAATATCTAAGTCCAGACCTCAGTCTCCACCGCCACCCTTTCCCCTCATCAAAGCATCTTTCTCTTTCCCCCCTCTTTCTCCGGGGACCTCGATCCGCGCGCGGACGCAGGGTGGGAGACGTCGGGGGTCCCCAGTTAAATACCTGTTGTTCCCCCTTTTTCCTTCCTGGGTCTTCAGGACCTAAAGCCCCGTCGCCCTGGTCAGCGTAGACCGTGGGATCCCTCCCTCTCTCCGCCGCCCGTACACATCTAACGAGAGCATCTCCCATCCCCTTGGGGACCAGATGCCTCCGGAGAAGGTGCCGGGAGCGCCCTCGATCTCCGGGGATTCCCTCCCTTTCTCTCTGTCCGCGTCCCTCCTCCGAGCGTTAGAGTCCTCCTGGGCCCAGTGGCTGGGATCCTGGACGCCTGGGTTCAAACCTAGCTCTCTTCCAGCCCCCCCCCACTCCCAGCCATCCCTTGCTCTCTCCCCCGCTCTTCTTCCCTCTCTTTCGATCTCTCTCGCTCCCTCGTCGGGATTCCGAACTCCTGGGTCCCAGTGCTCCCCACCCCCCTTCCCCAGGCGGTGACAGCGGGCTGGGAGTGACAGGCGCGCGGCCGCTCCCGCGCTCTCTCGCAGGCTGGTGTGCGCGGCACTCCCCTCCCCCTCCTCCCCGGCCTGATGGGGAGGAGGCGGAGGGCGAACGCCTGCGGCGCCGCACAAAGGGGCCGGGGCGACCTCCCCCACCCTTCCCTCAACCCCTTGCACCCGCCACCTTGACCTTGAGCAAAGAGTGCTGGGGGAATGGGATGGGGGCAGGGGCCCGGGGGCGCTCCCACCCCCACCCCGACCGCCCCTCCCCCCCCTCCTCCAGAAAGGCTGTGCCCGGTGGCTGGACCAAAGGCCCCCAGTTGCTTCTGGCTTCTGGGGGGGGAAGTTGGGAGAGGAGGGGGCGGGGGCTCATAGGCACGCGCCTACCCGTGCGGCTTTGCAGTGAGCAGAGGACCCGGAGGGCGTGTGTGGGGCTGGGGTCAGTATGAAATGGTGTGTAATGGTGACCACCCTTCTGCTTCCCTTTGACTCTAAGGATTTTACACAGACATGTCTCCCCCATGAGGGACACCCTCCAAGTGGCTGGGACGGGGTTCCTGTGCAGGTTGGTGGCTCTATAGACATCCAGACCTCCTCGCTCTGACCCTGGCCAGCTTTCGGGGATGAGGTGTGGGGCAGCCATTGGAGGGACCTGAGGGCCAGAGTAGGCGTGGGGGTGGGAGCGCCAGCACCCTTCTCACCTTCCCAGGGGTCTGCAGGGTGTGAGGGCAGGAAGTGGCTCCTGAGAGAAAGTGAGAGTCAAATCCCCCCCGGAGTGGGAGGTGGAAGGTGCCGGGCTCGGTTCTCACTGCCTGCATCCAGACCCCATCTTGAGGGAGTTCCCGTTGTGGCTAGGGAACTGACTAGTATCCATCAGGATGAGGTTTCAATCCCTGGCCCCTACTTAGTGGGTTAAGGATCCCCTGTTGCCGTGAGCTGTGGTGTAGGTTGCAGATGCAGCTCGGATCCAGTGTTGCTGTGGCTGTGGTGGGAACTTCCATATGCTGAGGGTGAGGCCCTTAAAAAAAAAGACACCCCACCCCCCATCTGGAGCCACTAATTTCCTCCCCTCCCTGAGCCTCAGTGACTACCCTCTGTGAACTGGGGAATCACAACAGTTCTTCCGACCTCACTGGGCTATTGTGATGTTGGTAAAGCACTTTAGTACTGAGCCTGACCCTGACTAAATGTAGTGATTATCCGTAGTAGTGTCGATATTGATTTCACTTGTGGTCCAGTTGCCACAGAGGGCGCTGGGGGGTGGGGGATAGGAGGACCGTTTGGTAGGGGAGCGCGAGTGTGGGAAGGGGCTCTGTGAAGGGGGCTGGGGTAAGGAAGGGCAGGGAGGCCCCTCTCCAAGTATTGGCTTGGGTCTGTGGGTCAAATTGTGCTGGTGGACAAGGACCTCCAGGGAGGTGATGGCTGGGTCTACACTCAGGCTCCAGGCTGACCAGATCAGACGCAAAGATTCTGTGGCGGGGCAGGGGTGAGCCGGGGTGTCAGGCTGGAGGTGTGGGGAGCAAGTGTAAGAGTGTATTGGAAGATCTGTGAGGGTGGTGGGAGGTGAGAGAGGAGGGTGGCAAGGGCGCTCTCTGAGCTGAGCTGGCGGTTTGGGGCGGGTGGAGGGGGCAGGGCTTCTGTGGATGAGATGTGGGGTGGCCACTGTAGGGACCTGGGGACCAGAGTAGGTATGAGGACACCAGTGTCCCTGATTGGCTCCCCCTGCCATCTGCTCTAGGTCAGATGTGGAGAAGAGACCCACCCCTCCCTGTGGGGTTGGGGGAGGAGAAGATTAAGGCCTTACCTGGGGGAGCTGGGGGAGAGCCTGTAGAAAGGGTCAGGGGTCTAGGACTAGAGGGGTGTGTGTGTATGTGTGTGTGTGTGTGTTTTAGAAGTGACCATGGGTGTGGAAGACCTGAGGGAGTGTCTCTCACCAGGGGGTTGAAGGCTCTTCCGCCGCTGCCTCTTCTGTCTGCTGGAGAGCCCCCTGGTGGAATGGACATTTGTGGGCATTTTCACCCATGTAGGGGCTAAAACTTGAACTCCAACTCTGGAGGGTGGCGGTGTTCCAGGTGTGTGTGTGTGCATGGGACTTGGGGTGAGTGTGTTGTGACTCAGGAGGTCAGCTCACTCTTACCCTTAGGGTCGAGTCCGTTCGGATGACAGTGGGAGAAAGAAGAAAGTGATCACTTGGGATAGGACATCTGAGTGAGTGAATCCTTCTCTTAGTCCCCCCTTCAGACATCGGCCAGGGGCTGCGGGCACGTAGCTTCACCTCCTCATCTGGAAACTGGCAGGAATGATAATATCACCCTGGTCATTATAAGGATCATGTGGGTTAATCTCTGTTAAAAAACTGTGCCTGGCACATGGTGGCTACTCAGTATGTTTATAGTCAACAAATCTTTTTTTTTTTTAAGACTGCACCTAAGGCATATGGAAGTTCCCAGGGTAGGGGGTCGAATCAGAGCTGCAGCTGCTGGCCTACTGCACAGCCACAGCAGCGCGGGATCCAAGCCATGTCTGCGATCTACACCACGGCTCTTGGCAACGCTGGGTCCTGCTGATGGAGGGCAGGGATAGAACCGGAGGCTTTATGGATTCTAGTCAGGTTCTTTAACACTGAGCCACAACGGGAACTCCTCAACAAATCTCAGTGAGCATCTGTTACATGCCCAGCATTATTCTTTCTGATAATGGCTAGCTATCACCATTTCACATCTTAGTGCCTATCAGGTCCTCTTTGTGGAAGGAATGAATTTATTGAACATTGACTACCTGACAGCTAACTTTTAAAACACTTTGCCTATACTTGCTCATTTAATCCTCACAATAACCCCCATGGGGCATCACCCTCACTTCACAGAGTAGGAAACTGAGGCACAGAAAGGTTATCATTTGCCCAAGGTCACATGGCCACGAAGTGGCAGAGCCACGATTTGAACCCAGGAAGTGTGGTTACAACTCTTAACTAGCTAGCTGTTGTCGGAGGCAAGGAAGGGGTTGTGTGGGGCGGGATCCCTGCCAGAAAGAAAGCTGGGGACCTGAGAGGGTTCTGTGGAGTTAGGAGGGACTTGGGGGGGGTGGTGTCAGTGAACGTGTCCGTGGGACGTGTATGTGGGGGCGGTGTCGGTGAGCCACGTGTCGCGTGTGTACCTGTGTAAGGTGTCTTTAAGTCTCTTGACATTGGAGTGTTTGTGTGAGTGTAAATGTATGTGAGTCTGTGTGAAGGTGTGGGAGAGGGAGTGTGCGTGAGCCTGCGTGGGAGGCAGGGAGTATAGGTGTGAATGTGTGTGTAAGCTGCCGCGTGTGGGTGTGCGCGAGACCAGGTGTGCAGGTGTGAGTGTACGCGCATGTGTGAGACTCGGAGGTGTGCATGAGTGAGCGTGCGGGGATGGCTGTGCGTGCCCCAGCCCCACCTCTGACCCCGCTTCTCTGCGGGGTCCCGCCAGCCCCAGGCCGGGAACTACCACTCCCGGCATGGCCCGGGCGGGCCCGCCCCGCCGCCCTCATTGGCTGTGGCCCCGGTGCTCCCGCCCCCCGGGAATGAATGGATGGGCGGCCTCAGCGCCCGCCCGAGCGCTGGGAGGACCGGCCCGGCGGGGACCTGCTGGGGGCAGGACCCGGGGAGCAAGATGGCCACGGTCATCCCCGGCCCCCTGAGGTGCTGCGGGCCGGCGGGAGGCGGGGGGGAGGGCGCGCGGGCGGGTTTGGGCGGGCGTGTGTGTGTGTGTGCGTGTGTGTGGCAGCTGGGGGTGGGGCCGATGGGGTGTCTTGGGGGCTGTCACCGTGGGCCGGGCTGCGCCGGGTTGCGAGTATGTGACTACGGGTCTCTGGCAAGAACCTGGTCCGACGCTCTCCTCCTGGAAAAGCGAAGTGTGTGGGGAACTCAGAGTCTTCTTGGGGTTCTTTTCGGGGAAAGGGGGTCATGTCCCGCCCTGCGACCCCTGGGATTGGGGAGAGGGAGAAACTGTCTGGAGGCGCTGGGGCCTTGGTAAACTTGAGTGAAGCCCACACTACCTTTGTCTTGGAATGTAGAGTATGTGTCACTTGTTTGGGTTCTGGGTTTTTTGGATATGTGTGTGGATATGTGTTTAGTTTCTTTTATTCTACACTAGGTATCTTTAGATATTTGGGTCTTTGAGTGTGTGTGCCTGTTCTTTGAAACTGTGCATCATTTGTGCTCTGTGTCTTTGGATATGTAGGTGTGCATGTATTTATGCGCAAGTTTTTGTGTGAAGATGGGTTGATTTGTCTGTTCCTATGCTGTGTATGTATGTATCTTTGTGTGCTCCAATAGGTGATATTTGAGATGTTGGTTTCTGTACTGTATGCCTTTGTGAATATGTATGTGCATCCTGTGTGAATATGTGTGATTTCTTTGTATAGCGTACCTGAATAGTGTGTGTGTTTTGTGTCTTTGGCTATGTGTGTACGTGCATATGTGGGTAGTTTGTTTTCCTGTTTTTTTCTCTTTTAACATTTGTGTATCTAAGTGTGTCTTTGGATGCATGAGTGAGTGTGTGTGTGGTGTGTGATCTGTTTGCATGCTGTGTGTCTTTAGATATGTGATGTATATTTGAGCACGGGTATGTGTGTGATCTGTCTCTACTTGAGATATTTGTGTTTTTCAGTAGATGTTTGTGTGTGCACATATGTGAGATGTGTCTGTTTCTCCTTTGTGAGTCTTGGGATGTGTATTTCTTTGTGTGTGAATCCCGTGTGACTCTGTGTGATTCGTTTGTGTTGTGTATTTGGACATGTGCCTGTATGGATGGGTCCCAGTGTATTTTTGTCTGTTTCTACATTGTGTGTATTTGTATCCACTCCTTGGCTGGGGACCTGCTTGAATCCCAGCTGGGGGGCTCCTGGGTCCAGGAGCCACAGGAGGGGAGAGAGGAGGTTGGAGGAGTCCGCCCACCCATTCCCTACGAGCGGGTGGGGGAGGGGTGCTGGGCGACCTGGTGGGCTGCCCTTGCTGACAGCTGCCCGCCCGCTCACCCGCCCCTCGCAGCCTAGGCGAGGACTTCTACCGGGAGGCCATCGAGCACTGCCGAAGCTACAACGCGCGTCTGTGCGCCGAGCGCAGCCTGCGCCTGCCCTTCCTCGACTCGCAGACCGGCGTGGCCCAGAACAACTGCTACATCTGGATGGAGAAGACCCACCGCGGGCCGGGTACCCACCGGGAGGGCGGGGGCGGGGCGGGGCGGGGCGGGGCGGGGCGGCGGCTGCGCGGCCTCGTTCTTACCGCCTTTCTCACGCCAGGTTTGGCCCCGGGGCAGATCTATACGTACCCCGCCCGCTGTTGGAGAAAGAAACGGAGACTCAACATCCTGGAGGACCCCAGACTCCGGCCCTGCGAGTACAAGATCGGTGGGTGGAGCTTCGTCCTGTGCTCGGGGTGGCTCCCATCAGTGCCCACAGCACACGTGCTAAGTGTGTGCTGATGCCGATGTGTGTCTGAGTGTTCACCTCTATTCCCCTCCCAACCAGTGTCTGAGTGGTTGGCTGTGTGTCTGCCAGTGTGTGTCTGGCTGTAGTCCAGAGCTTCCACGGTTCTCCCTGAGTGACTGAACTTTGGACTGTACTTTCTCCTGACTGGGCCCCAGCCTATTCTAGGACAGAGTGGTATCTGCCATGTGTGTGCAGGTGTATCCAGTCTTTGTATCTCTTCCTTGTAGGCTGTATTTCTTCCTGTGGATGTCTGAATGTGTCTGGATGTGTGAGAGTGTTTGGTCGTAACTGTCCATTTGTAGTAGAGTGTATCTCAGTATTTGTGTCTCTTTTCAGGTGTTTCTAAGTGTATTAGAAGGTTTATTTCCTCTTGTGTGTGTCTGGTTTGAGGGTCCAACTGTTCCTGAGAGTCAGTGTATCAGGGTGTCCAACTGTCTCTTCCTTTCAGTGCCAGATGCTTTGGAAGGTCTGGGAGAAGCTCTTCCCCGAGTATCTGATCCACTAGGTGTACATGGGCTGCCTGCCTCCTGAGTCTCTGGCCTTAGCACTTCTTGACTGTGTCCCCTACTATTAGATCACTGGCTGTTTCTCTTTCCTTGTCCAGGTAGATCCAGGGTTCTGTGTGGGGCCAGGTGTATTGGAGTGTCTACCTGGCGGTGTCTGACTGCCCCAGAGGGACTGTCTCTATGTCCTGTGTGTGTGTATCCACCCTGGTGACTCTCTCTAGGTGTGTCTCTGTTTCCCCTAAGAATGTTCAGGTGTTTGCTAGGGTCTGGCTGTGTCTTCCTCTTGTGGGTCTGGGCATATCTGATGGTCTAATGGTCCCTTTCTGAGTGTCTCTGGGTGGACCCAAGGGTCTGGATATTTTCCTCCATGGGTCCAGGTGTATCTGAGCATCAGGGTGTGTCTCTTCCCTTGTGGGGTTGGCTGTCGCAGATGATCCGTGTGAGCTCCCTTGCGTGTGTCCCCGTGGGTCCTGTTTGGGTGTCTGTTCTCTCCAGGTGTAAGGGTCTGGGTGGAGTCTCCTATACGTATGTAGGTATATCGGAGGGTCTGGCCACGTCTCCTCCTGAGTGTGCCCAAGCGGCTCTGAGGGTCTGGCTGTGTCTTCCCCCGGGTCCAGTCCCCTTTCCAGTGCATATGGTTGAGTCTCTGAGTCTATTGCCAGTGGAGTGTGGGAAGCCTCTTCCCACCAGCAAAGAGCATGACTCCCCAGCCTGGGCAGTGTGAGGAGTCCTCTGGGGACAACCTCTCCACTTGACCCCACCCCCACCCCCGTGGCCTCATCCCCAGACTGTGAGGCGCCCTTGAAGAAGGAGGGTGGTCTCCCGGAAGGACCAGTCCTTGAGGCTCTACTGTGTGCTGAGACGGGGGAGAAGAAGATAGAGCTGAAGGAGGAGGAGACCATTATGGACTGCCAGGTAGCCCCCCCCACCCCCACCCCGGCGGCGCCCCCACCCCGGTGGCCGCAGCTGCCTTCTCACCCCTGCCTCCTGCCCCGGCCCATCCCATTCCTGCTCTGAGATCTCCACTGGCTCCCTAGGTCCTTCAGGCATCCTAAGTCTCCATCCTTCCACACCTCATCTCTTTTTGGGAGACCTTCTGACTTGCCCTGCCACCCCCAATCTCCTCTATGCTCTCCCCAGAACCATCCCCCCAAAGCAGAACAGTGTCCCGTTTTCTTAACCCCAATCTCCCTTCTCCTGGTGCCCAGAAACAGCAGCTGCTGGAGTTTCCACACGATCTCGAAGTGGAAGACTTGGAGGATGACATTCCCAGGAGGAAGAACAGGGCCAAAGGAAAGGTATCACCCCAAAGTTTCTGCTCCTCACCCCTCCCCTCAATGCGGATCCCATTTATTGAGGCTGCACAATGTTCAGACCCTGCCCCAGTCTGATCTCATTTAATCCCCAGAGCAGCCTCAAGGGGTAGGGGGTTTTTATAACCCATTTTGCAGATGAGGAAATTGAGGCGTGGATCTATGAAACCATTTGCAAAATAGAGACTGCCCAGTGGGTTAGAACAATCCTCATACCTGTACGACTGATGAGGAAACTGAACCTCGGAGCCGTCAAGGGAGTTACTCAAGGCCCACAGTTAGGTAGCGGCAGAGCTGCGATTTGCATTTCCGGCCCAAATGAGGAAAATTCTTTTAGTTTGCTCCTTTTCTTGGCCCCTCACTCCAGACTCTTCCCCAGGCATATGGCATCGGAGGTCTCCGGAAACGCCAGGACACCGCTTCCCTGGAGGACCGAGACAAGCCGTATGTCTGTGATAGTGAGTCCTTCTGAAGAGGGGGGAAGAGAGAGAGTGGGGCCCAGAGACCTGGCCCCTCCCGGCCCCCTCCCTCCTGTTCTGGACCCTGGTGGGGGGGATGCACAGGCCTCTGGCAGAGGGAGGAGATGTGATCCCGGAGGCCAGGGTGGAGGCGGCATGGGCTGGGAGGGGGCTGACCGGCCCTCCCTGCTCACTCTTCAGTCTGTGGGAAACGGTATAAGAACCGGCCAGGGCTCAGCTACCACTACACCCACACCCACCTGGCTGAGGAGGAGGGGGAGGAGAACGCCGAACGCCACGCCCTGCCCTTCCACCGGAAAAACAACCATAAACGTGAGCAGGCGGGCAGGGCGTGGGGTGGTGAGGGGCCCTGCGAGTGGGGGCTAGCAGCCCGGGAGGGAGGGGGCACGTTAGACATTTCTGGAAAAGCCCCAGCTCAGCGGTCCCCTCCCCCCACCGACCATGGGGATGCTGGCTCTGGGGTTGCCATGACAACCAACCATCTCTCCCTCGCTCCCGGCCGGGCGTAATATTTCTGGGTCTGATTTATTGTTTCAATTAGAGCTTGGGGAGGGGGGTGATAGATGACTCCCCTCCGTCCCTGCCTCCCTTTCTCCGTTCTCTGCTAAGCCTGGGCCAAGGGGCAGGGTCTGTGGCCCGGGAACCCTTGGCGGCTGCCCATGCCAGTCCGGTGCCAACCCTGACAGCTGAGGGATGGGGGAAGGCTTGGAGCAGGGAGGCTGTGCCAGTGGAGAAACCATCTTCCCACCCATCCCTTGGCGGGAGAGGGCACTCTCTAAATCTCATCCCCACTACACACCCAGCCACCTCTGTGTGCAGAATTTTCCTCCTGAAACGCCTGTTTCCATATGAGATCTTGGCCAGTGGGATCTGCCTAATTTTTATTTTGGGGCTTTGTTGGGGGTGGCTGTCTGGTAGAAGTGTGTGTGCGTGGGGAAGTGGGGGGCTCTTCCTAAAGCTGTATCTGCCAGGCTTTTACCTAATAAAGAGGATGCAGCAGTTGTGCTTAAAGAGTTGGGGGGTCCTGATGAGAATTATTTGTTCACAGCTTGGGGTAGCCACTCCCTCTCCCCTCCCCCTCCATGCCTGGACAAGGGCTCCGCCCCTGGGGCTGAGGCTGGGGGCAGGGTGGAGCCTTGCCTATGGTGAGAGCCCCTCTCTCTGTCCCCCTCACCCCCAGAGTTTTACAAAGAATTGGCCTGGGTCCCCGAGGCACAGAGGAAACACACAGGTAGGGATGCTTCCCCCCGCCCCGACTTTTGCAGCAGCCTTTGACCGAATGCCCCTGCCTTGCCCACACCAAGCCCTGCCCACTGTCTTTCAGCCAAGAAGGCACCTGACGGCACTGTCATCCCCAACGGCTACTGTGACTTCTGCCTGGGTGGCTCCAAGAAGACGGGGTGTCCCGAGGACCTCATCTCCTGTGCCGACTGTGGGCGATCAGGTGATGCCCCCACCTGAGGCTTCTGGGGGCCGGGATCCAGATCTGGAGGCTAGGAGGTGGAGGAGTGAGGACTGGAGGGGATGCAGAGCATCTGGGGGACCCCGAGGATCACTGCTGAGCATGACGGGAAACAGTGGGGTCGGGGAGGCTCTGGGAATAAGGGGCTGTGGTGGGTCTGGCGTTGCGAGTACTGCCACCTGCTTACCATGGCGTGGGGAGCAGTAAAAGAGGGTGGCCAGAACCTCGTGGGGAGCATGCTGCGATAGCAAGTCATGGATTACCACTGCCTGGGTGTTGTGGATGACTGAGAGTGCTTGCCACCGAGGTGTGGTTAATAGAAAGCGGTTTCCCGAGGTGGACCTGTGGGCAGTAGCCTGCGGTTGCCTGAGCACGGTGGCCAATGAATCGTGGTTGTTATGGTATTACGGGCAGTGAAATACAGTTGTTGTGACAATTGGGTGTAGTGGAAGGTAGTTGTCGCGGCCCCAGGTAGCGGCTGGGTGTCTGCATGGGGGTGGGGGGATGGCCAGGGGGTTGGCCCACTGCATGGTCACGTGGGTAATGGTGTGGTGGTTGGGGCATCGTGTGTAATGGGCTTGGGTCGCAGGGAACCAGAGGGTGGAGACCCCTCTGTGGAAGGTGGTTGCCATGGCATCGTGGCTGGGAGGCTGGGGTTGCCACGTGCCCGCGGTTCACAGGACGGGCTGGCCATCCTGCTGTGGGTAATGGAATGCAGCTGCTCAGCGCAGTGGTTAACAGAATGTGGCTGCCCCGGTGTTGTGGGTGGTGGAAAGGGGTTGCCACAGCACTGTGGGTAATGGAATGCGGTTGCCATGGTGTTCTGGGGAGCAGAGTGTGGTTGCCATGGTGGCTGGGTAGGAGAGACTGGTGGCCACGGCGGCACTGCCTGAGGGATGGGCGCTGGGCACCGGGGCTGGGTGGGGTCAGCCTGTGGGCCTTGTGAGCCAGGGGTAGGGGCTGAGCCATTTCACTTCCAGGGGTCAGTAGCCACGAGGGGCACAATGACCCCTAACCGCATCCCTGCTCCTCGGCCCCCAGGACACCCCTCGTGTTTACAGTTCACGGTGAACATGACGGCGGCCGTGCGAACCTACCGTTGGCAGTGCATCGAGTGCAAGTCCTGCAGCCTGTGTGGCACCTCCGAGAACGACGTGAGTGCCCACTCCCCTCCCCGGGACATGCCCCCGGGGCCGCCTCCCTCCAGCACCTCCAGCTTTGCCAGTTGGGTCTAAAGCCTTTCCTGAAGCCCCCTCCCTGGTGAACCCAGTAACCTGTACTATGATTATTAGTTAGTGTCCATTAGTTGAGCCTGGCACTTACTACTCTTCACTCTCCGACTCCTCCCAACCACCCTGAGGTAGAGGGAGGGAGCTCAGAGAGGGGAGCAGACTTGCCCAAGGTCACCCGGCTAAGAAGATGGCACGGCTGGGACCTGACACCGCATCCACTGCTTCTGACCGCCCCAGTGTCATTTTCAGTGTGCCACAGAACCTTAGAAAACCCAAACAACAAACCGCAAACTGACAGTCCTCAGGGGCGTTTCGCTCGCAGGGTTTTGCCAAGATGACCTCCTCAGAGCCCTCTGTCCTGGAAGGGACCACCTCCCCCAGCCCCTTTGACCCGACCCCTGCCCCAGCCCCCCCACCCCGGTTTCTGGTGCCCGTGCCCCCAGGGTGCCAGCTGGGCGGGTCTCACCCCCCAGGACCAGCTGCTGTTTTGTGACGACTGCGATCGGGGTTACCACATGTACTGCCTGAGTCCCCCCATGGCGGAGCCCCCAGAAGGTGAGCGAAGAGGAAGCCTGGGGGGGTGGGGGAGGGTTGGCAGGTGGACTTCCTGCTGGGGAAGATGGTGCCCGCCGGTGGGCGGGGGTGGGAGCAGTCGTGCCCAGGCCCAGGTCTTACTCCCTGTCCTCGGGCCACCCCACAGGGAGCTGGAGTTGTCACCTCTGTCTTCGGCACCTGAAAGAGAAGGCCTCTGCCTACATCACCCTCACCTAGGCCTGCTCTGGCTCACCTGGACCTCTGGGGTGGTGCTTGCCTACCTGCGTCTCCTCCCGGAGCTCCTCCACTCTCTCCCCCATCCTTAATGCCCCGCAGCGGGAGGGGCGGGCGAGCCTGAGGGGGGCGGGGCCTCCCCCTCCGTGCAAGTGGAATGCTTGCCCTGTGGGTTGGTGGGCCCAGCTGGGCCCTCTCCTTCCTCCTTCCTTCCCCACCCCTTGGCAAATGGGCACCAGGGGCTTCTGCTCCCCTCAAAGCCATACCCCGCCTCTGGGCGGGCACGAGGGGTGGTGGATGCCAGCTGGGGGCACGGACATAGCCTTTTTCTAAAGAAAAAGTCAAAAAGTTAAAAAAAAAAAAAGAAATTAATATATACAAAGAGTCCTATAAGGCCTGGCTGGGTGGAGGGGGGTTGCCGAGCGCATCTCCTGGGCACCAGTCTACGCCAGCTTCCTGCCTGGCGGCCCCTCCCTCCCAGTCTGTGGCGCTGCAGCTGTCCCACCTCCCCACCCAAGGTGGGCACCATTCCCTCCTTGTACGCAGGGCAGGTGGGTGTGGTGTTGGCCCCCCACCCCCTTGGTGCCCACCGTGGATACTGCATGATGTGAACCATGGTTTTGAGCTCTGTTCCTGCTCCCTCCCCAGAGCCCGGCCCGTGCCCACTCCGTGCTGCCATGGCTGGCCGCCGGTGGGGCAAGGCGGGCCCCTGCCCAGCGCCTGCTGGAACGAGAAGCACAGACTCTGCAAAGGACTAGATTTTTCCCCGCCCCAACTCCCTACCGGCCAGGCCGGGCCGCCCCCTGCCACCCTCGCTGGCCATTTTCGGGGTCTCGAGGGGGCGTGATTGTTTCTTGTGGTTGTGTTTGTTGTTTGGGTTTTAAAAAAAGGGAAAATGAGACTGCAAGTGGGGGAGGTGATGGGTTTGGGGGGGTCTCCTCCAATCCAGGCGTGCCCCCCCCTTGTAAACGAGTCTCCTTTATTGCCTGCCTCTGCTGTGAATTAACTTGTTCTGTGTATTAAACTGGGCCTGACCCCTCTGCCCACGTCTGCCTCGTCCTCCAGGCCGGTTTGGGGCGTCACCAAAACTGGAGGTGGGGCCTCACTGGGGGAGAAGCAACTGAGGTAAACAGCTGGAGCTGGCCCCCACCTCCGGCTCCCCTCTGCACCCCGCCTTTCTCTGGCTTTGTCCCGCTCCTCCCTGCCTGGTCGGAAAGGAAAAGAGGGGGGGATGGGGTGGAGGGGGCTCCCACCCAGCCAGCTGTGGTTGCCCTGGCAACGGACTGCTGCAGCTGCAGCGGGAAGCAGCGAGGAGGGAGGCGGGAAGCCGGGGACTGGGGGAAGGGAAGGGATGGAAAGATGAAGACTGAGCCTGGCCCCACCCCTCCCCTCCTGGGGCTTGGCACAGGGCAGGGGTGCCAGGAGCGCCACGGCCTCGGCCCACTCATCGCCTGGCACCCCTGAGCCTGGCGTGTGGCAAAGAGGAGAGGGGAAGGGGCAAAGGAGAGAAAGACAGATCCAGGGACATTAGGAGAAAAAAAGATTTGGGTGAGGTGGGGTGAGGAGTGAGAACCAGGACACAGAGCGGTCAGGAGAGACAGATGTGAGAGTCACACGTTTACAGAGAATCAGGAAAAGAGTAGGGCAGGGAAGAAATAGATCTGGAGAGGGAGATGAGGCGCGCCCCAGGGATGGGGGAAGAGGCCAGGAGAGACGAGGATTTAGCGGGAGAGAGGAAATAATAGTAATGAAAAATAGCCACAGAGCGAGAGACAGAGGAGGAAGTAGACAGTGATTTGGAGAGAAAAGCACAAGAAATTCCAGGAGGGGAGGCAGAGAACCAGGGCATGGAAACTAGGAGGGGGGCACATCGGCAGAGAGATAAAGTTAGGATCCAGGACAGGCAAAGTCCCAGGACAGTGACACAGGGATGAGACTTCTGGGGAGAGGACGCCAAGAATTTAGGGAGACAAGAGAAAAATCTGGAGAGAGCCAAAGTCGTGAAGGGATTCCCAGCCTGGGTGAGGGGAGAGCCAGAGGTGGGTGGGAGGCAGGGATGGGGGGGGCCGGGGGCGCCTGTGGGAGAGAGAGGGGACAAGGCAGAGGAAGTGGAAAACTGGGGCACGGTGGGGAAGGGACGAGAGCACACGCTGGCGTGTGTGAGTTGTGGGGTGTTGGAAGTTGGTGTGTGTCACAGGCGCCAGGAGAGGATGTGAGAACAGCTTGTTCCACTGTTGCCGTGCTGGTGGGGGGAGTGCAGCAGGGGTTGAGGATGGGGCCTCAAGGAGGGCGGAGACAGAGTGTCTGGAAGGCTCTAGAAATTTTAGGAGATGTGGAAATGGCTGGCTCACCTCTTCTGGAAACAGATATATACCCGATTTGGAGAAAGTGGGTGGTGGGGTGGTGGGAGGGTCTGTGTCAGAGAAGCATCAAGTGTGAGCTCAGAAATGGTGAGGTCAGTCACGGGGAAACGGACAGGTGAGCCTGAAAGCCCCAGGCTCGGGGCCAGCCCTGTCAAGAGGCTGGGCTGCTTCTCAGATGCAGGCGGAGCTGGACCTAGATTTCCCACAAGAGGCTAGACCTTGGGATGCTCACATGGAATTTCGAGATCTGGAAAATAAGTCTGACTCGGAACCCGGGGTCAAAAGGCAAGTGTTTTGCCAGGGCAGCTGCAGAGCTGGGGCCGGGAGTTGATGACCCTCCCCAGCCAGGAGAGCCCTAGAGGCGGGCCTGGCCCAGGGCTGAGGTCAGTATCTTTCTAGGACACCTTCACCTCTCCAAGTCCCCACCAGGACGCAGGAGCTGCTTTCCCCTACAAACCACCAAGTCGACGATGGGTGGAGGGAGGCCTACTCTCACCCAGAGGGGGGGTGTGTGTGTGTGTGCATGCAAAATAAGCCACCGCTGGGGAGGGTGTGGCTTGGGGCGATAGCCCAGCCAAGGAAGCAGGGGTCCCTCCGTTCTGACTCTTGCTGCGGAGGACAGTCACCAAGCTCGAAATAACAGTTTTTTGGTTTTTTTTTTCCCCCTGTACAATCTCCAGATTTAGAAGGGTTGGCCATTAATTCTAAAAGCAACACAACTCCATGGGCTGCACTTCAGGCCTCTGAGGTAGAATCTTTTTTTATGGCCACACCCAAGGCATGTGGAAGTTCCTGGACCAGGGATTGAATCCAAGCTGTAGCTGCGAACTTCGCCATCCGGCAACGCTGGATCCTTTAACCACTGCACTGGGCCAGGGATTGAACCTGTGCCTCTGCAGCAACCTGAGCCGCTGCAATCTGAATTTTTTTTTTTTCTTCTTTTTAGGGCCGCACCCACGGCATATGGAGGTTCGCAGGCTGTATGTGTGTGTTGGGGGTGACGGCGTTTGGGACAAGGGGGACAGGAGGAGAGGGCTGACACTGGACACGCCCTCTTGTCAGGGACTCCAGGCAGCTGCTCAGCTAGTGAACACACAAACCACTTCTATGAAACATTTATTTCCTTTGAAACCTTCAGAAACATGCCAGAAAATCTCAAGACAGGGATGGGTGGGGTGGGTGAGTGGGGGGAGACAATAAGGAATAAAAAAATCCAAAGGAAACAAATCAACATGTGAAAGAAAAAAAACCCCTGCTCTGTCATTAACCATGAGATAGAACACCCAACTCAAATTAAATAGATTTGCTTTGCAGAAATCCTTAAAAAATAACAGAAAACAAAACCAAAAAAATCATAATTTACACTCGTCAACGTACATGATTAGGTCCCCAAAATGATTTGAATGATCTGAAGATATGAGGAGACAACTTAAAAAGGGGGGGGGATGAAGGAGGGGCAGGCAGGGGTTCGGGGCTGAGGAAGGGGGGTGGGGGCGTGGTCCTGGAGAACCCTTCTAAAAAGGGATCCGGAGAGGGGCGGAGACATCACAGTAGTTGGCCAGGGCTGAGGACTCGGCAGGGCCCCCCCGCAGCCCCCATCTCACACCACAGGTGAGGGAGAGCAGAAGGCAGAGCCGAGGGCCCTTCTCCGGGATCACAGGGCTGCCGAGGGGCCGGAGGTTGGTCGCAGGGAGGAGGCAGGCAGGTGTCCGTTCCTCTGGTTCCCCAGATGCCCTCGTCCTGTGGGCTCCCCAGAGCCTCCTTCCCTGAGGCTTCTGGCCCCAGAGAAAAGGTGGTGGCGGGGTCTCTGGACAGGGCTGGGCCACCGGTGCTGGCCCCCGCTGGAGTGTGCTGCTCTGAGCTAGGCCTCCTGCCCGCTCCCCCTGCCTCTGACCCTCTGAGTTCCCCCTGCTGAGCCTGGCCCACGAGGGACACGCCTGGATCCTCAGCTTGAGGTTGGGGGAATCCACAGATTGTGGCCATACAGACTTGTTCTGGCGCAACTCTACATGAAAAAATAAATATATATATATATATTTTTTTGTTTGTTTGTTTTTAAAGGAAAAAAAGAAACTCTGTTTCCTGGGTGAACAGCGTAGTACCACACCGGCTTGGCTGCCTGGCAAGCTGCCCCTTATTGCCTGTAGAGACTCGGCGTCTTGTGGGGGTTCCCCAGGGAGCACAGTGAGGGTGTCCGATGTCGCCGCTGCCGTGGGGCCTGGAGGATGGGCCGAGGGACTTGCAAAGGGAGAGCGGAAGCGGAGAAGAGATGAAGGCTGTTTCTCTCGGGCCCTGACCTGAGGGTCCCGTGGAGCCCCTCTTGGTGCCTGGAAGAGGCCAGGGCTTGGGGAACTGGGTGGGCTGTGGCGGCTCTGTCGCTGGGCCTGGTCCGGTCAGTAGCTCGAAGGTGGAGGGGCCCAGGCGTTGTGGCCTCTGGAGGTCAAAGGACTGATAAAAAAAAGGCTGTAGAAATGGTCCCAAGTGTGCAAATAGCTTCCCCCTCAAAAAAACTGAGTCTGGATGCTGGGGTTTCCTCTCTCTGTCCTGGGACACCCCGCCCCCGCCCCCCCAAGAGAACAATTGAAACTCTAAGAAAGTGCTTCTGGTTGCTTTTTGGGAGGGGACTATGTCCATGCTTTTGGAGCCAGCGCACCAGGCCCGAAAGCCTGGGGCCGCTGCCGCGCTGGCCCGACCGCTCACTGATTTTTCATGCAGGGGTCTCGGCCCCACAAACCCAGACGCTGTCAGCTGTGGTGGGGAAAGCTGGTTTGTGACGTCCAGGAGCTGTGGGGCCTGGAGACGCGCTCCTGCCCTCCACTCCGTTCCTGCAGCTTCCGTCGGGCTGGCTCCTGGGAAGAGGCCGCCTGGGGATGGGAGGACAGGCCCCGGGCAGAGTGGGCCTGGCCCAGCCCCCAGGGCCCACAGACGGGCAGCTCGGTGGGAGGCTGCAGACAGGTCGCCCTCGCTGGGGCTCCAGGGCTGCGGGCAGACCCCGGCTCCCAGCCCCAGCCCCGGGGAGGCCTCTCTCGGGTGCCACCGCCGCCGCCCTGGGTGTCCGTGTCCACCGGGGGGCGCTGGGGCCCGGGCTGGCGGGTCCGCTGGAGGCCGGGCTGAGGGAGAGGAGCGCAGGAGCCCTCGGCCTGCCCAGGCGGAGGGCCGGGGGTGGCGGCCTCGCCCCCTCAGAGTTCTTTCTTTTCCCTGCAGAAGATCTCGGCGAACTTGCGCAGCTGCTCGCTGGCGGCCTGTGACTCCTCCTGCAACCGCTGGTTGTTCTGCCGCAGGCTGGCCACCTCGGACTGCAGCACTGCCTTGTCCTGCTTCTCCTGCGGGGCAGGGGCTGGGCGTCAGCGGGGCGCACGGCGAGTGGCTCCCAGGGCCCCGGGAGCCCTGCTCGGCTGTGCTTCAGAGCCTGGCTGCCAGGGTTCAAGTCCCAGCTCTGCTTCTCGACAACTGAGTGACACGGGCCAGTCACTTCACCTCCCTGGGCTCCGTTGCCTCGGCTTTTAAAGGGGGTGTTGAGAGGGTTCCCTGAGGCCCCGTGCGCTGAGCGCAGAACACAGCCTGACGTGGAGGGACACCGTCACCAACATCACCGTAATTACGGTCACCCTGCTTGTCCTCACAGCCACCCAAGGGTGGGGGACTGGGAGGTGGATGCAGTGCTGCCTATGTGGGCTTTGCTGCCTCTCCTGAGACGCCTTTGGGGGACAAGGCAGCGGTGTTGAGGCAGTGACCTGTGTGAGGTCATGCAGCGTTAGGTGGGATTTGAACCTGGGCCCCTATAATTCCTGTGCTCGAGACTTCCAAGTAACACTCTGCTACCTTTTTTTTTGTCTTTTTGCCTCTTCTAGGGCCGCTTCCCACGGCATTTGGAGGTTCCCAGGCTAGGGGTCGAATTGGAGCTGCAGCCACCGGCCCATGCCAGAGCCACAGCAATGCGGGATCCGAGCCACGTCTGCAACCTACACCACAGCTCATGGCAACGCCAGATCCTTAACCCACTGAGCAAGGCCAGGGATCGAACCCACAACCTCATGGTTCCTAGTCGGATTCGTTAACCACTGTGCCAAGACGGGAACTCCACACTCTGCTACCTTTTGACCTTTCACCCACCCACAAGTATACAAAACAGCAAACGAGTCTCTTCCACACCCTGGAGATAAGTCCAAGGAACAATCTGGAATGCCGGCTAGATAACCCTCTGGCCCACGGCTGTTAACATTTTTTAGGGATGACATGTTTTTAGGAAAACAGTTCTGCAGCTTGCATAGTTTTCTACTCAAGTTATTGGACTTTTTTGTTAGTAAATATACAGATTTCTGTTACTGCTTTAATTGGCTGCAGAATATTCCGCCACAGGGCTGTCCTGTCATTTACAGAACCATTCGCCTGTTGACGCTGCTGCACTGGCTCCAATTCTTTATCGCTGGCAGTGCAGCAGTGACCATCCTTGCTCATGGGTCTCTCTGCGTCCGTGCTTGAAATTCTGTTGGACAAGCTCCCACAGTGAAACTGCTGGGTTGACGAGGTACACAATTATGGTCTTGATAAACACTGTCCTAAAAGGCGAGGCCGGTATACTCTCCCTCCAAGACTGTATGTGGGTTTCTCTGTGTGCTTACCAGCCTTTTTCTGTGTGTGTGTGTGTGGAAGTTCCCAGGCCAGGGATCGAATCCGCACCACAGCAGAGACCCCAGCCACTGTGGTGACAGTGCCAAGTTCCTAACTCACTGCACCACAAGAGAACTCCGCTACTGTCACTTTTTACTCTTCAGCCACGACTGCATTTAGAGCTGGGCAGCCTCCTTTAGGACAGATGGGGTGGGGTTGGGGGCGGGGACAGGTGCCTCTGGCGGAAAGTTCTCGATTGTGATAGGGAGGCTGTGCCACGTGAGGCGGCTGCCTGGCGGCCTTACCTTCTGGAGGTCCGTGTGCAGCTGTTTGAGCATCACTTCCAGCTGGTACACCTTGCCTGTCAGATCCAGGGGTGGTTCCTCACTGGAAAGACGGGGGACAGGGTCAGGCTCGATGCCCAGAAGGCTTTGGGGAGGGCTCTTCACCCAGAGCCGCGAGGAACTCAGGGGACAGGCCTCTCTTGTCCCTGAGGCTCTGGGGAGTCCTTTCCCTGCTTGGAGTCCCAAGGCGGGCCTGGGAGAAGGCCACACTCCACCTGGCGAGGGGACATGGTGGATGTGGGATGCGGGCCGTGGGAGCACCATGCCTGGCGTGTCTCCAGCCCTTCCGAGACAGACCACGTGTGTGCTCTTGGGGGAAACTCCTCCCATGTGGCACAGCACAAAGAACTCTCCCCACCACATCCACTGAGCGCCCAGGAGGCCTGAGAAACACTGTTCCAGCCTAAGGGGCATGCAAGTGGGCAAACGAACAGAAGGGCCTGCCTCTGGACTGGGCTAATAACCATACTGACCATGAGGGCAGCCTCCCTGTTACCGAGAGCCCCCCGTGCCAGGTGGGGTCTCAGTCTAACAGAGCATCCGGCCCAATGGACAGAGTGGAGAGCCAGGCTGAGGCAGGTTCGCTGCACCGGGGGGACCCCAACCCGTGGCTCCTCCTCTGTGCCCAGCCCTGGGCCCTCCTGGCCCCTGCGGAGGAGAGCGGGCAGCCCCTTCCTGCAGAAGGCTCCATTGCGGGGACACACACGCCTGGTGGGTGCTGGGAAGGGGTGTGGGCTGCAGCAGGCAGGGAGGAGGAGTGTCTTGACCCAAGAAGGAGAGGACTTGGCTCCCCCAACTCCCCACCCCTCCCCTCCCTGCACGGTGCTGTCTTGGGGAGCTACAGGGGCAGGCAGGAGGCAGGCGGGAGAGGTTATCTGCGCAGGGGCCAAAGGAGTCCAGGAGCAGTGTGCCCGGAGGTGCTGCCACCTCCACACCTGCCCTGTTCCCACTCTCACTGCAGCGCCCCGTCTGCCACTGCCTGGTTCTGCTATTCACATATTACGGTGGGGCCGCATTTTCGGTGGAGGGAGGCTGAGTTCTAAAGCCAGTGTGTGAAGCAAAAAACAAGGAGAGTCAAAATCACCCTCGAAAATCACTTGAGCTGTGAATAAAGTACAGGGCACGACTGCTGTATATATAACCCTGCACGGTGAAGTGTGCAGCTGAGTGTGAAATGCACTATTTAAATCCGCGGACATGCAAACACGCCATTTCCATCCTCTCTCCCTCTTTGTAATTCTATTTTCTGCCAAGCCAGTGCAGTCAAATATGCTGCACTAAACGTGAGATGACAAATGGGAGATGTCTGCCTCCCTGTCCTCCCCTCCCCCAGCCCAAGCCTGGGAGGGCAGGGCTTGGGCCTCAGTCCCAGCTGGGTCCTGAGACGCCCAGCCTGGGAAGATGTGACAGGAAAGTATCAGGGGAACAGGTGCGTAATTTCGGAAGAGCAGCAGAGGAGACCCAGGAGCAGACAGAGGGGCGGGAGCCAGGGGCAGACGGGAGGCAGAGAGCGGGGGAGGCTGGGGGCTCTACGGCGTGCTTCTCAAAGATGGCAGTGAAGCAACCCTGAGAGTGTAAGTCACTGTCGTCTCCACCTGACCAAGACGGTGGGGCCGACCTTGACTTGGTCCCTGCTGGGCCCCAGCAAGCCTGTTAGGTGAGGGGGTGGCTGCTGCACCAGTACTGCCGGGTGGGGCGGAGGAACCTCACCTCATGGTAGGGGTGGTCCTGGGGGTCAGGGGCCCCCTCTCCAGGCTCAGGTGGCTGTGGACGGGACTGTGTGCAGGCGGGATGTCTGGGCTCAGAGCTGGGTCGTTGAGAGAGAAGAGTGACACGGCTCGTTGCACTGGCGAAGAGAGGGCGCAGGGCGTCAGCGGGGCTCAGGGCCCCTCCTCGTGCTCCCCTCCCCCCGCCAACCTCCAGGACATGCTCAACCATGCTCGCTTGGTTAGATCACACGGGCACTGAGGGTGGATTCTTGTCAAAAAAACCACACCGAATCAGGACACAGACAACAGTATCCCATCCTGCTTCTAAGCAAGCCTCCGGACCTCACGACCAGTTCATACAGAACCCAAGGGACAGAGAAAGACGTTAGACACAGTGTGGACAAGTAGGCACCAAAATTCGGCAGAAATGACCTGCTTTTGCAATACATGAAATCATGGGGGGTCACGGCCAGAAGTGGTTGGGGCTGATGCTGGGGGGACATGAGGGGTTCATCACATCCTAGTTTCAAGAATGTCTGTGACGTTTCGAAAGCAAAAAGATAAAAGATAAAAGCAGAGCAGAGAAAATCATGCACGCTGAAGAGAGGAACTACATCGGGGCGGGGGGGCTGCTGGTTCAAGCAAACATTCCCGGGTCCCACCCCAGACACGTGACGGCCTCTGGAGGAGGAGCCCGAGCGCCTCATTTTCAAGTAGGTTAGGTGACCCTTCTGGCAAGAACAGGTGACAGCCTGGATGCATGCAAAAAGCAGCCAGCCCAGAGAGCCCTACGACAGAGAGACAACGGAATGCGCCGAACAGCCAGGCAGTGGGGCCGCGTGTGCTGGCCCCAGTGTGGAGAGGCACTGCCACCTGGCAAAGGCGGCCCCTTTCTCTCTCTGGGCTCTGAGAACAGCACAGTGAAAACCCCAATGCCCTTCCCCCGGTTCCACCCGCTCCGTGTCCCTGTCCCCCTTCTCTGCAGATGTTATCCCTTGGCCGCTGGGGAGTAAACCGCCAGCATCCCGGGCTTCACCTCTTTGCACCTGGCTACGCATTTCCGAATCACAGGACCATCTGTTCCTGTGTCATCACTGGAACGCCACACTTCGAATCGTCACACTTAGGGAATTTAACATTTATACCATATTATGTCTAACGGTTACCTTGAGAGTTCCCCAATTCTCTAAATAACATCCGTGATAGCTGTTATTGTCTATCTTGGATTTAATATGTATTCTCTTAGAAAATACTTTCATGGAGTTCCCGTCGTGGCACAGTGGTTAACAAATCCGACTAGGAACCATGAGGTTGCGGGTTCAATCCCTGCCCTTGCTCAGTGGGTTAACGATCCGGCGTTGCCGTGAGCTGTGGTGTAGGTTGCAGACACGGCTCGGATCCTGCATTGCTGTGGCTCTGGTGTAGGCCGACAGCTACAGCTCCGATTAGACTCCTAGCCTGGGAACCTCCATATGCCGCGGGAGTGGCCCAAGAAATGGCAAAAAAAAAAAAAAAAAAGAAAAAAAAAGAAAATACTTTCATATAAACAGTTTCAAACAGGCCCCAAAGAAGAGAAAAGAGCATCAGGGGTGCTCATGAACCCAACCCCGGTTTCAACAATTGTCATCGTACTCGGATTCCGTCGCCTGCCCTCTCTCGGTTTTTATCCCCCACCCTTTACTTTTTAAAACTGCTTATTGTGGTTTAACTGACGCAAAACCAATCAGGCAGGTCTGGTGAGGAGCGGCCACTCTGGCTGGGTGACTCTGTGGCAGCCGAACCTCAGTGGCCTTGTCTGTAAGCGGGATCCTGATACATCCCTCAGACTGAGACCAGAGGGACCATGTTTGTGAAGAGGTGACATGTGGCTCCCAGTAGATGTTCCATAATGTCACTGTGGCTGCAGAGTCACCTCCTTCAGGAAGCCCCCTCCCCCACCGAGCTCATCAGGCCTCTGGAAGGTCAAGTGCATTGGGCCACTACCTGGCAGCAGTTCCCCAGTGGTTCCAGCGCCTAAGGCTGGGGTAGCCCTGAGTCCAGGCTACCTTCACCCCTGGGCCAGGGGAGGTGCAGGACAGGGTGGAAGCAATGAATGGAAGGAAGTGAGGAAGGCGGCTTTCTCCTGGGCCACGTGCCAGATGTGAACTGGCTCAAACATGGAAATCAGGACGTGTACTGGGTGGGTCTGGTTTAACAGATCCTGCTCTGTGACAGACCCATGCTGGGCGCCCAGTGGTGACTGAAACAGCCCCGGGTCATGCCTGGAGACACTCTTCATCAGACAGAAGGGGCACAGGCTGTGGCAGCCCAGGGGAGGTGCCTGGTCCAGACTAAGGGATATCAGGGAGGGCTTCCTAGAGGAGGGACAGCAACGCTGTGGCCTAAAAGATGAAACACGAGCCAGAAGAATATGTTTGTGTCTGTTAGGGTTTCACAGCGGAGGAAACTGAGGCTCTGATGGGCAAAGCCATATGCGTGAGGTCACATGGGAAGCAAAGGGCAGAGACTGCCAGCTGTGCTTCATGATGAGTTTTCCTCTTCTAACGGCACACCCGGAATTTCGGCCGCACACATGGCCTCAGTCCCCAGCCTTCCCGTCGCAAGGTGTGGCTGTGGCACTCTGGCCAATGGGAAGGAGGGTAGGAGGAGCGTGAGGCTTTGGGAAACGTCCAGTCCGCAAAGGGAGGGGATGTGTCCCTCTCTCTCCTGCTGGCCGGAGCTGGACATGACGGCCAGAGCTCCCGCAGCCTGCGAGCACGGCCCCTGGGAACGGCCCAGCAGAGGCGGTAGGAGCTGCGCCCTAAGGAGTTTGCGGAAGTGCTGCATCAGCCCCTGACTGCCCACCCCAGGAATGTTCATCTGCATAAAACTTTAAGTCACTGCTAATTTGGCTTTCCTGCCACTCACAGCCAAAGCACGGCTAAGTTCACTGTGGATTACTACTGAGCAGTGGTAACAGTATCAGGTGCTGTCTGTGGAGGGCTTGTTCTGTTACACGCAGCCTCCCCGTGGCCTCAGGCAGGGGCACAGTCACATCCCTGTTTTGTAGACAAGGTACCTGGGGGGCTCCGAGAGATGAGGACACCTGCCCGGACTGCACAGTAAGCGAGTGGCAGGACACGATGGGGACCCTGCCTCCCGATTCTGGAGGCCGAATGTGTCCCCCTTCAAAGCCCCCAGGCCCTCTGGGGATCCTTCCAGAAGAGAGATGGGAGTGGGACCTGGTGGGGTTGGGTGGGAGGCACCTACCTTCGTACGCCTTGGCTGCGTTGACCAGGCTGGACCACTCGAGGCCGGCAGCCGTGTCCGGCAGCGGCATCATGCCTGGGTCCAGGCGCCGCAGCGGCCGGTCCCGCCCATCGGCCAGTGAGAGCTCGGAGGTGGAGATGGTGGCTGTGTGGGGAGAGCGCAGAAGGGAGACGGGTGAGAGCCATGATGTGGGAGAAGCAGAGAAGCGAACACATCATGTTATACTTTATATCTAACTACGTACCACAATCTACTTGAGTAAACACATTATATTTATTAGATGATAAATGCCATGGAAAACATCCAGCAGGGTAACGGGGTGGGAGTGTCAGATATTTACGGGGGTACAATTTTAAACAGGATGCTAGGAGGCCTCACTGAGAAGACGGCCTTTGCACAAAGCTCTGAAGGGGGGAAGAGGAGGGGTACACCTGAGGGAGAGCACTCTGGGCGATGAAACAGCCAGTGAAAAATCCCCAAGGTGGGGATGTGCCTGTTGGCATAGGGACACTGAGGTGGCGCTGAGGCAGGGGGAGGAAGAGTAGTGGGAGGTGAAGTCACAAAGGTGAGAGGGCTGGATGGACATCCTGGGGCCTGTGGGCCACGACGAGAACTCTCTTCCCCTGGTGAGGTGGAGCCTTAGGAGGGCTCGGAGCGGGAGGGTGTGACCTGTCGCAGGTATTCACAGGGTCCCTGTGGCTTTGTTGGAGGGACAGTGTGTGGGGGGGCAGGGATGAGGGTGGCAGTGAGGAGGCGGTCATGATGGGCCAGGAGAAGAGGGTGGACAGGACCAGGTGGGGCTGGAGGGACAAAGGGATGGATCCTGGATCAACTCTGCAGATGGGGCCAGAGCACTTCCTGTGAATGAATGTGGGCTGAGCTGGAGAGAAGGGTCCAGGATGACCTCATGACCTTGGAGCTGGCACTGAGATGGGGAAGGCTGGGGGTCAGATGAGAAGTCAGGCGCGACGTGGGTCTTCAGTGCAGAGGGGTTGTCTGGATGTGGCAGGGTCACTGTGGGGAGACCTGGTGGGTTCAGGTCTGACACCCTGGGCAGAGACCCTCAGGGAGCTGGAAGTGGGGGGCAGCGCAGGTGTCACACGGGCAGCTACATTTGTGGCAGAGTCCCCTGTGCCAGGCTTAGGCCCTGGGCTTCAGCTCGCTGACACCCCACAGCCCCTCAAGGGGAGGGGACAGTGACAGTGAGGCACAGAGATCAGGAGTGACTCAGGCAGGAAAGGCGGGGCCTGTGAACCGGGCACCATGCTGGGTGGGATCATCCCATAGGCCCCACCTCGGCTTTCCCAGTAGGGAGGTGCTCTTGTGACCCCGTGTCACTGTCATGGGCAGCCAGGGCTCGAGTGGGAGTTGCCTTGCCTGCCTGTACTCTTGCGGGTGGTGGCTCTGAGATTTGAGAGGCAGGGGCTGAAGCTGGCCCCGCCCTACGCCCAGCCCCCAGGACTTGTGTTTAAACCCTGTTCATAGCCCTCTTTAACCCTGCTCTCTAGTCCAGAGGCACAAACCTGATTTACGACAGATTAAAATGCTCCTGGCGAGAGACCACTAACAAAACTAAATAAACAGCTATGTTTTTTCAGTGCTTACTGTGTATCAGGCATTGAGCTCAGTGTTTTCCACGTATTAACTTGATTATCTGATGAATCCAGTGAGGTGGACACTATTTCTGCTCACATTTTAGAGGCACAGAGTTCAGGACATGGGCCACACCCTCGGGCCATCCAGCTCTCGGGACGCGTGGTGCCAGTGAGCGTGTGCCAAATGAACGGATGCTCAGGGGAACGAATGAGGGCAGGAAGGACGCTGAGCCCTTGGCCTCCATGCTCCCAGCGTCTCATTGTGCAGCTGGTGGTGGCCGCGGGAGCAGCTGCCACTGCCAAGCAAGCAATCAGCGGGTGCTGCTGTGAGAGGCTCTTTGGCATGGAGGGCCCTTCATCAGTGAAGGCCAGACCCCGGCCAATGGCACCACTTCAGGTCCAATGTGGCCTGGGAAGGGCTCTCGAGCAGGTGTGGGGAGGGGGAGAGGCCCGGGGGCCATGGCCACGCTGAGGCCAGAAGGGACTCTCTTTGGTTCAGGGTGACGGGGAGTGAGAAAGGCAGAGGTGTGAGCATGTGTTCCGTGAGACAGAGGACCCTGGGCTGCGGTCATCACAGTGACCCAGATACCTCCCGGCCCTGTTTTAAGGGAGTCCCCGTCCAACAGGGGTGACTGACCCATTCCCCACAGTGACGGCCTGGGGTGAGTGGGGCTGTGATGGGGAAACAGAAGGCAGAGTGGCAGCAGGGACAGGAGCAGGCCCAGGGGAGGTGTGTGATTCAGGCTGGTTGGGGAGGGAGGACTTCCTGGAGGCAGCAGCATCTGAGTTGAGACTGAAAGGATGAGGCAGAGCTAGTCAGAGGCATTCTGTCTTTTTTTTTTGTCTTTTTGCCTTTTCTAGGGCCGCTCCCACGGCACATGGAGGTTCCCAGGCTAGAGGTCTAATCGGAGCTGTAGCCACCGGCCTACACCAAAGCCACAGCAACATGGGATCCAAGCAGTGTCTGCGACCTACACCACAGCTCACAGCAATGCTGGATCTTTAATCCACTGAACAAGGACAGGGATTGAACCCACAACCTCATGGTTCCTAGTCGGATTCATTAACCACTGAGCCACGATGGGGACTCCCATTCTGTCTGTCTTGTCTGGGTCTGTGATTCCCATGCAGGCCACCTCTGCCCTGGCCCCTCCCTCGTCTTCCCCTCATGACATGTCAGATGCCTATGTGCCAGGCCCTGCCTTTGGCACAGTCAGGGCAGTACAGACCAGAGGCGGGGGAAGGAGACACAGAGGGGAGCTTAGTGAAGCAAAGCAACTGCCATGAAACTGCCCCCACAGGGCGGGGGTGCTCTGATGTGCTCTCCGCTGCTGCCCAGTACCTAGAGCAGAGCCTGGCCCGGAGCAGGGCTCAAGAAACAGCCGTGGGATGACAGCAATGGGGGACGCAGGTGCTCTGGAGCTTAGGACGGGAGAGGTGAGCCAGCCTGGAGCTAAGGGAACCTCTGGGGAACTGGAGCAATAACTGAGCAAAGCCCTGCAGAAGGAGCAGGAGTTAGTTACCAGGAACAGGGCTAGGGGAAGAGCACGGCTGGCAAAGGGAACAGCCACATGGAACGACCTGAGGAGGGAGAGTGGTGGAACCTCAGCCATTCAGGGAGGCGGCCGTGACATAGAGGGACTGAGGTAGGGCGGAAGCCCCCTAACAACAGGGCAAGGGGTATGGCCTCAGACACTAGGTAATGGGGGGCCATGGAAGGATTTTAAGGGGGGAGGTAGAACCCCTCAAAAAGTCCCAGAGTCTCCTCCACCACACCCCCTGCAGTGTCCATGAGGCTCCATCTCAATGACAGGGGCACAGCCCCTCAGTGGGAGCCCCTGGGGTAGACACATCCCTGAAGTCAAGATTTATTGGGATTTGAGAAAATACTATGGTCTCTACAGAAAGATCAGCTACACCTGCTATTCAACACACCCGCCTCCGGCGACCAAGCAACTGCCCGTTTGCACCAAGTGGGGTAAAGAAGGGCCCTGAAGAGCCTCCCGCCAGTTCAGGCTGGGCACTGCGGCCCAGGGAGCTTGGCCCAAACTCCGACATTGCTGTTCAGTTTTAGAGCCTTTGGGTTGCGGATAAGGGATTTCAGCGTGGACTGCAGGCACGGCCAAGCCCAGCCGTGTGCAAGCACCACCTTCAGCCAACATGTGCTGGATTAACAGAGGGATGCGTGGGTCATACCCTCCCTGCCAGAGCTGGCAGACCTGGGCCAGGTCAGGGACACGCATAAATATCCACGAGACAGCCTGCCTGGGACAGGACCTGGGAGCTGGGGTTGCGATCCTTGGGGCCCTCGTGATGAGCCCTCTAGTCCAGAGGCACCTGGAGAGGCCTAACGTCCTAACGTCCTCCCTCTGGTCTCAGATGGCCCCACGCCTTGGGCAATCCCGACTCCAAGGTGACCCCCAGTACTGGCCAGCAACCGCTTGCTCCGTGGGTGACACCCGGGCTCAACTATCAGGGGCCCTTAAAGCTCCACACACTTCGTCCCCTCCCTGGGCTGACTCTGACCACCCCTGCCCCCCGCAGCCCTGGCGCCCAGACTCACGTTTCTTCTCTGGGAAGCCGTTGCCGGCAGGGGCGGCGGCGGCGGCAGGGCCGGTGCTGGAGCCGCCGGGCGGGTGGGGGTGCTGGTGCTGGCGGCGGGCGGGCAGCGTGCTGGAGGGGAAGGCGCAGGTGCTGGTGAAGAGCACGTCACTGGGCAGGCCCGGCTCCAGGCTGGCAGGATTGGCGAAGCTGGGCTCCCGACGCCCGCTGCACAGACTCTCGTCCGACAGCGTCCTCTGCAGGCTCTTCTGTGGTGACTGCTGCCAAGACAGGGGTGGCGGTGGGATGCCGGGTGTGGTCATGGGCAGGACCACGGTCACTGTCCTCAGAAGTCCCTTCCCACCCTGGACGTCTGTGGTTCTTACTCACCCAGCATCTATTTCTGCCCCCTTCCTGGTCCACACACCCTGATTTGCCCCCCAGGGATTCCTCTTCCCCCACTTTTCGCCCACCTGGTCCGGGAGGGCTGAGCCCACCCTCCTGCGCCATGAAGGTCAAGGAAGGAGACCCGAGCTGGAGCCCTGAGAGCCGGTCACCGGTGGGGACCACCCGGGACAGAGAGCTGGCGTCCCCCAGGGCTCAGGCTCGTGGGAGAGAACCCTTGGGAGACCTGGCCGCCCAGGTCCCCACAAGGGAGCGCCTGCCTGAGTACGGCCCACTAGGGAAGGCAGGGACCAGGGGCCAGAGAAGTTGCAGAGGTGGCAGGGGCTAAGGATGCCCACTGCCTTGGCCCCCCCACCTGGGGTCACAGGAGCCTGAGTGCTCCTGGGGCACTGCTTCCACCCTGGGCTCAGGACCCAAGAGCCGGTTAAGAGCATTCCTTGCCAGTCACAGGGGTACTGGTGCCCGTGAGGCTGGCTCACACTGCGATGCCGCTCACAGCTTTGGAGCCACAGACACCCAAGCTGGCTGGCAGATGCCTGGGTGGAGGCCGCCGGCGGGAAGGGGCTGGGCTGAGGGCCGGGGGCTGTGCTTCCGCCTCACTGGCCTCGCCCTGCCCCCACCTGATTCTGTGTGTGTGTGTGTGTGAGAGAGTGAGTGTGCAGGGGGTGGAGGCAGCCTCTACGCACGCCGGCGTCTCTCTCCTGCTCGGGCGGCAGGTTGTCCATGATGATGAGCTTCTTCAGGTCGTCCTCGATGGTGGACTTGTAGTTCTTCCGCGGGGAGCGGAGGTCTCGGAGGGAGGCCCTCAGCCTCGGCTGACCAAAGACGTTTTTCGTGTTGCTGTCCACCTGCCTGGAACAAGAGGGTCAGGGTCAGAGGGGTCTCAGAGGGCTCAGGCCTCTCCTCAGAGCTGTCTGGACTTTTTTTTTTTCCTTCTGAGGGCCACACCTGTGGTGTATGGAGGTTCCCAGGCTAGAGATCAAATTGGAGCTACAGCTGCCGGCCTACACCTCAGCCGCAGCCACAGCAACGCAGGATCTGAGCTGCGTCTGCAACCCACACCACAGCTCAGGGCAACGCCAGATTCTTAGCCCACTGAGTGAGGCCAGGGATCGAACCTGTATCCTCATGGACACTATGTCGGGTTCTTAACCCTCTGAGCCACAACAGGAACTCCAAAGGTGTCCTGACTTAAGAAAGCTGGCCGCCACTGGGTGAGTGACCGCAGCTTGTCTACCTCACCTGGTGAAAGTGGGACAGAGGTTTCTCTGTCCACCCACTCCTCCCACAGGCTTTCCCTGGGAACTTGCCCTGGGCCCTGTGCATCCTTGGCAGGGGTTGGGGGTGACATGCAGCGGTGACCACGGAGCAGACTCCAGTCAGGAAGACTGACGAGGAAGGAACGAACACAGAGAAAAAGACCACAGTGTGAGGGAGAGAGGTGTTTGGGAGAAAGATAAAGCCGGGTAAAGGGACAGGGATCTATGGGGATGGTGGATGGCTTTTCTGAGGGGAGGACATCTCTGCAGAAACTTGGAAGGAGGCAGGAGTCCAGCCACCAGGCAGAGGGAACAGCTAGTGCTGGGCTGTGAGGTGGGAACAAGGCTGGTGAGTTTACAGGGGTGGGGTGGGGGTAGGGCAGGGCGTAGAAGGTAAGACCTGGGGTGGGGCTGTAAGGTGTCTGCACTTCCTCTGAGCCTCAGAGGGGATCTGGGTTGCATCTGGGGAGTCTCTGATCTGGCGAGGGCTAGGTTCCCATCTGGGTTTTAATGGGTCCCAGACAGAAAAGTGACCCTTGTGGAAGAGGGCACAAAAGTAGGAGCAGGGAGACAGTGAGGAAGCTCCTGCAGTTGCCCAGGTGGGAGAGGAGAGTGACCCAGACCAGGGGTGGGTCCTACAGAGGGAGAATCCCCGAGGGAACGGTCCCTACGGACAAGAGCCGGGCCGCAGGCAGCAGGCCTCTGAGCTGGGTGCCTCGGCCTGGCACCATCTCTCTCTGGCTTCTTCATCCACCCCATGGGGTAAGAGAGCGTGTATCATGGGGCAGCTGGGACGATCCAGAGAGGAAGAAGCTGCATGTTGAGCAGGGCCTGGAGCCCCCCCTGACTGCTCCCGTCTCGCTTCTCTACTGGGCCTCCTGTTCCACAAGCTGGTTTGTGAGCCAGCTCACCCTCCTCTTCAGCATTCCCAAAGCTGACCCAGAACTGCCTTCCAGAGCACCCTGTGGTCTACAAGTCACTGAGGCATAGTCTGGGTTAAAAGCCGGAGTTCTGGAGGCAGACAGGCCTGGGTCTGCGTGCAGACTCTGCCTGTTCCTGCTGTGGGACGCTGGGCCCATCACACCACCTCTCTGTTCCTCAGTGTGCTCATCTGGAAAACATGCTGACCTCACAGCATTTTTTTTTAACAGCTGCCCCTGCGTTAAAATGGGGCATATGGAAGTTCCTAGGCTTGAAGGTGAATCAGAGCGGCAGCTATGCCACAGCCACAGCCACACCAGATCCGAGCTGTATCTGCGATCTATGCCCCAGCTTGCAGCAACCCACTGCCAGAGATAAACCTGCATCCTCATAGACACTATGTTGGGTTCTTAACCCGCTGAGCCACAATGGCAACTTCTGCATTTGAGGGTCTGCTGCAAAGTACTTAGCTAATACCTGACAGAACAGACGCTGGGGAAATGAGGGCAGCTCTTCTAACTCCACCTGAGGCTGCCGGACATGCTGGGCCGCAGTGCCCTCTCCTGCTGAGCCTTATCCCCCTCTGCTGCTCTGCAGGCTGTCACTCCACGGCTCTCTGGCCCTCCCCTGCCCAAGGCTGACTTCCAGGGCTCTGTTCACTCCACTCCTGGGACTTCCCCTGAGGTCTCCTCTTGCCTTCTGATTCTGGCGCAGCCTCTGGAATCAGGTCTTAAATCCCCAGTAAAGACCTCACCTGGGGCATTGCCATCTCCCAGGAAAGATGCACCAGGCACTACCCGCCATCCCGAGGGCTCTAGGCATGCAAATCTATGACATCTTTACAGGAGTCCTCCCCTGGAGTCGCTATTACCAGCACCTCCATACAGATGGGAAACCGAGGCACAGAGAGATCTGTAACTGTCCGAAGTCACACAGCCTGGCTGTGGAGTCAGGATTCCAGCCCAGGCCACTAGGCTGCAGGGTTCACAAGAGTCCCCCACCATGCTTGACTGTCATGTTTATATCACAGAGACGGCATATCAAAGATATATGTGGAACATAAGCACATTTGGGTTAATAATATGCTTTCATATGCAGAAAAAGAATTCTGGAAGAAATTACGTACAATAATTACCTCTGGGAAGTAGGAGTCGTATAGGAGGTGGAAAAATGAGACTTTTACTTTTCATCCGAAACCCACCCTTCTGAACTGTCTAAATTTATTTCACCCTAATCATGTGATATAATAACAATAATAAAACTAGTTTAAAAAGAGCTGACACCTAGACCTCATCATTTTATAACACAAGAAAGAAAAAGGGTCTTTGAACCCAGGAAGAAATAACATCTCCTGGGCTCCTGAGGGTACTGAAGTCTACATTTTTTCTCATTTTCTCAGCTGCCAGCCTTGGGATTTTAACAAAGGAAGGAAGGGAGAGTGGTTAGTTTTTTTCTTGTTAGGTCACATTCCTGCCCAGATGAGAATTCCAGGTCTAGGGTAATTCTGGCTCTGTCATTATTAGGGAAATGTGTTCTCTGGGCAAACAAAACGCTTTCTCTCCAAGAGGCAAACAGAAGGAGACACCCTCCCAGATACATGTTGCTCCCATGGGCGCTGCAAGGGGACTCACCTCTCCCTCTTTCCTTTAGATTTTGCCACTTCCCAGAATGCCCTGCATGAGGGAGAGCGAGACTCAGCGCAGGGCGCGCTTGCGGCCAGCAACCCGGGTGAGCGAGCAGGCCGGGCCTTCAGCTCGTCCACGCAATAAAGGGGCACCTTCTGCAAGGCCCCTGCTGGGAGGGCTGTAAAACAAGGGGCTGAAAACGTCAAAACGTGAGCGCTCACCACGCTAGGAGTTCCACCCCTGGGGGGTGTCCTTCGAAAAGGCCTGCACGAACCCAGGCGTGCCAGGCGTACCGGTATGCCCCGTGGGGTCCTGTTGACAGGGCAAACAGCATCGGCCAGCAGGGCAAGGGCGAGGCCACCCAGAATAATACCACCCAGCTGCCGAAGAGAAGTAGAGTCGACCCTCAAGACATGAGAAGAGGTTTGCCCGGATATGTCATGGGAATAAAGAAGGGATAGGTATGGCGTGAAATCTTTTTTTTTTTTTTTTTTTTTTTAATTTTAAATGGCCGCACCCATAGCACATGGAAACTCCCAGGCCAGGGATGGAATCTGAGCTGTAGCTGTGACCTACACCCTTTTGTACTAGTTTGGTTTTTATCCTATGCATGTTTCACCTTTCAAAACACAACACTGGACCTTTAACCTGCTGCACCACAGCAGGAACTCTGAGAAATCATTTTTATTTATTTACTTATGCATTGTCTTTTTAGGGCCACGCCCACAGCACATGGAGGTTCCCAGGCTAAGGGTCCAATCGGAGCTCCAGCTACTAGCCTACACCACAGGCACAGCAATGCTGGATCCTTAACCCACTGAGCAAGGCCAGGGCATACTAGTCAGGTTTGTCAACCACTGAGCCACGACAGGAACTCCTGAAAAATCATTTTTAGAACACAAAACTCACACACAGCTTAGCTTGGTATATTGAAGTTTACCAAAGTCTCAGCTCCTAATGCTGGGGACTTGCTTCCTAAAAATGTCCCTCACCACAGCCCATGAGGTCCGCCACAATCTGTGCTGCCCTGCCTCAGCCCTCATCTCTGCTCACACAGGCCTCCCAATGTTCCTTGAACATGCCAGGCATGTTCCTGCCTCAGGGCCTTTGCACTGGATGTTCTGTTTGCCTGGAGTGCCCCCCACCGCCCAGCATACACTGCCAATGGCAGGTTCTATCCAGCCAGCTTCGCTCAGCCGTCTTCTTCTCAGAGGCCTCTCCTGACTACTAGACCTTCTGGGCCCCCTCCCAGCCCAGGTGCGCTCCATCGCACCATCCCATGCTACTTCTGCACTGTCCCCATCTCGGGGTGATCTGTCGTGTGTGCTTGTGCAGGTGGGCCCACTGTCTTCTGCGTCGAGTGTCGGGAACAAGGCCAGCCACACTGCAGGCCCTCACAGCTATTCACTAAATGTGTATCTCTTGGAACCAACCTTCCTTCCAACCAACCAGCCAAACTCCCTACCCAGCTTCTTCCTTCCTTTCAACCTTCCTCACCCTCTTCCTTCCTTTTCCAACAGGCTTAAAGACTTTTATAAACAGGAGTTCCCGTCGTGGCGCAGTGGTTAACAAATCCGACTAGGAACCATGAGGTTGCGGGTTCGGTCCCTGCCCTTGCTCACTGGGTTAACGATCCGGCATTGCCGTGAGCTGTGGTGTAAGTCACAGACACGGCTTGGATCCTGTGTTGCTGTGGCTCTGGTGTAGGCCGGTGGCTGCAGCTCCGATTAGACCCCTAGCCTGGGAACCTCCATATGCTGCGGGAGTGGCCCAAT
Source organism: Phacochoerus africanus (assembly GCF_016906955.1). Classification (NCBI taxonomy): domain Eukaryota; kingdom Metazoa; phylum Chordata; class Mammalia; order Artiodactyla; family Suidae; genus Phacochoerus; species Phacochoerus africanus. The sequence continues at coordinate 47,155,889 of NC_062551.1, read as the reverse complement.
AAATGGCATAAAGACAAAAAAAAAAAAAAGATTTTCATAAAAAGGAAAAAGTACAGGGATACTTTAAAAAGTCAAGCCAGAGGAACATGCGTATTCCTTCCCTACTTTGGGTTTGGGTTCATTTGCTAAAAACTGCCTTCCCAGCTCCCAGGAGCCCCCAGTTCTCTGGTGGGGCCCTCCTAATTCTACAGCAGTAGACAGGCTGGAAGAAATCTTGTTAGAACTTTCTCTCCTGGCCCTCACCTCCCTACCTCACTGCAGGTTCCACAAGGCCTGACACTGTTGGTGGGCTGCTGTGACATGTCCAAAGGGAAAAAATAAGCTGAAATTCAGTTTGCAGAGTCAAATCGATCATTTTTTTCCCCTTATTCGCTTTCTTCTGAAAGAATTTTCCAATGTATTATCTTTTTTTTTGGCTGCACCCATGGCATGTGGAAGTTCTCTGGCCAGGGACTGAATCCGAGCTGCAGCTGCAACCTATACCACAGCTGCAGCAATGCCAGATCCTTAACCCACTGTGCTGGGCCAGAGATCAAACCTGCACCTCAGCAGTGACCTGAGCTGCTGCTCAGACAATGCCAGATCCTTAACCTGCTGTGCTGCAGCAGGAACTCCCCAATGTATTTTCTCTGTTTTTTTTTTTTTTTTTTTTTTTTTTGGCCACGCCTGGGGCATGTAGAAGTTCCTGGGCTAGGGACTGAAGAGCTGCCACAGAAGCTGCTGCAGCGACAACACTGGATCCTTAACCTGGCGCAACATAGGAGAACTCCTCAATGTATTTTCTTTTTTTTTCCTTTTTTCTTTTTTGCTTTTTAGGGCCACACCCTCAGTGTAAGGAAGTTCTTAGGCTAGAGGTCAAATTGCAGCTACAGCTGCCTGTCTACACCACAGTTCACGGCAACACTTGATCCTTAACCCACTGAGCAAGGCTAGGGATTGAACCCACATCCTCATGGATCCTAGTTCGTTTCTGCTGCGCTAACAACAGGAACTCTCACCTCAACGTATTTTCTAAGTTGAGAATTCTAAGCAATAGTTTATAATGACACTCATTCCAGGTTAACAAACCAAAACCAAAACCAAAACCCAGACTGCGTGTGCATCTCCTACCTTTTTCCTTTTTCTCAAGACCTCTGGTCTCTGTAAATGTTTAAACCTAATGACCTCTGAGGAGAAAACGGACTACTCTCTGACCATTAAAAAGAAAGCGATTACCTTGTATGTACTAATATGCAACTGCCGCCGAGAAAAGGATGGCGCATACAGACAGAAGGTGACCGCATGGATAAAGCAAAAGGGGCGAGGAGGAAGCACGCCGTGGCGCCTGCGCTCCGTCAGCCTGGGGACATTTCCGCAAGGATGCAGAAGAAATGAAGCAACGGCTGCTGCCGGGGAGGGAAGCAGGACGGCTGGGGGCCGGGGAGGGAGACAGGTTTTCACTGCAAATCTTTTGTACTAGTTTGGTTTTGATCCTGTGCGTGTTTTACCTTTCAAAACATAAATGACGACAGCATCCGGAAGGAGGTACCCTCTCTCTCCACGTTCTGACCGACAGCACTGGACAGAAGCTCTACTTTGCCTAGGTTGTCTGAAAGTGCATTTGCCATGCTGTCGAATTAAGCCACTTAATTAGAAAAGAAAATGAAAGACAGAGAAATCCCAGAAGGCTCTTCGGTCAGGACCAGGATGACAGCAACTTCTTTCTCCCGCGATGGAAGGGCCAAGGTGGAAGGCGACCAATGGCTCCGACTGGGCTGGGCCTGATCCCAGCTGACTTGGAGCTCTGGCCTCCAACTGGGGCGGCTCCCCCGGGGCCGGCCTAATTAAGCTAATGAGCACCACTGTCACTGCCTGAGCTGGGGGTTCTGCCAACCTTGCCAGCGCACACTCGCCAGGTCTGCAGGCGGGTTTTCCTGGCAGGAGGGCTGGGACGGGCCGCTGGCAGGGGCGGGGATGCTGGGGAGAGGCTTGCAGAGGCCAGTGACGACCGCACACTTGCCTACCACTTACTGACTCCTTACCCACCTCTGCGAGGCAGGCCGTCCTGTCATCCCTTTGGAGGCTGGGGACAGGGGTACAGTGAGGCGAGGAAAGCAGCACTCCAGGGGAATGGAGCGTGGGGACGGCGGTTCCTGGCAATGCGGGCACCCCCTGCCCACCCCCGCCCCAGCCCCTGCCTCCCTCCTCCCTGGGGCTGCGGTATCTCCTGTGGCTACATCCCTTCCTCTTGGGCATCACCTCGCTCCACCAGGGAGGGCACTGATGCTCAGACAGTTTCTGACATGGTGACAGTGACGGAGGAGCCAGGCTGTGAACGGAGGGTCCTGTTTTTTTTTTTTTTGTCTTTTTGCCCTTTCTAGGGCCATTTCCCACGGCACTTGGAGGTTCCCAGACTAAGTGTCCAACCGGAGCTGTAGCTGCCGGCCACACCACAGCCATAGCAACTCAAGGATCCAAGTCATGTCTGTGACCTACACCACAGCTCACGGCAACTGGGGGACTGCTCTTGACCGCTTGGGTGGTGACAGCAGCAGCGACAAAGCTCACCCACTGAGCGCTCACTCCCCCCCAGGCCCCGGGCTGCCCTTCACGAGGCAGAGCGTCCCATGTACGGATGAGGATGTTCTGGGCCTGCGTCCTCAGGTGTGACCTGGGGACCCGCCCTCCCAACTGCCGCCCCATCTTGGGCACCGAACAGGCTGTTCCTTAGGAACTGCCTCCTCCTCGCCGGGCCCTGTGGCGGGGACAGGGGCCAGCAGGGCCGGAACATGTGTACCTCACGTCAGCCAGGTGGTGTCGCCGACCTGTTTAACATGCAGAGATAGGTGGTGTCCCTGTGGCTATTCCCTGGAAGAGCAGAGGCCTGTTCTTGGCTGCATCTGCCTCGTAAGGCCTCTCAGGGTAGCCCAGAGGCCACCAGGGGCAGGGCCGGCCTTTCAGCTGGGTTGAAAGCTGCCTGTCAGGGAGGAGGTGCCCAGGACGGCTGAGGAGGCAGGGCTGAGGCTGCTGGTTCTGCCGTCTGCTCTGGGGGCTGCAGCCTGGCAACCGGTTGGCCTAGGCACACCTCACCCACTAAGCCCTGGGCAGCTCAGCCTTGGTGCCGCGGTCCTCCAGGGAACTGCTCAGTAAATCCTCAGAGGCGGGAGGCAGGGGGGCCAGTTTAGAGGGAGGGAAGCTGAGGGTTTAACAATGGGGGAAGAAGCTCACGAGGGATTCCTGCCCTGAATGCAGTTCTGCTTCTCTGCAGGCTGGTGATCTCAGAGTCCCTGGACAAAGCATCCAAACAGGGCTGTCGGGCCATCCCCTGAGGCGGAGCTGCCGGCCTGCCCAGGGGCCAAGTGCAAGGGACCATCTGTGGCAGTTGCTCTCGGTCCCCTCGGCACACAGATTCTCTGTCCTCTACCAGCTGACTCTGTCTTCTCTTCAACAGACCATGTGCCCAAACACAGCCGACTGTTTCCTCCAAGAAGTCAGTCCTCAGAAAATTCGAGTCTTCCCTGTGCCGCTTGCTTGACGAGATGCCCTGCTACATTTCCAGATACGAATCCTGGCTCTGCCACTTTTAGCGGGGTGACCTGGGCTTTGCACTTCTAACTGTGCCTCAGTTTCCTCATCTGGAAGTGGCCCTGGCGGGAAGATCATGGGTCCAGGTCTGCCCAGCCCAGCAGCCGTGTTGGCCACGGCCGTTACCATTCCTCCGGGGCTGCATCAGGAGGTCCCCGACCAGAATCAAGAAGGAAGGAGGCAGATCTGTAATTACTCCTTTGGGGATAAGCTCTGAGTATGTGGGGACCTTGTGGGAACAAATGACAAAACCAACCATCATAATACTTGCGGTGATTAACCTTAACTGAAGGAACTCGGGCAACAGATTTAACCATTCTGTACCTCAGTTTTTCTTATATGGAAGATGGGGCAGAAGTACCAGATTAAATGAGTTAAAAGGGGGAGTTCCCGTCGTGGCCCAGTGGAAACGAATCCAACTAGGAACCATGAGGTTGCAGGTTCAATCCCTGGCCTCACTCAGTGGGTTAAGGATCCAGCATTGCCATGAGCCGTGGTGTGGGTCACAGACACTGCTTGGATCCCTCGTTGCTGTGGCTCTGGCGTAGGCTGGTGGCTATAGCTCCGATTAGACCCCTAGCTTGGGAACCTTCATATGCCATGGGTGTGGCCCTAAAAAAAAAAAAGATAAATGAGTTAAAAGGGGCTGGGGCTTATGACAGTACTTGGCAGGGTAGGTACCAATAAATACAGATAAGTAAGTTATGCAAATGAGTTCTGGTGCCTTAGAATAAAATTTCAGCAACTGAATTATACACAGATTAAAAAAAAAAAACAAACATGTTTAGCCTCAAATACTTTTGCTGGAAGTAAAGACAATGTTTTCTGGAAAACTAGGTTAGATGACTCAGAAGTGGCTCTAACAACGACAAAGACATTACCTCCAAAGTGCTCAGGGAGAGTGAATAAAACAGCTTTCTGAACTGGAAGTGTGTGGACAAGAGCATTAACTCTAAATTAACATGTTATCTTCATGCATGTAATTTAAAAAAATATATGTATAACTAATACATATAAGAAGCCATGAAGTTATCAGGTGTCCCCTGTGTTTTGCGTATTTAGTTTACCTATGTTTACACAATACACACACACACACAGCCTTTTTGGATGCTGTCACTGGGACAAAGGGTGCTGCTGTTTGTTTATGGCTGTCACGTATCCCAGTATATTTTCTGAGCACCTCCTATGAGTGGGGCTCGGGTGTCACTGCTCTCCCAGAACGCTCAGTCCCGCAAGGCGACAGAGAGCAAGCAGTCTCTAGGTGCCCTGGGACGGATGCTCGGGAAGGGAAGAAGTCACTCGGGTCCCTGGGAGGGAGCAGCCTGGCGTGGGGGTCGGGAGAGCTTCTCTGAGAGGCCAGCACGTCTGTGTGGAGACATGAGGGGTGGTGTAATGGGTCCCCCCTCTCAAGAGATAAGCTGAAGTCCTAACCCTTGGTGTCTCAGAATGTGACCTGATTTGGAGGCGGGTCTCTCCAGAGGTGATCCAGGTGAGTGAGGGAATAGGATCAACTCTGCTCTAAGGACAGGTGTCCTTGTAAAAAGGGGAGGTGTGGACGCAGACATGCCCACGGGGACAAGGCCACGCGAAGATGAAGGCAGAGACTGGGGTGATGCATCTACACACCAGGAAAGCCCACCGGCTGCCGGCAAATCAGCAGAAGCCAGGGGGTGCGTGGGACAGATCAGACCCATCCCTCCAGCCCGCAGAAGGAACCAACCCTGCAGACACCCTGATTCCAACCAGTAGCCTCTGGGACTCTGAAAAAATACATTTCTGCTGCTGAGCTAATAGGTCTGTGGAGGATTGTTATGGCCCAGGGGGGCAGGAGTGAGTGGGGGCCTGGGGCCCCTGAGAAGGAGGAGCAGCACGCCCACTGGGGAAGGAGTGCAGTGGGTCAGCAGGGCCTGGAAAGTGGGGGCCTTTCTGTGCACCTCATGGGGCTGGGGTGGGGATGAAGTGAGATGCGACGCTCGCATGTTCCAGTCGCTGACCGAGCACCCATGAGGTCCCGGGTGGCTACAAGTGTCTCGTGATGGCGACGGCGGCAGCACCTATTTTCCCGCAGGGGAAATGGGCAGTGGAACCGAGAACAGTGACAGAATGTCGGCAGCGGCTAGGGAGTGCTGGGAAGGCTCGTCCGAGGGGTGGCCCTGGACCAAGCCCCCAGCCAGCCTCAATGCTGGGGAGGGCATCCCGAGAACTGGAGAGCGCCACTGCAGAGGTCCTGAGGTCATTGGACTTGGCAAGTCTGCGGGGTGGGAGCAGATCCAGTGGCTGGAGTGGGAGGGGACGGTGGGGGGGGGGGCAGAGGGGGTGAGGAGGTCACACAGGGTCCGGGCAGGAGTGTGGACAAAGCACACGGGCCACCAGCGCCTGGGGCAATATACACGCTCGGCGAATGTGAGCCTTTATTGATAATCCTGGGAGCGCCTGGAAGTCACTGGAGGTTTTAATCAGGGGAGCAGAGGATCAAAATCTAGGTTCCAGGATGCCCCCCGGCTGTCAGTAAGGTGCGTGAACTGGACTCTCAGCCTGAGTTCAGCCTGCTCTCCACCATCTCCAAGGATGCCGCTGCTGTCTCCTGTGAGCTCTGCGTCACCCACACACTTGACCAGCCCATCAGGTCACGAAACACGACCTCCCAATGAACAGGATGGACTGTGGGCAGGACCCCCCTCCCACAAAGTGAAGCCACGGACCTGGCTTCCTAGGCTGCGATCCAAGCTCTGTCCCTCCTCCCAGCTGTGTACTCTGGGCCTCAGGTGCCTCATCAGTAAAACTGGGCGAATAATAGGCCCACCTCATGGAGCGGCTGTTGGGGATTCGGTGCCTGATTCATGGACTCAAGTTTAGAACCGAGCACAGTGAGTACTCGGTAAATGCTTGGTATCACCATGTTCTAACTTAAAAAGACAAAAGCCCTTTCTTTTTTTTTTTCTTCTGCTTTTTCAGGGCTGCACCCACGGCACATGGAGGTTCCCAGGCTGGGAGTCCAATCAGAGCTGTTGCTGCCGGCCTACACCACAGCAACGTGGGATCCAAGCCACATCTGCACCACAGCTCACATCAACGCCAGATCCTTAATCTGCTGAGCGAGGCCATGGATCGAACCCACAACCTCATGGTGCCTAGTCGGATTCGTTTCCACTGTGCCACGACGGAACACCCTTTTCTTTCTTTTTTTTTCCCCCCAAACCCATTTTCAACTGACCCCTCCTTTCCTCCTTCTTTCGCTTCACAGCAAAATGCCCCAAGCCAGCTGCCTCTTGTTCCACCCTACCCTCTCTCCCGCCCCCTCAACTCACTTCGGGGAGGCTCAATCCCATGCTCCGTTCTCAGGCTCATCCCACTTGACCCCTTGCCCATGTGGGCTCCTCCTCGTACAGACACTGAAAGGGCTCAGGCCAAGGGCTACCCCTTCTCCTCCCCTCCAGCCTCGTGCCTTTATGTAGACGCCTCCACTTCCCTCTCCAGCCTGACCTCTGCCCTGAGCGCCAGACTCCTACCCAACTGCCTTCTCTGTGTCTTCTGTGTGTCACAGATGTGGCCGGTCCAGGACCGAGCTCCCCTGGGCCTGCCCCCCACTCAGTCCCCATCTCAGCTCAAGGAGCATCCACCCTTCAGGCCACAACACCTGGTGTCATCTTCAGCCTCACTTTCTTTCACGCCACATCCAATCTGCTAGCAAAGCCTGCTCAGTCCCATCTCAGTTTTTTTTTTTTTGTCTTTTTAGGGCTGCACCTGTGGCATATGGAGCTTCTCCGGCTAGGGGCTGAATTGGAGCTGCACCTGCCAGCTTACGCCACAGCCACGGCAACGTGGGATCCAAGCCTAATCCGAGACCGACGCCACAGCTTGAGGCAACGCCACCTCCTTTAATCCACTGAGCGACAGGGATCACCCGCATCCTCATGGATAGTTGGGTTCATTACTCCTGAGCCACGGTGGGAACTCCTTCCATCTGAGAGAATCTACCCCGAAGCCGCCCTCATCTCCCTCCCTGGTCTCCCTCCTGCTCCAGCCCCCTCTTCTTGTGCCTGGACCATCACAGCAGCGCTCCCCAGCCCTCGGAGGCTGTGCTCATCACACAGCTGCAGGGACTCTGTGGACCTTACTAGGTCACATCCCTCCTCTGCCCCAGACACTGCCATGCTCCCCCCCCACCGGCAGATGTCCAGGCCCTCACACGGGGCCCACGAGACCCTCCGCACGCTGGCCTCTCTCGTGCTCACTCGGGTCCGACCTCACTGACCCTCCTCCCGCAGACCAAGCGCACGGGGTCTTCGCAGTTGCTGTCCCCTCGGCCTGAACCTTCTTCACCCGGACGCCACGCAGGCTGGCCACCATCTGATCCACTGCCTGCTCTTCTTAGTTACCCTATTTGTCACCTGCCTCCCCAGCTGCAAGGTCAGCTCCCCAAGAGCGGGGGTCCCTGTCAGCCTGACCACACCTGTGGACACTGATGGGCACGGAGTCCTGGTGAATGATGGAGGGAGGGAGGTGTCACCCTCCTCCCTGCCCCAAGACCCCGGGCTTGGCTTGCCCCACTGGACATCCGGGGACTTACTTCTTTGGGTCGGTGAAGGGGAGTGGCCGTGGCGGGGGCTCGTCTGTTCTCTTCCACCCTGCTGGGTGCTTGTTGCGCACGGGCTGCTTGGAGAAGAAGGACTTGGGGACTGAGGCGGAGAGCTGGAAGGCGCTGGGCTGGGCCAGCTGTGCAGGCCGCGGGGTCTCTGCGCTGGCCGTCTTGTGAACCTGAGCGGGGTAGCCGGCCCTAGAGCTCATGTCGCTGCAAAGTGAAGATGAGGGAAATTACCCACCAAATCCATCCCATGTTCCAAAAAGCCCATCGGTTTAAAGTGACTAGTGGGAAACACAACAGTTCACTCCCACAGGAGAGGTACAAGTTGCTACTGCTGTGGAAAATTCTAATACCTGGAAGTCTATGTGGAGAAAAAGGAAAGCTGCTTGCACAGTCCTGATCACACCGCAGGGATGCCCTTGGGCACGGCTGGTACCTCTGTGGGGATCTAGGTCACCCCCAGTGGGTGGACACCTCCTCCCTCATCCCCTGTCTCTGTGCACAATCCACACAGCTGAAGGTGGGGGTCCTGCCTGCCCATCTCTGGGGGAAACCATGGCTACAGTTGGCTTTATTTCCTTCTCAACCTTCTATGTTTAAAAACATACAGGTGCATACAATCAGAAAATAGGAGATTTTTTTTTTTTGAGAGTAGATAAGAGAATTATGTTTTTATGTGACTGGGATCATGCTAATAAATTGTTCTAGGAGTTCCTGTTGTGCCTCTGGGTTAAGAACCTGACATAGTGTCCGTGAGAATGCGGGTTCGATCCCTGGCCTCATTCAATGTGTTGAGGATCTGGCATTGCCCTAAGCTGTGGCATAGGCTGCAGAGACAGCTCAGATCTGGCGTGGCTGTGGCTGTGGCGTAGGCCAGCAGCTGCAGTTCTGATTCCACCCCTAGCCTGGGAACTTCCATAAGCTGCAGGTATGGACCTAAAAAGAAAAAAAACTGTTCCATAACTTGTGTTTTCTTTTTTTTTTAACCTTATATCTTGCCATATAGCTTCTTTATTTAAATATTTTTGGGCACTACAACACATCAGATACCCTTTCAGTTGATCTAGTCTAAAACCGCATCTCCAGAAAAAAAAAAAAAGGGAGTTCCTGGTAGCCTAGTTGGTTAAGGATCCAGTGTTTTCACTGCTGCGGCATGGGTTGCTACCGTGGTGCAGGTTTGATCCCTGGCCCATAAACTTCCATATGCCACAGGTGTGGCCCCCCAAATTAAAAAAAAATTTTGATCAAAAAAACCCAACCAAACAAAAAAAACCCCACCATAGCCCAATATCCCAAATGCTGGTGTGTCCTGTGGAATTAATGCTATAGTGAACCTCACACTGTTAACTAGGACTCAACCACTTACCTCACTGAGGCAAATCAACTTTTAAAACTTTCAAGTAAAAGTCCAATCTATTTCAAGTAAGAGGTCTTGAATGGGAAACTTAATGGCCTTGGAGAGTAAGTCAATAAACCCTTTTTGTATTTTTTTTTTGTTGTTGTTTTTTCAGGGCCACACCTGCAGCGTATGGAGGTTCCCAGGCTAGGGGTCTAATCAGAGCTGTAGCCACCAGCCTACGCCAGAGCCACAGCAACACCAGATCCAAGCCACATCTGCGACCTACACGACAGCTCATGGCAATGCCGGATACTTAACCCACCAAGCAGGGCCATGGATTGAACCCTCAACCTCATGGTTCCTAGTTGGATTCGTCAACCACTGCACCACGATGGGAACTCCAACCCTTTTTGAAGATGAGTTTAGCAATATTAAAGGATGAAACTTTTGACTGGGACCAAATGAGAAGATTGGCAAATCCCCCCCCCCCACCAAAAGCACAAAATTGACAAAAACAACAATTTTGGCACTCCTGAAACTGATGATCACATAGGCTTGAAAAATTGAACTCCAGGTAAGAACAGAGAGAATCTAACACTCTGGCCCAGGGCTCCTCGCATCCTCCTGCCCAGCTCAATGAACAGCAGAATATCTGCACAGCATCAAGCACATCAACAAACTGCTCACTGAGAGTTTCAGAAGAAGAGAGGAAGGGGCAGAAGAAATATTTGAAGGAATAATAGCTGAAAACTCCTCAGGTCAGACAGAGTACATTCCCTGATACATCTAAGAAGCTCAATAAATCCCCACCAGGATAAATACAAAGACATTCACACCAGAAAAACAGGTGAAAGTCAAACACTAAGATAAAAACCCTGAAAGCACCATAAAGAGAAAAAGGATTCATCACATACAGAGAGGCATCAATACAGTTAACTGTCGACTTCCTCTTTTTTTTTTTTTTTGGGCTGCACTCACGGCATACGGAGGTTCCCAGTCTAGGGGTCGAATCAGAGCTATAGTTGCTGGCCTACACCACAGCCACAGCAATGCCAGATTCGAGCTGTGTCTGCGACCTACACCACAGCTCATGGCAATGCAGGATCCTTAACCATGACGGGAACTCCAATTTGTCATTTTAAACAGTGGAATGGAATGACATTTTCAAAGTTTGGAGGGAAAAAACGATCGATCAAGAATTCTATATCCAGAAAGTCCTGCCATAGTTCAGCAGGAACAAATCTGACCAGTATTCATGAGGATGCAGGTTTGATCCCTGGCCTCGCTCAGTGGGTTGGAGATCTGGCATTGTTGTGAGCTATGATGTAGGTCATAGATGTGGCTTGGATCCTGCATTGCTGTGGCTGTGGTGTAGGCCTGTGGCTACAGCTCTGATTCCACCTCAGCCTGGGAACCTCCATATGCTGCAAGAGCGGCCATAAAACAACAAAAACAAAACAAAACAAAAAGAATTCTATATCCACCAAAACCGTCCTTTACAAATGAAAGCAAAATAGAAAGATGTTTCCTGATAAACAGAGACTGAGAGAATTCATTGCTAGCACATCTACCTAATTAATAAAACAAGTCCTCAGGCTGAAAGGAATTGACTGCAGATGGTGATCTGAATCCAGAGGGAAATGAAGGGTCCAAGATGGGAAAATTTGTGGGTTACAATAAAAGACGACAGATTCATGTTTTCTTATTTCTTCTCTAACTTTAAGGTAACCCTAAGAGGGTAGAAGGCAGTAATAATAACACTATATATTTTTGGGTTTATAATATATATGGACGTAACAGATGACAAAAACAGCATAAAGGAGGGGAAAGGGAATGGGGCTACATTGGAAAAACATTTCTGTATTTTTACCGGAATTAAGTTAGTATTCATCTGAAGTACACTGAAAAGACGCACAGTATAATAACAAAAAAAGTCCAAAAAACCAAGAGGAATCTAAATGGTACATTAAAATAATTTCTTTAACACAAAAAGTGGCAGTAAAGGAGAAACAGAGGAGCAAGAAGGACAGTAACTATATACACAACATCCAAGGCCAGGGATTGAACCCATGACACAGCAGTGAGCCGCGTTGCAGGATCCTTAACCTGTTGTGCCACAGGAAAACTTCCTGATTTTTCTTTTTCTTTTTCTTTTTTTTCTTAGGGCTGCACCTGCAGCATATGGAGGTTCCCAGATTAGGGGTCGAATCAGAGCTGCAGCTGCTGGTCTACACCACAGCTCACAGCAATGCCAGATCCCCAACCCACTGAGCGAGGCCAGGGGTCGAACCCGTGTCCTCATGGATACGAGTCAGATTCGATTCCACTGAGCCACGACAGGAAGGCCCTGAGTGTCTTTTAATAAGGGATTAATAGAGCATTCCAAGCATATCCATATGCGAAAAACTATGCAGCCAGTGAGTTGAATGAGGCTGACGTCTGAGCTACATACAGTAAGTGAAAAAAAGATGGTGTGTAAAGCACGCTTCTTTTTTAAAAAATGTACATACACTGTACGATTATTGGGATTTGGGGGGGGGCTTTTTTAACAAAAAGGAAGGGTGCAGTTTGCTTTTTTTTCAACTGTGGGTCATGAAATCCATTTAGCAGATCTTGACCATTATTGAGGGTGGAAAAAAAGGGTAGACTAGAATTAAAACTTTAGTGTCAAAAAAAAAAAAAAAAAAAAAAGAAAGAGTTCCCGTCGTGGCGCAGTGGTTAACGAATCCGACTAGGAACCATGAGGTTGCGGGTTCAGTCCCTGCCCTCGCTCAGTGGGTTAACGATCCGGCGTTGCCGTGAGCTGTGGTGTAGGTTGCAGACGCGGCTTGGATCCCGCGTTGCTGTGGCTCTGGCGTAGGCCAGTGGCTACAGCTCAGATTCGACCCCTAGCCTGCGAACCTCCATATGCCGCGGGAGCGGCCCAAGAAATAGCAAAAAGACCAAAAAAAAAAAAAAATTCAGTGTCCCTCATGTGAGGCAAAGGTAAGTGGTTTTGTGACACTTTTTTGTCCACACTGCGGTGTAGCGTAAAATGCTGTTTCTGTTTTGGGAAATGGCCAAAAAGGTTCGAAAGACCTGGGCTGCTGCAGGTTTGCAGCAAAGTCTCTGGAGGTCGTAATGATGGGACAATGACACCATAGAAATGGCACAGGGTGGAAAGGAAGTGCCATCAGTGTCCTGGTGGTATGTGGGTTAGGGATTCGGCAGTCACGGCTGTGGCTCGGCTGCTGCTGTCGTGCAAGTTTGATCCCTGACTGGGGAACTTCTGCATGCTGTGGCTGTGGCCAAAAAGACAAAAAAAGGAAGCGTCTCCTGACACTTTGGTCTCCCTTGAAGCAGAGCTGACAACCCCTTTGCCTTCTCTTCATCAGAGAGCCTGGTGTACAAGAGCGTGTGTGCGGATCCTCCCGCCTTCCTTCAGAACACAAACGGCAGCCACCGTGCGCTCGTTCCGCACCTGGCTTGGACGCTCTGGAGAGCTCTTCGTGTCGGCCCACGTCCACGAGGCCCCTCTCCCTTCACTGGCTGCAGAGGGACCCCTCTATGACTATATCCTAACTGATTTTAGCCCTAATTCTTAGCTGCCCCCTCCTGGGGCCTGTGGCTGACACTGGGTGTCATCCTAATCCCTCTCACCCTGTAAACAAAGGCTGCTTTTACCCCCCCCCCCCCTTGCTTGGGGAAGGTGACCTGGCACCCAGCCCTGGGGGCAAATCCTGAATGGCTGATGCCACCTGCCTGGGCCTGGGGTAGGTCTGCAGTCTACTTCTGCCCAGCGAGATGTCGGATGTGCGAGTGTGGGCTGTCTGCTGGGTAACGTCCAGGGACGACTTCTTTACTAGGAAACAAAGACCCCTTGCAGGAAGCATCACTTTTTCTTCTGCTGGACACGGACTGTCTGGCTGAAGTCACTTTGAGACTGTGAGGGGAGCCAGTCTGTAGGCCGATGGGAGGCAGAACAGAGAAAGGGCAAGAACCTGGGTCCGTGAGTCAATACATCACCCAATCATGGCCACTCCCTAGCTTGGGCCTTCGTGTTCTGAGAGATAAATGACGTTCTCCAACTGAGCTGAGAATGCCCATTATTTGCAGCCAAAGGCACTGCCAGGACCGCCCCCCTCCTCAACCTCTACTATGTGCCTCAGGAGGGGACGGTGCCCCGAACACAGCGGGACAACACAGAATACTCCCCTGACTGTGCTGTGCATCTCATCCCGGCCCCCCGAGGCAGGCGCCCCTGCTCACACACCCTGGGACCATGAGCTGTGTCAGGTGCCAGGTACAGGGTGCAGCTCTTACCCCGCCTGCTGAGCAACAGAGTGAACACACCCTCCTTCTGAAACACCATCAGGGCCGGATGTCCCTCCTGGCCTCGACTCCAAAAACGAGGGGGCACCGTGCGGCGGATGAGAACGTGGGCCGTGCTGCTCACCTGACCCAGGTTCCAATCCCAGCTCCAAATGACAGTGATTTTTTTTTTTTTTGTCTTTTCTAGGGTTGCAACCGTGGCATAAGGAGGTTCCCAGGCTAGGGGTCTAATTGGAGCTGTAGCCACCGGCCTAGGCCAGAGCCACAGCAACACCAGATCTGAGCCACGTCTGTGACCTACACCACAGCTCACGGCAACGCCAGATCTTAACCCAATGAGCAAGGCCAGGGATCAAAACTGCATCCTCATGGTTCCTAGTCGGATTCATTAACCACTGCGCCACAACGGGAACTCCGAAGTGACAGTGATCTTTGCTTGAGCCCTTTCACCTCAGGGAGCCTCAGCCCTCCTCTGAGAACCAAGGCGACGACAGCACCCTCCTCACGAGATCATACGCGCACCAAGTGCTCAGCACAGGCCTGGGCAGCGGGGACGTGCGCCCCGAGCTGCAGATAAGCAGGGACATGGTGTGTCCAGGGGCCAAAAGCCTGGGCTCCGGGCTCAGCCAGCACTGGGGTGCGGCATCCTGCTCTGCCCGCCCACCACCCTCACCCAGAGAGGCTGGGCATTGACTTGTGTTCTGTCTTGGAGAGCAGTCAAGGTTTTGTTGGAGTAAAAAGTTGGTGGCTTACAAAAAAACACTGAAAAACCACAGGCTGGATGGAGACATTGCAGAGCGGCGTGGGTGCGTGGGATGTGCTGGTCGGTTCACCCCCGGCGAGGCTGATGGGGGTCCAGGGTGGGCAACAGGCACAGAGGGAGCTGTGCCCTGGCCTTGAGGATGAAGAGCAGGGGCAGAGCAGGTGGTGGTAGTGATGGTGGTGACCGTGCCGAGCCCATGAACACAGCCAGGCCCTGTCTCAGCATCTCACAGGCATCCCTTCATTTGGTTGCCGCAGCAACCCCGTGAGGCAGGAACTACCATCATCCTCGTGTTCTAAGTGGGGAATCTGAGGCCCAGAGAGATTAAATAACTTGCCCCAAATAATGTAGCTGGTAGGAGACAGAGCCGGGATGTACAGTCAGGCAGTCTGGCTCAAGAGACACTACATTTAACCACCAACCCATCCTCTCCATGACAACAGGAGTAACGACAAACACATAAACCATGAGAACAGAACCCAGCAGCAGCCGATCCATTCGGACCAGCTATGTCTCAGGCCCTCTGCTAAGCACATCATTAAATGCATGGTGTGAATCCATCCTCGCAAGCCTCAGACCACAGGGCTTATCGTCATCCCCAGTTTACAGATGAAGAAATTGAGCCTCAGAGAAACTAAAGAACCCAAGGGAGACCACACTGTTGGTTAGTGGTGCAGCTGTGACCTGGACACAGGTCGTCGGAGGCCAGAGCTTGGAAAATTACACTGCTCACCTGGATACACCCAAGTGGGCCCCTGGAAGCCTTCACTGCGGGACTAATCTCGCCCTCTTGCTCTGGTGTCCGGCACGGGCTTGAGAGGTGAATTAGTCCCTGCACGTGGCTGGAATTATCAGGCTCAGGGTAGGAGCCATAAGTGGCCACCTTCTGCCCTGTGCTCTGGGAGCAAAAACAGCAGGTCTTCAGAATGTGGAAGCAGAGAAGATACAGGGTAAAAACCCATGGGCTCGAAATCGATGCGGAATCCGACCACCACTGGCCATCTCCACCGACCTCAGTGCACCCGGATCACCACCATGGCCTCCACCTGCCCTCACCCCAAACACAGCCAGGGGAGCTGTCAACAGCTAAGCGCCATCGGCCCTCTTCCACTCAGGACAGCGGCTCCGCCTCTCTCGGGGTGCGGCCTCCCCTGCTGGAGGCCCCACACCATCTGGTCTGAGCCCTCTCTGCCCCCAGCTCCTCCCACTCCGCAGCTCGCTCACTCTGCTCCAGCCACGTGGAAGCTGTTCCTCAAACACACAAGAAATGTTTCCACCTCCGGCCTTTGTGCTCCTCCCTGCCCCCTCCCCAAGATCTCTGCAGGCTTCCCTCCTTCCCCGGAGACGGCAGGGGCTCCTCTTCCCGGCCTGTGACGCTCCAAGTAGGTCTCTGTCTCTCTGTCATGTGGCCCCAGCTTCAGAGCCAACATAGGCAGGGGGGGCCCTGGTGGACCCCAAGCCCCTCCCGTTACCTCTCAGGGCTATGCCCCCAGGAGGGGGTCCCGGAGCCTAAGAGCACAGCCTGTGGGGGCAAGGCCACATGCTCCCTGCCTGCCCAGAACGGTGGCGGGGTCAGCACCCTGTGCAGCAGGCGAGAGCCTCTCAAGGCCCCTGAACAGCTCTGACAAATTGCTGTGGAAGCCCAGGAAGCTCTGGAGCGCGTGCTGCCTCCAGAAAGGGCGGGGGGCCAGGTGGCTGCCCGCCTGGGATCACTCAGCCCACTGTGGTGCCCACGGCAGGCGCTGGCGCCTGGCTCTGTGCCTGGAAGCCAGGCTCCCATGACGAACGTCTGGGGGGAGGGTATGTGAAGTCACTGGAATCATCCATGGGCACAAGCTGCTGCAGGCTGCTGTGGCGGCTTCCATGGCGAGGGCTGGAGTACACGGAGGGAGTGGGTGGGGGGATCCCCCTTTGGGCATGGCAGGGCCCATCCCTTTCCCAGGTGATTCTCAAATTTTGCTGGCAAACTCAATCCCTCTACCCTGGAACAGCCCGCTGTCTTCCCAAGTAGCCCAGAGTGATCTTAAAACCTAAGCCAGATTATGTGCTCCCGTGGCTCCCACATTCCTCAGAATCAAATCCCGGCATCTGACCACCATGGCCAGTACCCCTGCCAGAGCTGGGGCCCTCCCCCCTTGCCCAGCAGACTCCTGCCGCTCTGCCCTTTGCCTCATCCGATCCATCCCCTGTGCCCACTGGAGCATTTCTAGAAAGCTGGGAGTTTACCCGGCCACGGCATTTGCTCTTTCTCCTGCCTAGATCACTTTCACACGTTCTAAAAAATATTACCTCCTCCGAGAGGTCTTCCAGGACCTCTGCCCAGTTTGGTTTTCTCCCCAGACCTTATCGCCATCATATTTTTGTTTTTTAATTTTTTTTTTTTAATGTCTGCACCCACAGCATATAGAGGTTCCAGGCTAGGGGTCAAATTGGAGCTGTAGCTGCTGGCCTACACCACAGCCACAGCAACACCACATCCTTAAGCCACTGAGCAAGGCAAGGGATCGAACCTTTGTCCTCATGGATACTAGTCAGATTCGTTAATTGCTGAGCCATGACAGGAACTTCTCCACCATATTAATATTATGCAGTTGTTCAGTTGTCTGTCTGTCTGCCTCGCTCTCTCCTGGAGAATATCAGCTCCACAAGGGAGAGACTTGACCTCATTCCATGCTGTAGCACCGCGTCTGGAATGGTCCCTGGCACCCGGTGGGTGCTTCAGTGTCGGGGAGCACAAGAATAACACTGCTCTCAGGCCCGCCCAGCCCCGCTCTCCTCTCTCAAGAATCTCAACGATCCCCATCCGCAGCAGCCGGCCGGACTCACACACAGCTCCCAGCTCGCCGGCACTGTCCTGGACCTGTGTCCCCTGCCCTCCTTACGTCCCCAGAGGTGCCACCTGCTGACGCATCCACAGTTGCTGGCTTCCAGTCTGCGCCCTCTTCCTTCTCACTCACATCTTGGCCTCAGATCCAGGCCTGAGACTTCGCCAGTCTCGCCTCCAGCACCGTCTTTCAAAACATACATCTGGCCTGCATTATCCTTTCTGCTGAAACCTTTCTTTGCTGCCCACAGCACTTAGGATCAAATCCAAACTCCATAATGTGGCTGACAGGGCCTTGTGTGGTCTGGTCCCCACCAACCCCCAACCTCCCATCAACTGCCCCCCCACCAGTTTCTAAACTTGAGCCAAGGGGCCTGTGTTCAGTGACCTGACGGCACCTTCCCTCCTCCCCACCTCAGGGCCTTTGCACATGCCACTCCTCGTAGGGACACCTTCTCTACGTGCCATCTTTCCTTTTTCTCTTTCTTAAAAGATTTTTTTTTTTTTTTTTTTGGTTGTATCCTCAGCACGCAGACATTCCCAGGCTAGGGATCGAACTCCCACCACAGCTGTAACCAGAGCCATGGCAGGGACAACTCCGGATCCTTAACCCATTGGTCCATGAGGGGACTCCTAAAATAACTTAAAAATAGCTCACTTATAGCAAAGTATGTGAAACATACAGGTACAATTTAACAAAGAGTTACAAACATCCACACAATTGCATCAAGACTATATCACCAGCCCCCATGAAACCACTTCATCTGCTCCTGGCTCCTTATCCCTCTCATCCCTGGGAGACATGACCCCTCGTCAGGGAAATGATCCCTGACTCTGGCTAGACTGGACCCCCCCCTCCAGCCCTGTACCCCACTCACTCTCAGATCCCAGGGGTTCTTCCCCTGCCGGCTCTCCCCTAGCATAACCCATGAATTACTTTTGTAATTCTTTACTTGCTGTCTCCCATGGTACCCCGTCAGTGCCAGGACTGCCAGGGCCCAGTCCGCAGCAGAGGGCTAGGCACACAGGAGGCACTTGTTGCATGAGTGAACACAACGCACTGTGCTACCAATGGCCTGACGGCAGACCCAGGGCAGCTAGGGAGCACGGGTGCCTGCCCTTGGGCGCCGAGGCTGGGCAGCAGGTCCAGGGAACGGACCATGACAGCAGATGCACAAGGGTGCCTGGAGCCAGGGCTGGCGAGGCCAGCAGCAGGCAGAGGCATGCGTGCCTCAGTCTTGCATGCGCAGGTGCTCCGCAGCCATCTGGGAACTTGTGCCTACTGAGGTAGGAGGATTGCAGGAGGACCGGCGGGGTGGGGGGACCCCAACCTCTCGTCGGGGACACTCTGCCCTCCTGGTTCCCAGTAGCGTAGCCTCTTTTCTCCAGGAAAGCCCCCCCGTCACTGGGTCAGGTCCCTCCTTCAGGCTCCCACATCCCTAGGGCTTCCCCCACCCTGGCCCTGACTACTGTGGGCTGTCACTGACTCTGAGCCCTGAGACGGGGGGCCTGGGCTGTCTCAGTCACCAGTGTCTCCAGCAGTGCCTGTAAGATGTGGCCTGGGAGATACTGAGGCCGGAGACACATGGGCTCCAGGATAGACCCTGACAACTAGGCTCTAGTTGACACTTTTTTTCTTTTTTTCAGGGCTGCACCTGCAGCATGTGGAGGTTCCCAGGCTAAGGGTCGAATCAGACCTATGGCTGCTGGCTTACGCCACAGCCATGCGGGATCCAGGCCGAGGCTGCAACCTACACCACCGCTCACAGCAATGCCGGATCCTTAACCCACTAAGCGAGGCCAGGGATGGAACCCACACCCTCACAGATACTAGTAGGATTCGTTTCCACTGTGCCACAATGGGAACTCCTAATTTACATTTCTTGAGGCAGGAGAGAGATGAGCCACGGGACAAACGTTTACAGAAGTATCCGTCTATCCTTCAAGACAGAAATAATAACAGGCACAAGGCAAATACCTGGTACTTGTCTGCTGTGTACTTGCGAAAAAATGGTAATGACAGGATCAGAAGAGGGGCTGAGCCCCGCTTGGGCAGAAGAACAAAGAGGTCACATACCCCCCATCCTCAGAGTCAGGGAGCTCTCAACCACACACACACAGAGAGCCCTCTGGGTCAGAAGGGGAGGGGGTGCCAGGCTGTAAGTCTAGACAACCTTCCCGCCATGCTTGCTTTAGAATCCATCGTGGCCAAAAGATGCGCACACAGATCGGGGAGGGCCCTGGATCTGGTCAGGTGTGAAAGATAAAACAAGACGATTGGCCAAAGGAAGACAAAGACCTGGAAAGACTGTCCTATATAAGTCACCTCTCTGGCACTCTTCTCACTGGGGGGGCGCCCACACCCTCCCTCCTTTGGGTGTGTATTACTGCTTTACTTCTGCCTTAGATAAACGGGCAAATTCTCTACACGCTCTCCCACATGTTGTACTGTTTCTTTTCTTTTTTTCTTTTTAGGGCCGTACCCCCAGCATATGGAAGTTCCCAGGCTAGGGGGTGAATGGGAGCTGCAGCAGCCATGGCAACGTGGGATCCGAGCCACATCTGCAACCTACACCCACAGCTCGCAGTAATGTCAGATCCTTAACCCAATGAGTGAGGCCAGGGATTGAACTCGAGTCCTCTCGGATGCTAGTAGGGTTTGTTACCGCTGAGCCACATGGGAACTCCTGCTGTATGTTTCTAACGATAAACTTTATACCTTTTTTTTTCCGTCTTTTTGCCTTTTTTTCTAGGGCTGCTCCCGCGGCCTATGGAGGTTCAAGTTCCCAGGCTAGGGGTCAAATCGGAGCCATAGCCTCTGGCCTACGCAAGAGCCACCGCAACAAGGGATCCGAGCCGCATCTGCACCCTACACCACAGCTCAAAGCAACGCCGGATCCTTAACCACTGAGTATGGCCAGGGATCGAACCTGCAACCTCACGGTTCCTAGTCAGATTTGCCAACCAGTGAGCCACAACGGGAACTCTATACCTGTTTTTACAGCCTTTGCCTCCTGGAAACATTCTTGCTTTCAACAGTGGCAAGAATCAGAGCAATTCCATTTCTAGTTTCTAGCTAGTCTAGTGGCTAGGATTCCTGGTTTTCATCCAGGCTGCCCAGGTCCAATTCCTGAGCAGAGAATTAAGATCTTGCTTCAAGCCATCACTCACTGCTATCTCTCTGAAATCAAGACATTCTGACTTTACTTTATTAGATGCAAATTCTCATCCTTCCCCCCCCCCCCCCTTTTCTTCCGTCCCAAGGCCTATGGAGTTCCTGGGCCAGGGATAAACCTAAATCCTACACTTCCAAGATGCCAGCAGTCCCACTGTGCCACAGCGGGAACTCCAGGCCTCATCTTTTATTTTTAATTTTTTTTTGCTTTTTAGGGCCACACATGCGGCACATGGAGTTTCCCAGGCTAGAGGTCGAATTGGAGCTGTAGCCACTGGCCTGCACCACAGCCATAGCAACTCAGGATCCTGGCCGCGTTGGCGACCTATACCACAGCTCATGGCAATGCCGGATCCTTAACCCACTGAGCAAGGCCAGAGATTGAACCTGCATCCTTATGGATGCTAGTTAGATTTGTTAACCGCTGAGCCATGACGGGAACGCCAGGCCTCAGTTTTTAATAACATCCTCTGGTGACTCTAATAGAGCCAGGCTTGAAGTCCACTGCCAGGCAGTTCTAAGGCAGCTCTACAAACACCAGCTCATTTAACCCTGACCACATCCCTGTGAGGTAGGTTTGAGATTTAGTCTCCATATCCTAGATGAGGAAACTCACACCCAGAGAGGTTCAGACGTTTGCCCAAGGCCACACAGACCAGACAAGGCAGGGAAGGGCTTGAACCCTGGTGGGGTGACTCTGGAGTCCACAGTCTCATCTACCACGAATACATTCCTTTGAATCAACTGATTTAATTTTCCTTAGCTTGTCCAAGGCAGTATCTGTAAAATCAGGGGATGGGTTGATAACAGCCTTCCTAATACCCATTTAAAATAAAACATCTTCCTCCCCGCACCACCCAAATCACCTCGAGCACCCCATTTTGGGAAATGCTGTTCCACACTAAAGCCTGGTTGCCTAGGAGAAAACTTCAGGAAGCAGCTTTAATGAGTAGATAAGAATGATTTGCAATTAGCATCAATTGTCTGTATGCAAATTAAGGCTCCCAACCGCAGGGCCCTCTTTTGTAGCGGGCTCCTCTCCCATTTTACTCCCTTCATTTCTAGGCAAATCCTTCTCTCAGACAAGGGTAATTTTATACCCACCCCCCTGCCTCAGCCACAGCCTACTCCCCAGCACTGCTGCCTTTATAGCACAGAATCCAAACCCCTACAGCTACTCAGCTATACTAACCCCACGTCTGTCCAGCATGGGGGCTACCACAGCTGAGACCTGGGACCCCCACGGCACATAGGACTCTCTTTGGCACAGAGTCCCTCTTGGTGGGTGAACTTTGACATCTGTCTCCCTCTATTGACGGGGGGCGGTGAGGGCTGGGGACCTCACATGAATTTGCTCATTACTTCTCCTTAGCTCCCAGCAAAGTCCTTGGGACATAATCAGTCCCCAAGAAATATCTGTGAGTGAAAAGAACAGACAAATAAATGAATGAAAGAGCTGTTCAAAAGGGTCCCTGAGTTCAAATGATTAGGAACTATCTGCCCAGGAGTTGCCTTGTGGCACAGCAGGTTGAGGATCTGGAGTTGTGACTGCAGCAGCCTGGACTGCTACTGTGGTGGGGATTAATGCGTGGACCAGGAATTTTTTTTTCTTTTTTTTAGGGCTGCACCTGCATATGGAAGTTCCCAGGCTAGGGGTAGGATCGGAGCTGCAGCTGCCAGCCACAGTCACAGCAATGCAGGATCTGAGCCACATCTGCATCCTGCTCAGGGCAACATCGGACCCCCCCACCCACTAAGAGAGGCCAGGGATTGAACCCGAATCCTCATGGATACTAGTCGGATTCGTTTCCACTGAGCCACAATGGGAACTCCCTG
The DNA here is from genome assembly GCF_016906955.1 of Phacochoerus africanus. Taxonomy (NCBI): domain Eukaryota; kingdom Metazoa; phylum Chordata; class Mammalia; order Artiodactyla; family Suidae; genus Phacochoerus; species Phacochoerus africanus. Next base: position 47,133,492 of record NC_062551.1, on the reverse strand, counting down.
GACCAGGAATTTTTGCATGCTGTAGGTGTGGCCAAAAAACCCCCACCCCTCCCAAAACAAATAAAAACAGAAAAAAAAAAACAACCCTTCACAAACTATCTGTCTAGGGAAGCAAGCTGAGACAAGACAGACCTGACTGGGATGCTCTGTCTCCACACTCACCTCCTCCTGGCTCCTTGACTCAAGGAGGGCCGGCGCCACGGTGAGGGAAGCACCAACACACAGGTGCTCTAAACACGCTGGTTCCCAAATCTGTCAGCCCCTCCATCTCAGACTCTAGTTATACTTTAATCTCTAGCCTCTACAGTAGTCAATTCCAGGACCCTTAGGCTTCTGCATATTTTCCTTTCGAATCAATTCTTGTCTCTTGAGAACATTTTTTTTTTTTTTCTTTTTAGGGCCATACTCATGGCTTGTGGAAGTTCCCAGGCTAGGGATCCAATCAGAGCTACAGCTACTGGCCTACACCACAGCCACAGCAGCTCCAGATCCAAGCTGCGTCTGCGACCCACACCTCAGCTCATGGCAACGCTAGATCCTTAACCCACTGAGTGAGGCCAGGGATCGAACCTGCAACCTCATGGTTCCTAGTTGGATTCACTTCCGCTGTGCCACGACAGGAACTCCTCTTGTCCCTTGAATGTTGGCTTTGCAACTGCGAGCAGCCGAACTGGAGTTCGGTAACAAGAGTATCACTGCGCATCATGAGGTCGTGTAAGGAGGTAGTGCGCAACATTCAAACATCCTCAGCGGACGAGGCTGGGTCAAAGTGCTTTGCACACAGTCAGGCTAAAAACTGCAAGGGGAATTTTTGCTTCACTTTTTTAAAAACAGATATTCTGCACAAAGACCCAGGTCCACAGTGGCTTGTGGTCACGGAGGTCTGAGGCTACTGCCTGGGTGCACCTGTCCTGCGTGGAGAGAGGCCACAGGTTTGGGGACTGGCCAAGGCGTCAGGAAGCCAAAGGAGGGGAAGACCCCTAATGGGGGTCCTGGACCCAGGCTGGCCCCTGCTCAGTGGTCAGGGAAGGGCAGGGAGGCGGTGACCTCAGGGGTCCCCACCGGAGACTGCAGCAAAGTAATCCTGGCCTGGGGCTGAAGACCCCTGAGGGGCTCCCTCAACCAGGCTGAGTCCTGTGATGGCAGAACTTTTCCGGGAAGCGGTGCATGGCTTTCATTAGATTCAGTGTAAGTGGTCCAGACCCCAGGTTGCTGGCTAGTCAGTGCCTGTTCATTCTCAGTTATTCCTCTGTCTGCCTCTCTACCTGTGGTTCTCAAAGTGTGGTCCCCGGACCACCAAGAGCAGCATCTACACGGAACTTTGCAAAGGTGCATACTCTCTGGCCCTACCCTGTCCTACACAGCCCTCCAGGGGGCTGTCTGGGGGCTACGTTGCCCTTTATTAGGGAGGCTGGAAGGCTAAACTGTGACCCCCTAGACTTCCTGGTAGCTGAGATGGCCATGAGACCCGCCTGCTGACGGAGGTTCTGGGAAAGGTCTGCTCTCTCCAGTCAGGAGACGCTGCAGCCTTGCCTCTGTTCTCTGTCCCATGCCTCCCAGGGGCACCACAGCCATCTGGAGACCAGGAGATTGCGGCCGGTATAAGAAGGATGATGGAGCAGGAAGACACAGGGGCTAGGCCTGGAGGCCCTCCCTGGTGGCTCCCCATCAGGGGACAGTGAAACCCGTTTATTTCAGCCACCATGGGTCAGGTTTCCTATCACCTCCAGCCAATGGCCCTCCTAAAAGAAACAGTCTGAGACTCCCAGAAAGCATAAAAACTACTGGTCTCAGCAGAGAGGAAAGGAGAGACTGAGGGTCAGAGTAAACCAGAGACAGACAGGATAGACAGCCGAGGATTTTTCTCCCTCTAGCAGGATCCCTGAAGGTCCATGGATGGGGAGCAGGGGTGGGGGTGTCCACGAGCCTCCCAACTCTGAAGCAAACCATGTGTGAGCGCCTGTCTGAAGAAGGGAAGCCCACTGCAGACTGGGTTTGTGGAAGGGGGTCAGGACCCCCTAAAGGACCCAGACTGGACGCAGTGCCTTACCTGGGCTGCCTCGGTGGGTCGCGGCTGCCACCAGCCAGGCCTGTAGGGGTGCTGGAACCTGAGGAGTACAGCTTCGGTCTGTAGCCCTTGTTCTGGCCAGGGACCCCAGGGGCAGGGGAGACCTCTCGTCGCCGGTCTGCATGGTAGGGCCGTCCGGCAGCCTCGCGCCCGCCCCCACAAAGACCTATACTTCCTGGGGGCTTGTGCGGCTTGGCCGGCCGAGGCGTCTTGGCCAAGGACATGCAGCTGGGGCTGGAGGTGTAGAGGGTGGTGTCAATGCCGCTGTCGCTGGAGCCGCCCTTGGAGAGAGGGTCTTGCTCTGGCTCCAGGGGGTCCAGCGGGTCGAACCAGCGATCGTCACTGTGGCTGCTGGACGCATTGCTGGAGAGGGTATTGCTGCTGGAATGACTGGAGTACTGAGGCTCGCCCTGGAAGGTGGGAGAGCGTGTCATCCCCAGGCTCCAGCGTGAACGGCCGACCTCCCCTCCCTGGGTCCTCCCTGCATCCAAGTGTGAACCCTGGAGCCAGACAGGTCACGAGGGTAGAGCCCACATGAACGGGATCATAAAACTCCTCTACAGTTTGCATGCTTATCCTGTGAATGCTTGTGTACTCCTCATGAATGGGGTGATGAAATCCATATACTTGCTCACATCCCTATCAAAGTGACTACAGAGAGCTCCCTGCACACACGAGGGGAGGGGAAGGCTGCCAATGAACCAGGAAGTGGATCCTCACCGGACTCGCAATCTGTTGGCATCTCGATCTTAGACTTCCCAGCCTCCACAACTGTCAGATAGAAATTTCTGTTGCTTATAAGCTACCTGGTCTGTGGTCTTTTGTTACAGCAGCCCGAGCTGGTGAAGACACCTGCCAGGACCCATGGCCTGAGGAGACTCCAGGAGGTGAGGGATTTGCCCAGGATGATGTGGCTGGTGGGGGCTGGAGCCAGGACGCAGGCCTGGCGGTGTCTAAATCCGGACCAGCCGCTCTGCTGGAGTGGAGGGTGGCAGAGGTGGAGGGTGTGCTCATGCGGGGTGCCCAGAGTCCCCGCCCCCCCCCCCCGCCCGGCCCCCACCCGCATGAAGCAGCCAGCTCCCACGGCGCCAGCTCCCGGGCTTGATAGGCGGGGCCCCAACTCACTTTGGAATGCCTGTTGGGGGAATCTTTGCCTGCTGCGTCCTGCCTGGAGGTGTGCTTGCTCCCGCTGCTTCCGACCATGGCTGAGAGCCGGGCCTGGGCAGGCACATGCCACAAAGGCTCTGCAGGAAGACAGAGTACAGTCCACCAGTGGTCAGAGGTGATGCAGGCGCTGGCTGGACTCCACCCAAAGGATCTGGTCCTGCATGTGGTCTGACGGTCCCACCCCCCTGCTGGCTTGTCTGCTGAGCTCACACAGGGTCGTGACCCCATCGACTCCCGTCTTAAGAGAAAACAACACTCAGTGACAGAATATTTACGGAGCACTTATCACATGCCGTAATTCTGGTGCTTCTACGTGGGTTCCCTTAGCAAAGCCGTGTAACAGTCCTCTGTGCCACAGGAGGCTGAGCCCTTTTTCATCCTTACTGGCCATTCAGAGTCTCTATTTTGTAAATGACTTGTTCGCATCCTTTACCCATGTTTGCTATGGGACTGTCTTTTATCTTTTCGGTGAATAGGGTTCTTGACGTAAGCGAGGGCGCATTCCCTTGCGGGTTAAATGTATATAACTCTTTCTGTTAAATGAAAATGCAGTCACCACAAGCACTGCCCGACAGCTGGATTTCTCACTTTACAAATACCCTTACACTTGCCTTTTGCTCTTTATCGTCATAACACATCTTCACACACCTGAACGTGAGGTTCTCTGACTTTTAACAGCTGTATAGTGTCCACTATGTGCACGGACATCAAGTAATTAACCAGTTTCCTACTGATGAACATTCGGGTTATTTTCAGGGTTTCTTAACATTTTGGTGGCCTTCCCTCTACACCCAACTTTGAGCAAGTGTGGAATTGTGCCTGGGACAGAATTCTACAAGTGGAATTGCTGGCTCAAAGGTGAAAGAGGTTTAAAATCATGATGGCTGGTATGGGTGTAAATTAAGTCTAAACTCCCAAGCTAGTCCATATGCCTGAACTGAGCACTGGACTTTAAAAAGACACGCAAATCCCAATGCAGGGCTAGTTAATATTATTTATTAAACTTACACTAACAGGTAGTCTAACCCCAGAGCCTATACTTTTGATTAACGCTGCATTTTTTTTTTTTTTTTTTTTTAGAGCTGCACCTGAGCCACATGGAAGTTCCCAGGCTCGGGGTCAAATCAGAGCTACAGCTGCCAGCCTACACCACAGCCACAGCAATGTGAGATCCAAGCTGTGCCTGCGACCTACACCACAGCTCATGGCAATGCTGGATCCTTAACCCATGGAGTGGGGTGAGGGATCAAACTCGCATCCTCATAGATACTAGTTGGGTTCATTACTGCTGTGCCACAGCGGGAACTCCAATGCTGCATTTTAAATGCTCATGAGAACGGTTATTATCATGAAGCACGTGCTCTGTGTCAGCACTGCTCTAAGTGCTTAGCATGCATTACCCTGTCACATCCTCCCTGCGTTACTGTGAGGCAGATATTAGCGCCGGATTAATGTGTGAAGGAGAAAAGACAGAGAGGTTAAGCAATTGCTCTAAGGTCACACAGTCAGGAAATGCTTCATGTCTGTGCTCTCAACCCCCGCACCCTTCTCTGAGCTTCCCCGACGACTCAGGCAATGCGGGAGAGTGAGTGCGCTCGAAGCAGGGGTCACCGTTCTCGTGATGATGGGCTAGGTCCTGTGCCGGGGCTGGGTGTGATCTCGCTGGATCCCCAGACCATCCTGGAAGGAGAGGCACTCAGGGGTCCACCACTGAAGACGGACCGGAAGCTGGGAGAGATGAGGTCACCGCCAAGGTCACACAGCTGACTCAGGACTTCTCACCAGGCCCATTGGAAGCGCACAACCATACAGACTGCTGCCCTCGGTGCAGCCCCAGGACGCTCTGGCCCCACATTCCTGCTGGGGAAGGGGCCTGGAGGGTCAGGCAGAGCCCTCAAGGCCACGGCAGAGAGCAGCTGACTGGCCACAGTCGAAGGTGCCACTGCCTGTGTGGCTTTCATCTGGGAACCATGACGAGAGCGGGGGCAGGCTGTCCACCTACTCTACCTCTGGAGACGCTTTTCCTCTTTGGAGCATCCCACACGCCCAGGAGGCGCTGGTCCTTGTGAGGTGGCCAGACCACGCCTGGAGACCACACTTCTGCAGTGAGCCAAGCCCAGGGCAGTCACATCCAGCCTTCACTACCACCTATGACCCCAAAGGCTCCCACACTTCTGTCCCTGGCCTGGACCTCCCCCCATGACTTGAGACTTGAATAAATGGCTGCCTGACGACACCTCCACCGGGTGTCTACTGGAACCTCCCACTGAACAAGGCCAGAGTCAACTCCTTCTCTTCCCCAAACTGCATCGCTCAGAGTCTCTCCTGCTCAGACCATACAGCTTCATTCTTTCAGCTGCTCAGGTCAAAAACTGACTACTGGAGTTCCCTTGTGGCCCAGCCAGTTAAGGATCTGGCATTGGCACTGCAGTGGCTTGGGCTGCTGCTGTGGTGTGGGTCCAAGCCCTAGCTGGGAACTTCCACATGCTGTGGGTGTGGCCAAAAACAAAACAGGCATTACCGTCGTTGACTCAGCGGTTAACAAACCTGATCAGCATCCACGAAGACACGGGTTCTATCCCTGGCCTCGCTCAGTGGTTAAGGATCTGGCACTGCTGTAAGCTGTGGTGCAGGTCACAGGCATGGCTAGGATCTGGCGTTGCTGTGGCTGTGCTGTAGGCCGGCAGTTGTAGCTCCACCTGGACTCCTAGCCAGGGAACCTCCATATGCCGTGGGTGCAGCCTTAAAAAGACAAAAAAAACCAACCCTAAAACACCCCCCCACAAGCCTTGGTTATTATCCTTGAACATGAGGAAATTCTAACTGTATCTTGCAACAACCACATTTAGAAACTCCCATTTCTCCCCCTCCACGGGCCACACCCTGCAGGAATCTGCAGACAGAGGGCTGCTCTGCACACCCGAGTCAGATTTCCTCTCTCCTCATCTCTGCAGTTCTGAGCGAAGGATAGAGTCCCCACCACGCTGTCCATGTCACCTCCCTGTCCTCATCTCCCACCACGTCTCCAATGGCCGACCCCTTCCTACATCGGGTCTTTGACCAGCTCCCTTTCCCTGGAATGTTCTCCTCCCAGTTGGCTCCTCTGCATTCCAGCCTTGCCCAAGCCGGGATTTGCTCAGAGATCCCCTCCAATCCCACCAACCCCTCTCGAGGCACTGTGTTTGCTTCCCCCACACCCCACATCGTTGGTGGGTGGGTGTCACTGGGTGCTCCTGTTTACTGTTGGTCTCTCCCACGGACTGTCAGCTCCAAGAAGGCAGGGGACCCAACTGTCTGGCTTATACTGTATCCCTGGCGCCCAGCCTGGCGAGTATCACGGGTGACGTGTCGAATGAATGGAGGGATGAAGGGCTGGATTCCTGCCCCTTCCGGGTGGCCCACATGTCCCCTTTGCCCTGGCCCTGCCCTTAGCAGGCCCTGATCCTGGGCCCTTCACTGGTCCTCTGAACTGACCCCCAGTGACCTTTTGGCTCTACTGCTTCACCCGTGACACACCAGGTGGGTGACAGGCACGGACGTGGCTGTGAGAGCTGTGCTGACACCATGGCCAGGCACGGACCTGCGGCATCTGGTGGCTCTGGGGCCACCTTCCTAACCTGGGTGCGCCGAGGTGTGAGAAATGCTCTCACTGTGGGTGAGGGATTGTGCTGGTGTCCGTGGGTGGTGGGGATTAAGGAAGACTTCTAGAACCCAGCAGGTCTTGGTTCAAATCTCAATGATGCTACTCACCAGCAGGGACCTCAGACAAGGGACAAGCTTTCTCTGTCTTATCTTCCTCCTCTTCATTTCTATTTTTTGGTCTTTTTGTCTTTTTAGAGCTGCACCTGTGACATCTGGAGGTTCCCAGGCTAGGGGTTCAACTGGAGCTGTAGCCGCCGGCCTATGCCAGAGCCACAGCAACGCCAGATCCGAGCATCTGCGACCTACACCACAGCTCATAGCAACGCCAGATCCTTAACCCACTGAGTGAGGCCAGGGATCAAACCCGAAACCTCATGGTTCCTCGTCGGGTTTGTTTCCGATGCACCATGACGGGAACTCACATTTCTCTCTCTTTTTTTAAATGTCCACACCTGAGGCACAAGGACGTTCCGGGGCCAGGGACTGAATCTCAGCTGCATCTGTGGCAATACTGGATCTTTAACCCAAGCCGGGGATGGATCCCGCAACCTTTGCAGCCACCTGAGAGACCTCGGTCGGATTCTTTTATTTTTTTTTTAATTTTTTATCGGTCGGATTCTTAACCCACTGTGCCATCATTTCCCTCGTTGCCCAAACAGGGCGTTTCCAGCACCCACTCTGTCGTGCTCCTGATGATCAAGCAGGAGGGGGTGGAGTGCCCGAAACTGCGTCTGCTGCTGGGATGGCGACATCCGATGAGGGCGGGGCAAATCCCCACGGCCAGGGCGCCGGCCGCCCCCTGCCTGGGTCTCGATACATTCTGGACTTTAAGATACTTCCCAACAGACAGCCCTGATGTGCAGGTGCGTGCAGGGAGGAGTCAGTCAACTGAGAGCAAGGTCCCAGTGAAGTGAGAGGGGAGCCGAGCTCTGGGAGACAGAAGAAGGGGCGGGGAGGACAACAGTGAGTTTCTGAGCCACTAACTGGGGGCTGTGTCGAGGGCTGGAAAATCTTCCTCCTCATTTTACACTTTGGTGTGATGACACTGCCAAGTAACACATTTCTTTTTCTCTCAACTGGAATGGGGGGAAGGCTGTGAAACTGTGCGGGAGAAAAGATCACAGCACTGCAGGCAGGATCCCGCGCACCGAGGAGGGGCGGGAACCGTGTCTGCGGGCGCTGGTGGCAGCAGAAGCGGGACGGCAGAGCTGAGAGGGCGACCTGCTTGCCTCAAGTCCAGCCACTGCCCCCATTTATGAGAACCATGGGGAATTCTCTAGGCTGCTAATCCTGGGGCATGTAACCTGCCCTGCAGCGCCCGGGGAAGCCGGTGAGCTGCCAACACGGTTGTCCCCGAGGGCTGCCCGGATATTCTAGAACTTCTCCTGCGTAGATATCTCCATCTCGTCCCCCTCAATGTCAGCCCTCTCTGTCGCTGATTTTCTCTCTTTTGAGCCCACCCATCATTTGGTGGTTCTCACACTTCAAGGGGGCTACAGGTTTGTTATGAGAAACTATGTTTAAAATGTTCATCTGAGGAGTTCCCATCGTGGCGCAGTGGTTAACAAACCCGACTAGGAACCATGAGGTTGCGGGTTCCCTCCCTGGCCTTGCTCAGTGGGTTAACGATCCGGCGTTGCCGTGAGCTGTGGTGCAGGTTGCAGACGTAGCTCGGATCACGCGTTGCTGTGGCTCTGGTGTAGGCTGGTGGCTACGGCTCCGATTCGACCCCTAGCCTGGGAATCTCCATATGCTGCGGGAGCGGCCCAAGAAATAGCAAAAAGACAAAAAAAAAAATAAATAAATAAAATAAAATGTTCATCTGAGTAGTACATGCTTGTATGAATAACAATACATAGGAGAATAAACAGATGAGAAGATGCTTGGTCTCATCGGGCATCAGAAAAATGTAAATTAAAAGGATGATGTGATCTCACTGTGTGCCCAGGAGAAAGGCTGAAACGAAAACGCTGGGGAGGACACAGAGCAACGAGAACTCTGTCCTTGGCGGGAGTGGGAGATGGGTGGTCACTTTGGGAAACGGTTCGGCAGTCTCTTACAAAGCAGTCCCCCCGGCCCCGGGATACCCCCTACAGAAACCTGAGCGTGTCTTCTTCGAATGACACGCATGAGACTCTTCCTAGCGACACTAGCGGAGCACTAGAACGCAGTAAGAGACAGTGGGTCATTCATGGGATGGAGACGCCCCCTTGGAAACTGCGCTGCTGCGTAGGGTCACGTGCCCGACGTGATGTTACGCAACCGAAGCCCCCCCACCCCATTCAGTGGGAGTCTATGTTCCCCATACGTGAAATTCAAAACCAGGCGAGACTCAGCCTAGCCATGAGAAGCAGGATGGTGACCTGCGGGGGTACTGGCTGGGAGGGGCAGGGGTCCCCCGGAGGCTGGCCATGTCTGTCTTGCCCTGGGTGTGGAACGTGGGCCTGATGACTTTGTGATACGTGGTCACAGTAGATGCTCAAGGGCTGGGTTCGCTCCTTGGCATGTGCTGTCACGTCCACAATAGTGGAGGAACAGCCCTGGAGGGTTTATATAACGAGCAGCCTCAGGACACCACCAGGTGGGAGCCCCCGAGAGCACCGCTTTTGGTCCTTTTCAAAGACTTCCCCTGGGGGTCACCACCTCCATGTCACCCACCTGCGCCCCGGGCCCTGATAGTGCTGGCAGACCCCACCTGCTGATGCCCGGTCAGGGTGAAGACAGACCCCCCTCACGGACCCCTGTCCCTGCCGCTCTGCTGGGTGACTCCTCTAACCTCACGTGTGACACACAGCTTTCTTCATCACTAACAGGAAGGGGAGCGTCACCTGTCACTCTGTACATCAGGGGCCCTGCAGGGCGAGGCCGGGGTACAGGTGGCTTGGGGAGGCCCTACCTGGCTTCTGGCGCTCCATGGTGCTCTCCTGGCTGGTCAAGCCGCCTGAGGAGGAGTCGCCACTGGACGTCGCATCGTGGCTGAAGTGGGGATCAAAAGACAGCAGCGGGTGCGGGGCGGCTGCGTACCTGCAGGGGAGCAAGAGGAGGCAAGCACGGTGGGGTGAAGGGCTGGGGCGTCAGAACCACCGGAGCCGGAGACTTGCTCACTGGGGGGTTTTAAACACACAGGAGGCTCGGCGCGGAGGGGAGGCGAGGTGAGTAAGTCTGGAAACATGCTATTAACGGAGGGTCAGGAATGAGCTTTGCCTGGGAAGCAGGCCAGGTGGTGGCAGGGTGCGCAGGGCCAGGTGGGTCCTCGAGGAAGGAGGGGGTAGAAGCCACTTGGGCCAGCGGCCCTCCCCACAAGCTCCTCAGGGTGCTATTTTTTGGCTGTGAAACAGCGCAAGCTGCTGTCAGCAGCCCCCGGTCCCCAGGCCTGTCTTGGGGGCCCGTTCTCTCTGGTGGGGAAGAATAGGCTAAGTCAGCATTTGTAGGGACAGGAGGTCTGGAACCAGGTACCCTGGGGAATCAAACCTCGCCTCTGCTTCCTGTCCAGTGAGGCAGAGTTGCTGCCTCAGCCTGAGCCTGAGCTTCCCTGGCTGTCAGGCAGTCACAGTAGGACCTTCAGTGTGGGACTGGACGGTGTCCTACGTGCCCAGAGCTTAGCCTGAGGCTGACATGACACAACTGGCTGATAGGCCAGAAGCATGTGTGTCTCTGGGTTGGCGGAAGGCGCTGCAGGGGAGAGGCCCGGACGCAGGTCTGGGCTCCAGCCCTCCCTTGGCCACAAGACCTTGCTCGGGCAAGTGCTCATTGGCCTGAACTGCAGGTTTCCCGTCTGAACCCTGGGATGACGCTTTCCACTTCACAGGGCTGTGGAGGCATGAAACGACAAACCTGTCTCCTAGAGATTCTCCGGGGGGCTGGCCCTGCAGACCTGCAGGCAAGGGCTTAGATTTAACAGAGCAACAGGCAGAAGGTTCTTTCTGTGGCCTTAGGTCCCAGCTGTGTTCTCTCATTTTTTTTCTTTTTAGGGCTACACCTGCGGCACATGGAAGTTCCCAGGCTAGGGGTTGAATGGGAGCTACGGCTGCCGGCCTACGCCACAGCCACAGCAACGCCAGATCCGAGCGTCTGCGACCTACACCACAGCTCACCAGCAACCTCGGATCTTTAACCCACTGAGCGAGGCCAGGGATCGAACCCCCGACCTCGTGGTGCCTAGTTGGATGCGTTAACCACTGAGCCACGACGGAACTCCACTAGTTGGGTTCTTAATCTGCTGAGGCATGATGGGCACTCCCCAGCTGCGTTCTTGATGGCCTGGAGTGAATCCTGTGGGCACCTCCCAATGTCCCTTCCACCTCAGATCAGAGCTAGTCATGGCGCAGCCCCTCTCCCTGCCGGGGGCTGGTCAGGGACAGACACAGGAGACATGAGAGGATGTGAATTATTAAGACTCCCAGAAAATACTTCCGGCTCTTCACCTGGCACGTACACGGCACGACCACACTTCCTGCCCCTCGAGAGCGGCTGGTCGGGGCTGTGTGACCGGTTCTTGCCAGGGAGTCGTGAGGTGGCCTGGGTCCCGAGAGGCCCCATGCCCATCAGTGGTGGACCTGCAGTGTGGGTGTGAAGCAAACCCTTGCTGAGTAAGTCACCCCGGTTTTCAAGGGTCCGTTACCCAGCATACCCTGAGAGCATGGTGGGTGAAGGCTGCTAAGGGGCTTTGGGGGAAAGTCTCCTTGTTCTGAAGGAGGTGACAAGAAAAGATGGCCGCTCTTCTCTACCAGGTGCTACTGCGTCCAGACCCCACACGCGAGCCGCCGCTGCGCTCTCCCCGCCAGCCTAAGGACGGGGCCAGAGCTGAGGGGGGAAGAGAGGAGGCAGAAGGGACCACCTGGCCCCTGATAATGTTGTCCGGATGCTGGACGGACCCTCCCTGGAGTCTGCTCTCTGAACCTTGTTTTTCCTGCGGGATGACACATTCCCACAGCGTTTGAGCCTGCCAAGTTTTGATTACTTGCAGCCAGAAACATTCCACTGACACAAGCCCTGGACTTGGGGGGAGTCCCTGAGCCTCCATTAATCAAACCGATACTGCGACTCCCCATTTGGCTCCTGTGCCTAAACTTGCAACTTGAGAGGGTGGGAAACTGGGAACCTCAAGATCCAAAAGAGGAGCTAACTGATTTCTCCAGGTCGCCCTGTCAGTCCCAAGCCAGAGCTGTCTCTGCAAAGACCAGCTCTAAACTCCTGGCTGCAACGCCTCCAGGGCAGCAGCAGAGGGGGGCTTCAGAGGCACACTGCACTTCCTGCAAACTCATCTCTACTCCCTTGCCAAGAAAATACATACTACCCCCACTCCTCCAGACCTTGACCTCTAATGCCTCCAGGAAAAAAAAGATAGTCAAAACCATAAAAAGCATAAGTCATCTTCACCTTACTGGCTGGCCGCTACCTCCTGGTAAAACGTGGCTCCAGCACAGCTGGAAATTGGAGTGTTGATGCGTTTATTCCATTTTCTCAAAACGTTCCTATCAAATCCTGAGAACTAAAGGAAAGTGGGTGGGGCGGGCTAGAGAGCGGAAGGTGTGAGTGGCAGACACTGCAGGCCGTTCTCTGCTTCTGCCTTGGGGACAGAATCCCTACTGTATTTGGGGCAGCCATTGATAGGCTAACAAACTACATTTCCCAGGCTCCCTTGCAGTTCTGATCAATGAGATAAAAGTACTGCATGTGACTTTGCCTCATTATCTCCTTAAGGCTGAGGCTCCAGCAGCCACCTTAAGACCAGCAGGGCACAGGCCAAGGATGGCAGAACATTGGCGGGGAGGTGCCTGGGTCCCTGACAACGTGGGAGAAAGAAAGAAACAATCTCATCTGAATCGCCATTTTCTATATTATGCAGCCACAGCTAATCCTAACTGATGGACCATCTTTAGCTGGACGTATCTTCCCAGCTTCATCTCTCACTAACTGCCCTCAATCAAGACAACCTGTACTCTGTCCACTTATGTAATTCTCTCACTAAGAAGCCTTCTTATTATCCCAACATAAACGGACTGATCTATGCTAATTGTTCTGTAGGTGTCGACTATGTCCCATTTGGGGTCATTTCTGTCACTGCTGGTCAAGCAGACTAGAAATTGGGACATTGCAGCATCTTACCACGTACAGCTCTGGGCAAAATTCCCCAGAAGCAGGTTTGGGCTGCCAGGATCTTGGCTTTGAACGTCCCACTCTGCCACATAGGAAAGCACCAAGACAGATGTGAACTCCTGAGGGCAGGGCTCCAGCCTTGCTCTGTCCATCTCCTGCACAGACAGAAGCATGGAACGGGGACGAGTGCCTTACAGGATGGCTGCGGAAAGGACGCCATTGTTGGGTGAACAAACTACATGCTGGGTCAACAAACTGCCACCCAACAGACATCATCACCTTTGCTCCTGCTGGTGGAGTCCAGATCGTGCTCTGGCCACCAGCCCTCCGCCACCTGACTTGAGTAAATCCTGGTGGTTTAAGACAGGAGTGGGGCTGGAGAGTTAACGCAGTGGGTTAAGACTCCAACTGCAGTAGCTTGGGTCACTGGAGGTGCAGGTTCAATCCCTGGCCAGGTGCAGCGGGGTAAGGCTCTCGTGCTGCCGCAGCTATGGCTGGGATTTGATCCCTGGCCTGGGAATTTCCACGTGCTGTGGGCGTGGCCACAAAATTAAAATAAATAAATAAATAAATAAAAGACAGTCCTGGGGACCCAATGTGATCTTGCCTGGATTTAGTTCCGGGATGGGCAACTGACCGAGTTCCTCAACTCTCAGAAACAAAGAGAAGCTCTTCCCTCTTTTTCGGCGGGGTTTTGCTTGGAGCCATAGTAGCCCTCGTGGGTCACAAGTGGAGCCAGGTCCCTGAGGATGACACTACAAAATTAACTAGTCCCAGAGCCACCCTGCCTCGGGACTTAGGATGTGATGAGGATAAATCCCCTTAATGCTTCAGGCCTTCTGGAGTCAGGCTTCTGGCACTTAAAGTCAAATGCCTCCTAACTGATATACCACTCTTTATGGAACTGGCAGAGAAAAACAAAGGAAAGACAAACAAAAAAAAGCCAGCCAAGTGGCCTGATGAGCAAATGTCTGGGGTCCAGGCCAGCTCTGCGGGGTGCTGAGCCGGGCACACAATTCTGTCCTGAATCTGGAGGTCTGCTCATCTTGCACCCGAGAATGGCAAACCCTGAGGACAGAGATGCCATTTGCACAGGGCCTGCACCCGGTGGTGACAGGCATAACCCTCCTGGAGCCGTTACCATGTGCCAGGCTCAGTTCTAGGGCCTGCAGAGAGTTTCCCTCCTCGCCCCGCTCCCCTTTTTTGGCCACACCCATGGCATGTGGAAGTTCCCGGGCGCAGGGACTAAACCCACACCACAGCAGTAACCAGAGCCACAGTCACGACAACGATGGATTTTTAACCCACTGAGCCACCAGGGAACTCCTCTTAGCATATTTAAGCATAAAATACAGAGTTATTAACTACAGCCACCATGCTATACAATAAATCTTCAGAACTTATTCATCTTATTTTTTAAAATTTTTATGGCTGTATCTGTGGCATATGGAAGTTACTGGGCCAGGTCGAACCCGTGCCTCTGCAGTGGCCTGAGCCATTGCAGTTGGATTTTTAACCCACTGCACCACAGCATGAACTCCAAAACATATTAATCTTATAATTCAAAGTTGGTGCCCTTTGACCAACATCTTCCCATTTCTCCCACCTAGGAAATTACCCAGGCGACCCCATTCTATTGTTTCTTTTGAGTTTGACATTTTTTTTGGTTCCACATATAAGTGATACCATATAATATTTGTCCTTCTCTGATTTATTTCACTTAGCAACACGATGTCTTCGAGGTTCATCTATATTGTTAAAAACAGCTGGAATTACCTTTTTATGCCTGAATAATATTCCACTGTGTACATAACATCATATTTCCCTTATCCATTCGTCTGTCAATGGACACTTAGGTGAATATCCATATTTTGGCAAGCAACTGTATTCTTGGGCACTTACCCCAGAGAAACAAAGACTTATTTTCATGCTTATTAACAGCATGAATATTTGTTAACAGCCCAAACCCAGAAATTACCCAGAGTATCCTTTGATGCTATCACACCATGGACTCCAACTCAGCAATAACACAAACTGACTACTGACAGAGGCAACAACCTGGGTGACCCTCAACGGAGCGAAAAAGAACCTCAAAAGGGTACAAACTGTATGATTCCTTTTATAGAACATTCCAGAAACAGATGTGGAACAGAGTAGTGGTTGCCAGAGGTTCGGGATGGGGAGGGGATGGGCGTGGCTATAAAGGGATAGAGAAGGGACCTCACAGTCCAGCTGGGTGTCTTAACTGTGGACAGAACTGCACAGAGCCACACACGCAGGCGCATGTAACTGGTGAATTCCGCATAAGCGCCACGACTGCACCAATACCAATGTTTTGCTCTGACAGCACATCCTAAGTTAACATTTGGAGAGGCTGGGGGACGGGTTCCAGGAGGTCCCTATCCATTTCTTTTTAACCCCCTGTAAATCTATAATTATTTCAAAGAAAGAGTTTAAAAATAGTAATAGTAATAACAAAGGGGTGGGGGGACAGAAAGACTCTGAAGCCGGAGTAACCGGCACCCTCGTCCCCAGCGCCCCCTGCTTGGCTAATGGCTGCACGCCAACTGCCGTTTCCAACCTCAGCCACGGTTGCCACTCAGGTGCTCCCGTGGCCCAGATCCCTCTCCACCCGTCCTGCTTCCACACCGTCCTGCCTACTCATGTCTGAGGCCTTCGCTCTGGAATGACTTTCTCCTTCTGCTCTGTGGCAAACTCCTACTACGCCCTCAAAGCCCTAGTCAGATGTCACCTCCCCGGGCGGCCAGCCTAAACCTGGGGCTGGGCTGTGCCCTAACTCCAAGGCCGGAGGCTATTAGAGTTCTCATCAGACTGCACATGGCCTCCCAGACCCTCTCTCGCACAGCAGTGTCGGGGAACCCCTGGGGTAAGTGAGTATCTCCAATATTTCCCCTGGCACCTGGCCCGTGGAAGGCTCTCGGGACCCTTTGCTGATGAAAGCTGAATGGTAGCTACTAGGAGATACACAAGTGAGCAGGTTCCCCCCAATTTCTCAACACTGGCTTAGAATCAAAAAAATGGTTTGGTGTGGCGGCTCTCAAACTGTGTTTCCTGGACCGGCAGCCTTGGCATGGCAGTGCTACCTAGCTGGAAACTCAGGGGTAAGGCCCAGTAATCTGTTATCTTAACAAGCCTTCCCTGTGGGTGACTCTGAGGCACACTATTCAAACAAACTCACTCATGCCAGCCTTTCATCAAAGTACACCGAGGACCTACCACGTGCCAGATCCTGTGCTGTGTGACGGTTATGCAAAGGTGAGCTGGAAAGGCATGGTATCTTAGAGAGCAGGTTGTTCACATATGGATGTGTGAGTGTGTATGCACATAAGTGGGCATACACACACTTAACTGGGCACACAGAATGGAGAGTGCTGGAGTTCCCGTCGTGGCGCAGCAGAAATGAATCCAACTAGGAACATGAGGTTGCGGGTTGAATGCCTGGCCTACTCACTGGGTTAAGGATCCAGTGTTGCCATGAGCTGTGGTGTAGGTCACAGATGTGGCTTGGATCCCGCGTTGCTGTGGCTGTGGCTGTGGCGTAGGCTGGTGGCTTCAGCCCTGATTGGATTCCTAGCCTGGGAACCTCCATGTGCTTCAGGTGAGGCCCTAAAAATCAAAACCAACCAAAAGAAACAAACAAAAAGAATGGAAAATGCTCAAGGCCACGGTCAGGGAACACACAGGGAAGTGAGGGGCACAGGGCCCAGGGCAGCACATCACCTAGTACGGGGGTGGGGGGGGGGGGGTGGCGGGTACGAGGAAGGATTCCTAGAGGAGGAGACTTGGTGCTCGAGTTGGAAGAATGGTGTTGGGGGGGCAGGTGGGGGTGAAGACGGTGCAGAAGACCCGGGTGGAGGGAATAGTGTGGGGATTCCGAGATGCACACAGACTACCTAGGAAATTACAAGTGGCCAGAGTGGCTGATGTGTGGCACTGCCCAAGGCTGGAGAGGTGGGTGGATTCCTAGTACCCACAGTGAAGCATGGAGGCCCTGTCCTGAGGGCTCTGGAATGCATGGGAGAGTTGGGAGCAGGGGAAAGACACGGATCCCCCTGGCTGCAGAGGGGAGGGTGGCCCAGGAGGCGACACAGGGGCTAGGGGCTCAGGGAGGTGGACAGGACATAGCACTTGGAAGGGGAGGAGGGGGAAGGCAGAGATGCCCAGAGGTTGAGGGATGGACGGAAGGAGAAGGAAGGGGAAGGGAGACATTCCCCTGAGGACAGGGGAATGGTGGGGCTGCCTCTGAGACTGGGGCCCTGGCGGGGGAAGCTACAGGGTGTTGGGGCTGAAGGCAGCTGAGAGTAAGCTAGAGAGCTTGGGTTTATCCTGAGGGCAGTGGGGAGCCATGGGAATTACAGGGAAGGTCCCTCTGGCTGCCAGACTGGGGAAGGATCCAAGGAGACAGGACTGAAGCCTGAAAGGCCATGAAAACTGGGTGATACTGGTGGCCTGGTGGGGAGCGCAGGCTGGGGTCGGATGAGCAGCCGTGCTGGAAGGCGCAAGAAAATGGCAACTGATAGAAGTTCCCGTGGTGGCTCAGCAGTAATGAACCCATCTAGTATCCATAAGGATTGGGGTTCGATCCCTGGCCTCACTCAGTGGTTAAGGATCTGGTGTTGCCACAAGCTGTGGAGTAGATAGAAGACGCAGCTGGGATCCCACGTGGCTGTGGCTGTGGTGTAGGCCGGCAGCTGCAGCTCTGGTTCGACCCCTAGTCTGGGAACTTCCATATGTTGCACATGTGGCGCTTTAAAAAAAGAAAAAAAACAGCAACCAAAATGCTGCTGCAAGGAAAGGCAAGGCGAGTCCTGCTCGGGCCAGCCTGGCCCTAGGTCTTAGCAGACACAGCTCAGCCTTCCTAATCTTCAGGAAGCCTGAAGCCCCATGAAATGGCAAATCAACGGAGGAGGTAAGTGCATTTCCTGAGGGAGAAGGATGCCGGCTTTCATCAGATTCTTTAACTGAAAAGAGTGAAGAGATTCTGACCTTTCTGGGGATGGCTTGTATCTTGCGTAGGTGGCGGAGCCAGGGGTGGAGAAGCTCCCAGAAGGCTGCCGGTAGGGAGGGACTTTGTCGGCCCCTGCTGGTGACGCCGTGTAAGGGGTTTCGGGGAAGCTGACGGGCCTGGAACAGACACGGGAGGGAGGGAGGGAGGCTGTGGGGGACTGCCCGACCTTCCGACCTTCCCCTCTGCTTCATCTGCTCTCCTCCCGTCGGGGTGGGGACAGGGCTGCTGCGCCAAGGGTGGCGGCGGGAGCCAGGGCAGCCCCTGCCCTCCTCCTGCCGCGGGGAGCCTGTCCCTCCGCGTCCGCCGCCTGACAGGGAAGGACGGGGCTGCCGCCGACTGCTCTCGCCCACACCTGGGACAAAATGCTCCTCTGCAGGTTGGAGTCCTTCATTTCTTGGACATTTTTCTTTATCTTTGAATACATAATATACTCAAATGCATTGATCTGTAACATCTATATGCCATCATAATACAAACTCCCTGAAGCTACCACCCAAGCCAAGAGCTGGAACCAGGGCAGTACACACCCTCCCCTCGTACGGAATCGCGGCCCCGAATGCTGTGCTTCTCAGTCCCCTGATCTTTAAAAAAATACAGAGTTTTAACCTACACGCCTGGTATGGTGGATTGCCAACCTGAGGCCTGGAGGTCCCCAGGCGCTGGGCTCACAGGGGAAAGATCAGCAGAGGAGGAGGTGGGGGTGCGAGGACCAGAAGGAGAAAGGCCAGGAGAGGAGGAGCCCGGACCAAAGGGGGAGGAGAGGGCGACGGGCCAAGGGCGGCA
The DNA here is from genome assembly GCF_016906955.1 of Phacochoerus africanus. NCBI lineage: Eukaryota > Metazoa > Chordata > Mammalia > Artiodactyla > Suidae > Phacochoerus > Phacochoerus africanus. Next base: position 47,114,704 of record NC_062551.1, on the reverse strand, counting down.
GGCCAGTGCCCCGGGTCCTTACCTCTTGCTGTGCAGGGGCTGGGACTCCCGGAAGGGGACCATGGGGGTCTGCTTCGGGGGCCGGCTCAGGGACTGGGCGTGGCCGGGGGTGGCGGGCGCCGCCCACTTGGAGGCAGGTAGCGAGTTGTGGGACGCGGGCCCGCTCCACTGCCAGGGAGCATTGCTGCGGTAGGGGGGCCGGCCCCCCGGGGCCAGGCTCTCCGGCTCGGTCTTGGGCTCCGAGGTATTCATGTCATAGGTCTCCGGCCACCCCCTGAGAAGAAAAGTTTCGTTATTCGGAAAGGCCCGGGCAGCCCCCCTGTGCTCACCTGCTACCTGGGACAGACTGGTGCCCGGCAGCACGGACCTGAGATGGCCTTTAACACGGGCCGAGCAGGAACCCTTTAAACTGGTCTGAAACTTAGCAGCTCGCAGTTCTCAACCCCGACAGGGCCCAACACTGCTCGGCGCTCCAACCTCCCCTCCCCTCCAACCCTCTCTCTTCATTTCCCCTCCCGGCCCTCCTCCCTGACCCAGGCCTCCGTCAGGCAGTGTCCTCCATGGACCGGCTCAACCCCCCTTGGCAGTACTCGGGGCCAGAAAGGCAGATGCCCTCAGAATCAAAGGTTGTATCTGCCCTGTTCCAAAGAAGCTCAAAGGCAGCTGGAAGAGGAGCAGGTGACCTACTTTACAGGGTGGTTAAAAAAAAAAAAGAAAAAAAAACCCCATGAAATCCAGAACCTTGAAATAGATGCAGAGCGGCCCGTGACTCCCCCTAGACCAGGCTGGCACACGCGCCGCAGCATTCCTGGCTCGAGGCGGGGAGAGCCGAGCCCTGGGCCGGCCTTCTCCAGCGCTGCTGCACTGCAGCACAGGAGGGAACTTGGAGCCCGGGGAGGGGGCCGTGCTCACAAAATCCACGTCCTAGCAGCTGTGGGAGCCGTGCTCAGGGGAGCCCTCGTCCTGCAAAGTCTTATGTCCACGTCGAGCCCATCGCCTGTGGTTCTCTTGAGTCCCCTGGAGCCTGGGGAGCTTGCAGGGCCACCCGGCAAGAGAGCTGGTGGACCTGGTGGCTGGGAGGCTAGGGGCTCAGAACATGTCTGCTAAGGAGTCATCAACAGGTGACCTGAGGTTGTGCTCTGGCATCTGGGCCCGACACACGGTGCCCCTTGGCAGCGCTAGAGCCAGATCTGACTTTCAGTGGGCCCCTCTGGCACTATCTCTGGATTAGGAGGTACCCAGGCTTCATCAGGCAGGAGGACAACACACAAATATCTAACAGAACCCTCGGAGGTGGAGGGGTACTGCCATGGCCCCAGGCAGTGCACACCTGCTGCTCCTGCCTGCCCGGCTTCCACACCCCTTCTCCTGAGAATAGATCTGTGTGCTCTGGGTGGGGCTGACCCTACTTCTTGACTCCAGAAATGAACATGTGACCCAGTCCTGCCAATCAGAATCTCTTCTCACTCGGGACACAGTGACTGGCACAGGACTGTCACGTGCCCCAAGCCTAGCCAATCAGAGACACTGAGCATCCACTCTGTAACTACCGGGGGAAGATCTATTTCACTGGGACTGCTGAGCTGGGGAGACTTAAGCTGGAGCTGTGAGGAGGGACAGGATATCTGTGTCCCCGTGAAGTGGGTGATGGCTTGAGAATGACAGCAACGCAGAAAAGGAGACAGGTGATAAAGATTCCTAAGGAAGATGTCCAAGACCCTGCAAACAGCCACACTTAAATCTTGCTCTATCTCCTAGTCTTACTGGGTGCATAAGCCGCTAAAGACTCTTTTGCCTGACCTCTGTTGCTGGGAACCAGAGTTCTGATCAGCACATGAGGAGGGAAGTAAATTGAGACACAGAGAAGTAACCTGTCCGAGGTCGCAAAGCCAATAAGAGGTGGAAACCAAATTTATTTTTATTTTTAATTTATTTTTTAATAGCCACACTCGCAGCATATGGAGGTTCCCAGGCTAGGGGTCCAATCGGAGCTGTAGCCACCGGCCTATGCCAGTGACAGCAATGTGGGATCCGAGTTGCGTCTGCGACCTACACCCCAGCTCACAGCAACGCCGGATCCTTAACCCACTGAGCAAAGCCAAGGACTGAACCCGCAACATCATAGTTCCTAGTTGGATTCGTTTTCGCTGCGCCATGACGGGAACTCTGGAAACCAGATTTCAGACAGTAAGTTGATCAGAAAGCCCGTAACTCAGAGTTCCTGTTGTGGCTCAGCAATAACGAATCAGACTAGGATCCATGAGAATGCAGGTTCGATCTCCGGCCCCACTCAGTGGTTTAAGGATCTGGCATTGCTGTGAACTGTAGGTCACGGATGCAGCTCGGATCCTGCATTGCTGTGGCTGTATCATAGGCCGGCAGCTGCAGCTTCGATTAAACCCCCAGCCTGGGAACATCCATATGCTGTGGGTGCAACCCTTAAAAAAAAAAAAAAAAAAAAAGCCCACAACTTTAACCACAATGCACACTGACCCACTGTACAGCGGTTTGGGAGCCAGTGGGTAGATTTCTTGGGTCCCTAACTTCTGCCCCAGTTACTGACAGCTTCACCTTTGGCCAAGTGTCCCTGGGAAGGGCCTCAGAGAGAGAAATGTTTGCCCAATCATCCTGAAGACAGCACAGGGCGATGGGGAGCCCAGGCTCCTGGGCCAGGTGGCAGTTCAGAGCCCAGCTCTGCTACTTATGGTCTGTGTGGCCCTGGCTGAGGGATTTCTTTCTCGGAGCCTCAGTTTCCTCATCTGTAAGGCAGAGGTGGTCCTGAGCACTCTCTGAGCACTAGGAGGAAGTCTGGCGCATGCCAAGCACTGAATGAACAGGTGCTGTTGCTGTCGTCGGCTCCAGCCGCTTCTGTGGACTGTCTACCTGCCCAGAGGCAGGTCTTACACACCCAGAGGCCGGGGTCTCCCTTCCATGCTCTCAAGTCCAGCCACACCCACCTGGGGGCTCTGGGACAAAGTCCTATCAAGCGAGGTGAGATCCATCAGAACCTAAATGCCCCTGAGCCCTCAATAAAGGAAGGAAGACTTCTGTGCCCCTTCTCTGCTCCTCTGAAGAGAGGCCTCCCTGAGGTGGGGCCTGGAAAGCTGCATTTTACCCAGCTGCCAGGGATGACTCTGACACACGAAAATGTTTAAAAAGTCCCAATTTCACTGATTCAATTTCTGAACTGTTTTAAAAAAGTGGTATAAAGTGCACCCCTGTCCCCTAGCTCTGTCCCCCAGTTATACTCACCAGAAGCACCCACAGCTGTTAGGTTTTACCTGTCTTTTTCCCATAGCATACAGAAGTTCCTGGGGCAGGGATCAAACCGGTGCTAGAGCAGTGACCTGCTGCAGTGACAATGCCAGATACTTAACCCGCTAGGCTGCCAGAAAACTCCAGGATTTATATATTCTTATAGAAATAGCCTCTGCAGATAAGTATAATTTAAAAACAATACTATACTTAACCGCTGATCCCATGGGGTCGAATCGGAGCTACAGGTGCCGGCCTACACCATAACCACAGCAACGTGGGATCTGAGCCAAGTCTGCGACCTACACCACAGCTCACGGCAACCCCGGATCCCTGACCCACTGAGCAAGGCCAGGGATCAAACCCACATCCTCATGGATACTAGTCAGATTTGTTACCACTAAGCCACGACAGGAACTGCCCATCTTGCTTTTTTTTCCTTCCCAATTAATATTTCTTACCAGGCCTTCTCAGCAGAGATGCAATGCATTTTCCTTAAAGAGTCAATTACTACTCAATCACATGGATGATCTGGGATCTGCTTTGCCAGTCCCCTACAGTTGGATATTTAGGTTTTATTCTAATCTTTTTTTTTTTTTGGTCTTTCTGTCTCTTCTAGGGCCGTACCCGCAGCATATAGAGGTTCCCAGGCTAGGGGTCTAATTGGAACTGTAGTTGGAACTGTAGCCACTGGCCTACACCACAGCCACAGCAACATTGCAACCTATACCACAGCTCACAGCAACGCCAGATCCTTAACCCACTGAGCAAGGCCAGGGAGCGAACCTGCAACCTCATGGCTCCTAGTCAGATTCATTAACCACTGAGCCACAATGGGAACTCCTGTTCTGGTCTTTTGCTCAAACAGCAATGCTGCGCTAAATATCCCTCTTCCATCCGCTCAGCCACAAGTGGGAGACGCCTGAGGGTGGATGGCCCTGGTCTGCTGATCACTATCCCTCACCGCCTCCTGTTCTTGATTCCTGACAGCCCAGGTTCTGGGGGCCACCGGGGCTCCTTTCTTCTCTCTCCTATTCACTCACTTGTGGGGCTTCAATTACCATTCTCAGGGAGGAGTTTCCACCCCATTCCCCCCATCAGTCATCCTGAGTCCGGCCAAAGGGGACAAAAGCATCCTGGATCGTAGTAACAGAGACAGTGAGGGCTCTGGGAGGTCTTCCCGGCTACCTGGCCCAGCCTGGCAGTGGCCAGTGGTGCAGGGCACCCTGGAGAGGCCCAGCCTTGTGGCCTGGGGGCATGAGGATGAGCCCCTGTACTCTGTCAGTATCTGAAGAGCACCGGGGCCAGACACACACCGTACTGAGCCGGCTGTTGGCAGGGAACACAGTTCTGCCTGACCTGGTGTGTTTCTCCTCCAAGCTTATTGTGACATCTGAGCCGGGAGGCCAGGGATGCAGCAAGAGGCTGGAGGGACCCCAGAGCTCTGCAAATGAGGCCAGCCAGACACCTCTGCACTTGAAGAGCGACAACCACCACACAAGTCCTAACCCACAACCAGCCCTGCAAACAGGAGATCCTGTTTCTGCGGCCGCCTTGTAAAAAGGGAGTGGGACGATAGTTTTCCTCCTAAATAGGGCAGGGAGAGAACCCGTCTGTCTGGTCACACCCTCCCCAGCCTCCTCTCCCCAGAGCTGGAGGAGGGAGCCTCCAGACACTTCCTTTCCTTTCGGCTGGTCCCTACCTACAGGTCCGGGGACACCTCTGTGGCCTCTGGTGCTCTCCTCTGTTTTGGAGTCATCCGATAGGCAGGCTGGCTCTATGGGGTGTGTGTGTGTGCATGTGTGTGTGTGTGTGCACCCGTGGGCAGACTGAAGCATAGGGGTCTGCCAGGGAGCTCGCTGAGGGGTTATCTCAGCTTGACTTGCCCCTGCAGAGCTCGGAGCGGGTGTGGCCAGGCCTCGGCTCTGTGCAGGGGTGGAGGAGGCCCTGCAGGAGGGCTGGGAGAAGGCGATGCCTGGGGACTGACGCGAGCCCCGAGGCTGAGGGACTGGGGTGTGGATGGCTAAGCCCTTGGTTGCAGCTGGGTTTACGCCTGCTCAGGACTGCCCTCGCCAAGTGCAGATCAAGCAGGACTCAGGAAGGCGGAGAGGGTGCACCCAGAATGAGAAACAGCTTCTTGAGGCAGCCGAGGACATGGAGATGGGAAACCTGGATTGAGTTTTGCTCGGCCGCTCACGCCGCTGAACTCTGCACGAGTGACGGGTCCACCCTGGGTTGTCAGTTTTCTCACCTGTAAAGTGGGGATCACGCCAGCCCTGCGAGGTCATGTGCATGAGCACTCAGTGTCACCTCGTCGCGTGCCCTCCTCTTGGCTCACTCTGCTCTGGCCAATGACCCTCTTTCTGGTCTATCAACAAGACAAGGGCCTCTGTCCTCACCTTTTTTTTTTTTTTTTTTAGGGCCACACCTGTGGCATATGGAGGTTCCCGGGCTAGGGGCTGAATTGGAGCCACAGCTGCCTGCCTACACCACAGCCACAGCCACAGCCACAAGGGATCTGAGCCACATCTGCAATCTACACCACAGCTCATGGCAATGCCGGATCCTTAATCCACTGAGCGGGGCCAGGGATCGAACCCATGTCCTCATGGATGCTAGTCTGATTAGTCACCACTGAGCCACAATGGGAACTCCCTGTCCTCACCTACTCCCTTCTTGCAAGGCCCTTCTCCTGACTCCTTCCCACCCTCAGGCCTTCCCTGACCACCCCGTCCAAGGTCACGGCATCCCCTGCATTTTCCTCACACCCAGTGTCTCACAGCTGGTGTCTTTTGGGTGCCTCCGACAGGCCAAGTCATGCTCTATGCGCTCTATGAGCCTCGAACCTGACGACCGCCTTCAGGGTAGGATCTAGCATTGTCCCTATTTTATACATGAGGCACAGAGAGGTGAGGCCACCTGCCTGGGGTCACAGTTAATAAGGGCAGGAGCCTGGATTCACACATCTAACCTCACTGCAGAGGTCACCTTCCCAGTAGCCTCAGCGGCTTCTCCCTTTTGCTCTACTGAGCATCTGACTTGTTTACAGCTAGTCTCCCCCAATCCCCTCGTCAGTTCTGCGAGGGCCGGGCCTTGACTGTCCTCGGTGCAGCTGTGTTTCCAGCACTTGGAATGTGGTGCGTCTACAGAGAATCACCATCACAGTCCCCTCTGGAGGTTGCTAGGGCACCAACTCACGGTTCTAAGAACGGCATCTCTCCTGCCCTCCCTGTGTAATTAGACCTCGCAAGAACCAAACAATTGCTGAAGGAAAGTTCTTTTTATAAGAACTCCCAGAGTTCCCTGGTGGCTTAGCAGGCTCAGAGTCTGGTGTTGTCATGGATGGGGTGTGGGTTCAATCCCTGGCCCAGGGATTTCTGTACGGCCGTGGGTGCAATACATGAGGAAGGAATGACATCACGTGAGAACGGAGGACCTCACATCACCGGGACCCATAATGACGGAGGACATCTAGGCAATGATCTCAAGTGGCTGCCAGGAGCTGACAGGAGATGTACGGTAATGGGTCAGGGTGTCACCCTCTGACCGCCTGAGGTGTCCCTCACACAGGCACAACCAGACATGTGGTGCCTCCTGATGGCCATACACTTGGGAGGTGTTGTTACCAAAAGCAGTTCAACTGGAATCCCAGAATCCAATGAAGCTCCTATGCTGGACTCCAAGTTGTGGGACACCCACGGGCTAGAACAGGTTAAAGGACACCAGGGGCTGCGAGCAGCTGAGTCCAGGACGTGGGGAACTCGAGAGGTCAAGGGACCTGGCTTCCTCCCAAAATAAACTGTAAGGATAAAATAAGAGGGAGGGGAAACTTGGAGATTAGAAGAACCGAGACGTATCCAACAAATGCCATTGGAGGAACCTGACTAACAAAACTACTGTTCTGAAAAGTTAGACAGTCTGGGTAGTTGAAACTGACTTTTTTTTTTTGGCTGTACCCTCGGCATGCGAAAATTCCCAGGCCAGGGACTGAATCCACACCACTGTAGTAACCAGGGCCACAGCAGTGACAATGCCAGATCCTAAACCTGCTGAGCCACCAGGGAATTCCAATAGTAACTTTCTGTTAACTTTGTTTGTTTTTTTAGGGTCGAACCTATGGCATACGGAAGTCCCAGGCTAGGGGTTGGACTGGAGCTGTAGCTGCCAGCTTACACCAAAGCCACAGCAGCTCAGGATCTGAGCCGCATCTGCAACCTACACCACAGCTCATGACAACGCCGGATCCTTAACCCACTGAGCAAGGTCAGGGATTGAACCTGTATCCTCCTGGATGCTACTAGTCAGATTCGTTTCTGCTAAGCCGTGGCAGAAACTCGCTGTTAAAATTTTAAAGTGTTTAACTATAATGGAAGAAATAAAAATCATAAAATAAGATAAATAAACACAATAAAGTGTAATCATTTTTTAAAAGTCCTGATTGGGTACAGATACATTCCAAGGAGAGGAACTGCTTCAAATAATCCCAGGGTGGGGAGGCATGGAATTAAAAACAAAAACAAAAACAAAACAAAGCAAAAGTTGGCCACACGCTGATAAATGTTGAAACAGGGGGGGTCAGTATACTTTTATTTATTTATGTTAAAATTTATTTAAAAAAATTTTTTTTTGTCTTTTCTAGGGCTGCACCCATGGCACATGGAGGTTCCCAGGCTAGGGGTCTAATCGGAGCTGTTGCTGCTGGCCTACACCGCAGCCACAGCAATGCAGGATCCAAGCCGCGTCTGCGACCTACACCACAGCTCACGGCAACGCTGGATCCTTAACCCGCTAAGCGAGGCCAAGGATCAAACCTGCAACCTCATGGTTCCTAGTCGGATTCGTTAACCATTGAGCCGTGACGGGAATCCCTTACAAGTTATTTTAATTATTTTTAAAATTTACTTCACAGAGGCATATGGAGTGCCCGGGCTGGGGATCAGATCTGAGCCACAGTTATGACCTAAACTGCAGCTACGGCAATGCTGGATCCTTAGCCCACCGTGCCAGGCCAGGGATCAAACCTGTGTCCCAGCACTCCCAAGATGCCACTGATGCTGTTGTACCACAGTGGGAACTCCTCAGTACACTTTTAATGTGTTTGAAATGTTACATTCAAACAAAACAAAACAAAGCAAAAAGAAACAGGAGTTCTCTTGTGGTAGGTACAGTGGGTTAAGGATCCCATGTTGTCACCGCAGCAGTTCACGCTGCTGTAGAGTAAGTTTGATCCCAAGAACTTTCATATGCCACGGGTATGGCAAAAACACAACCTGGCTTCCTATTGAACAAAAGCCAAGCTCATCATCCAGAAAGACGCCCCCCCCCAACTCTGCCCTGTCCCCTTCTCCCACCTCTCACCCTTGCTCATTGTGCTCCAGCCATGCCGGCCTCCCTGTGCTGCGGGAATGCACCCCCACACACTGGCGCCTTGGAGACTCTGCCCTGGCTTGTCCCTGCCTGGGACCGGCTGGCGTGGAGAACCACGTGGCGGCGTCCGCCCAGGAGCCTTCCCTGACCACCCAGCAAGCCACTCTCCGCCTCACTGCAGGCCCTTCAATTACCCCACTTTCCCTCCTCAGACCTCATCCCTGCCTGGCCCTGATTACACATCTACTTAATTAGTGCCTGTCCTTCCCTCGGGACACAAACTCTAGGGGAAGAGGCACTGTATTTTGTTTGCCGCTATATCCTGAGCACTTTCGAGCAGAGTTTGCACAGTGAGGGCTCGAGAAACACGTGCTGAACACATGAACGCAGTGCAGCGCGCCCTCGGGCAAGTGCTTTGGCTGTGAGCCACGTCTAGGAAACAACCCGAGGAGGGCGCCCCCCCGCCCCGGGGGCTGTTCTAGAGACTGGCCGGGACACACGCCCATGGAGAGCTGAGCTGGACCGTGACTGCCCAGGAGAAAGTGCTCCACAGATGCTGATCGACCCCGTCATCATTCTTTTTTTTTTTTTTTGTCTTTTTGCTATTTCTTGGGCCGCTCCCGCAGCATATGGAGGTTCCCAGGCTAGGGGTCGAATCGGAGCTGTAGCCGCCAGCCTACGACAGAGCCACAGCAACGAGGGATCCGAGCTGCGTCTGCAACCTGCACCACAGCTCATGGCAACGCCGGATCGTTAACCCACTGAGCAAGGGCAGGGACCGAACCCGCAACCTCATGGTTCCTAGTCGGATTCGTTAACCACTGCACCACGACGGGAACTCCCCCCATCATCATTCTTGATCTTCTTGCTGAGGGAGAGCAAGTGCCAGCACCGGGGAGCTGCCACCCCCCACCCGCCCCCCGGCTCCCACCTGGTGGGGCCGAGGGCCTCACCTGCGGGGCGTGCCGTCGTCGAAAGGCGGGATGATGACCACCTTGACGGTGACGGACGTGCGCAGCAGGTCGATCATCTGGTCGTGGGTCAAGGTGACCACGGCCACCTTGCAGATCTCCACCAGGCGGCTGCCCTGCCGGAGCCCGGCCTGCCAGGCAAACCCGTAGTCCTCCACCTCGGCCACAGTCCCGTCGTACTTCACGTGGAAGCCCAGCTGCCCGAGCCCGTTCCGCCGCAGGGTCATGTCCACCGTCTCCCAGCCGTTGGTCATCACCTGCAGGCGACACGCGGGGGTCGAGTATCAGAGGCCATTCGGGGTCACCTCTTGTAGCTGAGTCCTGGTCAGGCCCTGCCCTTTGAGGTCGAAGACCCTGCTGTCCCCCATCTATCCTCTCAGGTGATGCCAGGATAGAGGAGCACAGACACCCACCAAGTTCCAGCCCAGGCTCCTGACTTCCGAGGAGTCAAGGGCTGTGTTCTTCACACACATCTGCTCCCCCGACAGGCTGCACCTATGGCACATGGAAGTTCCCGGGCCAGGGGTCCAATCAGAGCTGCAGCTGCCGGCCACAGCCACAGCCACAGCCCCACCGGCCAGGGGTCCAATCGGAGCTGCAGCTGCCGGCCACAGCCACAGCCATAGCCCCACCAAGCTGCATCTGCGACCTATGCTGCAGCTCATGGCAACGCCTGATCCTTAGCCCACTGAGCGAGGCCAGGGATCGAAGCCACATCCTCATGGATACTAGTGGGGTTCATTACCACTGAGCCATCATAGGAACATCCCTGCCCCTTGGCCCCTGCTGTGGTCACCCTTCTCTTTCCCCGTGCACAGCAGGATTGTACTTCTTGCCCTCGCCCGCCCAGGTGGTCAGTGGGTCTGGGACTTGCTTTGGCCAATGCACTCTGAATAGAATGGGCCTGTCATCTGGGCTGGGGCATTTAACTGCCTATATAGACCCTCTGTAGGCCTTTCCTCTCTGCCAGACACTAGGATTATTCCAGAGAGCAGCTGTTTGGTCAGCGAGGCTCCCAAAGTTAGAACGTTGCCGGGCGCAGCCTCCAGCCGTACCTGGGATGGCCAGGTGCTGCGAGTGAGAGAAACGTTTGCCGTTTTCAGTCACGGACATGGTGATACAACCAGAGCAACCTGGAAAAGCAATAGACCGGAGGCCCTGGGGTCTTCTCTAGGCTGGGGGCTCGGGCCACAGTCTTTACTTCACGACGTCATTCTTAGAGGGACAAACCCGTTCCCAATGTCCTCCTTGGATCGCCCCCCATCCTGGAGCCGACCAGACCTCCAATTTACCCCCTGCCTCATTTGTGTGAGATGGTTGCCACCAGCACATGTTACCGTAGAGATGAGAACTCACCAGACAGAACCCTTAGTTCCTTAGCACGTCCGTAGGGATGGATCCCTCCCCTTCGTGGGATGAAAAGATTAAGTCATGGCTGTTAAGCAAGTTACATCAAGTTTTGTCTGCCTTGCCTGAAAGCCCGTGAAGGAACGAGCTTGTGGAAGGGTGCAGATGCCCTGGGAGAAGTCACTCCCTGGCCAGAAATGATGTTAGCTGGTACAACTATCAGAGTGGCAGCTTTCACACTGTTCCAACCACTATGCACAGTATTAAGGATTTCACGTCGCAGGCCACTATGCATTCACACATTTCCACAGGTATCCACATATGCACAAAATGCCCCCCGAGTGGAGGCAGCCAGGGATGAGAGTCTGGATGGCGGTGGACTTAACCTGAAAATGTAAACGCGCCAGTTCCTTCCTGGTCTGCATGACGGGAATGTGGCAAGTGAGGAAACGTGTAAAACGGGAACAAAGCTCCCTGAAACAAAGTGCCGCCTCCCTGCAAGGCCCTCTGACTACCATGTTCCTGAAAACAGTTCATTGAGACCCAACAACTGATTTCATAGCCCAACTTGTTTACACGACAGTAAAGAATTATTGTTAATTTTTAATGTATGGTAATGACAAAAATAGGTTTTTTTTGTTTGTTTGTGTTTGTCTCTTTAGGGCCACATCTGCAGCATATGGAGGTTCCCAGGCTAGGGACTGAATCAGAGCTATTGCTGCCAGCCTATACCATAGCCACAACCACAGCCACGCCAGATCCGAGCCTACACCACAGCTCATGGCAATGCTGATCCTTTTTTTTTTTTTTGGTCTTTTTGCTATTTCTTGGGCCGCTCCTGCGGCATATGGAGGTTCCCAGGCTAGGGGTCTAATCAGAGCTGTGGCCGCCAGCCTACGCCAGAGCCACAGCAACGAGGGATCCGAGCCGCGTCTGCAACCTACACCACAGCTCACGGCAATGCCGGATCGTTAACCCACTGAGCAAGGGCAGGGACCGAACCCGCAACCTCATGGTTCCTAGTCGGATTCGTTAACCACTGCGCCACGACGGGAACTCCTGGGATCAGTGACATGACAGGATGTCTAGGATCCATTTAGAAACCGCCAGGGGCAGGCAGAAACACGACTGGCCACGGGCTGGGAACTGGAAGCTGGTGATGGGGCAAGGAGTTCACCAAGTCTCTCTACTTTTAGGTCCGCTTGAAATTTTCCATGGTTAAAAAATTGTGGAGTTCTCTTGTGGGGCAGTGGTTTAAGGATCTGGTGTCGTCACTGTGGTGGCTGGGGCTGCTGCTGCGGTGCAAGTTGGATCCCTGGCCCAGGAACTTCCACCTGCCATGGGTGCAGACCAAAAAAAAGTTAAAAAAAAAAAGCTGGTTGAAAGGAAAGCCTACTGTTTGGTTCCTTGAAAGAGAACGTAGTGACTGGCTTCATCCTACACCCTTACTTCTGCCTTGGGAGTCAAGACTCTTCTTCCCTTTGAAGCCGTCACCAAAGAATCTGGCTGTGGGTTAGAAAGGCCCGCCTGTCCGTGCTTGTGACTGGTAGGCAGCAGCGGGCCTGGGAGGCCCCGGCTGTTCCGAGGCTCCCGCAGAGGCCCCGGGGCGGGGGCTGGGGCACTGCTGCGCCGAAGGCTAGGCGCCCTCCACTCTCCATCCTCCCCTTCTTCCTTCGAGGAATAAGACCTGCCCCCACCCCCAATCAGAGCTTTGATGGGTGCATGGCCACCTGACTGGGGACCACCCTTCTCAGCTTCCCCTGCAGCTGGGTGTGGATGTGACTTGGTTTTGGCCAACAGGATATGAGCAGAAGGGATGGAACTGCTGCTTTGTGTTTTTAAAATAAAACTGCTTGCCCCCCACTGCTCACGTGTGCTTCCTTCCTGCAGAAGGGGACGTGGATATGGGGCGCCTCCACGCTGACCACGAGAGGAACACGACATCGACGGGGAAGAGGGGGCCGTGAGAGGAAGGCACGGGCGTCCCTGAGCTGCCTCTGCCAGGCTTGAGCAGCCTGAGTGCTGACTACGAAAGAAAGAAAGAAACTGCACGCTTCCTCCCACTTCAGGTACTGGATTTCTCAGTCTTTCTCTCTCTTTTAGCAGCTCCGTCTGGAACTACCCATTATGGCTGCTTTGGATCACTGCGGATGGGGAGAGAGAGCCGAGAGGGAAACTCTAGCTGCTCTTAGCATCCTGAAACTTCTGAGCCCTTTGCTTTTGTAATAACCTGAATAAGAGCACCATTCCTGATGTTTACAAGGCTCCAGAAAGGCCTAGGGCAGAGGGAACACACCATCAGTTCAGAGGAACCCCAGCCTGTCACGCGGCCACCCATGACCCTCATTCAGCTGACCCCTGCCTTGTGTGAACGTTGGCCCTAGATCGGCAGATCCCCCAGTTGTTCAAGCCAAGCCAGAAGGCTACATGCATACGGAATCCTCTGAACATTACGTGTTGGTTGCTAATCTGACTGGGGGCCACACCTCACGTATGGGTTTGAGGCCACCCCTCAATGAAGGGGTCCCCTGGCATCCTCAACACTCCCCTTGTAACCTCTTGGCTCTTTAATTCCTGTTCAACATGTACTGCAGAAGAGAGCCCAGGAGGACCCGTCATGGTCACAGCTGAGTCCCAGCACTGGCCCAGGGGTGGGCACAAGATAAAACTTGTCAACTTAACAAATGAAGGATGTCTGAATCCAACTGAGCCAGAGGGAGCCCTCACCCCGGAGGACCTCATAAAGAACAGCCACCTGAGCCAGTTAAGAGAGGCCTGTCCCTTCACAGAACATGGCTTCGGTCATCGGTTCCTGGCTTCCTGGTTTCTCAGCAGGCTCTTGGGGGCACTGAGATCATGAGGGGGGCTGTGGAAATGTGCTCTAAAAGCCCTGTGCCAACAGTAGGCACGGGGGTGGGCGTGGGACAGAAAAGATGCGGTTAGGAGTTCCCGTTGTGGTGCAGTGGTTAACGAATCCCACTAGGAACCATGAGGTTGTGGGTTCGGTCCCTGCCCTTGCTCAGTGGGTTAACGATCCAGCATTGCCGTGAGCTGTGGTGTAGGTTGCAGACGCGGCTCGGATCCCGCGTTGCTGTGGCTCTGGCGTAGGCCGGTGGTTACAGCTCCGATTCGACCCCTAGCCTGGGAACCTCCATATGCCGCAGGAGCGGCCCAAGAAATAGCAACAACAGCAACAACAACAACAACAACAACAACAAAAAGATGCGGGTAAAGCATGTAACCTGGCCCAGTGCCTGGCATGGCCACTGCTCAAGAAACTCGAGTTGCTGTCAGGATTTTGGGAGAAAGAACTTTTGTGTTTAAGAATCTAGGCACTTATTAACTCACTCTGGGCCCTGGGCAAGTCACTTTACCTCTTAGGGTCTCAGTTTCCTCATCTGTGAATCAGGGTGATAATGGTGCTGTCCTCAGGGGCTTTCGGGGAGAAGAAACACAGGGCTGTGCAAGGCTCCGAGCAGTCTGAGGTCAGCCCTCCATGAACGGTCACTTTTGCTTTTACTGCAGGGCAGCATGCATGCGCGCCTTCAGACCCTGCTCACCAAGTGCCCACTGCGGCCAGATGCTGGCCAGGGTGCTGAAGACACAGCTGCAAACGGCACCCACAGTAACACCCGTCAGATGGCGGTAAGTGCTCCGGAGAAAATGAAAGTAGGGAAAGTGGGTGGAATAAGCACAGGCCCAAATTGTGGAAGGGGGTTTGCAATTTTGGATAATGAGGCCTCGCTGACAGGTGGCATTTGAATAAAGGCATGCAGAAGGGGAGTGAACCATGTGGGGATCAGGTAAAGTGTTTCAGCAAGCGGGCAAAGGCAGTGCAAAGGCCCTGAGGCAGGATGCCTGCCTGGCGCGCTCTGGAAACAGCAGAGGTCTGTATGCTTGGAGCAGAGAGTAACAGGGCGACAAGGTCAGAGAGGCTGAGACACAGGCAGACCATGCAGGACCTCGTGGGCCACCAGCAGGATGTGGGCTTTTATCTGGAGTGAACTGAGGAGTCGGAGAAAAGCAGGGACCCAATCAGATCCCTCTGGCGACCTTACTGAGAACAGACCACAGGGAAGCAAGGGTGGCAGCGAGGAGGCTACTGGATGGTCCAGGAGGGGCCGGGGCAGTGGGAGAAGCAGTGGAGCTGCCAACTGGAGATGGAGCCAGCAGACTGGATGAGGGCATGAGAGGAAGAGGCGTGAGGCTGACACCAAGGTTTCTGATCCCACAGATGAGCAACAGACTTGCCTTTACTGAGACAAGAGAACTCTGGGAGGCAGGGGGCAGGAAACCAGGAGTCTGCTCTTAGACATGGTGAGTTTCAGGGGCGGAGTAGTGATGCCAAGTAGACGGTTAGCTATCGGCCTCAAGTCTGGGTACAAATTGGTTCTAGAGTCAGAAAAATTTGGATTCAGATCCCAGTCTGCCACCTACTGGCTGGCTGACCTCCTAGTGGGTATCTACACAGCTCTGAGCTTCCTGTTCCTCGTCTGTCAAGTGGGGATAAAAACAGTGCTTTCAACCTGAAACTAACACAATGCTGTACGCCCCCTACGCTCTAATAAAATTTATAGATTAAAAACCCCCTCAACCTCCCCAAAACCAACCAACCAACCAACCAGTGCCTGCATTCCAAAGGTGGGGGGAGGACTGTGAGATTATGCACATAAATTGCTCATGAGCACAGAGTCAGGGTTCAATCATCTCGTTCAACCAACCAACTAATCAGCATTTACTGAACAGCTACTACGTGCCAGCCCTGATCCACGCCTATGAGATAAGCAAATAAGCAAGACGGTCAGAGGCTCTCATTCATGGACCTCACAACCTAATGGGAAATCTACACAGTAGCTATTGTTACTTTAAAAAGATGTGAATTTGGGGAGTCAAGGGGGCTGAGAGCAGGACTTTACCAATCCAAGCTGAACTTAACAAGGAAATACAAAGACCCAGAAGGGTGAGGACAGCCAGCTGTCACAACAGCTTCTGGACAGCACAGCCTGCCAAGTCAGGTCTGCTTGCCTGGGCAACACTTCTCACTGAATCCGTGAAACTTTCACGTGACGTAGGAAGATTGTTCCCATTTTTCAGAGAAAGAAACTGAGTCACCCAACAGTTAAGTAACATGGTGAGGTTCCACAGCTCGTAAGTGGCAGTTCGAGGACTTACAGCCAGAGATTCTGACTCCAAAACCTGTGCTGTTAACTCCTGCGTTATACCTCCTTCTCTACGGCATGCATGACAGGCAGTTCTGCTAAACCCGCTGAGAGCCAATCACCGACCACAGCATTCCTTCGTACGGAGCTCAGATGTGGCCTGTGTACTTCTTAGCTCAGTGATTCAAACAGCCATTACCAAGTTGCCATCTGACTTGAAATCAACCTGCCACCCTTGGCTTGGCCAACAGCGTGAGCCTGAGCTGTCCACCAAGAGCTTACAGTAAGATTTTTTTCTTTTTTGCCTTTTAGAGCCGCACCCTCGGCATAGGAAGTTCCCAGGCTGGGGTCGACTGGGAGCTGCAGCTGCTGACCTGTGCCACAGCCATAGCAACGCCAGACCCAAACCGCATCTGTGACCTACACCACAGCTCAGGGCAATGCTGGATCCTTAACCCACTGAGTGAGGCCAGGGATCAAACCTGCATCCTCATGGATACTAGTCGGATTCGTTTTCACTGCACCACAACGGGAACTCCCTCGGGTAAGATTTTCATCCAGACTCTGAGGCTTGGCTTTTTAACAGGAGATGTTAAACCGCCCATATTTATTGTGATTACTGATTTAGACTTATTCCTGGCATTTAATTTTCTGTTTGTTTATTAGACTTTATTACCCCCCTGCCCTAATACCCTGCTTCTGTGCCATACTTTAATTGTCTGGAAGATTTTCATTCTATTTTAATTCTTCTAGAAAGTATTCCTACATTTTTTACATAAGCTTAAAAACTTCTATTTTTTACATAAGCTTAAAAACTTCTATTTTTTTTGTTGTTGCTGTATTGGGGCCACATATGGAAGTTCCCAGGCTAGGGGTCAAATCAGAGCTGCAGCTGCGGGCCACAGCCACAGCTACGCAGGATCTGAGCCGTGTCTGCAACCTTCGCCACAGCTCACGGCAAGTGGAATCCTTAGCCCACTGAGCGAGGCCAGGGATCGAACCCGCATCCTTACAAATACTAGTCGGGTTTGTTAACCACGGAGCCACGAGGGAAACTCCTAAACTTATATTTTCTATCAACATCTAGTGTGAGTGAACACGCCTTCTGTCCTCCCAATCCCTGACCCAAGCCTTTCCCAGAAGGAACCCAGGCAGTGGGGCCCACCAGACCTCTGGAGTGAAAGTGACCATGACGACGCTCTTGGGGCCGAGGTGCGTCCTGGCCTAACGGCTGGGCGTGGGGAGGCATTTCAGTGGTGCCCAGGGCCCCGGCCAGACCACGGAACGCCTGTGCCCTTGCTGAGCTCGCCCCCTCACCTTCAGCCTCTGGACAATTTCCCGTATGTCCTCCACGGAGCCCTCGGCGGCCTGCAGGAAGATATGGTCCCCTCGCCCATAGAAGATTTTGAGCGTCGCGGCGTCCGGGGTCCAGCCGATGACATCCCCGCAGTAGCAGTTGAACACCACCTCCTTGGTGCGCAAGTCCAGGAGCACCACGAACTCGTTGGAAATTCCCAAAATGCAGTCAATTTCCACCCCCTGGGCATAGTCCTGAGCCGCCACCCTCCAGGCGATGGCCCCGGCACTGTACTGCTCGGCACCTGCCCGGGCTTTTGTCTTCTCCTTCTTCTTGGAGGTCAGGGCGATGAGGTTGAACTTGCCGGTGGAGTCGATGGGTGTGTTGGAGACACAGTTTTCAGCCAGGTCCTTGAGGTATTCCTGGCGGGTCCTGGTGGCCATGGTGTGGAACTTGTCGGACTTGTGCGCGGCATTCTCGGCGTTAATCACCTTGGCCAGCAAGAAGTCTCTGAAGACGTCAGATTTGCGGAATTTGGTTCCACTGGGGATGGGGGGGCCAAAAGGAGGCGCGTCTTTGGATCGGGTCACAGCCATACTGAGGAGGGAGAAATTATTTAGATGGTAGAGAGAAAGGCACCTGAGAGTCCCTTTAGAAAGAAAACAGATCAGAAAGAGCAGTTTCCTTCCTAAGAATGGAACTAGACTGGAACCTTGAGAAAGTCTTAGGGCACACGCATGCGTTTTCACTTCCTAGAATAGTCACTGATTCAAAGCATAATTTTCCGAGTATGGTTCAACTGCAGGTATTCTTTTTTTTTCATCTTTTCAGGGCTGCACCCACGGCATATGGAAGTTCCCAGGCCAGGGGTTGAATCAGAGCTGCAGCTGCCGGCCTACACCAGATCCACAGCAACACAGGATCCAAGCCGAGCCTGCAACCTACACCACAGCTCACAGCAATACAGGATCCTTAACCCACTGAGCAAGGCCAGGGATTGAACCTGCATCCTCATGGATACCAGTCAGATTCGTTTCTGCTGAGCCATGACAGGAACTCCAACTTCAGTTATTCTGGTTCTACATCGATACAGACTTGTGGTAAGTTAGTTTGGCAGAAATTCACCCCTTCTTCTCCACCCTTGTGGGAAGTTAGTTTGGCAGAAATTCACCCCTTCCTCTCCACCCTTGTGGGCAGGTACATCTTCATCCCATGGAGCCTGACCCTGGTCATGGGACTCGATCTGGCCAACAGCACAGAGTGTGTGTGCAACCAGGCTTGCCTCCTCTTCACCTGCCTTGGCTACAAGATGAAGGTACCCTGGAACCTAATGGTCCAGGAGAAGGAAGACAATCGGGGCAGACCTGTAGCCAAGGCCAGCCAGACCTCAGCTGCCCTGCAGATGTGTGAGCCGAGAAGAAATGACAATGTTGTGAGCCACTGAGTTTTGAAGTGGTTTGTTACACGACATTACCGTAGGGAGCCCTGACTGAGAGGGAACACCACGTGATTTCTTTCTTTCAGACACCTGTGTAACACGAATACACTTTGTAAACCCTCTCTATTGAGGTTATTCTGAAAATTCATCTTAAGGGGAAGTTAGGTGGAGTTCCCATCATGGATCAGTGGTTAACGAATCCGACTAGGAACCATGAGGTTGGGGGTTCGATCCCTGCCCTTGCTCAGTGGGTTAAGGATCCGGCGTTGCTGTGAGCTGGGGTGTGGGTCACAGATGTGGCTCGGATCCAGCGTTGCTGTGGCTCTGGTGTGGGCCGGCGGCTGCAGCTCCAATTGGACCTCTAGCCTGGGAACCTCCATGTGCTGCGGGAGCGGCCCAAGAAATGGCAAAGAGACAAAAAAATAAAAAAATTAAAAAATAAATAAAAAAACGGGGAAGTTAGGATGGGGCCTTCCTACTTCAGTTTTGACTGAGATGCTGTTATCATAGACATCAGAGAGCAACTGAGAAGATAAAAAGGAAATGATCTAAAACCTGTTCCCCCAAACTCCTGAACCTCCTCCCCATATGCAAATTAGACAGAGGGAAGATATTACTGGGAGGAAAATCTTGAGAAAGTGGGTGGTGAGCCGCATTATCTCCATCCCCTCCCTGGAGAGGGGCCGCCTGGGTGACCCTTGTATTTGGGAGGCGACCGGGGTCTGCTGCTGTCTGGCAGATCCAGAGAGTGGGCAGGGAGCCCCTGGAAGAACCCAGAGAGCACGTGGCCTGCTGTGACCACAGCCCCAGTGACGCTGCGCTACCTCCCTGCACCAACCTGGACGGTCAGAAACAGTGTGGGGGCCTGGGGAGCGGGCTGGGGGTGGGGGGGGGGGTGAGTGCAAGGTGGAGAAACAGAGGGGAGGGAAGTAGGCTCCCCACTGACCCAGGCTCCCAAGCAGAAGCAGCCCTGATCTGGGAGGCAGGAGATTTGCTAAGTCAAGCTGAGAGATGTGGGGACTCCTGGATGTGAGGTTCTCATGCCTGAATTGAGACTCAGTGGTTCAGTGGCAGATGACTTCTAAAATCAGGCAGCAAGGCCATGCATGGCACCTGCCAGGGGTTCAGGGAAGATGATGTTAGCTGAAAGACACTTAAAAGGGCTTCGGAGACACTGTGAGTTGTGCTGTTTACATAAGGGCGATTGAAGAATGGTATGAGGTGCTGTAAAGGAGGTTTTTCTTGAAGAATATTGCATTCGGCCTCTATAAAAATCTCAGCTTGTGAGCTTCCCACAGTGGGATAATTTTTAAAATAATGAGATTCTTGATTAAGACATATTTCATGAGGAGTTCCTCTTGTGGTTCAGCAGTAAGGAACCTGACTAGCATCCATGAGACCCCGCTCAGTGGGTTAAGGATCCGGCATTGCCGTAAGCTGTGGTGTAGGTCACAGACATGGCTCCGATCTGGCACTGCTGTGGCTGTGGCACAGGCTGACAGCTGCAGCTCTGATTTGACCCCTAGCCTGGGAACCTCCATACACTGCAGGTGTGGCCCTAGAAAAGGCAAAAAGACAAAAAACATAGTTCATAAAACCCAACCACAGTGTAAGTCTTGTTCAGCTGTTGACTCCCAACCCCCCACCCAACTTGACAAGGGGACAGTGTGACATTCCTGCATTTGTGTGACCAGCACTTGCTGGATGCCTTTCCTCTTGGGCCTCGGGGATTCAGTGTCCTGGGAGGGTCTCTGTGAGGAAGAGAAATTAAGCTGGGATCTGAGGCTGAGCAGGAGCCAGAGGAAGAGCTGAGGGGAGGGGCCGCAGGCAGCGGGCGTGGCAGGTACAGGGTCCAACAGGAAAGCGCCTGCGCAGCGAGAGCTGAGCCCAGGTGGGTCAGTGGTTTCATCCTGATCATGAAGGTAAGCAACCACGGAACCTTCTGGGCCAGCAACTCACCGTCTGTGCCCTTGGATCCAGTCTCTGTCGCTTTCTGCCCTGTTCAGGGCTCTGAAAGGTGGGTTTCTTTTCTTTTTTTTTGGCTGTGCACACGGCACACAGAAGGTCCTGGGCCAGGGTTAGAACCTGAGCCACTGCAGTGACAACGCCAGATCCTTAACCCCTAGGCCACCAGGGAACTCCTGCAAGGTGGGTTTTTACGGGCTGTCTCTTTCACTGGGCTCCCCTGGCGACAGGAAGGGGAGAGGCAAGAGGGTGGACCATCCACTTCTCTTCACTGCCTCCCTGCAGGGCTGGGACAGTGGCAGTGGCTATAGTGCTTGGTCCTGTGGCTCAACAGCCACAGCCCCTGCTGGGTGGCCCCTCTACCAGAGCCCAAGGTCTCCCCAGTTTCCAGAAACTTTTCCTATCCCCTTCTGACCTTATCTCCGGGGGTGGGGTAATGGCTGGCTGCTGCTGCTGGTGCCTGGATGCCTCGCTTATCCTATACTGGTTTCTTGCACTGGTTCCCTTAACCTCCCCGCACCTGTCAGGAGTCTGTTAATTAATCCCTCAGGTAAAACCCTGAGCTGGGCGCCTGCTTCCTGCAGGTCCGTGATGAATGCAGGTGTCAGACCGACCATCTGCAAAGATCACTGGGACTGCCCCATGAAGACCGGGATGGAAGCGACCAGAGCATGGGCAGGCCCAGGTGGGTCAGGCCAGACCCCCTGCTCACCCTGTGGTTCACTGTCCAGTGAAACCTCCACATCCCAGGCATGTGTGTGGGCAGGTGCCACCTGGGCTCAGCTGATGCCCCAGTGCCGGCTCAGCAGTTCAGTATTGGTTACAGCCATGATTTCAGCTTGGACAGACCAAGAAGAAATAGATTTCCACCAATGTGTAGGTTTGACAGAAAAGGCACTTCCCGTTGGAGAGGTTCTGCGAAGGCCACCCAAACCAGGCAGGTTTTCTTCTGTGGGAAACCCCGTGGGCGCGGCCTTGCCTCCAAGAGGGGGAGGGGCAAGCGACCCCCAACCGTGAGTTATCTCCCCCCCAGCTGCGTTCACACTACACTTGGACAGATGTGAATGGCGACTCCTCCATCCAGGACTTGGCTGCTTCCAGGGCAGATTTTGATTTTTCCCATGGTCACGATGCATGATTTTAAGAATCATGGAACTGGCAAGCTGCTGACAGAGTTTCTGGACACTCTGAAGAGCTGATCCCTCCCTCCCCTGGCAGGAGGGGAGGGGTTTTCACAGCCCACAGGCTGCGGGGATGTGGTGTGCTGTTCAGAAAGGGTACACTTGGGAGTTCCCTTGTGGCTCAGCAGATTAAGGATCCAGCATTGTTACTGCTGTGTTATAGGTTTGATTCCTGGCCTGGGAACTTCTGTAGGCTGTGGGTTTGGCCAAAAAGAAAGTGTACACTTGACATGAGAAAGGATGGCACCTCATCACACAGGCCGGAGATGATGAGCCACCAGATCACTTGGTCACTGTAGCTCCATACGGATTCTTGCAGCACTCACAGTCATTTATTCAACAACTCCTTTCTCAGGGCCTACAGCGTCTGCCCAGGCATCTGCCTGGTTAGCAAAGGCAGCTCTGGGACCCTCTATGTGGCAAGCGCCGTGTCAGGACAGATGTATGAGGGTGAGTGTGACATGGGGTGACCCTCGAGGGAGGCAAGAGTCACATCAACAGTTTGTTCCTACAGTGTGACAAGTGCTGTGACAAAAACATGTTTGGGGACACGGAGGGGACAGGGGAGGTCTGTCCAGGGAGCAGCTGCATGCAGGAAGGACGGAAGGGAGAAGAGGGGCTGTGGGAGGGCGGCTTCGGGTGTTGCGCTAACATTTTCTTTCTTCCAAAACAAAGAGGGAGGAGCTGAAGCCAATATGGCAAAATGTTAACATCTGTTAGAGCTGGTGGTGGGCACATGGGTGTCTGTTATATTAGTCTCTGTACTTTTCAGAATGTTTAAAATGCTGCATAATAAAAATATTTTAAATTAAATGGCAAAAAAACCAAGAAAGCTCTGTGTGTCAGAAAAAAGACATCATTCTGGAAACCATGCGAAGGCGAGCCTGGAAGAGGGAGAGGCTGGCCGCGGGCTCCTTTTGAGGACCCCTGGAGGAGGCAGGCGCTCAAGGTTAGGAGAAGGGCACGCCCAGCGCAGCCCCTGCCGCTGGGCTGCCTCCTTCTGCGCAAGGGTGCCTTCCAGAACAATTCCATCTTTGCCCATCAGGGCCCCCTTTCAGGGGCTGAGGAACACTGGACTTCACCTAAGTAGCCTCAGGCCCACAAGGAGCCTGGAGGGGCAACGGGGAACAAGTGGCCTGGGCCTGGGCTGCATGGAGGGCCTGCCACACAGTCCTGTTCCCCAGCGGCCAGGGGGCAACACATCCAGCCTGGTGGCCAAGAGCGCGTACCACAGACGGCAATTCCCCTGTCTTCTCTCACGCGCCTGGCTGAGAGAAGAAACTGGTGGGTCCTGGCAATTCTACCGAGACTAGCCAGCGGACCCACGTACGTACCCTCTGCCCCAGTAACTCCAGGCTGAGACTCTCCCTTTCCCAGCTGGACACCTGGACACGGTTCAAGGAGCATACAAACCCGGTTACGCACTGCAGGGTGGACTAAAATAGCAGGTGACAGGAAACAAGTCGGGGCCCATCCAGAAGGGATAGGGAGATTCTCATGCAGCCACAGGAAGGAATAACAAGCCGTCATAAAGAAGGAAAAAGCACCTTATGGATGGACTGGTAGGCAAAGTTCTCAAAAGCTGATGAGTGAAAAAATACAGGATGCAGAACAGTGTGCAGGATAGACTGTCATGTGTATTAAAGGCGGAAAATGAGTACTTGCAAGCGTTTGCCTGTGTGCGCCTGAGACAGGAGGGTATACAAGAAACTGCTAAGCAGAGTAGTGCCTTGGTGAGGGCAACTGGGTGGCCGGGGGCAGAGGTAAGAGAAGGATTTTGATAATTTCGATCTGTCTTTTTTTTTTTCCCCTTTTTTTGTCTGCGCCTGTGGCATATGGAAGTTCGCAGGCTAGTGATCCATGCCACAGCAGCAACCAGAACTGCTGCGGTGACATCACTGGATCCTCCTTAACCCAATGAACCACAAGGGAACTCTGATCTTTCTTCAACTGATTTTTTTTTTGTCTTTTGTTGTTGTTGCTATTTCTTGGGCCGATCCCGCGGCATATGGAGGTTCCCAGGCTAGGGGCTGAATTGGAGCTGTAGCCACCGGCCTACACCAGAGCCACAGCAACGCGGGATCCGAGCCGCGTCTGCAACCTACACCACAGCTCACGGCAACGCCGGATCGTTGACCCACTGAGCAAGGACAGGGACCGAACCCACAACCTCATGGTTCCTAGTCGGATTCGTTAACCACTGCGCCACGACGGGAACTCCCTCTTTAACTGATTTAACTGACTTTTCTTTTTGTATCTCTTGTATTTCAAACTGTTTTCTTTCCTTTTTTTTTTTTTAATGGAAAATAATACCCTCAAGCCCATTTCTCAGAGTCTGAGGTGCTGCTCCAGTGACAAGGGCTGACCCTGGCCTGGGCCTGGGTTAGTGGTGAGCTGGTTTTCAAGGACCACAGCACTATCCTCACCCCACACCCAGAGAACTGCCCATCTGTTCCCTGGGGGCCAGCCACGCCCCTGGGGGGGTGGTTGGTGCTTGGGAAAGACACCCAACGGGTCTGAGGCTCGCGTCACTTACTAATCTGCAAACTAAGAGCCCTCGGCTCTGCCTCCTGAAGGGGCCCTGCCTGCCCTGCCTCCATCCTCCCATGGTCCGATTTTCTTCAGGCCACCACTCCTGTGCCTCTCAGCCCTGGCACGGCTGGTGGTCTTACTCTAGGATGGGTGGGGACCTCAAACAGGTCAATGAGCCTCAATTCTTGGGCTTCTTTTCCTGGGAAAGGAAAACTCTCTTTTTTCGGGCTTCGCAGCTGGAAAGATGTTAAGCTCCAAGCTTCCAGCAAAGAAAGCAACGCCCAGAGGAGTGGGGCACGTCCAGCTAGGCCTGGACTCGTCATTGATAAGAGCCAACACATATACCTGCCCTGCTGAGTGTGTTTTCTGTCACTTACAACCACAAGATTCCAGATAAGTACACGTCCCTCCTGCCTTCCTTATCAAAAGTGGGGTAACATGCCCCCTGCTGGTGGAGAATCACTCCCTCAGAAGGCGTAGGGACGTGTGGACAGAGCTCCCCTACCGAAGCACAAACGAGAACGGCAGGAGCGCGCCCACCTGGGCCCCGGCTCCAACCCCATCCCGCTCCGCCGCAGAACACAGGTAAGAGGGGTCTGTGATTTTCTGGGTGTGGGTGGGGGGAGGGCCGCGGCCGCAGGTGCGCACCTGTAGCAGACGTTATCGGTGCAAGGGTTGTGGGCTCGGACGATGATGAAGACATGCTGAAAATGCGAGCGGATGTTCTTGGGGGTGAAAGGCAGCGCCCCAGGCTCCTGGAAGATGATGGTCACGATGTCGTTTCCTATGTGCCTCTTCCTCAGCAGCTGGTCAACGGGAGGCAGCCCGGGAGAGGAAAACGTCACAGGTCAAGGGTTGTGATCTGCTCCGTTGTCACCACACTGATGTCTCCTCCCCGCCCCCACCCCCTTGCTCCCCCTGCTCCAGCCACGCTGGCCTCCTGCTG
The DNA here is from genome assembly GCF_016906955.1 of Phacochoerus africanus. Taxonomy (NCBI): domain Eukaryota; kingdom Metazoa; phylum Chordata; class Mammalia; order Artiodactyla; family Suidae; genus Phacochoerus; species Phacochoerus africanus. Next base: position 47,089,246 of record NC_062551.1, on the reverse strand, counting down.
CTCCTTGAACACACTAGAGATGCTTCCCCCTCAAGGCCCCTGCAAAGACTGTTCCCTCTGCCTGGAACATTCTTCCCCCGGATCCCCACATGGCTTGCTCCCTCCCTCCCTCCCTCCTTCAGGGCTTGGCTGAAATGTCACCCTCCCTCGAGGCCATCGCTGACTGTCTTATCCATGATGTCACCCCCTCAACATCCCCTCTCTGCCGTTCTGCCTGGGGACCTAACACTTATCCACACTGAGCACACGGCGGCTTCCCCTCTTCCTTTTTTTTCTTGTCTGTCTCTTCCCACTAATGTCTCGGCTCCATGAGAACAGGGGTTGTGCCTGTTTTGTTCGCTGCTCTGGGCTGTATCCTCAGTGCCGAGGGCAGGGCCAGGAAACAGCAGGTGTTCAATGAACATCTGCTGGAGGAGAGCCTGGGCTGGCAGCTTTTGACTTGCTCAAGGCCATGCTCAGGGGTGAAGGCAGAGTCAGACCGGAGCCTGTGGGCGGAGCCCTTCTCTGACCACGCCTCCACCCGAGTTGAGAGCCTTGTGCCTGGGCTTAGGATCGGCCTACAGGAGCCCTGTCCCTTCGTGCCTGCTTGTCACAGTCTCTGAGAAAGACGCTGCCATCTTTGCAGGCAATGAGGTATCAGCATTTTACTGATTTGCTGAAACGACACTGTTCTTATTTATACAAGTTTAGTCTTCACCTAACTATTAGGAATCCCCGCTGGTGACGTGAGATCTGCAGCTGGGAGTCACGGGTAACTCCATGTGAGGCGGCCAGTCACACTTAACAGCCCAACTCACACTGCTGTACTGTTCGCTCCTCATGTGCGTTTTACACCGGATTAAACTGCTGGATGAAGTACCCGTTCGCTGCGGCCGGCCCCGTACCAGGCATTGTACATCTCGTTTTATTTTTACAACCAGCCCCCTTCGACTGATGAGAAGTTAGGCTCATTGGGGGTTAAACATCCTGCCCTAAGTCACGTGGCTGTGGAGGGACAGAGCCAGGATTCCAATCCACTTCTGCTTGACTGCACAAACCAAGCTTTTCCCTTGTGCCTCCCGAATGGGCCAGGAGGAGGGTCTGCTCGCCTCCTGTGCACCTCCGGTGCCAGGCCTTGCCTGCAGCTCCAGATTCAAGCCCGTGACTCTGAGACCTGAGCCTATCATTCTGCCCATATCACCAAGAGGTGAGATTACACAGCTAGTATGCGGCCAAGAGAGAACTCCGACTGAGGCCCAATGAGATCACCGCTCTTACAGCACACTATTGGGTGAACCTTCTGAAATCACTGATATTTGACCATTTGGGGCCAATAAAATCTATAATGTTACCTGTACCAACAGAAAAAATAAACATTTCCTAAACCATCGAAACAGCATGGGGCTTCCGTTCATATGAAACTGTTCCCAGACCAAGTATGTGTGGCGTGTCCAGGAGAATGGGCGCCTGGTGTCAGCTGTGTGCCCAACCGGCACCTCCTCCTCCTCCTCCTCCCAGTAGCCGAGTCCATCCCCTTGGGGAAAGCATCTTCCTGATCTCTGTCAATGGTCCAGGCTGAGCTGACCCCACTCACCCCCTCTAGGGGTGGGCATGTGCTGCAGGCCTGGCCAATCAGCCCATTTTATCCCTGCCCTGAGCCTGGCAAGTGAGTGGTCCAAAGAGAGTCAGCCCTGACATGTTTGTGGGACACCTGGAAGGCACAGCTCTCTTCCTCCTGCAGTAGCGACACTGGTGGGATGTACAGGGAGGGCTGCTAGAGGGCATCTTTGCCACTACTTGGGAAGGCCTGTGAATAAGGCCACTATGAAGAAAAGCAGAGGTGAGAAAGGGATAGAGTTTCCAACATTGGTAGAGCCCCTGGATCCAGCCATACCTAAAGCCAGCCCTCTCCTAGTACTTGGGAATTACATAACCCACTAAATCCCACTTTTTGCTTCTGCCAGTTTGATTTGCGCTTCTGGCACTTGCAGCTGAAACAAGGTTGACTGATTCACTGACCCCCACCCCCCACTGGAACCCAGTGTCTCAAGAGGACCCTTGAGGGGAGCTAGGGTAGTAAGGTAGCCAAGCGCCAGCAAGAAAAAAACTGACCTCAAACGACACCTGACCTAGGCTCCAACCCCAGGCAATGCAACTGCAGGGCAGAGGGGCTCTAGGGCCAAAGGTCTCCATCTGCTGCACAGAATGGTATCAGGAGAGCCAGTGCTGGGCCAGCAGGCAGCTAAGAGCTGGGGGAAGGGAAAGGGCCTGGGGCTCAGCTGTGCAGCAACTGGAAGTCACGGGGGCCCCACTGACCTGCTGCCTGTTGTTGGGGGTATAAGGGAGCAGGGTGGAAACGTGGAACATGATCTCGTAGTCCTGGTACGTCGTGTAGAGGGAGTGGGTTCCCGTGGAGTCGGCTGAAACAGAAACGCCAGTTAGCACCACGCCTCCAAAACCTCTGGGCTTCTGCCATATCCCACACGCCATCTGCCTTCGTTTTTAACTTGATGCTTTCACTTAACTCCTCCCTTTAAAATGAAATAAGTACATTTAGATACAAAGGAAACCTTACTGTAAACACCCACCAGACTGGAACGCTGTCTGTGGCTGGGTAGGTGTGTAAACTGGTACGACCACTTTGGAAAACTTGTTAGTTAACACCTACTGAGCCTGAAGACAGGCTAATGCATCTCTCGAGGGAGGGGAGCCATGACCAGGCAGAAACACACCCGATCATGGGCTCCATGGGGGACACTGAGGCACAGGAAGGGAGTGACTGGCCCAAGGTCAAGTGTGGCAGCACGGGGCGGAGGCGGGACGGCCCTCAGGCTGTCAGACCTGAGCGTGTTCTTAACAGCACTCAATGCTGCCTCTAATGCGTTTCCAAACTCTCCCCGCCCCCTAACATCTGGGGAGACTGGCCGGGAGCACTGTGCTCTCCGGGTCCTTGGAGAAAACCTGCTTCCTGTGGAAGCCACTCGGCAGCCGCTGTCATCCATTTGAACGCTCATTCTCTGTAAGGCACGGTGCTGGGCCTCGGACCCTCACGGCGACCCATCGAAGGGGGCAGGATGAGGGCCGTCAGGCGGGGAGCAGGCATCTGTCGGAGGAGGGGCTGAGGAGTCTCCTGTGCCTGCCTCTGAGCACACGGCCCCTTCGGGAGGAACGCTGGCACCTGCTCTGGGCTCCCGGGTGTGTAGCGAGAGGCCTGCGGCTCCGCCAGCACACCGCACGCAGCCTCCACCCTCAGGGCTCCGTGAGGCTGGAGAGAACTGGGCCGGAACGTCAGGCCCAACGCCGTGCTCCAGGGTAAGCGCTCAGACCAGGATGCCGAGGCCGAGCCTCTCCCAAACAAGAGCACAAGGCCGGCTGCCGGCACAACATGCGCTTATTCCTCCTACTGCCTCCTTCAACAGAGGAGGTCACGGTGCCACAGGCACCTCCCACCACGCCATCCATCTCCCAAGCTTGTCCCCTCGCCTGGGTTTCTGTTTTCCAGGTGAGGACGACACTGAGGCTTCGCCAGAGCAAGTAAGCAACCAAGCCAGGGCCACAGACGACGCAGCCTGAACAAGTGACCCAACGGGAGCGCCCCCCTCCCCAGGGAGCCGTGCCACCAGCTCACAGCGTCACCTGTCCATCCCCCCGGGACTCATCACGAAACATTAATGCCATACGTCACACAACTGAGACGTGTGTATGCATGTGTATGCACAGGAACGGCGGTAACACATATGCTGTGCCTGCCACCCGCCTGAAGGAATAGACCAATACTCTACCGTGGGCATCATTTTCTCGTTACATCCACCTTCATACACAGAGGTAACCACTTTTCTGAACCCACGGCCATCAGTGACTGGTTTTTCTCTAGTTTTTCTGCACAAGAACAAAACCTCACAAAAACCACTGCTGAGTGTGCTTTTTCAATGAGCGCTGTGCCAAAGGCGTCATTCGGTACCCGCTCCTCAGCCTCAACATTCGGGGCACGGCCCGCAGCCGGGCTGGCGCCTGCAGCTCCCCTTCATCACCGCCACCGTGCAACACCCTGCTGGCGGGTCTGCGGCTCTGACTGCTCAGGGACGCTGCCTCCCCAGCCCCAGCCCGCACGGGCATGGCATCTCAGAGGACACGGGCAGAGGTACAAGCGCAGAGACACGGGGAGGTGACTCTCCACGCTTCGCCGGGACATGCTGTCCGTACTGTGGCTGCATTACCTGCACTGCCGCCAACGGAGTCCCCGCGCGCCCACTGTCCTGCATCCTCACCGGGCTACCACCTGGGCCACCCGCCCCTGTCACTTACTCTTGACATCCAGCTGGGCGGCATACTTGGTGAAGCCCTTCAGGCAGACCTTCTCCCCGAGGAGGCAGAGGAACTCCTCGAAGGCCGGCCCCGCCTCCTCGTTGTTGTACATCTCCTCCTCCGAGCTCTGGCCGGCCTTGCAGTAGAGGATGCCCACCTTGTGTTTCCGGCAGAGCTGCAGAGGTGAGAGCGGCTTGGTGGAGACAGGCCGGGCAGGGGTGGGGGCGGAAGGGAACAAGGGGGCTTTCTCGGGCACGGAGCCAGGGAGCTGCTGGGGTCACACGGGAACTCGGTGCCACGGCCAGAGGAAGAAGGAAGGTGTGGGGGCACGTCCCAGGTGTCCCTTTCCCTCCCTGCCATGCCGGAGAGGCACACCAAGGGCCCAGGCCACCGAGCCCTCTCTTGAGCGAGAGGCTGTGGCCGAGGCCGGCCTCCCACAGGAGGTAGACTGGAAAAGGTTTTGCAAAAGGAAATGCTGGAGGGCTCAGTGTAGGCAATATTGTTTTTCGGGGGTGGGGGGGCTGATAACGGCATTTATTTTACGTATCGCCGATTCCCCTGGTCACTGATGACTGGACCATGGACAGGCAGGTCACCTAAGCAGGGGCTAGTCAGAGGCTCTCCTGGGACCGCTGGCTGGGCTCTACATGTGGCTGTAATCCTAACGGCAACTCTGGGAGCTGTGGGGGGGCCAGAGAAGCAGAGGGAGGCAGTGCGCAGTGAGGGAGCAGGAACTCTCTCTCACACACACACACACACACACACGAGCCTGGTGACTGTCTCATTCCTAGACTGCTTCCCTCCTGAGAGCCAGTTACATTCCGGCTCCTGGCGCCTCCAAAATTGCAGTAGATCCCTCCTCTAACTGGAACTAGCCTGAGCGGGTTTCTGTTCTCTGAGGGAAAAAAGTGACCAAGACAGAAAGAGGTTTGGGGTGGGGTTGCAGGCCCCTGCCCCAGGGGCCCCCAGCTCACCCCTTGCTCGTCGAGCTTCAGCAGCTGCTCCGTCACCTTGGGAGTGTTGAGAGCCAGCCGCAGGCAGTGGATGTTGAGCTCAGGGATGACATATTCCAGGGCGTCCTTCAGGGGTAGGCCCCGCCCAGTGCCGTGCTTCGTGGCCGTGGGGGTGGCGTCCTCCAGGATGGAGCCCCGCAGGGTGATGAGCTGCTCGAGGGAGGGAAGGGAATTGTGCTGGTCAGCAGCTAAAAAGCACGAGGCATGGACCACCTTTAACGTGCTGGCCCCCGGCTGCGTGATCTTGACCGAATGACGTCGCAGCTCTGAGCTTCAGCTTCCTCGTGTGAAATGGGCACCGTGGGAGTGTCAGAGCCCCCAGGGAGGGCTGGGAGGGCGAAAGGAGACCATGGATGACGGACCGGCTTCGTTTGTTCAACAAGCACAGACTGGGCATCTCCTAAGGGCCAGCCCTGTTTGATACAGTGAGCAAAACCAAGCCCCTATCTTCCGGGAGCTGATGTGTAGGTAGGAGATGGGATTATGCCAGGTAGTGGGAGGTATGCTGACCAAAACAGGCTCCACGAGGTGGGGACTCAAACAAACACGCTTACCTTCATTATCACAGTAATAGCACATGCACACTCACTGCCATAAGCTCTTATGTAAAACACCTCCCTGCCCTGGACACTGGGACCATCTTGGATCTTGAAATGTGGCACCGGTTTTCAACCTGGTTTCCTGACAAAATCAACACCGGTGGTTCTGACTTGGTCCGTGTGGGCCCCAGGCATGTACATAGGCACGCGTGTGTGTAGGTATACAAACGCTTACATGTCTGCGTATGTGTACACATGTGTACACTTAACACACATGACCATGCCCCCCCATCCCCGCCCCCATTAACACTTCTCAGGTGACTGATGTGTGGCCTGAGTTGAAATCCTTCGTCAAGACCATCACAGCCGTCTTGGTCCCCTTTCTCAGGTGCCTCTTTCCACGTCTCTCTTAGAGTGGCCACAGGACTAGTTCTAGGCAATGGGATGGGAGGGGCATTCAGCCTGGGGAAGGAATCTGCACATCCTTGGTAGATCTCCTTCCCTGGTAAGAGGAAAGCCTCCTTCCACCGGCCCATCTTTTCTACGGATATGGGTATGAGGACAAGATGTTTGGAGCTGGGGCAGCCACCTTATGATGATAAAGAAAGAGACAGAAAGACAAATTACACAGAGAAGTCAATCCCTGCCGCTGCCTACCCCCAAGACTTCTTGTTTGATAATTAAAATATCTGCATATTGGTTTTAGCTATATTTAGGCATGTTTCCTGTTACTTTAGAGACAAAGCAATCTCTCGCTGATGTACCTTAATAACAAGCCACATTATGAAGGCACAGTTCACAGCACAGTATCCCAGGCATGACAGTTACCTAATGACATGCACAGGTCTGTTCAGGGCAGATTTTACTATTTCCATCTCACAGATAAGAAAAACGGACGCTCCAAGAAAGAGCTCAGGTGCCTTAACCACGGTCACCACAGCTCAGTGGCTGAACCAAATTCCAACCAAGGTGTGCCTTCGCCAAAGCTCCTGAGTTTTCCCTTTAAAATTCCATTTTTTAACTGTGAAATAGAATCCACATACAGAAAAGTACACAACACACCTAAACACAGCTCAAGGAATTATCACAGAGTGAACACCTAAGCAATCACCAGTCAGATCAAGAAAGACAAATTTGCAGCCTCCAGAAACCCTTTCCTGTTCCTTCCTACCTCCGCGACAGCAACCTTCCCCTGCCTCCCAACACTGTGATTTATTTCTGCCTGTTTCTGAGCTGCGTGCTGTTTGCAATCTCTTCTGTCTGGCTTCTTTCTCTTAATGCTACAGATAGGAGATTGGACCGTGTGGCTGCAAGAGGCTGCTGTTTTTACTACGATGGATTTAATCCATTCTGCTGCGGCGGCTGCTGCTGAGCATGGAAACTGCTCTGACAACTGTGAACAGCGCTGTTAGGCACATTCACGGGAGCTCCTCTTAGTGAAGCACGTGAACATGTTTTCTTCTGGGTTTATACCTACGGAGAAGCTGCTGAGTCACCAGGCGTGTTAATCTTCAATTTTACTCCACTGCCAAATAGTTTTCCAAGTGGTTGTACCAATTCACACCCCACCAGCCCTGTCTGAGAGCCCGGGTGGCTTCACGCCCTCACCAACACTAGCTGAATGTGCCATGGGCCGCCAGGCTGCACCGTGCCCTGGGCAAGGCACTGAAAGAAGGCACAGCAGGGAGCCTGCACCCAGAAGGGAAACTACCCCCCCCGGGGGGGGGGGCTAGTTGTAAGCACCCAAAATACACGGGGGTGGGGTGGGGGGGAATCAGCGTTCACAGGAAAAACATGCTCACCCTAAGTCAACAGACACAGGAGACGGCAACAATAACGTGTCGCGACATCACCTCTGAGCACACAGCCCGCCCCTGCCAAACAGGACCTGGGCAAGAGGCATGCGTGGAAGGAACAAAATGATCTCATTGCTGGGAGTTCCCAGTTCCAGCCTCAGTAATTAACAAACAAATCTCTTTTATCATAAGCAGGGCAGTCTTGGGCTTTTTCTTTTTCTTTTTCGAGTCACTCCTGCAACATATGAAGTTCCTGGGCTAACAAACAAATCTCTCTTATCATAAGCAGGGCAGTCTTGGGCTTTTTCTTTTTCGAGTCACTCCTGCAACATATGAAGTTCCTGGGCTAGGGGTTGTACTGGAGCTTCAGCTGCTGGCCTCCACCACAGCTACAGCAATACCAGGTCTGTACCGCGTCTGTGACCTACACCACAGCTCAAGGCAATGCTGGATCCTTAACCCACTAAGTGAGGCCAGGGATCAAACTCGCATTCTTATAGATACTAGTTGTGATTTTAACCCACTGAGTCACACCAGGAACCCTCAAGCAGGGTAGTCTTGAAAACAGATCATGAACAGCGATGGTATGGGATGTTTTGCCCTGCCAGTCCTGGCGGCCCTGAGATTGTGCATTTCAATAGGCATCCCTTGTATCCGGCTGCTGCTGCCCCACAGCGCCCTCTGCTGGGACCAAGGGACAGTGCGGGCCGGAAGTCCTCATTCTCTTCCAAACTGGAGACAGGTGGCCTACTGTCACATTTTTGGCTCTGAAGATTTGACCAAAAGCCACTAGTTAAAAAGCTCCCAGCTTTTCCTTCTCTGCTGGGGATAATAAGCAGGGCACTGGCAGGCTGCAACGCGTGGCTATTTCTCCCCTCCACCTGGTCCTGTGCACTGCCATGTCCTACCTGGACTGTGACGGCAGCCTTCTGGTCTCCCTGCACCCACCCTGCCACCCCCGACCCCAGCCTGTTCTTCCCGCACCAGCTTGAGTCAGATCATGTCTCTCTTCTGCGCAGAACCTGCTGACAGCGTCCCAGCTCTCTCCCAGGAAAATCTACCCTCGCTGCTCAGCCTGCAAGGTCGCGTGTGCTCTGACCCTCCATGACACCTGCCATCATCTTGCTGAGCATGAGAGGGCCTCGGGGTCACGTCGCCAGGGAGGCTCCCATTTGCTCAGGTTGTTCTCCACCAGCTCCTGACTCAGACGTGCCCCTGTCCTCCCCTGTGCCGGGTCCAAGAATGCTTCCTGGGGCTCACTTGGGAGTCGGTCTGCCTCGGCTTGAATCCTGGCTTGAGCCCTTTTCTAGCTATGTGACCCTGCACAAGTTGCTTAATTTCTCTGTGTCTGTCTCCTTGTCTGTAAAGTGGGGGATGACAGTGCCTGCCTCAAAGGGTGGTCAAGAGTCAATACGATAATCCACGTGCAGTGCTAGTCCCACTGAATGTGGCACACAGGGAGCGTATGTGTTAACTATTACCACACGTACACGTGGCAAATGTACTTATACAAAGCCACATATGTAATTAAGAATTTTTTTTTTAAATTTAACATCAAAGAGGAAGTGACAATTTGTTTTTTCCCCAGTTCACAGTGTGCTTTGGAGAGTCTCTCACATAAGCAGAGGTACCTACTGGACAGAAATGAAGGTCCAAATGAGGGTCACCTTTGCACATATTTTTCCCACTCAGTATAGGATTCTTCCTTTTTCACTCTGTATACTTATATATTGTTTAAATTCCGAATGAGTGACTGTTGCTTTTCAAGTAGACAAACAAATCCAAACCTCCTACCCTAACAAAATGAGGGCTGCCAAAAAATTCATGTTTGGAAGATAAAAGGAACCCACTGCGCCTGGTGGGTCAGGCAGTCCCTCGCTAACTGGTGTCCCCTGTGTCCCAAGAGAGACAGTGCCAGCAGGGGCTTGGGCCAGGGCAGCCCGGGCCTGGGGCTCATCCTGCCCAGGCTCAGGGTGGGGGCAAGAGCTGACGTCCAGGCATGTGGTGCTGAAGCCCAGCTCCAAGTCTGTTCCCACCCCGGTGGGAAGCTCAGCGCTGCCAACGCTCACATCCCATCTGCCAGGAGATGTGCGCCCACTTGACTGTCTGCTTGGCGGCCGGGGGCGGCCATCTGGGGCGGGCCAGCCGGCTGGCTTGCAACAGCCGGGGCCCCTGGCTCTGCCCCTCACGCCTTGGTTTACAGGAGCCTGAGACATGTGCGTGTGGCCAGGACAGAACTCCGTTCGTGAACGCGAGCCTCCCTCCCCAGCATGGCCCTCTGACCTCTGACAGCCATGACCCTATTGCCTGCCGCCAAGGGCGCTCACCAGCCTGCAGCCTCGCGCTCCCACTTGGTATGCGCCAGTCCCAGAGCCCTGCCTCACCCTTCCAGGAGTCGGAGAACAAACAGCACAAAGTCTATTTAACGGATGAAGAAACCGAGGCACCCAGAGGTGAAGCCACTTGCCTAAGGTCACATGGCCAGTGAGGGGCAGAGCCAAACCGAGTGAGTGAACAGACTCCAAGCTGTCTGTTCCCAGGGCCAGATTTCAAACTCAGGTCCACAGGCAGTGAGGCGAGTGGTTCAAAGCACGGGCGGGGGACCCAGGCAGTCTGGGTCCATGTCCTGGCCCTGCCACGGGGGGAGCCCTGACTAGCGATGATCTCCCTGGGCCTCCGAGTCCTCATCTGTAGGACGGGGATAAGAATGGGGCTACATTATGGGACTATGGAGGATTTGAAGGGTCAGTTCGAACAAAACACCCCGAACAGTGCCAGGCAGGACTATATGCTAAGAGTGTTAGCTACTCTCATCACCACGGTCATCACTGCTTATGGGCTACGCGACATTTTGCTCTGCCTCCATGGCAGGAAGGGCCTTAGGAAGGGGCCAGGCAAACCTCGCAACCCGCGGCCCCTCCCTCTGTCCAGATGTAGAGCTCCTCAGGCCTGAGCGCCCAGCAGGCAGCTCTGCAAGGGGCTGGGCCCAGGACCGAATATGCATGTGGCCTGCATGAGTGTGAGGGCAAAATTCAGGGGGCTGACTGGAAAGTGATATGGGGACAGAAGACTGGGACCCCTCCCCATGGCCTACCTCACTGGGCTCTCCCCAAGTGCCAGGCCCAGCACTGCCACCTTTATATGGGCAATGTCACCAAGCCCACGCCATGGTCCTGTGAGACTGGGATTCCCTGGGGGAGACTGAGTCTGAAAGAAGCAGCCACGTGGCCAAGGTTTCATAGCCGCTGAGTGGCTGCGCCAGGCACGGTCCTGCCTCGGGGCCTTTGCACTGACTGTTCCCTCGGCCTGGAACACTTTTCCAAATGTCCACCTGGCTCCTTCGCTCATCTCCTTCCGGTCTTTTACTTATATGTTCTCTTCCCAGTGACATCTCCCTTGACCAGCCTGTCTAAAAATTGTACCACCCCCCGACTCCCACGTAACTCTCTTGGTGGCTTTCCTTTCCAGCTTGTCATCATGTACCATGCCGCATAATTCCCTCAGGTACTGTCTGCCTCCCCGACAAGAATGCAGTGCTGCCTTATTCACTGCCGGCCCCTCAGTGCCCAGCACAGGGCTGGCTGGTGGTGCTGCTGAGTGAATCTCCGTGCTGTGGGTGAATCCTAGAATAGTGCCCCTGGGCCGAGAGGGCCCCATGCCCAGTCTAGGGTGGCTCGGAGGCTAGTTTTGTGGGTGCTGGGGTAGAAAGTGGACAGAAGCAGGCACGAGCGAGGAATGGCACCAAGTCGGTTGCAAATCCATTGACTAGGAACCATGGCAAACGTATACCTCCTGACCCAGCATTTCCACGTGAGTCTCCTGACCCTCAGGACTTGCAGTGCAGTCTGGAATTAAAGAAAAAAAAATTCATTCTACGTATTCTGTTTTCACTAAAAAAATAAATAAATAAAGCCCAACAAGGAGTTCTCCTGTGATGGGGCACATTAAGATCCAGGACTGCCACTTCAGAGGTTTGGGTCGCTGCTGTGGTGCGGGTTTAATCCCTGGCCAGGGAACTTCTACATGCCATGGATGCAGCCAAAAAAAAAAAAGCAAGAGCCCAACAACATAAAATGACTCATGAAGGGGCCTAATCTGCAGTCTGAGCTGAGTCAGCAAGTCCCAGGCTGGCCAAGCGGTGGCTGGAATACGCGCCGATGCCTCACCCTGGCACTTACTGAAGGTGCTCTGGGCAAGTGCCTTAACCTCTCTGTGCCTGTCTCGTGCTCTGTACGTGAGGATAACAGCGCCTTCACCGTAGAACTGTCGTGACATTTAAGCGAGTGAATATACATGATAGGTACAGAAAATACCTGACACAGTTAAATCTGCAACATGAGAGCCGCTGTAGCAGTATTTGTTGGTATATGATGGGCGTTGTTGTTCACCTGGCAGCTCCCCATCTGTCGTAAGACAGTTTGATGCAGTGTGAGTGTCACCTCACATTATGCCCTGGTGCTCATCTGGCCAGAAGCGGGAGGGGAAGGAAGCAGTGCCAGGGAGACAGAAGAGCCAGTGACTACCTGTGGTCTGGGGCACAAAGTCTTGGGGATGGCCTTCCCTGTGCTGCCACAAAGCCTCTGTGTCATCCCATTCCCCTCAGCGGGAAGGTCCTTGTGAGGGCATGGGGCTTGGGCCCTCGGTGTGGCATCTGCCCATCTGAACAAGGTCCGGGATCAGCTGGCCCCACACCCCACATCCCTGGCAGCAGCTGCCTGCTGAATTCCCAAAGGCCAGGATTGAGGGGGAACGGGGTAATGCAGGGGTGAGGGAGAGCCATCTGGGGGCCTGCCCAGCTGATGACTGTCCCTTTTCTGGAAAGGTCTTCCTTTTGGGTCTTTTGGAAATCATTATTTCTGCCGGCCTCCATCATTTTTGCTGAGGAACTGTGACTGGCCCCCCCCCCCCCCCCCCCGAGGTGGCTGATGGAACTGTCAATCACAGTGCCCCGCCTGGCCCCTGGCCCCAGGGTGGAGCACATGTCCTAGGTCTAGACAGAGTCCTCTGACATCCCTGATGCCAGTGACTGGCCCAGGGTGTGGGCTTGTGGTCCAAGCAGAGCCTATCAGAGTCCTTCCCAGAGATGCAGCAGATCAGAGTGTGAAGGAGAAAGTAAAAGGTGCAGAAGGTTTGAGCAGCCAGTCTCCATTTTCCCATGAGCTTAGTGGTGGCAGAAAAGAATGACATGCATGATGCAAAAAGCAGCAGAGCCAGCTGAGTGGGAGAGATAAGGAGTTCTGGTGACATCATTTGAGTGCCTGGGTCCAGCTATGCCTGAAGCTATTCCCACCCCTGGATTTGCAATTACAGGGAGCAATGAATTCTATTTCTGGCTTAAACCAGAAGAAGCAGATTTCAGCCACTTACAACTTGGAGACTGAATCGAGCAGGGTGCCCCCACCAGGCCCTGTTGCTCAGCCACAGCTGACCTTCACTCCAGAGGACCAAGCCACGCAAGGGGATCCTCCATTCTGAGTGAAAGGAGAAGGGCTGGGAGTGCTACCAGCTGGTCCACATCAACACCAGTGCCTGCTGCTGAGACTCCCCAACTCCTGCCCGTCCAGAGACTTGGGGTCGTGATTCTCCTTTCTGCTCCGCTGGATACCTCCTCCCCTCACTTCCTAGGCTGACTGCAGCTAATCTTTTGCAAATGTGAGGATCTTGGGCTTTGCAGCCAGACACACCGGATTCCGATCCTGGCCCCTTCTTCTACTGATTTCTGAGCCTTCGTTTTCTCACCTGTAAAATGGGGGAACTAACAGGATCGCTCTCACGAGGCTGCTGGAAGGATTATGTGAGCTGAAGCAGGGGAAGCACTTGCCCTCAGAACCTGGCACAGAGTAAGGGCCCAGAGATGAGGGCTACCATTATGTAACAGTAAGAGTAGTGCTGGCACCTACCTCTCGGGTCCGGAAGATGATCCGGTATTGGTACTGAGGCCCATGGTCCTTGTGGTCCTCTAGCTTCTCCCGCTTGATGCTCACAGCCACTGGCCCCAGCTTCTCGTCCACGCCAAAGTAATTGGCATGCTCTGAGAGGGAAGAGCAGGGGTGTTCAGAGTCAGCTCTCTGGAAGGAGGGGTGACGTCCCACGGCAGGCCTGCTGGGGGGACAGCCGGTGAAGGCTCTTGTGCAACCCGTGGGGTCCTGGTCACAGCCACACTCACTAGAGAGACCGTAGGACCACATCACCTCTGCCAGTCACAGAAGTTTCTCACCTGGGAAATGGGGGGGCCCTCCTGCTACCCACAATTCATAGAGCCGATGTGAGGGTGAAATGAGGCTACAAATAAAAACCGCTGAAGGCAGTGCGTGCCATGGGATAAACCTAGCCTCGCAGTGACTATCCCGTATTTGCAAATGTTCATCAGCTTGGGTGCCACTTAACTGCGTGAAGCAGATAGACCCTAGTCTAGAAAGGCTTCTGCCCGGCGGAATGCGGGCTCTGGACGCATTGGATGTGGCCCAAGTCACCTGACAGCGTTTTCATCCGTGCGATGGGGTCGCGAAGGATGGCCCTGCCCCCTGAGCTCGGCTGCGAGGATTGCAATCTGTGAGGATTGCAGACGTTACCAATCAGAGCACTTAGCACAGGGCCACGCGCTGGGTCAGCGCGCGAGACGTGCTGGCTGCTACTACCCCCGGGGCAGGATGTTTGTCACAGAAAAGGACCTTGATTTAAGCCCCTAAGCATCACCTCTGTCTAACCATGTTTCTATAGACTTTACAGACTTTTCTAGAGTAGAGGAAACTTTAAACGCTGCGTTTAAAACTTAAACACTTTTTTTCTTATGGTGACAGAGCCTTTAATGAGTCCCGGAGGAAGTCTCCTGTTCTTTCCCTGAAATGACAGCTGTCTCCCCCTTCAAGAAAACCGGGCTGCTGTCTTCTAATCCTCCCAGGCCAACAGGTCTTCCTGATACATAACCCAGGCATCTCTTGCTTGTGGCGGATGCCCAGCAGGAGTCTGTCTCGACCTAAGCCCATGAAGTCAGCATCTACGCGCTGCCAGAAACTCCTTCCCACCCCAGTGCTCTGAATACTTCAGTGATGGTGGTTCTTCTCATGAGATGCTCTTGGCGAATCAAAGGCTTATCTAAGGCTCAAATAATGTGGGTTAATTAAGGATCCCAATCAGAACAACATCTGCAGTGGGTTAAACAATCTCCCCAGCTGGTTAGAGAACAGAATAAACGCTCCACAGATATCAGTTCACTCCTGAAACAGTCGCAGGGGCTGCTCTGTCCTGTTTGCCACCAGTGCGTGCTCAGCACCTTGCAGTCCTGCATAGAGTAGACACTCAATAAACACTGACCAATGACTAACTTATGTATGAGCTTCCAGGGTTACAGAGAAATCATTTCATGAAAGAGAAGAGCTTCTATTTAAAGTCCCATGATAAGTCCTTACTACCTGCCTGATGAGGAACGAAGTGCTTGTTTCTTGGTTTGTTTTTGTTTTTTTGTGCTGTGCCTGCAGCATGGGGAAGTTCCCGGACCAGGGATCGAACCGTGCTACAGCTGCAACCTGCACCACAGCTGCGGCAATGCGGATCCTTAAACCACCGCATCACATGGGAATTTCCAAAACTAAGTGTTTTAAGGTATAGTCTTATTTGATCCTTACCACAGTCCTTCCGCATAGGTATTTTTATGTGCCAGTTGAAAAAAAAAAGTGTTCTCTGTTGGTTAGATACAAAATTAATATAATATAAATGTAAAATCAGGTTTTTCAAATCCCCTCAGCCTGAGTTTTTGGCTGCTAAATCTGCCAATTTCAGAGTGACACTGTCAACTTCTCCCACAGGTTGTGGATTTGTTCACATCTCCCTGCAGCTGTACTAATTTTTTAAAAAATATAACTATCAGCCAGGTTTCCAGGTACACAAAGGCTGACAACGATTAGAGTTTCTTGATGAATTTTTAAAAACGAACACGAAGTGCCCCTTTTGGTTCTTCTAACAAATGTTTTTAGCCTTGAAATCCAGTTTCTGCGATACTGATACTGCCTCACCTGCTTTCTCTTGGTTAGCAACTGCCTGAACTTCTTTTTTCAGCCCTTTCTTTTCAATTTCTGTGTCATTCTGTTTCTGGACACGTGCTGCTGCTACAATTGTCTCTGTTCCTCACATGAGGACACAAAGTCCAAGGTGTGCAATGTTAACGGGGAGCTGATAAGCATGCAACAGACCCCTCAAACCCAGGACTGTTTGATTGCAACACAGCGGCTCCAGAGTCTGTCCTCTGAGCTCTGCGGGGTGACCTAGTTGACATGTGCTGTGTCTGACCCGGCCTGTGGAGTACCAGTTGCCTGTCCCTTATTCATTCTTCCCTTCTTCCTCTTTAAGAGATACCCTCTGCTCTCGGAGGAAGGAGAAGGACCATGTCTAGCTAAAAACCTACATTTCCCAGCCTGCCTTGCAGCTAAGAGAAGCTAATAACCAGAAGCGTTGGGGCTAATAACCGCTGGCTGGGGCTTCTGAGGATGCTCTCTAAAAAGGCCTGACCTCGCAGGCTGTCTGCCGTCTTGCCTTTATCCTTGCCCCCTCTTTGCCTGAAACATGGATGTGAGGACGGTTCAAGCAATTCTGAAATGATATAGGAGGATCTACATTAAAAGAAAAATCCCTGAATTTTCAGGAGAATCTTAAATAACTGGAAAGGCTGGCTACAGTGAACTGGAGCTGAGCGGGAGCTGCACTTTGTTCAGTCCCTGCCTGGCCCCCGCAGCTGCCAGGCTTTTCGGTCTCTGCGCCATGGCTTGTGTCACCTAGGATGGCTCTGTCAGCACCAGTGAACACGACCATGCGTGAGGCTCTCTCTCCTGGGGCTTAATACCATCCAAACATCAACAGCTCCACCTTCAAAGGGGATCCAGACCTGCCTGCTTCTTCCTAGATTTGCCCATCATCGTCTCCTCACTCGGGGAGCTCCCATCCTAGATTTGCCCATCATCGTCTCCTGCCTGGACGATGGCAGCGGCAGCCTCCTCCTCGGTCTCCCTGCTCCCACAGCCTGTTTCCTAGAGGGGGCTGTGAATACCTGAGTCAGATCAAGGTCGCCTCCTACTCAGAACCTTCCTGCGGCTCCACCTCAATGAAAATGAGAGTCCTCGCCATGGCCCACAAAGTCCCACCCCTGTCGCCTGTCTCAGTTCCTTCCTCGCTCCCTCCGTCACTCTGTCCCAGCAACGCTGGCTCCTTCCCCTTCCTCCAGTCTTCCAGGACTACTGCACTTGCGGGCTGTGCCAGGAACACTGTTCCCAGTCTCCACAAGGCTCCCTCCCTCATCTCCTTCAACTCAGTATTCACAGGGCACCTACCTAGGAGGCCCGCCCTGACCATTCCCTACTGAAATGCAACCCCCAAACCCACACTCTATTTCCCCTCTTCCCTGCGTGACTTTTCTCCACAGCACCTGCCACCCCACGACACCTTATATGTTTTGCATATGTATCTACTTTCATTGTTTGTCTTACTGCACTAAGACATTACAGGCTAGGAAGACAAGGTGTTTCGTACAGTATCCCCTAGCTCTAGAAAGCGCCTGGCGCATAGCTGAACCCAGCACGTATTTGCCAAGTTAATGCACATGGATCACATTGTCTCCCGGAGGTCAGGGCTTCCGGGTGCTACCCCTGCTCACCGCATCCTCAGAGCCCCTCTCTGGGGGAGGTTTGCATCTTGCTGCATCCTCGATGTGCAAGGCAGGGCCTGGCACACAGGAAACGAATGAGCAGTGAGAGTCTCAGAGACAAGCTGTGCCCGCCTGCCCGCCCCCCACATCACCTTTGCCCACGAAGTAGTCCTGGTAGTAGCGGGCGCCCAGGTCCACGTGCTCGATGCTGTACTGCCTCGGGCGACTCTGCGTCCTCTGCTGCTCCTTGGGCACCTCCAGCACGGAGATGCTGGCGTTGGTGCGGTAGGAGCTCAGGGCAGGCTCCTGCGGGCGGCCCTCGCCGCCGCCGCCGCCACCACCACCTCCACCTCCGACCGGGGAGCCCGCGGCCGCTCGAGAGAAGCTCACGTTGCGCTCACACTCGCCTCCGATCTCATTGCGAAAGTGCGGACAGCTGAGCAGCAGGTCGTTGCTGTTGTCGTCGCCGAGGTCCTGCTCCAGGTTCTCCTTGCAGTTCAAGTCCTCGGTGCTGGTGAAGGCGGGGTCCAGGGCGCCGAGGCTGTGGGCCCGCGACGCCGTCAGGGACGCCGTGGCGGAGGCGGCCGAGGCCCCCGTGGTCGTGTTCCGCCGCTGGGCCGTGGACGCCCGGTTGGCGGCCGCCTCGTTGAGGTCGAACAGCATGCTCTGCACGTCGAAGTGGGTGAAGCTCTTCTGGCAGACCCATGGCCGGCTGGCCTCCGGCGGGCTCCGGCCCTCCTCGGCCTCCCCGGGGCAGCGGGCCGCCTCGCCCTCGGCTTTACTGCTCCGCAGCTTCCGGAAGATGGACGAGTCCACCGCGTCCCCGCCGCCCAGGCCGCGCGCGGGCTTCTTCCGGGCTTTCTCCTTCTCCTTGGCGGGCGGCAGCGGCAGCAGGCTGTCCTTCGCGGGCTGCCCGTTGCGGGCGTCCCCCTTGGCTCCGCTGCCGCCCCCCGCCAGGTGCGAGCCAGGCTCGGCCCGGAGGAGCCCTGCGAGGGTCGCGGCGCCAAGGGTCTCGGGCTGCTCGCTGCGGAATTCGTTGAGGATGTCGAAGAAACTCTGCTCGGGCACGCCCTGCACGTCGATGGAGGACGTGCTCCCGTACTCGCGGAAGAGCGGCAGCGCCCCCGGATGCCGGGTCCCCCGGGGCTCGACAGTGTCCTCCGCGTCGCACTCGCTGAGGGTGATCTCGCTGCTGCTGCGGTGCCGCAGGGGGAGGAAGGCCCTGCCCGGGGACCGGGGCCACCCGTCCTGGAATTCCACATCTTTAGACCTTCTCCTGGACAGTCGGTGGAAGGCTTTGGGCCCTGAGGAAGCCGGGGTGCTGGCGGGGGGCTGTCCGTTCTGTATTCCCCTCATGGAATGGGCCGCCTTTGCGGCCTTCGTGCCATCGGCGTCCTGTGAGGGGCTCGGGTTGTTCTGCTCTCTCAGGGCCTCCCGCTTGGGCGGCCAGTCGGCCACTCTTGCGCGCACGCCCATCTTGGGCACTGCGGGGGTGGTGGGGCTGGGGCGGGTGGGGGCGCCGGCCGGGCTCTCCCCCACCGGCTGGGGCATGCTGCCGTTCTGGACCCAGAATCCCATGGGAGTGTAGTCCGCTGTGTGGGGCCCCGGGAGGACGTCAGCCGCCCTGGCCCCACAGCTGGCTGCCAGGTCTACACCATCGTTGGGAATGGGCCGATAGGCGGTCATAGTCCACGGCCGCTGGAGTGCTACTGGCCCCTGAAAGCTGTAGACTACCTTTAAGGGGTCCCCTGGCCCTCAGCCATTGTTCAGGGCCACCAGTCCCAGGATGAAGGATGCCGGCCCCTGAAGCCTGATGGGAAGGTTATGAGCTTGTGGGGTCCAGTTCTCCACCATAGCTGTGGACAGCTGAGCCAGGACAACCTCACGAGGCAGGTGCTGCCCCGGGGGCTCCAGGCTGAGTGGCTCAGCGGGGAAGGGTAAGCGGCAGGTGTGCTGGAGGGCTGGCAGGCTGCAGGGGTGCCTTCCCTGCCATGCTGAAAAGGGAGAAAAAGCAAAGGTGAGATGTGATGTTACTGCTCTCAGAGAATAACCTCTTTTTTTTTGGGGGGGGGCATCTTTGCTCATTAAAATAACCCCTTTTTTATAATGGAAATTTTCAAACACCCAAAAGCAGAGAGAAGAACATGATGAGCCACCCCTTCAACACCATTAAATGTTTGCCATTACTCTTTCATCTGTCTCCCCACTGTTCCATTTTGGTTTTGGCAGAATATCTGAGAGTAAATCCCAGATATCAGGCCATTTCACCTATAAATACTATAGCATATAGATCCTTCAAAAAAAACATGATATCTTACCATAACCATCTAGACAAATAAGTTTTTTTTTTCTTTTTTTGCCACCCCGTAATATATGGAGTTCCCAGGCCAGGGATCAGAGCCAAACTGCAGTTGTGACTTATGCCGAAGGTGCTGGTGGATCCTTAATCCACTGTGCAGAGCCAGGGATCCACCCTGAGCTGCAGAGGTGCTGCCAATCACATTGCACCACAGCGGGAACTCCAATGAGAATTCTTTAATGTCATGTAATACCTTGACTGAATTATTTTTCCTCCAGTTAAATCAAAGGTGTCTTTGAGTTGGTTTGTTCAAATCAGGATCCAAACGAGATCTGTACTATGCTTTGGCAGATACATTTCTTAAGTCTCCACTATTCTACAACTCCCCTAGCACCACCCCCGTTTTGATGCTCTTTACTTAGGGAAGAACGGGGCTATGTGTCCCATGGAGTTTCCCACTTTGAGGAGCTGGCTGACTTTCCCCTGTGGTGTCACTGAACGCGTTCCTCTGCCCCCGTAAGTGGCCGTATGCAGAGGCTGCACTGCTGTCCATTTGTTCTGCCGTCCACCCTACCAGCCCACTGCCAGAAAGGAAGTGAAAAAGAGGAATCGCCACGGGCATGGGTGGATCTGGGGAGGGAACATCTCTAGACTTTTACGTGATTAATATATGTGATAATCTATGTGATTAATAGATACTGTGAGAGCTTGGAGGTCAAGGCCTGTCACGACTTTGCTGAGATGTGCCCAGTGGCTTCTTACTGCATTAGAATAAAATCCAAATCCCTTCTGTTGGCCCACCAGCCCCAAAGGACTGGCCACCCTCCCTGATGCCTCTCCCCAGCCCAACTAAGTTCCCATCACACTGGTTTCTTTTCTGTTCTTCACTAGGCCCCATTCAGGATGTTAGCATCTCCTTCCTCGGCCACGATGGTTCCCCTGTGTGATGTCCGCTCCTTAATGAAGCCTTCCCAAACCACCCTCGGAACCTTTCTGTCACCTACTCTGCCTTCTCTGTTTCCTTAGCAGTCACCACTAACTGAAATTAATTTGTTCATTTTCTATTTACTGACTAGCTCCATCACGACGTTAGCAGTTTCCGGATGGCAGGGTGTCTGTGTTGTTCACTGACGTCGCCCCAGCTCCTGGAATGGTGTCCAGGTCACTTGTTCACTATTTAGTGTACGAATGAGTGAGTGGACAGCCTCCACCTAAACCCGACTTCCTCTGCCGAGGGGAGTTCATTCCTCTTCCGCTCAGCAACACAAAGTCCTCTGCAGGATCACTTCCCTTTGTACCTTGAGCTTCTGGAAGATGAAACCCTCAGCGGGGAAGGAGGGGGAAAGTGGATCATGGCCTGTGGCAGAACCTGCTGCTTGTCCCAGCAGCTGTGCCCCTTTCTCCTGCCAACAGAATGGATTCTCTTCAGGGCAGCAGGTGCTGGGTTGGGCGGGGCACCTGATGCAACGTCACTGACAACTTTCCTTTCCCGTGGAAAGAAGGTGGAGTTGGACGTGGCCATTGCGGTCAGTGAGTGTTGGTGCTTTTTGAGTGAGGAAGTGAAAGACTTCCTGTGTGAGTGTATGTGGGTGTGTGTGTGCACATGCATAGTAGGCATTTGGTAACTAGTACCCAGAGGTACAGAGTTAGCCAGCAAGAGGGACCCAGTGGGGAGCATGAAGCAAGATTCATGGAGCAAAGCCAGTGAGGGGAGCCTGTAGCCTCTGAGAAAATGAGAACCAGGTGAGGGGAGAGGTGGGTGTGGGGAGCAAGAGCTCGCCCTCCTCCTGGCTTCCGGTGAGCATGGGAGCATCCCTGGAGATGCTGCAGGAAGGCATGCAGGGGAGGGGCAGAGAAGGGGCACGAAAGTGTCAAGTCCCCAGGGTTGGGTTGGGTAAGAGAAACGGGATGGAGGGCAGGTGAAGCTTTGGTGACCTGGACAGCAGAGGCGTCTTCCAAAGAGGCAGGTGGGCCTTCGCTCCTGCAACCCGAGCCTCAGAGGAATGTGGATGCCTGATTGTGGGATTTTTTTTCCAGAGAAACCAGAAATCTAAAATTGTATGCAACATCTCCTAATTGGAAAAACCAAAACCACAGCTATAACAGCAACAAACTAACATGCAGAGATGACCTCTTAAAAGGATTTCAAGAAACTGTGCACAGTGGTTGCCTCTAGGGAGGGAAACTGGGTGTCTTTCTCCACTCCCAGCCCAACCCCTGCTTAACTGAATTTCCTTAGTGTGTATTTATACACACAACATGTGTAAATGCTTAATCTTCTGATTTACCCCTGGTCTCCCTCCCCATAAGAATGTGAGCTACTGGGAGTTTCTGCTGTGGCTCGGTGGATTAAGAACTCAACTAGTATCCATGAGGATGCAGGTTCGATCCCTGTAGGTTTAGGGATCCATGCCTTAAGCCACAACATAGGTAGCAGGTGTGGCTCAGATCTCGTGTTTCTGGGGCTGCAGTGTAGGCTGGCAGCTGCATTTCCAACTTGACCCCTAGCCTGGGAACTTTCCTATGCCTCAGGTGCGGCAAGTTCATGAGCTACTGTGTATTCCCAGGATCTACGCTTTTGAAGTGGTGGGAAGGGGCCTTGCTTTTTACTGTACATCACTGGCTACCATTTTCATTACTGCGTGTATTCCAAGTCAACAGATAAATACTTAACAACATTACCAACGAACAGCGCAATGAGGGGTCCACAAAGTCTGTGGGCCAGACTGGAGCAGGGGCTGCTGGCTTGCAACTTTTAGTCACTGGTCTGCAGCTTCACCAGAGAAGAGGGCCTGAGGGCTGCCCCCCACTCCACTGGGCCCCAGACCCCAGGCCAGGCTAGGATGTCCAGGCCAGCTGAGGGCACGGCTGATGCTTGGCAGCTCAGCCATGCCCTTGGGTCAGCCTGGCAGAGTTCAGAGGATTAGTCCTCTGAGGCCACCTTTGGGCTGGCTGGGAAAAGCACCGGCCCCGATGCGACCCTGACTTGCTTATGCAAACACCTCTGACAGATGGGCCTTGCTGATGGCATTTTGTTTCCAGCTCAGTCGGAAACTCCCAATTCGTTTTGCTCCCTTCTGTGAAAACACGCAGATGTTCTCGAGGCCAGGGTCTCTGCACAAATCCCTTCCCCGAGCAGGTGCAGCCGAGTCTCCCTGTGACACTCAGACTGAGTCTACGAGACCCACAGCCTCTCTGGGATTCAGGGACTGTGCACACTGATCCCTCTCCAGCTGTCTCTATCACACTCCCCCTTCCTAAAAGCACCCTGAGCTTCCTGATGGGGAACCCCCGTAATGAGAGCTAGACTGCCTGGGTTCAGATGCTGCTGTGCCACCGACTAGGGACTGAAACTATGACTTCATCTTTAATCTGTAAAACGGGGATAATACCATCACCTGCCAGCCCCTGCTATTATCACCATTTCTTTCTTTATCTCTGGCAGGAGGTCTTCCCTCTCCCCTCAATTAGAGAAGCACAGCCAGGGGTGGGCACCAGACCTCAGCTGAGAGCATGAAGGGCTAGAGGGTGTCCTGCGGTGATGGGGGATGTGGAGCTGGCTTTTCCTGCGGTGTGACTTACTTGGGACCCTCGAGGTCCTTCCTTCCAGGGTTCCTTTGGCTCTTGCCTATTTTCTACAATTGCTCCTCTGGCCTCCTGTTGATTCTGTCCGCTCCTGATACATCTGCTTCTGCCCAAGACTGCCGAGCCAGGCTTCTGCTGCTGCTGTCTGAGGACGCTGACTAATGTGTGAAGCTGTGTGCGAGGAAGGCAGCTGGGGATGGAGGATGGCGGCAAACGAGGCCCAGGCAGCTGCACAGTGAGGAGCAAGAGGCGGTGGGACAGTCAGGTGGGATGTGTTCAGCTGCAAGTAACAATACATCCAGCGGGGGCTGGGGCCGTGAAGACATTTCATTATCTCCTGTGACAGGGAGGCCGGCTGCGGCAGCGCCGCACTTGGCACAGCGGAGTGACACCAGGCGCTTTCTCTTCCCCAGCTGCCTTCCCTCAGTGTGCTGCTGGCGGCCACCTCATGCTTGTCACTGAACTACCGACACAGAGTAAAGAAAGGGCTGATGTAAGCGGGTTCTTACTGATCTGACCCGAATCAGGAAGGAGGATATTTGCCAGCACATTTTCCCTACCTCCACCGACTTTCTTTTATGTCCTATTGACCAGAATACGGTCAATCATGGCCACTCCAGTTGCCAGAGAAGCAGGTCCATCCATAGTCTGTCATCGTCCTGACTGTGCTCAGGCCAGGGAAGACTGAGCCCTGGGGGCTGGCCACACTGGTTCCCTCAAGACATCAGGGTCTGTTAGAAGAGCCGGCAATTAATGGTGCATGTGTGTCAATACTTCCAGGCTGTCATCTGTGAAGAAGCTGGAGAACTCTGAGCTGAGAGGATGCTCCCTTACCAGGGCCCCCAAGCCTGGAGGCTACTACAGCAGACAAACAGGCAAAGTCCCATGGCCCCAGAGTCCTGGCTCTGCTCTGCGGGGCCACGGTGTCTGCCAGAACCACACAGGGCAGAGCAGAAGGGAAAAACACAAGCCTTCCAGTGTGAGACATTTACATGTGCACCTCCGGCCTCCACTTCTTTCTCTGACCAAAGCCCACAGTTAGTTCCCTTTGAGAACCTGCCCTCTCTGACTCCCATCCAATGGGCTAGAGCGGGGCTGCTGTTGAAGGGCAGGAACAAATCACGTGATAGAGTCAGACCCAGAGACCCAGTGATGCCTTTGCTAGAAGTGCTGGGGGTGAAGACTGGGCTTTCCCCCCTGACCCCAAGCTAGAGAGGATGTGAGGAGGGAATCACTGCAGCTGTCTTGTGCCCATGAGGGAAGAGCCGCCCATGACAGGGGCTGAGAGTTAGAGACAATCTAGGGGGCGCGGGGTGCCGAGCCATCTGCGTCAAGCCTGGACCGGAAGCCAACCAGACTCTACTTCCTGCCACTGGACCTTTTCGTTATATGACAAAACGACAACAGGACAACATCTATAACAGCAGCTACCGTGAGTATGACCCTTCTGTGGTTCAGGTCCATGGTTCGGCACCTGACATGCGTCCTCTCTCTGAACCGTCGGCAAAGCCGCGAGGCAGACACCATCATCATGGCCATTTCACACCCGAGGAAACCGAGGAATGAGGGGACAGATCCAAGACCGCAGGACGATGAGGTGGCAGAGCTGGGACTGCTTCCGGCTGCTGCATTCCTGAGGTCAGGCAACCCTGAGTTCAAGCCCCGGCTCTTCGGGTAATCAAGGGCAGAGTCCTGCACCTCCTGATTCTCATGTTCCTCGCTGGAGACACCCAGTCAACTGCCTTCTGCGTTCCAGCCTCAGGCAGTACCTGCTGGCTCCCACCCTCAGCACATGTTTCTCACATGCGCTGCAACCGAACATTCCCCACCCGATCTCTCAATCCCTCCGCAGCCACAGACTGTTGCTCCTCAGGATGGCAGGATGGGCTGAGCTAAGGTGCACTAACAAGGGACCCCGAGAGCTCAGAGGCTTACACAACAAAGGTTTGTTTCCTGTTCATACTGCATGTCCATCACAGATTGGCCGAGGGCCCTGCTCATGCCAGCTTTACTCCCAGTTGAGGGTAGAGCCCGTTGCCTGGCACCCTGCCAATCTCAATCTCTTTAGACCCTGAACAGCTCCAAGTCTGTGGTGGACTGGGGTCTGACATGTGTGTTCTTGCCATGTGGACAGGGGACAGGGGATGGCCAGTACGGTGGTAACCTCTATAACAGTCAGGCTACTAATACTTAGGGGTTCTCCTGATGTGCCAGGTGTGAGGCTACCCAGCTAGGGTGTATTAACCAGTGTGTTATAATGACCCCTGGAAGCAGGGACTTCCAGCATGCCCATTTGACAGACGAGGCAAGGTGAACACGGCCCAGTCTCACAGCTGGTAGGTGGAGCAGCCGGGGTTCAAACCTCGACAGTCTGGCTCCCACTCCTTGACCACTTCGCTCTAAATCAAAAGACGTGGCAGGTCCAGTGGGTGTGCTGTGTGAATACACAGATGATGCAAGAGTCTCCAAAATCAATTCATAAGCACAAAACTCTAGAAAGTCAGCAACAGCTCAGCAGATTTCAGGTTAAGAATTTGTTTTCTCCTCCCTGTATCTTTCCCCATTTTACTGGAAATCTGAGCATATACAGGACCACTTTTTAGAGCTCCTCCAGGAAACAAGATGGATGGAAATCTCCAAAACCTCATTAAGAAGTATCATGGCAGAAACGCTGCTCCATGAGCCCAGAGAACAATGAGCGGGGCCCCGACCATGGCCATATACTACTACCATCTGCTCTGGACTCTCAACAATTCTGAAACCCAATGTGTGGGTTTCCCACACCAATCACTTCCTTAGCTGGGTGTCCGACAATTTAATTCAATCCTGACACTAAACTATGGAGTTAACAGAGACCCATCAAAGGGCTCAGTCCCATAAGACTGTCCCCACTTCAGATCCCAACTGTGAGCGGCTGGTCCCCACGTTACCCACACATCCATCCGGCTCGGCTACAAATCAGAGGATCCCACGACCCCCTCCTCAAGTTCACTAATTTGCTATTACAGCTTGCGGGACTCAGGGAAACACTTGCTATTATTGGTTTATCATAAGGATATGAAAATAAGCAGGACGAGGTCCAGAAGTGTCCTGCATGCAGAAGCTTCTGTTCCCATGGAGTTTGGGGTGCGCCATCCTCCCAGCATGTGGATGGGTTCACTAGCCTAGAAGCGCTCTGAGCCCTGCTGTTTAGGGTTTCATGGAGGTCCCGTTATTAAGGCGGGCGTGAGCTATTAAATCACTGGAGATTAACTCAATCTGCAGCCCCTCTCCCCTTCCCAGAGGTCAGGGAGGTGGAGCTGAAAGTGCCAAGCCTCTAAGCACGTGGTTGGTTCCTTTGGCAACCAGCTATTTAGGGGTCCACCAAGTCACCTCTTCAGCATAAACTCAGGTGTGGCTGAAAGGAGCTGATTTTGAATAACAAAAGACGATATCAGCCAAAGCTCTCAGGAAATTCCAAGGGTTTTAGAAGCTCTAGTGCTAGGAACCTGAATGAAGACCGCAATATTTTTCTTTTTCTTTTGGTCTTTTTAGGGCGTACCCACGGCATATGGAAATTCCCAGGCTAGGGGTCTAATGGGAGCTGTAGCCACCGGCCTACACCACAGCCACAGCCACAGCCACAGCCACGCAGGATCCAAGCCGCATCTGCAATCTGCACCACACCTCATGGCAACACCAAATCCCTAACCCACGGAGCAAGGCCAGGGATCAAACCTGCGTCCTCATGGATACTAGTCGGGTTCATTAACCACTAAGCCATGAGGGAAACTCCATTTTTCTTAGTATATCACAATATCATGCCGTGAGAACCTGCACTTTCACATTTAATGTCAAAGAACCCGGCAAATGGGTGTTTCTAATTTGAACTTTCCTGGGCATCCAGGAGGGGTCCACCTTCCTAGTGAGGAGTCAAGGGCAGTGCCCACAGGGGCAGGGGCAGCCATGCACAGCCATGACACTTAATCAGGCGAGGGTCCCACACAGGTCAGAGTGGCAGAGTGGCTCGTGTAAGGTGGAATAGTTTTTTCCCTTTGGGGGAACAGGAAGAATGAAGTGGAATTATGCATTGACATTTTAGCTGTGCATATTGTTTTATCTGAATCCAGTGATTCCCCTTCTAGGAATCTCTCCCTTAGACATTCACCCCAGTGCACACGGGGGTTGAGGGCAGGGCCTCATAGGGGTCACGGTTCCCACAGGGGCGCTCACCCTGCAGCAGCTCTGTGATATGGAAGAGCTGGGAGCAGCCCAAAAGACGTCGAGCAGAGGATGGGTTGGGAGAATCTGGCTGCCTCTCATCCAGGGAAGGTACTGCAGCTCTAACAGCGAGGGCAGCAACGGGTGTCCTGCATGCAGACTGCCCACGAGGCCCAGAGTGAGTGAGCCTAGCTCACGTTGAGTGCTCAATGTGGACCAGGGGAAATGCTTTACATGCATTAACCCATTTAATCCTCATGAGGAGCCTTTGAGGGAGGGATGAACTGAGGGACCCTGCTTATCTTACAGCCAATGCAACGAAGTCCAGAGAGGCTGAGTAACTTGCCCCAAGATCACTCTGCTAAAAAGCAGTGGCGTTGGGGGAGTTCCCGACGTGGCTCAATGGACACAAATCTGACTAGCATCCATTGAGGACGCAGGTTCGATCCCTGGCCTCGCTCGGTGGATTGGGGATCCGGCACTGCCGTGAGCTGTGGTGTAGGCCGGTGGCTATAGTTTCAATTCCACTCTTAGCCTAGGAACTTCCATGTGCCGTGGGTGTGGCCCTAAAAAGACAGAGCCCCCGCCCCCCAAAAAAGCCGTGGTATTGGGATGTGGACCCATGTGATCCAGCTTCATGGCTGATACGCTTCCACTTGACCTTCGCTGCCACTTGTGAAGGGAAGAAGCCAGCTGGGGAGCAGTTTGCATAGCAGGACTCCATTTAGTTTAAATACATTGGGGGCAGATTTTGTTAGTGTGACTGTGTGTGTTACGTCAATTCCATAAAATGTATGAGAACGGGTCTAGGAAGACGTCCACCAAACTGTTCAAACAGTGGTTACTTTTAAGGAGTAAAAGGGGCTGGAGATAAACATTGTCTGTGTGCAGATTTTCACTGGCCTGTCAGCTCAGGGCCCCCTTCAGGACCCCTATGAGGCCCAGCGCCAACCCACATCCTGGAGAGAAGCCCTGTGAACAGGTTTTTCAAGTCTTCCTCCAGACCTTTCTCTGAGTCTACAGGGAAACGCTCACAACTGCACAGGGGAGGGGCGTCTCAGGCTGGGGTTAAGTTTTCAGTTCTAAAAGTGAGCCTGTGGGAGTTCCCACTGTGGCTCAGTGAACCCGACTAATATCTTTGAGGATGTGGGTTCGATCCCTGGCCTCGCTTAGTGGGTTAAGGAACTGGCATTGGCATGAGCTGTGGTGTGGGTTGCAGATGTGGCTCGGATCCCACATAGCTGTGGCTGTGGCGCAGGCTGGCAGCCATAGCTCCGATTTGAACCCTAGCCTGGGAACTTTCATGTGCCGCATTAGTGGCCCTCAAAAAAAAAAAAAAAAAAAAAAAAGATGAGCCTGTGAGGGAAAACAGGGGCAGAGTGAAAGCCACACCCTGGCCCTGAAAAGCCCCAAGGGATGCAGTTACAGTGGAAGAGTGGCCCAGCCCTCTGGGTTGAGAACAAGTCCCCATGTGGACCTTGTCTCCAGAGCCAGGGGGTCTGAAACATACGCCTCTTTCTAAGGGGAGATTCCTCTGTGGCCTTGCAAGGTGCTCACACCCAGACCCACTGAGGGAAGGACGGGCACCCCAGCTCGTGTTCATGTGCTCCTGGGTGAAACAGAAGCAGTCCTCACCCAGAACACTTAAACTGCAATAAATGCTTATATAGAGAGATGAAATGTTTTTATTTATTTTTCTGTCTTTTTCTAGGACCAAACCCGCGGCATATTGGAGGTTCCCAGGCTAGGGGTTGAATCGGAGCTGTAGCCGCCGGCCTACACCACAGCCACAGCAACGCCAGATCCTTAACCCACTGAGGAAGGCCAGGGATCGAACCTGCAACCTCATGGTTCCTAGTCAGATTGGTTAACCACTGAGCCACGACGGGAACTCTGAGATGAAATGTTTTTAAAAATAAATAATACCTCCATAGTTGCTTTCCTTCCTTATGCCCAGAACTTGGAGATGTTTCCTGATGTGGCAGCGGTAGCATTTAAAAGCAAAGACCACGGGGTTCAAGTGCCACCTCTGCCACTTAGTTAGACCTTGGGAGAGTGACCTGGCCTCCCTAGGCCTCAGCTTAGTTTTCCCATCTGTAAAACGGAGATGATAACAGGGCTTAACTCTGAAGGCTGTTAATACACGTGGAGACTCAGACGACTCTCGGCGCACAGGGAGACACAGGCACTAGCTAGTGCCATTGGCGCTTATGTGGTAGGAGCAGCAATAATAACCCTGAATGTCGAGCAAACCTCTCGGACCAAATGTGGCCCTGAAATGAACCCTGATTCCGCTGTGCTCAGAAGCCAAGTAGCCTCCACCAGCCAACCATGAACAAGAGGAAGGGCAGGCCCCTCCTCCCTGGAGGCCCCAGAGCCAGAGCCAGAGGAAGCACCCGCTTCAGAGTCCCTGGGGGGCCGGGGGGTAAGGCGAGGGTGTCACTACCTCCCCTGAAGCACATATGGATTGAGCATCTTGTTCCAATTCTGGGCACAGTCCCAGTCACTTCAAATGAGACTTTGAAATACAAAATGAAAAAAGGATGCTTCCTGGAGTATGGGCACAGGCGCCAGGCCCACCCAGGGGCTGCCGCCATGCTGGTGGAGTGGGAATGTAGTGAGAGAGTCAGGCTAGGGGCCTCTGTGGTCAGGGGAGCCCCTTCTGGAGAGACTTAATCAGGGCCCAACATGGCTCCGGGCAGCCGGACATGCCTCGAGGAATCTCCTGGATCTAGCCAGGCCCAGTGTCAAGCCACATACACTGGTGTGGCCGCGCCATTTATGGTGATAACGGAGTGTTTTAGTGAAGGGCTGCTGCCTGGAACACCAAGAGTTCCCACTGGGCCCCACAGGGCTTCCAGGACCCAGCTTCTGAGTCTGCTCTCGTGGCTGCTGCTGCCCAGGTCGGACTGGTGGTTAAATATTTAGCGCATCCCCCTCCACGGGGCTCACCCCTGTGGCCAGGCTAAGCTTCCTTTAGAAAATGGTGCCTTGTCAGCATGGAGCTTGACTTGCTAACTAATCCCAGCTAATTGCCACTGAAACCTGCTAAGATCACATCTGTTGGGCCTGGAGATTAAATCAATATTTGACAATCTTGATTAAACAAAGCCAGGGAATCCTTGTCAAAGAACATCTGCTAAAACCCTGTTCTTTCCATCCTGCTCTTGGGGGGCCAGGCCGGGGGCGTCTCGGGCTCTGCTTGTCCTCACCCGAGGACGGCCCTGTGGGCTGAAGGTGGCAGTGGAACCCACCAGGAGCACCAAGGCCAGGAAGGCTCCTTGTGCTGGGAGGGGAGAAGTGGGGGTGATGGGGACACACACAGCCAGGGCTTGTTATCCTGGGTGACACCCGGCTGCCAACAGTCATCACCCTAACTCCCCCTCCCCCATCCAGGCCCCCTGCAGAGCAGTGACCTCAAGTTCCTGAACGACCTTCGGAGGCAGTGCTCTCATTACCTCCGCTTCAAAATGGGGAAACCGCAGTTCTGAGAGGCGACATAACTTGCCAAAGGTCAGAGAAGCGGGGGTCTGAACCTGGCTGGGTCTGGCTCACTCCAGAGTCTGCCCTGTGACCTCTCAGGGGGCCACTGCATATGGCAGTACAAGTTGTCAAAAGGGAGAGGAGAACCCGGCACTTATGGAGCCAGGAGCCAGGCGGGAGGTCTGCTGCAATGGTTCAGTTCCCTAAGCGACACGTCACAATGGCAGCCCCACTAAGAAGCACTGCCCTCTCACGTGGCCCTACTCAACCCAAGCAGCATCCCTGGGGGAAGTCCCTGCTGGTCCCCCCACTTTACAGAAAGGAACACGGAGGCCCAGTTAGCTGCTCAAGATCACCCAGTGAAGGCGAAGGCAGAGCTGGGCCTTGAACCCAGGGACGTGAGTCTACGGTCATCACCACTGCCATCTCTAAAAAGCAGGCGTAGAGCCTTGGGCACAGTGGGTGCTTGATACATGCCTGCCCTCTGTCCTTGGGTAACTTTAAGGCAGAAATGAGGTTCGTGCTCTGGAGTCAGATTGCCTGGGATCAAATCCTAGCCCCATCACAGCAGCGCAGGAGGAGCCTGCGATGACCCCCGGAAGGCACCACGCCCCATGGTAATGGCAACAGAATAAGCCCTCAGACACCCTTATCCAGGATTAAAAAAAACAAAATACAACATAGTAAAAAAGACAAAGCATCTTTACTCCTAGTGCCTCCAACAGGGAGGGAGGGGGAGAGGAGGTCAGACACCCAAATGCCCACAGCTGCCATTTACTGCTCTATCCCCAGGTCCACAGCAGGGAGAGTCCTCCAGAAGTACATCCTGAGTCCATGAAACAAACCAATCAGGAAACCAGCCACCCAGCATATTAACCAGCCAAGTGGTCTCCTGTGTCTGTGTCCCTGTCCCTAACTCCCTGTCCCTAAATCCTAACAGATTTCTACATCTGCTTCATGTTTCTGTGTCTCTGTTCTACCGCCCTGTGACCCTGTTCCCATCTCTCCATGTCCCTGTCCCTCTGTGTGTTTCACACGTGTGCACACACCAATGGCTGTACCACAGCCCTGCACACTTTCAAGGCCCTGAGTCACGATCCCATGTTAATTCACCCCTGGGGCTGTGTCCAGGCCTCTGCCTGGTGCTTCCATTAGCTCCCTTCCAGATTCCAAGTTCCCAACATCTGCAGGCCAAGACCATACATCTACATAGGTCACCCTGAAG
Organism: Phacochoerus africanus; assembly: GCF_016906955.1. Taxonomy (NCBI): domain Eukaryota; kingdom Metazoa; phylum Chordata; class Mammalia; order Artiodactyla; family Suidae; genus Phacochoerus; species Phacochoerus africanus. The sequence continues at coordinate 47,057,188 of NC_062551.1, read as the reverse complement.
TGCAAACTTGTAAGGAAACTGGCTGCTTTAATCAGAGAACAAACTCAGACACCCCAGGAAAAAGTAATTCAGAAAAATGGACAAAAAAAGAAAAAAAAAAAAGGAGTTCCCATCATGGCTCAGAGGTAATGAACCCAACTAGCATTCGTGAGGACACGGCTTCGATCCCTGGCCTCACTCAATGGGTTAAAGAATCCAGCATTGCCATGAGCTGTGGTGTAGGCTGGGAACTTCCATACGCTGCGGGTGCGGCCCTAAAGAGACTAACAACAACAAAAAAGAAGAATGACATACTCTCTTACAAAAAAATTAGTATTATAAACAATTCCTAGGTACCTATTTTATAGCTATACAGCCACCTAGGTCAACACAGAGCTAAAATCTGGAAGGCTGACCTCCAGCTGAGCTGCTACCCCAGGGAGGGGAGGGGCTGTACCTGTGATCATGTACCTGGGATCATCCTTTCCTTGCCCCTGGAGCTCCCAAACTCCCCAAAGTCGCACACCTCCACCGACACAACGGCGGGCCACCTGTACTGTTACTGACTTATCAGCCCACCTGTACTATTATCGACTTAACAGACCACCTGTACTATTATTAACAGGCCACCTGTACTATCATCTACGTAAGAGGGTCCCTTTCAACCAACTTATTAAAGCTTCAATATCAGTGTTGGAGTCATTTCCCCCCCTAATTCTCATTTTAAAAAATGCACAAATAGGAAAGTTCACACAGCTTAAATGAACTTTTTTTTTGGCCGCACCCAAGGCATGTGGAAGTTCCCGTGCCAGGCAGGGATGGAAACCGCGCCTCGTTCCTGCGCAATGGCTGTGGCAATGCCGTATTCTTACCCTGCTGTGCCACACAGGAACTTCCAAATGCGAGCTTTAACACCAGGCATACACTGACACCAAAACCAGGAGGTAGCTCGCAGACAGGATCCTGAGCCAAAAAGCCAGACACAGAACAACATACGGGTTACGATTCCATTTCTATCAAGTTCAAAAACAGGCACAATGGATGGGGGGAAAATGTAATTGTAATGTATACATGTAAGGATAACCTGACCCCCTTGCTGTACAGTGGGGAAAAAAAAAAAACAAAAAACAGGCACAATGGAACCATGACATGCCGAGTTGCTCACACAGGTGACCAAACTTCGAAAGCAGAAAAGGATGAGCATGGAAGTCCTGAGAGTAGTGGCTTCTGGGGAGGAGGAGGATTCTCAGGACGAGGCACAAAGGCTTCTGGGTGCTGGCAAGCTTCTCTTCCTTGACTGGGGGGTCACATGAGTGCCTGCTTTATAATTATTCACTAAACTGTATATTGATGTCTTACATACTTCTCAGTGCATATGTTATGTCTCCCAATGACAAAGCTGCAAAAAGTCTTTTGCATTGCATGAATTCTTCCTAAACAGAGATCCTACTGTTGTATTACATATGTAATTAAAAAACACAGGAAAATATATTTAAAACTCTCAGCTGTCTGATCTTTGCAGACCCACCTTAAAGCCTTAAGGATCGATGGGTTTCATGCCTTGGTGTGCGGTGCGGTCACACACACAGCCACTCCAGTCACTCTCACTCTCTGGCTCACTTTCTCTCCTATGAAAGGTTTCCTCTTTCCAAAACTTGCAGGGCCACTTCACCTGTGTGAACACACACATCCTGGGCAGGCGGACACACACTTCCTCCTAGCCCCGGGGGAGGGGAAGGAGGGAGGCAGGGAGAGCAGGGAGACCTCACAGTAGCAGTTTCGGGACAACTCACCAAATCACGGCTGGGAACAGAGGGGTGAGGGCCTGGCACCCACCTGAGAAATACAGGAGGGCTCCCGGAGCAGAGGGCTGTGGGGCCAGGCTGCTCTTAGAAGCAAGCACCCCAGCCCTGCCCCGGCATCGATGCCACCACGGTGAGCTCTAGGAGGGCTCGTAACCCTAGGCTGGGTGCAAAGCCTCCTCTGGGGCCCCGGACCAGCTGGGAGGCGGGGAGGGCCCGCGGCTCTGTTTGAACAACACTGAAATCAAACATCCTGCCCCAGGACTGCACGCAGGGCGGGCACTCAGGCCCCGAGGCAGAGAAAGAGGAGCTCTGCCAGGAGCTCAAAGGAAACCAGGACACTAGGAGATCAGCCACTCACTTCCAGAACATAGACCTTTTTTTTTTAAATGATCACAGTTAACAGAATCTTTTTTTAAATGGCCACACCCACAGCATACGGAAGTTCCTGGGCCAGGGAATAAATCTGAACCACAGCTGTGGCAATGACGGATCCTTTAACCCACTGTGCCGGACAGGGGATCGAACCGAACCTGCAGCTCCACAGCAACCCATGCAGTTATAGTTGGAGTCTTAATCCACTGCACCAGTGGGAACTCCAGTGGAACCATTTTAGATGCAGTCTGGCAACTGATTTTTAAAATGTTCTTACCCTCTTGGGAGTTCCCGTTGTGGCTCAGGTTAAGAACCTGACTAGTATCCATGAGGACGAGGGTTTGATCCCGGCCCCACTCAGTAGGTTAAGGATCCGGCATTGCCATAAGCTGTGGCATAGGTTGCACATGTGGCTTGGATCCCATGTTGATGTGGCATGTGTTGTAGACTGGCAGGTGCACCCCTGATTCAACCCCTAGCCGGGAAACTTCCACATGCCGCAGATGTGGCCCTAAAAAAAATAATAAAATAAAATAAAATGTTCTTAACCTCTGAACCAGTAATGCTACTTCCAGGAATTGATTCCAAAGAAATAATTAGAGATGAGGACAAAAATTCATGGTGTTGGTTATAAAGGAAAAATTTTATTTTATTTACTTACTATTATTATTTTTGCTTTTTAGGGCTGCACCTGCACGTATGGAGGTTCCCAGGCTAGGGGTCTATCCAGAGCTACCGCTGCCGGCTGACACCACAGCCACAGCAATGCAGGATCTGAGCCACGTCTGTGACCTACACCACAGCTCACGGCAACGCCGGATCCTTAACCCTCTAAGCGAGTCCAGGATCGAACCCGCAACCTCATGGTTCCTAATTGGATTCATTTCTTCTGCACCACGACAGGAACTCCTAAAGGAAAAATTTTAAAAAGGACCAACCTCAATGTCCAACTGCAGGAGAATGGTTAAATAAATTTCTGCACATCTTTATGACATTAAACATACAAATATTTATAGGGATGCAGTCATAGAAAAAAGATTGGCAAAAACTCTGAAATGTTCACTGAGGTTATGTTTTGGTGCTGGGACTACCCGTGATTTTTGAAAACATGTTCTTTATACCTTCCTATATTTTTCCAATTTACCTTTAATGAACGTGTTTTCAAAATCAGGGGAACAAAGCAGTAAGTTTTCATTCATTTAACTGATTTCCATTCACGACATGAATGTTTCCTGAAATCTTCCCGTGTAATTAATACAGCCGTGAATGAGGGAGACGCCTCTCTGCCCTTCGGCTGGACGGGGAGACACATGGGAGCTGAGTGCGCCTACCAAATACACACGTCAGTATAAGCGATATGAAGAAGGATAACCTGAGAGGACAGGAGCCGGGCACTGCAGAGCGGGGGGTCAGGAAGCCTTCATGGAAGAGGTGGTGTTTAAGCGCTGAAGGATTCTGACCAGGGGAAGGGGTGGTAGTAGGTGAGGGGAATGGGTGGACAGCAGGTGCAAAGAGCCCAGAGTGTTCAGAAGCCTAGAGCTGACCTCCAGGGCAGGTGCAGGAGGCAGTGACTCCATCTGGCTGCTGCGTGGATAATGAACCTGATGAGCGGCAGAGGCAGTCCCACTGGGAGCTGGGGTAGCCATTCATTCTCATGGGGGACAGGGGTGGCCTGTCCCAAGCACGGGTGGTGCTGACATAGAGAAGGGGGTGGGCTGGACAAGATTTGGCTGCTTCCCCGCATGAAGAGGAGCTCTCGGGCTTGCAAACCGAAACTGAGTGCCAGGTGGGTACAGGCGTTATCTGGTCACTACTGCTCTCACCCACCACTGTTCAGACTAGAGAGGGACTGGGGGGAACAAATGAGCCATTACAGGGCATATGTTTGGGCTGACAGCTGGTAGGCCTGGATTTGGCTTTTTCTTTTTCTTTTTTTTTTGGCCACACCTGCAGCATGGGGATGTTCCCAGGCCAGGGTTGAACATGTGTCACAGCAGCAACCTGGGCTGCTGCAGTGATGCCGGATCCTTAACCTGCTGAACCACAAGGGAACTCCTGGGTTTGGCTTTAAAAAACCTGACAGTTTTTCAAACAAAACCAGCCATCCCCTCAGCCCCCCAGCCCTACCCTCTTATAGGGGTGAGATGTATTTCAAAATCTTTCCCAGTCAGGCTTTCACAAGTGCTGCTCAGGAAACTCTAAGGCAAGAAGCATCAGTCCCAACGGGCAGATGAGGAAACTGGGCACAAAGGGGTGGCGTTCCTTGATGACAAAAACTCTGGCCCTCAGTACTGTGATAATACTGTGAACCCCCACACTGTGCCGAATGCTTCATACTCCTGGCTGAGTGGACTTCGCTGTGGGTGTCAAACTCAAACCCACTCTCCTCTTCTTCCCTAAGTCTGAATTTATTTGGAGCAGCAGGATGTCCATCCAAAAAGCTTGCTTTCTCAGGTTCCCTTGCAGCTCTGCTAAATATGTGCTCCATTTAGCCAACAGGAGGTTAGTCTGAAGTCTCCTGGGGATGGGGAAGGGGCCTTCTGGTAAAGCTATTGCTTTCCAATACAAAGGAGCACACCCCTTCCATCCTTCTCCTTCCTGGAATGTGGATACCCTACCTGGAGCTGTGGCAGCCATCCTGTGATTGTGAGGCTGAAAGCCACACTGAGGATGGGAGGACGAGGAGTCAGAAGGAGCCTACTCTCCCAGCCATTGGCCCTGAACCCGGTCCACCCACACTCTTGTTCCTTCCCATATGCAAAAGAGACTATGTTGCCTTATTTAAGGGCAGAGTACAATCTCAACTGATAGAAGTCTTACCCAGATACTCATTTTACAGATAAGGAAATTGAAGCTCTGCAACGGAAGGTTACTAGCCCAAGGTCACTTTGGAGCCAGGAAGAGAAGGCTGTAATGTGAGCCTGGATTCCTAACCACTTCTGTAGTAGCTCCCTGAACCTTAGTTAAGAGTCTTTGGAGAAAATTTGGCTTCAATTCACTTCTCCCTTCAGTAGTCTGCCTGTTCTGTCCATACCTCTCACCAGAAGCTTCTCCCACTCTGCTCACTCTCCACCACCTAGAACAGCACTGGGCTAGTGGCAGACATTCAACATATCCCCAACAAAGAAGCAATGCCTGAACGCACAGGAGGATGGAGTGACCCTTCTAGAAAATGGGACCACCACCACTGGCCTCACAGGAGCCTGTGAGGTTCCATGAGGAATGAAGAGAAAGCATGGTGTCCAGTAAGTGTCCAATAACTGGTTCCATTATTGTCATCACAGAGCTATAGTATGGGGCTCTTCCAAAGCCCTCTCCTCATGACCAAAAAGGTTCACAATTTCTAGAGGATTCTTTCTTTCTCTCTTTCTGTCTCTCTCTCTCTCTCTTTCTTTCTTTTCAGGGCCCCTGGGCGGTGAGTTCCCATTACTGCTACTCCAGGAGGAGATATGAAGTATTTAGAGACCAGTAGGGCACAGGCAACAGACGATGCTGAGCATCAGCCCAGCCCGCCTGCATCCAATTAACCTGAATGTGAGTTCCCTGAGGGCGGGATCAAGGCCAGTGTTATCCACTGTCATCTTTCAGCACAGTGCCTGGCACAGAAGACACATGGGTGACATCTGGCGCATGATCCTCACTGATATCCCTGGAGATGGCACACAGCCGCTGGGAGCACAGGCCCCGCCTTGGAGTGCGATCATAGGACCTCCCAGCTCCCAACCAGGGTGCTTCACCTCTCTGAGCCTTAGTTTCCTCACCTGTGAGGGGTGACCTCGCAGAGTTCCAGAGGAAACTTCAATACCCATGGGTGTGGAGCACTGTGCCCAGGACCTGGCGTGGTACCAGGGCAGCATGTCAGCTGCTCCTGCCCTCAGCCTCCTGTAAGCTCTCAGTTTCCTTGCTTGTCCAGGGGCTACTGTGATCTGTCTCTGCTCTAATGAGACAAAATCTGGAAAAGTACAGTGTAAAGCATCCTGCACGCAAATGTTAACTCTCCTTTTTTTTTTTCTTTTTACCTGCAGCATATGAAGTTCCTGGCCTAGGGGTCAAATCGGAGCTGCAGCTGCGGGCCTACACCACAGCCACAGCCACACTGGATCCTTTAACCCAGTGATCAAGGCCAGGGATTGAACCCACATCCTCATGGACACTATGCTGGATTCTTAACTCGCTGAGCTCCAAGGGGAACTCCCGAATGGTAACTCTCATCTTTGACTTGGCATCACGTGCCAGTTAAGAGCGCAGATGCTGAATTCAGGCTGCCTGGGCTTGAATCCCAGCCGTGCCTGTGATCCTGGGCAAGTCGCTTAACCTCTTTGTGCCTCAGTTACCTCATCTGTAAGATGGAAATAACAGCCCTTCACAGGGTCAATGTGAAGATGAAGCAAGTTAACAGAGAAAGTTCTCACAGCAGCGCCTGGCACAGGTAACCAGCAGGACATGCCAGCTGCTATAACCACTACTCGTATCTGGATTTCTGGTAGACCACTCCCTAGATGCTGACCTTGGGCAAGTTAGAGTTAACTCTGCCTTTCTCTTAAGACCAGGCTACTAGGAGTACCTCCTTCACAGGATTATGATGAGAATTAAATATGTTAATTCACGTAAAGAGTCAAGTACTTGAAACCAGGCCTGTTTTATGAGAGAGGCCCAGGGAACGGTAGCAGTCCTCACCCTTGTCTGCGTATCTGGTACCCCCCACCCCCCAGGCTTCCTGCTTCCACTAAGCCATCAGCTCTAGGAGGGCGCACAGCATGCCTCCCACGTCCCTGAGCCCAGTGCCCGGTGGAGCGTGCAGCTGCCCGCTAAATGCCAGGTGGTGGTGCTCAGCGGTGTGACCCTCCTCTGCTCTCCCTCTGGGCCCGGGACACATGTGCCTCAAGCTGGGGCTCCCTTAAAGCACAACATCCATAACTCTCCCACCAAGCAGAGCCACTGTGCCTGCGGGCACAGAGTGTCCTCCGAGGGCCTGCCTTAGGCCGGGGCACAGAGTCCTCTGACAGGGGACAAGAGGAAGAATGTGCTCTGAGAGTGAGATGGATAAGCTTGGAGAGGAGTCCTCCAGCAAAGGAAGAACTTGCAACCGGGAGCAAACAGCCTGGAGCCTCCCAAGGGAGGCCGGTCTCAGGCAGCAGTGACCGGCAGCTGGCAGGCAATGGCTGGAGAGCTGCTTCAGGTTTCCCTGGCAACCATGGGACCACAGTGACAGCCACAGTGCCTGGGATGGTGCTGATTTCTGAGCAACATGCCCCTGACCAAGTCATTTAGACCCCCAAGCTTTCTCATCTATAAAATGGGATCAACTTCTCTGATTGATCCATCATTGCCTGCCCTTCTCGGAATCATAGGGAACTACATTTCCCAGGATTCCCGGCTAGCTTCAGCCAATGGGGGACAGTGGCAGAAGCCTAGGGGGTGGAGGCGATGTGAAGCCACAGTGGTCCTCCCACTTGCCTTCCTCCTTGGACAGGGAGAACATTCCTCTCCTACTGTCCTCAAAGCCCCAGAAGCCGGTACCACCACCTCCCCCGTGTGTCCCTCCAGCTCTGGTGGCTCGCTCACCTGCCCTTCCTTGGTTTCTTTGCTGCTCCTCCAGCTCTAATCTAAGCAAATTCTCTATGCTGAATTCCCTCTGCCTGAGATACCCTGAGTGGTTTCTGTTTTCCTGACCAGATATGCCTGCCTTGCCTGCATTTTCTTTTTCTTTCAGGCCACACCTGCAGCATACAGAAGTTCCCAGGCTAGGGGTCAAACTGGAGCTGCAGCTGTCGGCCTACGCCACGGCCACAGCAACATCGGATCCTTATCCCACTGAGCAAGGCCAGGGATCCAACCCACATCCTCATGGATACTAGTCAGGTTCTTAACCCACTGAGCCACAATGGGAACTCCCTTGCCTGCATTTTAGAGGCATCTCAGAATGAAGTGAGAAGACACACTTGGGAGAATGCCCATCTCTAGCCACAAAGTGACCCCTCGACATAAACCCCAGGGGCCTGGGACACAGGTATGTTCGTGTTCACCAAAGTGCTGTCTGGGGTGGTGTGGAGCTGGGGGTGACTCGAACAACAGGGGACTAGAAATGTGAGGGCAGTGGATGCACATCACACCTGACTGTTCAGCAGGCAGATGTGATGCACCTGAGCTATAGCATATAGAGCAACATTCACAGAGCAATGCGGTGAGATCTTGAAAACCCTGCATTTGCCGAAAACAGGAAGAAAAGGAAACAATACGATATGGAGTCCAAAACCATTTCCAGACGCAGACTCTTTGCACAAACCTCAATATGGATTTTACAAGGATATGGACTAGCTACAGACACACAGCAAACCCCCCAGAGTGGGGGTGGAGGGATGGAAGGAGGGCTAGGGGATGAAGAAGGAAAAAAACCACAACAAAAACTTACCCAGTGACACGGGAGGCAACACACACTCTGTTTCTGCTGACAGACAAGTAGTCTAGGGAAGCAAGACTCCACCTGTCCCCCATCTGTGGGGTTGGGTGAGGGTGGAAGAAGCGGCAGAAGGCAGAAACTGGGCACGAGTCACTACACTTCTTCAAAAGCAAACCACCCTTCTTTGGGCTCAAATGCCACAATCCAAAGGGCCTGACACAATGTGTTAACTTAGCCTCGGTCAGTCAGGGTCGTTCAGGGACCGAGTCTGGAGGCCTTGCCCAGCTGTGGCAGGCATTTGGTTGTCCACTCAATACCCACTCCCCTCTTTGCCTGGAAGATGGACCCTGGCTGGTCAAAGACAATCAGGATGTGGCATTCCTCTGGGGATGTGACTGGCCAGGTGATGGGGGCACATGACCTAAACTGGACCAGTCTTTGACTAAAGGGAAGTATTTATAATGCATAAGGGACTGTGCTGTTTTTTTCCCCTCTCGCTCTCCTGATGTCTGTGGACAAGAAAGCAAGTGGCCCTGACAATCGCTGGCAGCCGTCTTGGGACCAAGAAGCATCTTTACACACACACACACACACACACACACACACACGGAAAGAAAGCATATATATATATATATATATATATATATAGAAAGACTCCAGGAAGAGTTAACACCAAGAACCCGAGTCCTTGATGGCAGATACCTGAGCTCCCGTCCTATGGCACCTGACGCCCACTCACTGCTCAACTTCCAAGACATATTAAGTATCTTTACTGTTTGGCCGGATGGTGTCAAGGTTTTTGTTACTTGCAACTAAAAGCATCCTAACTGAGAACCACAAAATAAGCAGCCACTTTTTGACTGTTAAACAAAGTAAAATCCCTGCAAGAAGGAAACGGGACACCTGAGACACCAACAGGAAAAGACAATGAATCGCAACTATGGGGAATGTTTACAAGTCTCAAGTTGCACCCCCCCCCCGCCCCCCATCCAGACAACAGTGCACACGTGACTCTGCACACACGGGTCAGGGCACAGATGCACTGTCCCTGGCGCATGACCTTCTGCAGCAAGTTACTTCGTTTCCTTGATTCTTTTTTTTTTTTTTTGTCTTTTGTCTTTTTAGGGCCACACCTGCTGCTTATGGAGGTTCCCAGGCTAGGGGTCCAATTGGAGCTGTAGCTGCCTGCTGGTCTATGTCACAGCCACAGCAACACCAGATCCAAGCTGCAACTTTAACCCACACTGCAGCTCATGGCAACAAGGGATCCTTAACCTACTGAGCGAGGTCAGGGATCGAACCTGCATCCTCGTGGTTACTAGTCTGATTCATTTCCACTGAGCAATGCCTGGAACTCCCGTTTCCTTCATTCTTCATGAGAGCCGAGCTGCACCCAGTTTCCTGTATTCTATTTCTTCCTGTATTCTAATCCCTGGCTGGCAGGAGCTGTCGATGAGAGGACAGGACAAGAAAGCCCGGCCTGGCTCTCCTGCAGCGGCTCCGGTCTCGAATCACAGGTGGGACTTTGGGATCTGGGCACCCTGAGATCGGACTACTGCTGGGCTCTGAGACGGCGCATGGCCTGGGACCTCAGCAAGGAGACCCCACCAGCTGTGGGGTCATCACTCCCTCAGAACCAAGGAAAAGCCCTGACTGAGCCCAAGGGGGAGTCAAAGAGACCTGCCCTCTGAAGCTGGCCTGTCCCAGGGCCATTCGAGGCTCTGCTATGAGGCAGCCCTGGGTCCCTGGCTGAGAGATTTCACTTCAGTTGCCTCATCTAGAAAATGAGAACAGAAGTTCTCATCTCACAGAAATGTATGGATAAAATGAACGAACACGTGTACACGGCTCAGAATAAAGGCTTGATAAACGTGAGCTCTGTTGTTATTTTGATTTGATGCTATCTAGCTAATTATTGAAGTGTAATTACATATAGAAAATGTACTTGTTTTACAGTTTGTTGAATTTTGACACACGACACTGTGTAACTCACACCCCAAACAAGACACAGCTGATGACGCCTATTAACGGAGTGCCCTGTTCCAGGAGTCAGGCCTGACCCTCTCCTTCGGAGGCTGGTCTGCTGCGGCCCTAAAAGACCCTCCAGCCAGTTTGCTTTTCTCCACCCTCAGGTCCCCCTGGCTGTAAGCTCCTTCCTCCAGTTTCTCTGAGCCCAGTCTCTCAGGGTGGCAGCCAGAGTTATCACTTAAAAATGCAGATCTGGCCAGGTCCCTGTCCTGCCTGAAACCCTCCTGGGACTGACCTCAGGGTAAACTCTGAACTCTTCCGCATGGCCTACAGGCCCTGTGCTCTGCCCACCTTCTGCCCGCCTCTCCAGAGTCACCCTCCACCTCCCCTTTCACTCTCCTCCAGTCTTACTGGCAACTTTTAAAAATAGCCATTTTAGAGGGTGTGGAGAAAAAGGAACCCTAGTACACTGTTGGTGGGATTGTAAATTGGTGCAGCCACTGTGGAAAACAGTATGGAGAGTCCTCAGAAAACTAAACATAGAACTACCATTTGATCCAGCAATCCCACTCCTGGGCATCTATCCAGAGAAAACTGTGACTCGAAAATACACATGTACTCCAATGTTCATTGCAGCACTATTTGCAATAGCCAAGACATGGAACCAGCCTAAATGTCCATTGACAGAGGAATGGATCAAGAAAACGTGGTACATACACACAATGGAATATTACTCAGCCATTAAAAGGAAAGAAATGATAGCATTTGCAGCAACATAGATGGACCTAGAAGTTACCATGCTAAGTGAAATCCATCAGACAATGAGACACCAACATCAAATGCTATCACTGACATGCGGAATCTGAAAAAAGGACAGACTGAACTTCTTTGCAGAACAGATACTGACTCACAGACTTTGAGAAATTTATGGTTTCCAAATGAGGCAGTTAGGGGGTGGGGAGATGCGCTGGGGATTTGAGACAGAAATGCTATAAAATTGGGTTGTGATGATCAATGGACAACAATAAATGTAATAAATTCATTGAGTAATAAAAATAAAAATAAAACAGCCATTTGACTGAGATAACTGTAGACACACACTTGTATGACAATACAGACAGATACTGTATGCACTTTAACCCACTGGGCAAGCAGTAACATTTTGTAAAGATGAAGTATAATATCATAAATATCATAACCAGGATATGGATATTGATACAATCTGATTTCATTCAGATTTCCTACAGTCACTGGTCTGTGTGTGTGTGTATTCAGTTTTATACCATTTCATCACATGTGTATGTCTGTGTATCCACCATTACAACCAAGTTATGAACTGTTCCACTACCACCAAGATCCCTTGTGGCACCTTTTATGACCAAACCCACTCCTCCGTAACCCCCTGTTCCTAACCCGTGACAGCCATCAATATGTTCTCCATTTGTACGATTTTGCCATTTATAAATGTAGTGTGTTGCAGCAACATGGATGGACTTTCAGGGCATTATGCTAAGTGCAATAAGTCAGAGAGCGTGAAAGACAAATACCGTATGATATCATTTACATGTGGAACCTAAAAAAATACAGCAATCTAGGTGTTCTCGCTGTGGCACAGTGGGTTAAGAATCTGACTGCAGCAGCTCGGGTCATTGCAGAGGTGCCAGGTTTGATTCCAGGCCCAAGACAGTGGGTTAAAGAATAGGACATTGCTGGAGTTCCCATCATGGTGCAGCGGAAACGAATCTGACTGGAACCATGAGGTTGCGGGTTTAATCCCTGGCCTTGCTCAGTGGGTTGGGGATCCGGCATTGCTGTGGACTGTGGTGTAAGTCGTAGACACAGTTGGATCCTGCGTTGCTGTGGCTGTGGCTGTGGGCTCCTAGCCTGGGAACCTCCATATGCTGAGCATGCAGCCCTAAAAAGGGCATTGCTGCAGCTGCGGCTCGGAGTCAATGCCTGGCCCTCGAACGTCCACATGCTACAGGTGAGGCCATTAAAAAAAAATACAGGAAACTAGTGACTATAATAAGAAAGCAGACTCACAGATGTAGATAACAAACTAGTCGTTACAGGGGCGGGGCAATATTGGGGTTGGGGAGTGGGAGGCACAAACTCGGGCATAAGACAGGTTACAGGGATGCACTGTATAACATGGGAATACAGCCAATGTTTTGTGGTAACTGTAAATGGGGTGTAACCTTTACAAATTATACACAAAAAAGAATAAATATCAACTGCGAGCAGAAAAAATAAAATCATGTAGAGTATACAGTTAAAAAAAGTTATATAAATGGAATCATCTTGTATGTAACCATTTGGGATTTGCTTTTTCCCTCTCTCTTCTTTTTGGACTGCACCTGCAGCATATGAAAGTTCCCAGGTCAGGGATCGAGTCCAAGCCACAGCTGTGGCGTAGGTTATGAGGCTATATCCTTAACCCACTGCAGAGGAACACTCGGATTTGCTTTCTCACTCAGCACAATTTCCTCAGGTTGATGCAAACTGGTGCATGTATGAATAGCTTATTCCCTTCTATTGTTGATTAGTATGTCGTGGTATGGATATACCACAGGGTTGTGGGTTTTTTTTTTTTTGCTTTTTAGGGCTGTACCCGCGGCATATGGAGGTCCCCAGGCTAGGGGTCCAATCAGAGCTGCAGCCACCAGCCTACACCACAGCCACAGCAACGCCAGATCTGAGCCGAGTCTGAGACCTACACCACAGCTCTGGGCAATGCTGGATCCTTAACCCACTGAGCGAGGCCAGGGATCGAACCCGCATCCTCGTGGATCCTAGTCGGGTTCGTTAACTGCTGAGCCATGAAGGGAATTCCTGGATGTACCACAGTTTAACCATTTACCTAAGGATATCTAGACTGTTCCCAGTTTTAGGCTATTATAAACAAGCCACTGTGAACAACTGTATATAGGTTTTTGTGTGAACGTAAGTCTTACTTCTCTGGGATAAATGCACAGAAGTGCAATGCCTGGGTCATATGACAGGTGCATATTTAGTTTTTCAGAATTTGCCAATCCGTTTCCCCGAGTGCCTCTACCCTTGGACGTTCCCACCCACAAAGAAGGAGAGATCCAGTTCCTCCACATTCTCGTCACTGGCACCACTGGCATTCATTCAACAGGTATTTCCTGAGCAGCTCCTGTGTGCCAGATGCTGTGCTAGATGTTGGGTTTCTATCAACAAACCAGGCACGTAATTCATATTACCCAATAGGAGCTTACGTGCTAAAGGGTGTACGGAGGCTACAATTCAACAGAGTATGATAAGTACTGAGAAGAAAACAAACAGAGTGACATGATAGGGAGAGTGGGCAGACAGGAGGCACAGCATAGTGATTATGAAGCCAGAGGGCCTGGGTTCACATCCTCACTCTACCCCTTCCTAGCTGGGTGGCTTAGGCAAGTGACCTGACTTATCTGTGCCCTGGTTTCCTCATTTGTTTCCTAGGAGTACCTACCTCCTAGGGTTGTCAGGAGGAATGAGCAAGATCTTAGCAGCAAGGAGCAGGCCTGGATGTGGAATGCCTCTGTGTTATTTTTCATTTTTAAAAGCTTTATTGAAGTATAGCTGATTTACAAAGTTGTGACAATTTCTGCTGCAAAGCACAGTGATGCACGTACACACATCCAGTCTTTTTCAGGTCCTTTTCCCCTCTAGTATCACAGCATAGTGGGTTGGGAAGGCATCGCGACTACTCACGTGGCACTGCTGAGAAGCCACGGTTCAAAGTTCTGTGGCGGAGTTCCCGTTGTGGCTCAGCAGTAACAAACCCAACTAGTATCCATGAGGACTTGGGCTCGATCTCTTGCCTTGCTCACTGGGTTGAGGATCTGGCATTGCTGTGAGCTGAGGTGTGGGTTGCAGACATGGCTCGGATCCCACAGTGCTGTGGCTGTGGTGTAGGCTGGCGGCTGCAGCTCTGATTCGACTTCCATATGCCATAGGTGCAACCCTATAAAGCCCCCCCCCCAAAAAAAAAAAAGCTCTGTGGGTTTCCTGAGACTGGATGCACCCAAGTGCTCAGAAGGTGGGCCCCCTCCCCACAGGGTCAAAGTCCACCTCTGGGAATGGGCAGCCACAGGAGTGGCAGGAGAAGGGAATTATCCAGTAACCAAGAGAGGTCGCCCCAGCAGAGGGACACCAGGGCAAGCTCTGAAGAGATGCCCAGGTCCCTGGGCCTTTCCCCAGGCTGGCAATCTCACATCATTCCCGGGCTGGAGAATTTAGCTGGGTTCTCACTGAGGGGCTGGAGCACTGGGCCTCCCCAAACTCTTGGCCCACAAAATCGCTACTTCCTGTGCAGAGCTGGGGCCACAAAGGTAATCTGGAAACTGCCCCCCCACCCATCCCACATCTCTCCAGGGCCTGGTCCAGAAGAGGGAACTGAGAGACGCGTTTTAGCTGGCATCTTACCAACCAACTAGGGGAAGGGGTGGGAGTGGGGCTACTGGCAGCTGCAGGCCGGGGAGGAAATGAGGCCATCTTCACAGGGAGCAGGCTGGGGTCCCTCCTCTGAGGGGAAGGCATCGTGAGGCAGTGAGGCCTCAGGCCTTTCTGAGGAAGAGGCAGTGCTGCGGTGACCTGTTTTCAGGCCTCCCCGTGGCCTGGGATGGATCAGCAAGCTGCTTCTTTCCTAAGGACTGACGAGTCTGGAACCAGGGCACCTTCTCCTTACATAAAGCTCCTTCCAGCCCTGCAGGCTGATGGTCAGAGGACAGTACAGCATTTCAAGGTGCCACATGGCAGGGGAGGTCCTGAAGCTCTGACCCTGACCCTGACCCTGGCTTGCAGCTCTTGGTACAAACTGAACCGGGGGAGGAAAGCAGTCAGGACAGCAGGCCTTGAAAGTGCACACGGCAGTTAAAAAACCAAACCAGACCAATGTCATTGCTCTCCTTAAAATCCTTCCGTGGCTCTCAGGGAACATGGGAACAAAGTCCACACCTTTGGGATGGCTCACTGGTTCAGTGTGACCCGGGCTACCGACCCTCCCCGCCATCACTCTGCTCAGGGCAGCCTGGCCTCCGTCCTCCCAACACACCTCAGGGCCTTTGCACCGGCTATTCTTCTTGCTCCAAACCCCCTGCCTCCGGCCCACCCCTGGGCGAGTTTCTGCTTCTAGGTCACTTCCTCAGACCCTCCCAACTGCACTCCAACCTCAAACAAGACCCCACCTCCAGCTCTGTTATTCTTTCTCAAGGCACTCTGGACTTCTCCTTTAGGGTTTAGTTACCAGTTAAATTATGCGGTTGTTTGAGTGATTATTTGCTATCAATCTCCTCCCACTAGATGGTGAATGCCAGGAAGTCAGAATAATGGCAATGATATTAATACATTTAACAACAGCTCATGTTTATTAAATACCTACAGTGTTTCGAAGCATCATGTCGCTGACACCTTACAACGGCTCTATGAGGTCAATACTATTAGCATCCCATTTTACAGGCGGGGAAGCCACATCAGTCCTATCCACAGGCCAGGCACTCGGTAAAGGGTTAGATGTCTGGGTTACATTTTTGATAATCCCTTCCCCTTATCCCACTGGAGACAGAAGCCCAGACCCACAGAACATATTGTCACACTCTGGAGTGAAAGCCTCTGAGGCCGAGGGTCCCTTCTGGTTCGAATCCCTCCCAACCCAAGAAGACATTATCTGAGCGTATTTGTACTGTGCAGCCCACTGTGTGTCAGGTGTGGCCTAAGCACTAAAGACACGTCAACAGACAAAACGCATGGGGCCACAGGTTCATGCCAGGGAGATGGACGCCAAGCCCTGCTGTTCTTCAGCAGGAAGATCAGTGGGGGGTGGGGGTGGGGGACAAACACGCAGGCAGAGCACCGGGCTGTGGGGCTGCTCGGTGCAATACCGCCGTGGTGGATCCACATCTCGTGGGTCACAGCCATAGCATGTAGAACACAAACCATGAACCCGGACTGGAAACTGTGGACCTGAGTTAATAATGAGGCATCCATCAGTACTGGCTCATCAATCGCAAAAAAAAAAAAAAGTGCCATATTAATACGAGTGTAAATAAATGGGTAAACTGCAGCGGGGAGTCGGGGAGCTTGTGGGAACTCCCTGTTTGGGGCCAATTTTCTGGACACCTTTTATTTATTTTGGCCACACCTATGGCATGTACGTTTCGGGCCAGGGATCAAACCCATGCCACAGCAGTGACCCCAGCCACAGCTATAACAATGGCTGATACGGAACTACTATGCCACCAAGGAACTCCCTGTGCACCTTTTAAAACTGCTCTTAAAAAAAAAAAAAAAAAAAAAAAAGGCAAAGCCCTGTTTCTCCTGAATCCACTCCCAGCAGCTCTATCCTTGATTCTTCCACCACCTTTACCTTCGTACAAATCTCTGCTCTGCTGGTCCTCAGCTCACCGCCTTCACTATTCGCTTGGTGTTCAGGGCAAAGCCTTGGTGTCCTCCTCCACCCTCCCCTGCGCTCACCCCCACACTCAGTCCATTCATAGTTACTACTGGCTCCATCTTCAAATCACCCTGCTTCACCTCCCACCCCTGTGGCCTGGACCGTGAACCACAGCAGGCGCTCCCTCTCTGATTTCCTGGCTCCCACCCCTGCTCCCACACACAGCCAGAGGGACTCTGCTACCTTGAGTCAGAACGCATCCCTCCTCTGCTCAGCACCCTCCCACTGTACCTTCAGGGAAAAGCCTCCGTCCCTGGAAGGCCTCCGAGTCCCTCTCTGACCTCATCTCCATCTTTTTCTTCCAGCTGCCGAGCTGGGTGTGTAATGGCATCTCATCGTGGTGGTTACCATCTGCATTCCCATGATAATGATTACGGAGGCTGTGGTGTGCGCTTCAAGTAATAACAACAACGATACATGGCTGCCATTTACACAGCATCTATCATGTGCCAGGCACCACGCTAAGCGTTTTACACACACAGCTGTACGATCCCTTTCCAAACCTTAGGCCAGATGTTTTTCGGAATTCTGGATGATTTGGATTTTCAAAAAGCCTCGGAGAACATACACCCAGCAGAGTCTGGGGCAGCCGCCATTACATCGATATTTCTGTGGTGACGATAATCCGTCCATTTGGATAATGTGCCACCTGGGATCGTGGATCTACATCGAATCCCTGAATCCCCATGACCGCTGCACGAGGGAGGAAGAGCTACCATCGCTCATCTATAGATGGGGAAGCTGAGGCACGGGAAGGTTAAGGTAGGGGTGGAAGGCTGGGATTCCAGCTCAGTACTGCCCTCCGTTCGGTGCTTAGGGTAGCCGAGAGGAAATGAATCCATACCAAACAAATGAATGAGAGTTAGCCGGGGAAGTCAGAGAACTCAGGCTTTCTAACTAGTTATTGCTCATGGCAAGAAGGTCAAATACCACTGAGCTAACTCTATGTGTTCAACCTAATTAATTTATTTTGAATACAAGATCTACCAAAATGTGCCTCCCACCCCTGGCCAAGGACCCTCTGAAATAAGAGTTGTGTTTCAGAGTTTACATACTATTTTATTTTGAACAAAGTACTGCTTGGGGAAGCAATATGAGCATCTAAAGATTTAAGGGTTGCTAGTTGCAGCAAACAATAAAAACGGAGGCATATACTATAACAGACTCAGGAACTGTCCCCGAGGGCCTGACGTCACAATTCCAAGTGTTATCAGCCACTTCGAGGGTCCTCTAAAGCTAAAAAAGCAAGACAGGGACAAATACTTGTAAGCGACATTCCTTTCAGTTAAACAACATACGTGATGTAAAAGTCTTCCTGTCTATGGGGCGGGGGGGCACATTTAAAAGAGAATCTGAAACCTGAAACGAAGGCTGTGTCAAGTGACATAGAAAACTATCTTGAGGCAAAGTGCTGCTGTGTGGGATGAAATTGAATTTTCCTAAACTGTCATTTATTATTCATATTGGAATCATTAGTCTGATTGACTCAAAACTGACTGCTTATGTAACCACTTTTAGATGTGCACATTTTTTCCTTTATTCATTTTCAGTAACTGTCTTTAAAAAAAAAAAAAATCAAAGCTTTTTTTTTTTTCTTCCCCTTAATGTTACTGGCCACACTTTAGGGATCACCGACACACAACTAAAAGGGGAAAAGAAAGAAAGGAAAGAAAGAAAGGAAAGAAAGAAAGGAAAGAAAGAAAGGAAAGAAAGAAAGGAAAGAAAGAAAGGAAAGAAAGAAAGAAAGAAAGAAAGAAAGAAAGAAAGAAAGAAAGAAAGAAAGAAAGAAAGAAAGAAAGAAAGAAAGAAAGAAAAACTGACTACTTGGGATATGGTTTCCAGCAACAACTTAATACACGGATTTAAGAAGCGCCCCACCGCAGGCACTTCAGATGGAGGTGGAGATGATGTGTTCTGGAAATATGCGTAGATGGCTCAAGGGGCTCTAATGAGGAGGAGGAGGCCTGTGAAGAGCGTGAGGTACACTGTTTTTATGACGTGAGGTCTAAGCAGCCTTCTGTTTGTTTGTTTGTTTTACCTTTTAGGGCTGCACCCTCAGCATATGGAGGTTCCCAGGCTAGGGGTCCAATCAGAGCTACAGTTGCCGGCCTCCACCACAGCCACAACAATGCTGGATCCTTAACCCACTGATAGAGGCCAGGGATTGAACCTGCAACCCCATGGCTCCCAGTCGGATTCGTTTCCACTGCGCCACAACGAGAACTCCTAAGCAGCATTCTGAATCCAGCATTTCTGATAACCATGGGCCCCGAAATTAATACACTAAAAAATACATATAGACAACTGATTATGGCATCAATAACCCTAAACATTTCAAAAAGACCCCAAAACTTTAAAAAAATCTTCTCTTTGGAGAGATGGGAATCAACTTGTTTTGGGACACATACGGTATTTTCTTTACTACAAGTATTTTTTAAAAATCTGGAAGGAACATGCCAGGCTTGAAAAAGTGATTATATCGGCAGAGTCTGGGTCCTTTGATTTCTTTTGGGTTTGCGACAACAAGCAAGTATTACTCTGATAAGCAGACACGCAAATAAACAATACAGCTTTATAATGTGAAGAGCTCACTCAAGGACACAATAAAGTCATAGTCCTCGCCTTCGGTCACACCCTGGAAACATCTGGGGAGCTTAAAAAAAAAAAAAACAAAAAGCCCATCCCACGCCTGGTCCTACCCTTGGTGATTCTAGTGAAATGTTCCGGGGCGGGGCCCCAGCCTTGGGGTTTCTTAAAGCTCCCTGTGTGACTCCAATGAGAATCATTTTCAAATGTTTCTGCAGAACATGTTACTAAGCGCCTTTTCGAAAATAAAAAGGTTCCACAGTCAAAGAAGCAAGTTTCTTTCGGGCAAGATTCCTCACAGCCTGTAATGTGCAAACGTGCACCATGACTTAACACAGTGCAAGGTGGATGTGTGTGTGTGTGTGTGTGTGTGAGAGAGAGAGAGAGAGAGAGTGCTCACCACCCCTTCTTTCCAGCAGCCATGCTGTTAGCAAGCCCCTCCGCTCCGCCCCCCAGCCCACCCTCTCCTCGCCCCCACACCCCTGACTCCAGGTCCTGATCTCAGTCTCTCCCGTCTGGACTGTGGCAACAGCCTCCAGCCTGCTCTCCCACTGGCCCTACGATCCACTGCCAGAGAGGTGGGCTAGCAGAGTTCCTTGGGGCACAGAGTTTGAAAGAGCTTCAGCCCTGAGACTGCCTGCAGTGTCCCAAATGCCACCCCGAGATCGTCTTAAGGCAAGGCTGCATCATGGACAGCCCAGCAGCGGAGGAGCAAACCCAGGTTCTCCAGGCTGTGTGGAGCCACAGAGTCACCGGCTCGGAAGGCGGCCCCAAGAACCCTTGGACTTGGGGTTGGGGAGCCCACACGCGCCCTGACAGTTTAAGCTGGCACCAAAGGGGTTTCCTGTTAACATGTAGCCCAAAGCAGCCAAACTAAATGGTAATATTAAATCACCCTATTTCATTGGCCAGAAGCTTTTTTTACCAGCTTTATTTGTTTATTTTTCTTGTTTCTAGTCATCTCCCCTTCCAGGCTGCCCCTCCACAAGGGCAGGGGCATCTGTCCATCTTGTTCACGGCTATGTCCCTCGGACCTGAAACACCACCTGCAGGCGGGGGGGGGGGGGGGGGGGAGCAACTCGAATCTGCTGGAAGAATCACTGAGCTCACTGAATTCTTTCAACAGCTCCAAAAGGTAGGTGCTGATAAATACCCAACTCCTCCCCCTGGCCATGCAGGCCCTGCAAGTTCTGCCCCCACTTTCCTCGCCTTGCTCACGATCCTGCGGTTATGCTGGCCGCCTCCCAGCTCCTTCCCAGAGTCAAGCTCCTTCCCACGTCCAGAACTCCACAGATGCTGTTCCCTCCACTGGGAAGGCTCCTCCTGTTCCATTAAGGTCCACACAGCCTCCAGGCCTCCCCTCAAATGGCAGTCCTTATGAGAGACGTCTCCTGACCTCACCAAATGTATCAGGTGCCCCACGGGTGTGCTCTCAGGGCACCTCTATCAGGGCACTTCGTCCAGAGGTAATGATACAGCTGCTGCTGTGATTATTTACCAAGGTTCTGTTTCCTCCACTGAACCATGAGATCCAGGAAGGCAGGGACTCCTTCGTATTTCCAGAGTCCCTTTAGAAGACCTGGTACACAGTAGGTGCTTAATAAATACCACACCTGCCTGTTGTGGCCAGGATATTTACTGCTCAATGAATACCCATGAGCGCCCACATTCCGGCTCCCTACGGTTAGCTAGGCAGAGCCACCAGCTATTTCTGGCTGTGAGCAGAGGTGAACCCACTCTGGCCTTGGCATCTAAGCAGTGCTCTGTGTCCCTCTAGTTTCCTTGTCCTGCCATGGTGACCCTGGAGGCTATGTGTTCCACTTCTGATGCTTCAACACAGGGGAGCCCCTGTCATTCTGGGTCTCTGAGGTTCAAGGTAAAGCTCCCACCCAACCTGACGTGTGTCATGACTAAGAAATCGACATTGGTTGTGTCTAGCCTCTAGGATCTCAGGGTTGATTTGTTACTGCAGCAGAACCTTGCCTATCACTGGCATTCACTATGAATGAATGAAGGCAGCTAGAGGCAGAGAAAGCTGATTACAGACTGGGAGGTGAGGGGCAAGACGGCGGCCTTCAGCTGTCAGTACTGAACTCAGTGAAGGGATGGGGTAGAAGAGGGGGACACGGAACAACGACCTCCGAGGAACCACCACTTTCAATGCCTGGTGAGGCAGATGAAAGGACCCCAAAACCCTCAGTCCTTTCTGACAAAGCCTGCCTCAGAGCCCCCATCAAACAGCTCCTTAGGGATCATGGCCACGTCTCAGCCCCTAGGGATGGGAGGTGGCTGCTCAGAAGCCAGCAACACCCTGGAAAACGCTATTAGTTAGAGGAAGCTGAAACAGCAGGGCTGCATGAAGGGCCTGGGCTAATTCGGGCTGACAACCTTCCCTCGGAATCACCCACTGGGGCTCTGCCCTCCCGGTTCCATCCCAGAGAATAAATCACACTGTCAGGTCTAATTTGGGACTCGGCTGATGGGTTGAGCAGAGCATCCATGCGTTCTGGCCACTGAGGTCAAGGGCAGCCCACACGCTAGAGGCCAGGGCTGAAGCATCCGTGGAATAGATGGAAATGGGACCGGGAGACCGAAAGCCATGTGTTTCCAATACACACCAAAGAAACTTCTGTCTTCTATGAAATTTCTGGCCCAGGCCTCAGCTGTACGAGCCCTGTTTCCAAAGCACGGTCCAGCTATATGCAGACACCATGCTAGCTTAGGGCTGGGCGTGAGACAAACACTCACATTTGGTGAATAAATAATCATAACAGCAGCACAATGCTTATTACCCTACGGGCTGATGACCAAGCTGCCTAACCTCTGACATGCAGGAAAGGCTGATGAATGCAAGCGGCCAGCGTCACCGCCACCACCATCTCATCTATTATGTGACTACTTTGTGCCAGGATCTAAGTACTTAAGATTCGCGATCACCTTTTAATTCTCAAAACAACCTTAGGAGAAAAGAGAAGCTCCCAGAGTCGGGCTCTCCACTTGAGCCCCATCAGTGATCAAGCTGAGACTAGAACCCAGGTCAGCTGGTCTCTGGAGCCTGTGCTCTTGGCCACGGTGTCAGCCCATTTGGATTGATTTCGCCTCCTTCAGAGCTGCCCTGAAGCCCCAAGTTGGTGTTGGGTGTCTTCTCGGAGCTCCCACGGCCCCGTGGCTCTCGGCTTAGGACTCTCATCACTCTGCGTTGTTTGCCTACAGAGCCTTCCCCAGATACACATGAGGGTATCTCTGCTTAGCGCCCAAATGGCCGTGTTTGCCAGACACGAACACGGCTGGAAACCTAGGTCCAAACCCTGCATTCTGCAGAGGATGGGAGTGGAGGCCGAGCAGGGAGAGCTGTGTGAAAGAGCTTCACTGACGAAGCGGGGGCGGTGGGGGGGCTGCTCTTTGATGAATCAAGACCCACGGCTGCTTCTGGGAGATCCCCCGACCCTGAGGCTCGCCTGGCCACCTCCTCTGGGCTCCCAACAGCCCCTGCGCCTGCCCTGCAGCACCCTGACACCCTGGGCTGTCACTGTCAGAGGGCCTGCCCCCCCCCACACACACCACAACACTGCAGGGATGGGCGTGGAGGAGGTGCGCGCTGAACGCTGCCGAATCCACCAGCAGAAGCCCAAGACCGGAAAGCACATTCTGAGGAGGAGCACTCGTTGCAAATTCATTTGCAAAAAGAGGTCCGGAGGGGACTGGCCGTCTGCAAGACAAAAAGGGCTCCCGGGAGGAAGGTGGGTGGCTGGTGCCCCTCACCAGGACCGGACCAGAACCAGTGAGAGTTACACAGAGCAGATAGGATTCACCAGAAAGCTTTATGATGGTCAAAACTTCCCCAGAGCAAAATATGCTGTCCTGCTCCTCCCTTTCTAGAAGAATTTACACTGAGGTCAGCTGCTTAGCAGTCTGGGACCCCAGAACCTCTTTTGAGGCAACAAAGTAGTGGCCAAGAGGGAGGATCTGGAGACACCACGAAGGTTCTCGCCCTGGCTCCTCCACGTGGTAAAGGGCTTCACCACTCTGCACCTCAGTTTCCAAGTCATTACTGTGGGGAGATCACAGCAGCGCCATCACAGGGCGGGTGGAAGGACCGGATGAGATCATGCAGGCAGAGTGCTTACAGCAGGGCTGCTGGGCACGGAGTCAGCACTGCTTAATGTTAATTATTTTTGTTTTTCTTCCCCTGGAGAGCCAGACGCTGTTGGCTGGCTACCCAACTGACACTCTCAATCCCCCTTCTCTTGGGCTTCCTCTTCAGGAGAGGCTGAAAAGCTAAATGAAATCTCTCACCTTCCTTAGAGCTGTACCCCATTTCTGGCCAATGAGATATAAGTGGAATCTTCTTGGGGCGGGGAGGATTCTGGGAGTGCTAAGGTGGTTCAGAACCGAAAAGAACATGCTGCTGGAACGGACCCTCCCCCCTCTGTGTTCTGGCTGGAGCTGCAGCAGCAACCTTGCCACCACGAGGGAAAAGCCAAGGGAATCAAGGAGGCTCCGGCCCAGATGTCACTCAGCCTCTGGACTAACCCTGGCAGCCAGGTACCTCAGGGTTTGTTGTTACAGGACAGAAATCAATCCTGATTTGTTTAAGCTACTGTGGAGCTGGGCTTTCTGTTCCTGCAGGCAAAAGCAGTCCTGGCTGATGCGCCCACGGTCCACAAGTGGCTCAGGGCACACGGCCATGGTAATCGTTTGCCGGCCTCAGTTCAGTTCCCTAGCCGAGGACCCAGACCCAGAGGACAAAGGGTGGAAGACCAAGGACAGGACGGCATTTACCGAACCCCGGTAGCTGTGCGTGGCCCTCCTCTTCAGCCGTGTTGATGTCCCGTCTGTACAATTATTTACTTAATAGTTCTTTTACATTAACTCACTTTTCAACTTGAATACATCAGGAGTTCCCTTTGTTACTCAGTTGTAGCATCCATGAGGTTGTGGGTTTGATCCCTGGCCTTGCTCAGTGGGTTAAGGATCTGGTGTTGCTGTGGCTATGGCTGTGGTGTAAGCTGGCAGCTGCAGTTCTGAGTCGAACCGTAGCCTGGGAATTTCCATATGCTGCAGCTGGGGCCCTTAAAGTAAATTTAAGAAAAATAGAAAAATAAACTTGAATACATAGCTATGTATTTAAAACAGAATCTACATTACCACCAAAATGAAGAACTGGTATCTTTTGCCACAAAGGTAACTTAATGAATAAGTATAATGAAAACGAACAAAAGATATTCATCCCCGGACCTCGAAAAGTTAGTGGATGTAGCATCATTTGGGTTCAATAGACGAGCAAGAATTCCTTTTCTTCCCCCTCCCCGGTCCTCTTTTGGGGAAAAAATATCAGAAGATCTGGCAACAAAGCCTTTGGCATTTCCACAGGACAACAAGGGCCAGAGCTGGGCAGGGCTTCCCCTCAGAGAGGGAACACGTTGTCGCGTTTGCCACTGTTCCCCAAACCCTGTTCGGAAGTGAGAGAATTCCTCTAGATCTTCCGGCTGGCAGTGGAAGAATGAGGTCAGGGACCTCCTCGGCGAGGCCATCCTGGATCACCGGTCTAAAGCCACCCCTGTTGCTCCCAGTTTAAGTCCCCTCTCCGCTCTGCTCATCCCTGTAGTGCTTACCCCATATTCGCCTGTTTATCTAATTACGTGTTATCCTCCAGCAGAATGTGAATCCCCCCCGCCCCCCGGCTTTTTTTTTTGGCCGCACCTGCCACATGTGGGAGTCCCAGGGATCAAACTCATGCCACAGCGGTGACACCGCTGCCAAGCCACTGCAGTGGCAGCACCGGATCCTTAACCAGCAGCGGCACAAGAGAACTCCTGTTTTGTTCATTCCTGAATCCCCAGTGCCTGGAACATAACAGTAGGTGCTCAAACGCTCATTTGTGGAGTGAAGGAAAGAAACCAAGGCATGATCTCCTGCTATCCAGGCCCGAAGGGGCTGGGAGGACAATGCTGTCCTCCTGCAGTTTGAGAGGCAGTACTAGGAATTCACTCAGAAACTGGAAGCTTCTACCACATAAAAAAGGGACGTGCAAGATTAAAACGAGTATCTATGAGGCCACACAGGTATGTTAACAATGAAATAACTGAAATAAATGAGGGAGAAGGGACAGGTCCTCCCTTACAGAACTAATTATGTGGACAGTTAATAAATGTGAAAGAAATGAAGGACATACAAAATTCCCTATTAGGGAAATGCCACAGTGATACCTGTGGCAGGCAAGCTTCCCCCTCTCGGCGTGAGCTGAAGTTAGCGGGAGCAAGTCTGAGGAGAAAGAAGTACCGTCTCAAGCACCTCTTCCAGGAGAGTGCGCCGAGGGGCATCCCTTAGTGGAAATCTGGCCCCTGAAGACTGTCCCACCAACAAGTTCCAGGTACCCAGGCAGAGCCTGAGGCCAAACATATGAAGAAACCCAACAAAGAGCCAAGGAAGGTGGTACTGTCTAGATTCACTCCATTCGCAAACTTGACTGCCTGGTCCCTGCAACTCAGCCACCACCACTATGCATCCAGAGGACGGCCACCAGCATCTTCTGTGCTCCCACCTTCCACACCATTGGGGTCTCTTGACACTTCAACGATCAGAAAGTGCCCCCTCTAGAGCCCAAGGCTCTGGCTCTATCCTACCAACAAAGGTTGCACCCCGCTACCACTTGGAGTGCCCCACACCCTGAGGTCCCCTCCACTGCTTGGTTGAGGCTCACTAGCAAAACCCCCAGAAATGTAATTATAACGTATTTAAAATCTTTCCATCACAGGTAAGTACTTACCGTGCACACATGTTTTAATCACGTGTCACCACTCACACCCTATCTCTAGCCTACAGACAGAAAGCACATCCTCATGGGGGGCAATGGGGCCACTCTGTATCTTAACTGTGGTGGCAGCTACACAACAGCATGCGTTTGCCTAAACTCAAAAAACCGTGTGCCAAAGAGTGAATTTCACCCTGTGTGAATTTTAAAAACGGAAATTAAAAAAATTTTAAACAAAGAGTGTGATGCGCAGATGGAGGCTATGACCAAAGATCTTCAAGATACACGACCCCTGGGGACAGTGGGGATCACTGTAGAAGAGCCAAAGAGCAGGGCTTCTTTCTTCTCCACGTAGCCAATTAAATAAGGAGTGCGTATGCAGATAAGGAGGGTCATTCATGGACAGGAGGAAAGGAAGGTCTGGCAGAACCCGCACCCAACTACCGACTGTAATTACCTCGGAGGGACGATGTCAGACTGTGGCTGCTGGGGCAGCAAAGGAGACTTCTGTCTTTCCCTTGACACGCTTTCAAATCTTTTTTTTTCTTTTCAAGAATAAAGAGGCTTAGGAGTTCCCGTTGTGGTGCAGGGGAAAAGAATCCGATTAGGAACCATGAGGCTGCAGGCCTCACTCAGTGGGTTAAGGATCCGGCGTTGCCGTGAGCTGTGGTGTAGGTTGCAGACGCGGCTCGGATCCCGCGTTGCTGTGGCTTTGGCATAGGCCAGCGGCTGTAGCTCTGATTTGACCCCAGCCTGGGAACCTCCATGTGCCGCAGGTACGGCCCAAAAAAGCAAAAATAATAACAATGATAATAATAATAATAACAATAAAGAGGCTTATGTGTCTGAGTTATAAAACTTACACAAACAAAATCAAATGAACCTTCGCACTCACCCTTAGTAGGTTCTGGACACTAGTTCTCCTCGAGGGTCCTCTGAGAGCCAAGGTCAAAGACGGTACATCTGCGGAGAGGAAAAGAAACAAGTTCACGTCTTTGGCCAGCTGGAGCCTCCCTGCCGTGGCATCCATCTGTCACTCACAGATTCACTCCCTCAACAAATCTGTATCGAATGGCTGCTGTGTGCCAGGCACCGAGGGCACACCAGTGACCAAGACAATGTTGCTGTCCTTCAGGGAGCAGACATTCCAACAAACACGACCCGAAGCCAGGGAGCGGGCACGCCCTGATGGAGACTGAGGGTGAGGCGAGCGAAGGGGCGGCTATTCACAGAGTGGTCAGAGGAGGCCCGAGGAAAGGACAGAGACCTGAACACAGAAGGCGACCAACTGTGTGATTATCTGGGAAGGAGCCCTCCAGGCCATGGGAACGGCCAGTGCACGGGACCTGAGGCAGGAGGGGTGGGGGTGGGGGCCTCAGGAGCGCAGGAGGCCCCGCGCCCCGGCAGGTGCGCGAGGGAGATGGGGCAGGATGGTGACGGGGCAGGCGGGGGGCCATTTCCTTCAGACGAGTGTGAGCAGAGGAGCGGCAGGAAAAAAGCGCTTGTCCTGACTTGTAATTCTGTATCATTAATTTATGTTTTTGACTATTTAGTATGGTTGTTCATATCTGAATGGATATTTCATGGGTGAGCGAATGTCTCCAGGCCGAGAAGCCACTGTCTATACCATTCACCATCACACTGTGGTTTAGGCCAGGCACCGCCTGAGCCAGGGAGATGAGATCTGAGAGGACAGCCCAGAACCTTCCTATAGAGAATGGTCGTTAAATAATGACTCTTACTCTCTACGGGCCAGGCTCTGTCCTAACACAATGTGCCGACTCATTTCATTCTCCCGATGACCCGAAGAAACAGATAACATTATTACGTCCATGTTACAGATGAGCAAACTAAGGCACAGAGTGGGTAAAGAACCCATGAGCTGAGGCTGCCCAGCCAGTCAAAAGGCGAGATGAACCCAGGCAGCCTGGCTCCAGAGCCTGCTCCCAACCATTTGGCCAGCCCATGTGGTCATGATGGCCAATGAAGAGAGAGGCTAACTGCAGGCTGGCAGTGCCACTCCCTGCCCTGCCCCAAAGCTGTCAGGCCCACGTGCCACCTACACACCAAGGCTCAAAGAGCAGCCAGCGCCTCTAGGGAACCTCCCAGGGAGGAAACCAAGCAAGCAGCTGATCCACTTTCCAGAGTCCAGGAATCAGGACAGCTTCTGCCCCAAGGGTTCTGGAGAAGCTAAAAGGGGTTCTTAGTTCCTAACCTTTCTCAAGCCAGGGACCCCAGTGTGGACTCCTTGTCAGAATCATGAGTTTAAAGGTACAAAATACACTACACAAGATTACAACGGAAATCAATTACATTCAGATATCAAAATATCTGTAAAACAAAACCTAATCTGAGATTTGGTAATATTTGTGCTTCTTTATGAATGCTTTAGATTATGATATCTTAGTGGTGGTGCCGGTAACTATAGTCATTTAGAACTAGATGAGTGTAAATGATATTTTGCAATATCTGCAACAACTGTGATGTGATATGGAAATATTTCTGATTTCTAGTGGCAACAGAGCCACAAGGGTTGCTAACACAACTGTGGTTTGTGGCCCCTGTTCAGAAAGAATGGACATGTCAAACTTCTCTTAGATGGCAGAGAAAATAAAGATGTGATTTTTTCCCCCAGCCAACTTCATGATGCTCTAAATCTCATCCAAGGACCCTTCAAGGGTCCAAAGACCTGACATTAAGAATCCCTAAGTTCACCCTGAAATGAGGTAAAGGTGGGGCATGTGCCCAAGGAAGATAGCAACTGGGGAATATGGGGCAGATTCAGATAATTTTGGAGGTCTCATTGTGCTCAGCAGGTTAAGAACGGGACTAGTATCCATGAGGATGGGGGTTTGATCCCTGGCCTTGCTCAGTGGGTTAAGGATCTGGCACTGCCACAAGCTCTGGTGTGGCTCGAGGACGCAGCTCGGATCTGGCATTGCTGTGCCTATGCCGTAAGCTGACAGCTGCAGCTCTGATTTGACTCCTAGCCTAGGAATTTCCACATGAGCATGGCCCTTAAAAACAACAACAACAACAATAAAATGATCCTTGTGAATTTCGTTTGGGAAGGGGTGCCAAGTACTGGCAGTTTGGGCCCATCCTGCACCATTTCCCTTTCTGGGTCAAACCCCTGAACCTCACCTTTATACTCAGCCCGTGGAATTCTTGTGGGAATGACCCCACCCATGGGTTGATAGGGAAGGAAACGTGTCATAAAACCTAGGTTTGGCCAATAAAGCCAAATCCTCCCAACCCCTGGCCTCAAAGACGGCTTTGGGTGGCCCCAGTTCCAAAGCCAGGCAATGAGGTCCAATAAACACCAGTTAAAGGACATGTGCTGGGATTATGGGGAAATCCCTGGGGCTGCTAAGCTGGTTGGATAGAAATGTGGAGCTTACTCAGAGACTACCTGACAATGAAATGAACAAAGGGTTGCAGAGCCAGGAGGTGGGAGAAAACAGCATCCTAGGATCCTCATGTGAGGCCCTGGATCCAGCCACACCTGAAGCCACTATACACAGAATGTCCCAGGCTGTGAGTTCAAACATTTCCTTTTATACTTAGGCAGGCTGATTTCTGTTTGTTCACACAACCAAATGAATGACACTCAACACAGAAGGGTTCAAGAAGTGAGTGCAGGAGTTCCCGTTGTGGCTCAGTGGTTAACGAATCCAACTAGGAACATGAAGTTGCGGGTTTGATTCCTGGCCTTGCTCAGTGGGTTAAGGATCCGGCGTTGCCGTGAGCTGTGGTGTAGTTTGCAGACGCGGCTGGGATCCCGTGTTGCTGTGGTTTTGGCATAGGCCGGTGGCTACAGCTCCAATTAGACCCCTAGCCTGGGAACCTCCATATGCTGCGGGAGCAGTCCTAGAAAAGGCAAAAAGACAAAAGAAAAAAAAAAGAAGTGAGTGCAACTGATAATTCCCATAGCTTACTACCAAGCTACTCGGGGAAGCACAAAATAAAATTAGAAACAGATACTATATGTGGAATCAGCGCATACAGAAAAACAGACACTTTTTTAAAACTCAGAAATAGCCTCTCGGGTAGCTGCTATCCCTAAAGCTGATCATAAAACCCTAACAATTTTGATTTTCAAGATACTCAGCAGTGCAGGAAGGAACCAGCAGTACCCAGAACATATTTCTTTATCACCACAGTTCCCATTAAAAAAATTCCTGTGATGATCAGGAAGCCCCTGCAATGTAAATAAAGCTCCTGTAAAATTGTACTCAATGCATTTTAAACTGCATCAGATATTGCTTTTCTGCCACTCTCGTTCCCCCACCTCTTCTTTCTCTAGCGTGGCATACACGGTTTTCTTTAAAGGCACATCAGCGGTGACATGCAGGGCTGTGTCTCTCTGAGCTGGGATCTACTTCCTGCCAAGCGGAGGAAACCAAGATGTCCATCAGCCTGGAGCCCGTGACACATGGGTCACGGCAGAGAGGAAGATGTTGAGTGAGGGGTTGTGGAAATGGCAGCAAAGGCAGACTAGAGGGCCAGGAATTCAGCCAGGACCCCAGACATTCCAGAGCCCCACCTGGGAAGGGAGGAAGCCCCTGGAGTTGCCTTAGCAATCCCAGGGCCCACCAGAGCACCAGCCCTGTCCCATCCGTCATACAGGTTAGTCACGGAGCTGCACACCTTGCTCCCCAGGTTTTACACCAAGAAACAGAGGCTTAGATGAGAGAACCTGTGGGTGAGGGGGTATCCTGGCCTGACTCCCAGCCTGATGGCTCCTCCCCTCAGCCACAGTGATTGGCTCTAGGAGAGACATGTGATTTTAAGCAAGGCCAATCAGAGTCAGCCCTGGAAATGTGGCTGGATTACTGGGAAAGGCATGTGATGTAAGGCTGGGCCTGCTGAAGGCTTCTTTGCCATCTGGGGACACCTAAGAATAAAGTCAGAGATGAGGGAAGCAGAATCCAGAAGTGAAGGGCGGATTCCTGATAAGAATACCTGAGTGCAGGCTCCAGACAGGCCAGCTCTGGATTTTCGGGTCCCGAGGCCATTAACTTCCCTTTGCAGTTTAAGCCAGTGTGAGTTGGGAAGATATTGTCATTTACATCAGGAATACCTGACTGACAGAACTGGCAGAGAACTCAGAAATCAACACAGTGCTCCTTCATGTACGAGTGAACATAATCTTTCTAAGAAGCTGACAAAACTACATCATATCTCTTCAGGAAACACACACACACAAACTATTTCAAGGATGTCAAAGACTTCTGAAGCCTCTGTCCACAGGGACTGGGTGAAGAACTCCTCAATTTAGTCTGATCTGCCCACTTGATGGATAAGAAAAGTGAGGTCCAGAACAGTGAGATGACTTGCTCGGGCCCCAGGGCCAGTTGGAGGCAGAGCCAAGCCTCCCTAGAGCCCCAGGAGGTTTCAGGTGAACACCCCTGAGTGTGATCCTTGGGGAGACTGCAAAGGGTGAAAGGGGGCAGCGGGTGAGGCTCCAGGCCTCCACACCCCCATTAACCCACAGAAGCTCCACTTTTTTCTCATTTTTTGTTTGTTTTTCTTTTTAGGGCCGCACCTGAGGCATATGGAAGTTCCCTGGGTGGGTGTTGAATTGGAGCTGCAGCTGCTGTCTGTAACCTACACCACAGCTCACAGCAACACCAGATCCTTAACTCACTAAGCGGGGCCAGGGATCGAACCCGCATCCTCAAGGATACTAGTCAGGTTCATAAACCCACTGAGCCACAATGCGAACTCCACTTTTTTCTGTTTTTTAAAATGGGCTTTCAGGGAAGTGTCTGACAAAAGTTCCATTACTCCGAGATCAACATCCTGCAAACCAATCTCTTATATCACATTTCCAAGTATTTACATGCTAATAACCTGGGTTTTGATCCTCACAGAAATCCTGTGAAGCCGGCACTACCCGCAAGGCGCCACCCAGGCCAGGTGCTCAGGCAGGGCCAGCCGGCCAGCCAGAATGCTGCTCCAGACCCAAGGCAGCCTGTGCACCGGGGCCTGTCTGTTCCTGCGCTTCTCCCCTCGTATTCCCATGTCCACTCATAAGGAAAACAGCCATCCACTCGCACCTCTCCACGAAGACCGAGGAA
Organism: Phacochoerus africanus; assembly: GCF_016906955.1. NCBI lineage: Eukaryota > Metazoa > Chordata > Mammalia > Artiodactyla > Suidae > Phacochoerus > Phacochoerus africanus. Next base: position 47,024,784 of record NC_062551.1, on the reverse strand, counting down.
GGAAGGAGTGACTGATCTGCTCAGAACCCGTGACTGTTGCTGGCACCTGCTTTTCCAGGGGCAGGATCCGTAGCCCCAAAGGCTGGGGCCAGGCCGACTCGCTCTTTTTCTTTCCTGTGACGAGATGGTGGCTTCTCCTCTGCCCCCTGTCTGGCAACAGCACACTGGGCACCTGCCCTCTAAGGGGGCCTGGCCACATACATCCTCCTGACCAAGGGGTGATGGGGGCAGCTAGCTGTGGAAGCGGCTGATCTAGGTGTTGAGATTTGAGGTGAAGGGGAGCCCAGTCCACCGGGGCCTCCTGCTTCAAAGCTGCATTCTTCTTTCCAGACTTCACCGGCGCTTCACACGGGGGCGTCAGGCACCTACTCACCTACTAATAAAGTGGTTCAATCATCCCTCATTTAGAGAAGATTCCCATTATAGCCATTCCCATCCTGTCTTTGAAACAGTGACTGAGGAAAATCTCCATTCGTTTAACTGCCTCTACCCAGCTGCCAACAAAGGAAAGGTGCTTTGCGAAGAAAGGACCTTGCCTTGGGAAAGTTGAGCCCTCAACTGCTATACTGTATGACAGCCGCTGGGATCATCTGGTAATTAATCCCATTTTCTCCTACAACCTACGTTCTATTAATAACATACACTAACGATTCAGCACCGGGTCTTTCACGGTGGACTCATGACTGAGGTTGGATGGCTGCCTTCAAGGGTGTCGCACCCTCATCCTCTGTCCTGCCCTCGGCCCTACTCCCCCAGGAAGACGAGCGTCACGGTACTAGACTCAGAACACGAGCTCTGAGGACGTCACGGGGCCGGGGGCCTGATGGCCGTCCTGGCTCCATCCCAGCCCAAGTAACTCCGAGGTGCAGAGGCAACGGCAGGCCTCTGCCGAAACCACTCAGAGCGAGCAGCAATGTGTGACCATGTCATGCATGGCAGATTGGCCAAAATGTCAGAGTCTGTCACCACCAAGTGCACTGAAGTTGGGGAATAAGGGGAGGTCCCTGTAGGTGGGAGCGTACCCTCGAAGGGACATTCTGAGAGAGCAGCCTGGCAGTTACTCGTAAAGAGAAAGAGAACTGACCTTAGAGACGTGCTTCATTTCCCTGCCCGGTTCCCAGACCCGTGTGGCCCTGCAAATTCTCATTCTGGCTTGAAGCATGGGGTTTGTTTTTTTGTTTGTTTTTGTTTTTGTCTTTTTGCTATTTCTTGGGCATACAGAGGTTCTCAGGCTAGGGGTCGAATCTGAGCCTACACCAGAGCCACAGCAACGCGGGATCTGAGCTGTGTCTGCAACCTACACCACAGCTCACAGCAACACCGGATCGTTAACCCACTGAGCAAGGGCAGGGACCAAACCCGCAACCTCATGGTTCCTAGTCGGATTCGTAAACCACTGTGCCACGACGGGAACTCCGTGGGGTTTTTGCTTTGACTATGCCACAGGCCAGGTGCTGTTTTCAAGTTAATGATCAAGTCCTTTGACCGTCAAAACAACCCTGTGAAGTCGGGTCTACCGGTATCCCCATTTTTAACAGACGAGAAAACGAACGCACAGAGAGGCAGCCTGCCCAAGATCACGCAGCCAAGAAGGATGTGAACCAGGGGGTCTGGCTCCAGAACTACCAACAGTGCCACTTTCCAAACACAGAGGTAAGAGCAAAGGCTCAGCTATGAACCCAATCTCATTCCACAATCAGACATCATTTTCAGATGGATCCAAGCTGGATGCAAACGGGAAATACATACAAGAGCGTCCAGAAGATAACATAGGAGCATAGCTTCATGTTAGGGTGAGAAAATTCAGGGACTCTAGGAAAGTGTTTGTTTTCCTCACAAAAGAGTCAGACTTGGAGTTCCCGTCGTGGCGCAGTGGTTAACGAACCCGACTAGGAACCATGAGGTTGCGGGTTCGGTCCCTGCCCTTGCTCAGTGGGTTAAGGATCCAGCATTGCCGTGAGCTGTGGTGTAGGTTGCAGACACGGCTCAGATCCCACGTTGCTGTGGCTCTGGCGTAGGCCGGTGGCTACAGCTCTGATTCAACCCATAGCCTGGGAACCTCCATGTGCCGCGGGAGTGGCCCTAGAAATGGCAAAAAGACAAAAAAAAAAAAAAAAAAGAGTCAGACTCAAAAAACCAGCAGTCCTCTGCCCCTTTGCCAGCCCACCTTCTCACAGCTTGGAGTGTGGATGTGACACCTGGCTTTCAGAGGGGCCCTCCTGTCCCCAGAACACTACCCTGAATCAACCGGCTGAACCCTCGGGGTGCCCCAGGCCCTGGGGAAGGTGGGACGGCAGCCAGTTTGTGGCCATGGGTAGGCAAGAGAGTCAGCGCAACACTGGCATGGACTCTGCCAAGCCCCTGAGCCACATGGCCTCCCCTCCAGATGCTATAAGACACAAACGATCTCTGATGGGCTGAAGCGACAATGCCACCTGTGTAGTCTGATACTTGCTGCCGAAGGCGTTCCTAACTGAAACACCCGCCTCGGCCAGGCTGCAGCAGCCGCATGCTGTGCCGTCAGCCTGGAGAGTTTGCAAACAGCCACTAACAGGGGCCTGAACGTGCCTCAAAAAGATTCAACTAAGAGGTAAACTTTGGGAATCCACAATTTCCAAGCCTGGCTGATCAGAGGTATCCAGAAAGATGATGTGGTGCCTGAATTGGGAAGAGCCTTCTTTCTCCCCACAGACCTCTACGAGCCGTCGGGGAGACCATGGTTTTAAAGGCCCGGCCCAGCCCACTGGTGCAACTGCCCCGCGGTCTGCGGGCCACGGGCTCCCAGGCTGGGGAAATCCTGCAGAGCTTGTGGATCCTTTTTTCCTCCTGTCACCAGGCATTTGCTGGATGTGCCAAGAGTTAAGCCCCTTCCTGCACTTCTCTACAAACAGCTTGTCAGTGTGGTTTCGACTGCCGAGTGCTTTTCCACAAAGCACTCTCTAGACCTCAGCTCATCAGACGGGAGACAGAACACTGGCCAATCTACCAAAATAGGTCAGGCTTTATTTTTAATCCTCTTATTCATTATATATATTGAAAGGGAAGAATGAAAAAAAAAAAAACATTATTCACAGCAAGAATGTCTAGGTTATTTCATCTCTCTGTGTCTCAGTTTCCTCACCTGTAACACAGAGATGAGGATGAAGCAAATTACTCCATGGAAAGTGTTTAGAGCAGCACTTACCACGTGGTAAGGAGTCAATAAAGGGGAGCTGCCATTATTCTTATTGCAGGTGACACGGTTAGTTCTTTGGATTGAAGGCCTTTGAAAGGCTTCAAAAATCTCACCCTCTGGTCACCCAGACAGAGAAAGGCACTGCTCTGATTCTAGTCAAGGAGGGAAGGAAGGAGACTAGAAGGTCTAGGCCAAGGGGCAGAGGCTGGCTGCCAGGGCTTGGGGTTCCGGAGCAGGAAACGGACCTGCTGGTGCTGGCGCCCACCCAGCAGCCATTCTCCCCTTTCTTCTCAGACGACATCTCCCAGCCGCCCCTGCAGCTAGGAAGGGTCAACCAGATGTCAGCAGAGGCAGCCACAGGGCTCCTCACCAGGAACAAAGAGCTGGACTACACTTCTGTGCCCCACGTGATTCCCACCTGGACTACAGATCACTGGCTTGCCTCCAGCAGTCACAGTGGGCCACCTGAAGGATGAGAGCTTTGGGCTAGGGATGCTTAAGCAGAGAGAGAAGGCTCTTACTTTACCTGAAGGCTTGGAGCTGCCTCCCCAGCCCCAGACTGCAGATCTCAGGACATTTTACTCACAAGAGAAACCACGTTCTGCTGAGTTTACACCATTGCTATTTCTGGTGTCTGCCACTGGCAGCCACACACACTGTCAAATGATACATTGGTCTTAGCCAGCGAATGACCGATGAGACAGCGTTCTACACCAGCCATCCTTCTGCGACCTGCTCTTTAAAACATTCTCGTGCTTTAGGACCCTTGCTCTCTTCTCAACAGCAGGTAGAAAGCTAGATACAGAATTGCCCAGAGAACAGGGTTATAATCATGTTGCCTTAGGAGGAGGTAAAATGAGAACGAGATGAGCCATCCTGAGTCATTCATCCAGCAACGAGTAAGCGCTACCCTACACGGGAAGCACTGTGAGGTGTCGGGTGCTGGACTGAACAAGAGATGGTCCTTACAAGCTTGCTGCCCAGAACAGGGGCCGGAAGACAGACAGGTAAACATACATACAAGTACAAATGGTGAGAAGTACCAAGTAGGAAACCTGAGTGAGTTTCAGCACAGAACTAAAGAGAAAGGAGAAGAAAGCCACGTGAAGAATGGGAGTAAGAATATCCCAGAATGTCCATCAAGTGAAGAATGGATAAACAACACACAGCACATCCATACAATGGAGTATCATTCAGCTCTAAAAAGAATGACATACTGGAGTTCCCGCTGTGGCAGAACGGGATGGAGGGTGTCTGCAGTGCCGGGATGCAGGTTTCATCCCTGCCGAGCACAGTGGGTTAAAGGATTTGGTGTTCCTGCAGCTGTGGCGTAGGTGGCAACTGCAGCTCAGATTTGATCCCTGGCCAGGGAACTCCATCCATATGGCCTGGGGTGGCCAGAAGAGGAAAAAAAAAAAGAATGACGCATCGATTCATGTACACCATGGATGACATGATGCCGAGTGAAAGAAGCCAGTCACAGAAGACCACATACTATATGATTCCATTTACAGGAACTGTCCAGAACGGACCAATCCAGGGAGACGGAAAGTAGATTAGTGGCTGCTAGGGGCTGGGAGGAGGGGGACACAGAAGGAGAGTAACTGCTGACGGGCACAGGGTATCTTTTAGGGCTGATGAAAATGTACTAGAATTAGACACTGGTAATGGCTACACAGCCTTACGAACGCACTAAAAACCACTGAATAGAACACTTTAAAAGGGTGACTTTTACGGTGTGTGACTTATATCTCAATTAAGCCACTTGAAGGGCTGCCCAGATTGAATTACTGGATTGGTAATAAAGTCTCTAACGGAAGTTAAAAAAAAAAAAAAAGGATATTCCAGGAGATGGCAGAGGATGGAGGGAGCTGTTAAAGAGGCTCCCAGGAGGCCCGCAGGCCTAGCTCGCTGGTGGGTGCAGGGTGGGGGGTGCCGGGAGGCATTTGGGGAAGCTCCGGGGCCGCGTGGGCCACCGGTAGCCATATGCTCGGCATTCTAAGCATGACAGGCAGGAGGAGCATGGTATGTTCTGACTGACATTTTGGAAAGACCCCTGTGACTGTTGCATACAGACTGCTGGGGCTGAAAAGAAGCAGGGAGCACAGAGAAGTGATGGCTGTGACACCCGAGGAGAGATGGAGGTGGCTGGGAGCAGGCTGAAGGCGGTGCACTGGAAAGGAGGCGGCTGGTGAAGGTCTGCTTCAGGCCAAGGACAGACGGGCTGACGGGCCAGGCGTGGGGGGCCAGGCAGAAAAGGCAGGCGCGAGAGTGCCCTGCATACCGTCTCTTGATTTTGCCAAAGTGGTTCGCCGTCAGATTCAAACTGTGCACAGCACAGTAAGAACAGATCACCAGATGCCTGCTGTATGAATTTAATGAATGAACAGTCACTGACTATTTTTTTTGGTAGGGCATATTTTTGTCTGCACAGTAAAGATATGAATTCTTTCTCTATGTCCATGTGCATGTGCACACCCACACCCACCCACACACTCACCCACACACCCACCCACACCATCCTTACCTGTATCTGTCTCTCTCCCATCCACTGGCAGGGAGTAGTCCACTAGACACCACTCAACTACCCAAACCAGAGACCTGAGGATACTCTGTTATAAATATTTACCAACCCTAAGCGAGATAAAGCCTCGGAGTCAGTAACAACCAGGTCCCTCCTTCTCCGACGGGGTCAGAGGATGAGCCAGTGAAGGACCAGCAGGAGAGGAAACAGAGGAAGAGACAGGAAGTGCGCTCTTTCTCTTGGGTGGTGGCGGAGGCGAAGGGACACGGTCGGGGGTGGGGAGAAAGCGTGGTGATCGGGGTCTAGCCGAGGGGGGAGCCTCGACTTGAGAACAGCCACTGCCCCAGCAGGAGACAAGTTATGACCCAAAGGGGTCATGAGCCCCCACCGGCAACCACATCCCTACCGAGGGGTGTGGGGAGGGGGAAGGGAGGGAGGGCCTCACAGAGAACAAGGCCAGGGCCACCGTCCACCACGTCCAGCAACAGGGCTCGTCTGTTTAAGGGGAGGGGGTGAGAGGCAGCCCACAGGGGAGGTCATGGGGTAGGCTGGGGTGGACGCGAGGTAAGGGGTTGCCTGGCTGTCTGCCTCGTGATGCTTCCTGGGTCACAGCAGGGACCTGATGCCTCAACTTCAGTGTTTCTGGAATTCCTCCACGTCGGTCTCAGCACGAGAAGGCTTTCCGAGGCGCTGCGTGCTTCACACAGCTGACCAAACTCGGTGCTTATTTCATTCTACCGAATGCCTGGGAAGTAGGTCAAACTGCCTGTCGTGGTCAGTTAGAAGTGACTTCTCACCATGGCCCACATTAGCCTCTCCTAGTGCCAGGCTCTCCAGGGGAGCACTACCCACACCCGTGCCAGGAGCTCTCCCAAGGGGGCCTCTATGATCCACCCACGTGTGGAGTTGGTTTTGACAAACAGGATACCGTGAAGTCTCCCGGACAGAGTAAGAAGGCTAAGTAAAAAGGCTGCAGATGTGGAGGAAAAATGGCACAACACCCACCTCTCAAACACCACAGAGGCATGGACCTTTGTTGCTTGATTACACATGAAAAGGATCAGATCATACCTAATTCTCAGAAGCTCGCTTTCCCTTAACTGCACACAGAAATGCCTCCAAACCAACGTGCAGTGTTCAGGCCCAATCTTTCTTTTTCCCCCCTTTTTTGGCTGCTCCATGGCACATGGAATTCCTAGGCCTGAGATCAGATACAAGCCACAGCTGTGAACCACGCTGCAGCTGAAGCAACACCGGATCCTTTAACCCACTGTGCAGAGGCAGGGACTGAACCTGTGTCCCAGCGCCGCAAAGACTCCGTGTACCCACTCCTTAGCACCTGATACTCCACAGTGTGGAGATGCCCTATTTTATTCAACCATTGCCTGAAAAATGGGCATTCACTTTGTTTCCAGGGTTTGGTTTTGTTTCTGCCACTGCAAACAATGAGCGATAAACAACGGTTTGTCCTGGAGCCATCTCTTCTGTAAGACAGATTCTCAGGTGTGGTATTTTTGCATCAAAAACTATTTATGAAGGATTATGTAGTTACATTACAGAATGGCTTCTGAGATCAAAGCAGAGACCTGTATGTGTCATACGTGCTTGTTTTTGTATTGAGTATCTGTGGAAGAACACAGCTGAGATGGGTGTCCTCACGGGAGGAGAATGGGTTGACAATGGACAGGGGAGGCAACTGGATTTTCAATGTACTTTTCTGGGTCTCATCTGAATGCTTTATCACGTGCATGTCCTGCTCATTCAAAAATAAATAAGATTTCTTTTTTCGGCTGTCTTTTAAAAAGGCTGCAGTGATTCATATGCCCTCCAGCGAGCCGGGAGAATACTTAGCTGAACTCATTAATGCCCTGTCTTGTCTCCTTCAAGGCTGCCCCCCACCCCCCTTTTTGACCTCATACAAGCTCAAATGTCAAATCACACCTGCAATTCTACAGCCCTTGGGCAGGCAAGAGAGCAAACTCCCAGAGATGCTATATTTGAAAAGTCAGCCTGGACGGCACCTCCTGGCAGCACAAGAGAGAGAAACCCAAGCCAGGGTGGGAGCCAGGCCTTCAGGGACCTGAGGGCACCAGCGGCAGCGAGACAAGCAGGGTGCTCTTCTCCCGTGCCTGTGGGTCACACACTTTTTTACACTCCTGCTGGCTGAGCAGCCGAGGTCCCCCAAATGCCTAAAGCCTCTGAGAAAGGGCGAGGGAGGCCTGCAGCAGCCACTGCTGCCCAGGGCACCTGCGTTCTCGAGAACAAGGCCGGGATGAAAAACACAGAAGGATCGAACCCAGACAAGAGGCCTTCTCGTTCACCTCCTGCAGGCCTCACCAGCCCCAGCTTTTAAATCCCACTATGACATGACAGGACGACACAGCTGACCCCAGCACTGAAACCTAGGGCCCCAAGCCCGGCAGCAACCCCACCATAACATGCCCACTGCGGTAACGCTGGCCGGAGCTCTGGACCAGCCTGCAGTGGGAGGGGCCCGGAGGGACCAGATGAGAAGCAACTCAGGGCAAGGGGGGTATGGAAGAGTGTGGAAAACATCTCCAAGAGCGGCAGCAAGTCCACATGATGCAGGGGCTGGATTCAGGTCCCGTGCTACCTACCGTTCTGCAGGCCACAATCGGGCCCGAGCCCAGCTAGGTGCACAGGAGACCCAGCCTTAGCTCAAGTGCTTCCCTCAACCTGGAATGCCCTTGCCCTTGAGGGAGGAGTGTGCAATTGGGTGTTGGCTGGAGCGGCCTCTGTAAGAAGGGAAAGTGGGAGACAGCCTGAGTCTCCAGCAGCAGGGACAGGCCAACAAATTGTGATGCAGACACACAACAGAATCCCTTCTGTCTCTCCTTCCCTCATCCTCCGTGGCAAGTCTTATTAGCGAGTGCAGCTGCCGGGGCCTGCAAAATATAAGCTACACCCGTCTCCTTTCCCTCCTTCCCAGGCCAAGCTGCCAGCACCACCGTTCAGCTGGACCACCCGTCACATCCCCTGCTGGTCTCCCTGAGTCCATTCTTGTCTTCCTAGATTCTACTCTCTACACATAGCCAAAGGGATCGAATCACACAGGGATGATCCCATCAGGTGGCTTCCTGCTTGAAATTCTTCAACACCTCCAGGTCATCTCCTTCCACTTTACTCCTCACTCAAATGCTCCGACCACAGGGGCCTTTTTTTCCCTGTCAAGCCTATTGCTATCCCCCGGCCTCTGCATATTTGGCCCTTGCTATCCTCCAGACCTGCCGGCTAGGGCTCCCTGAGACTTACGCAGTAGTGAGTAGGCCTGAAACCTAACTACCGGCAATGGCATGGACACCGCACACATGCAGTGCCGAACAGAAAGGCCAGACACAAAGGAGCATCTACCTAAAGAACGACTGCACTTACATCAAGTTCAAAGTCAGAGGTGAGACATCGAGAGCATGGTTTTACTTGGAAGGGAAAGTGACTAGGAGAGAGTAGGAAAGGGACTTCTGGGGCTTAGAAATATTTTTTTAGAGCTGGTTACATGAATGTGTTGTTTGCTAAAGTTCTTCTAGCGACATATACTTTTAATATGCGCCCCTGTCTTTTTCTGGATGTATATGATAGTTTAATAAAAAGTTTAAAGAATTAGGAGTTCCTGTTGTGGCCCAGTGGGTTAAGTACCCAACACAGTATCTGTGAGGGGTGAGTGTGATCTCTGGCCTCAATCGCTGGGCTAAGGATCTGGCATTGCTGCAGGATTCAAACTCTAGCCTGGGAACTTCCATATGCTGCAGGTGCAGCAGTAAAAAGAAGGAAAAAAAATTTTAAAGAATTAAAACATTTTGGCTGCCCGTAATCTTTCCTATGACTTGGGAATTTCCCATTTATGATCCTTTGTGGGAGGCCGGGCCAACCTTTCGTGGTAAAATATTACAAAGGCTGGGAACTGGCTCTCACAGTCTCCCTTGAAGCTAGGCCATAGGCGCGGGATCTGGGCGCTGGCCAGCAGATGCACCCTTCCTCCAGGGCTTAAATCTGCCTGCAGAACCAGAGCTTACTCACCTTGGCGTCTGGAACTCAGAGCTGCGGCCTGGTACATGGGAGGGTCTCACTGAGGCTTGATGAACAAAACCAACCCCCTTCCGTGTTTTCTCCCCCGGCACCATAAAGACAGGGTCAGATCATTCTGCACTCGACAGCCCATTCATTCTTTCAAGAAATGTTTACTGAGTGTCTATCTGGTGCCAGGTCCTCTTCTAGGCAACAGAGATTCAGGTGAACATGACACTGGAGCTGATGATTCTAGTGGGGAAGCCGAAGAGTAAACAAAATCCTAAAAGATATAACATACGAGATAAGCATTACAGAGAAAAACAGAGAAGGGAGATGGGGACCTCCCTGAGAAGACAAGGTACGAGCAAAGGCTTAAAGGACTTTTAAGGGAGGTGAGAGAGTGAACCGCGTGGGTATGAGAGGAGAGTCTTCCTTGCAGGAGGAAGAGCCAGTGCAAGGGTCCTGAGGCAGGCACATACCCCAGTGTCTATGGAGCACTGAGGCAGCCCCAGGTGAGGAGCAGGGCAAGTGAGGAGAGGAAGAAGAGGAGATGAAGTCGCAGGTGAAAGGGGCAGACTGTGTGGGGCCTGGCTGGGGATGGTGAGGACTTTGGTTTTAATCTGGGTAACAGGGAGCCATGGGAGGTTCTTAAGCAGAGGAGGGACAGACCTGATTGGGTGATAATGGGGTTCCTCTGGCTGCTATCGAGCACTCTTCCCTGTCCAAGATGGAAACCAATTTTGAAGAGAAATAGAGTTTGGTCATTTGCATGGTAAATGCCTGCGAGAAATAAAGCAGAAGGCTTTCCGCCCACGTCCTCCAACCCACTGAGGCCTCATGCTGGCCAGTAGGCTTTGCGACATGATGAACAGTCCACAGTACATGGAGGGAAAGCTGATCCTCCTCCACCGGCCACTGGAAGAATCCCAACAGCAGATGGGGAAGCAGTAAGGCCACGTGGCCGGGAGAATGCCTTCTTGGTGCTCATCTTGAGTCAGAATCAAATCCCAGTTCTGCTCCTTAGCAGCTGTGTGACCCACGACCTTTCTGAATCCAAGATTCCTTATCAGTCAGGGGTGCGGTTAATTTCTACCCTTGACCAGGCCTGTTGGGAGGGTTAAATGAGGTAAGGGGATCAAGTGACTGGCAAAATGCCTGGCACAGTGCAAGCCCTAAAAGATGTCAGCAAAATTATTATAACGGAAACACCAAAGAAATAATAAGCAACATTCTCCCAAAGGCAAACAACGTCCCTTGGCGGACACCCGGAGGCGCAGGGAGAGTGGCGTCCGAGCTCCAAGCTGCCCCCCACACACACCCGGCCCCCACCTCGCCCCATGCATCTTCCCCTGGCTGTTGCCAACAAAGGTCCTTGGTAACCGGTAACGAGTAAGTACATGTTTTCAGTGGAGGCGCTGAACCCGAGGGAGGGGCTTGTGGGAACGCGAGATGGATAGCTGGGGGGCCAGAAGCACAGGTGGGGAGGGTGGGGGGGCCACCTTGTAGGACTCAGCCCTGGGGGATTCGATGCTCTCCACATAGGGTCAGAATCGAGTTATTCGCTTAATGTGAAAACACCACACATTTGGTGTCAGAAGTGAAGAGTGTTGCAGGAGAGTGTGAGTAAAACAGACGCGCAGGAAAAGTGTGTTTCTCCTACATATGTACACACAGCAAGCTGGCGTGTAACCCGGTCCCACCAAAAATGGCTGATGGGTAAACAGCTGGCTCTTATGGCCCGCTACCTGAGTGGCCTTGGTCAAATGTCTTGAGCTTTCCCAGTGACTGTGTCGTCACCAAGGCAGGGAGACAGGACAGCAAGGACGCAGGCTGAGTGATCTGGGTGAGGTCCCTGCGTGCTGTTTTCCTCAACGCTGGCCTCAGGGGGCTCTTGTAAGGATTCAGTGAGATGACACAGGTCAGGAACTCAGGACAGAGGCTGATGCGCAAGGCTCAATAACTGGCTCTCGCCACTGTTATATTCTGCTAAATAGGAGTCACTATTTAAAGGTTCTGTAGGTCAAGGCACTTAGCACAGCGCCTATTAGGGAGCAACCACTCAAAAGACAACAACTGTTCATTATGTTACCATTATCACCTTTCATCCCCTCGGCAAAACCTGCCTACCTTCGGGGAAGGGGTCACACCTTTAACAAAACAGACATGGTCCCTGCCTTTATGGAGCTGGCACCACTGCGAAGATGATGAAGTGCCCTAAACTGAGGAGTTCAGGGAAGAAGGGTAGGGTGTGCGGTCAGGGCAGGCCCCCTGTAGTGATGTTGCACGGAGATCTGAAAGAGGAGTGGCAGGGATAGGCCAGAATTGGGGGTGGGGGGAGAAGAGGAAGCACTCCAGGGATAGAGAACAAAGGCCATGCAGTGAAGGAACCGAAAGGAGACCAGGCAGCCGGAGGGCAGAGTGTAGCAGGACTTGCAGGATGAGGCTGCGGGCAGGTGGCCAGCAGGGGCCACGGCGGGCTCAGCCTGATGGCTATGTGGAAAAGGTGGCCCTTCCGCAGGGGACTGCTCTGAGGATGTGGAAAGCGCAAGGGACATCCCTTAGCCTCTAGCAGTTTGGGAGTAAAATGAGGTTTCAGTGTCACTATAGTCAAGAAGAGCAGCCCAACTGCTGTCCTCAGGGGTCCTGCTTAAATGACTCCCAGCTAAGAGGTCCCAGGAAAAGGACACAGTAGACTCCTAGGAGGGGACAGAGGGAACAGTGACCCCATCCCTGCCTACGGCTGACTGGCCCAGAAAGAGCACCTGACGTCAATGGGGCCTGTCTCGAGAGCCCCTTCCCTGGATGCTTGGGGCTCTTTGGTAACGTGTGCTGCCATGGTGTACAGCTTGGTCTGTGGATGGTCAGGTTTGTCACCCAGCAGAGGGAAAGGCAAAGAGAGAGACTATGAATGTGAGAGAATGAACAAAACAATCAAGGCATTGGGGGAGCCATGAGGAAGAGAATCCCGATGGTGGCACTTGTATTGTGGTTCCAGTCCACATGCTGGCTGCTTCCCATGCTGGTTCCATCCTTCCCCATGAGTGGTTTTGGGTGGAAGCAACCAGCCTGTTGGTGTGGCCCCGCCCCCTTGCACAGTGATTGGCCAGACCCGTGACCCGTGCTAGAGAGGGGCCGGAAGCTTTGTACTGTGGCTGAGGGACAAGATACCCTCTTTCTCTCTGAGGCCAACGAGGAGGAGACAAAGAACCTGGACCAGCGCTGGCAGCCAGTCTGCTACCTCACAGGGAGCCAGGTTTGAGGATGACGTGGACATCAGAGGGGAGAAGGGAAGAACAGAGAGAAATTGGGTCACTGGTGATGGCCCTGAGCTCCTGAGCCGACCAACCCAGAAGTCTGCCCCACCTCTGGGCTTTCTGGTTGTGAGTCAATCCCTGCCCCCAGGGTTTATGCCCACTTGAGCTAGCGTTTCTGTTACTCGCGACCAAGTAACTGGTTCACAGTCCTTCCTGAAGCCTTGCTTTTGTTCTCTGGGCCATTCCAGCACCCTCTGGTTAAATCCTCTCCCACCGCCCACCCCCAAGCTGCCAAAGGGGCAGGTCATCAGGAGCTCTAAGAGAGCAGTATAGCAGTTCGGCCAGGAACATAACTTGCCCCCTGCCACAGCTTACCCAACTGTAAAATGGGGATAATAACAGGCACTTCACTGGGTTAAGAGGATTACAGATGATTAAAAGAATATCTAGCACATTGTAAATTCTCAACACGTTGTTTACAATTACTCTAAAGCACTGAAGCGAGGCTGAAAGGCCTCAATCCCAGAAATGCAATGAGCTACACCCCTCCCCCACCTTGTTTGCTTGTTCCTTTGTTTAGGTCATCAAGTCCTTTATTCACAAACAGTCCCAAAGAACAAATAGCCAGCCCAGTTTCTGTCAGGAGGATGGCCAACCCAGCCTCGGTGGGGGATCCAAATGAAAGAGATTTGACTCAACCTCTCCAGGAGCTGGGTGGCGGAGAAAGCCCTCATGAGCTCATTTCTCCATCAAATACAAGCTGGGGTCTAAAGTTTCAAAACACAGGCTGGGGCATGCTGGCACAGTCCCACGGGAGGACAAAGGAAAGAGAGCCCGGATGCAAGAGAAACCCCGACATGGCAGGTTCCACAACTAACTCGGTCGGGAGGAGGCTCCCGGCTGGCTTCCAGCCACATCCGCTCTCCGCACGGTGATGAGGCAGCAGGAAGACGGGACCCCGCCACGTCTGTATCTACAGCTGGGAACTGGCACGGGCACGGGAAACTCGGAAATAAACTCAGTCAGGAAGTGAGAACTGGAAGATGCTTCCATAGCAACGCCCATCTGGAGATCCCTGCCCACAGCTGGAAGCATTCAGAAGTGAGGCTTATCTAGAGATGCACACCAAGGTCATTTTTTCCATTTGCACCCAGAATATGTTACTTAAACTTTGCTTCCTTGGGGAGCCCCTAGGAAGGCCCTGTTCAATGGCTCAAAAAATTCTTCTCCTTCTCCTGAATGTTTAGAGCCTGAGACTTAGCCCTGTCACCAAGTTTCTTGTGTCTTCTCTGTCCGTGGACGGGCAGACTCTGCCTGCCTTGCTTGCTGGTACCTGGCCCAGAGCAGGCCTTCGATCAATGTTTACTGAACAAATAAATCATCTGCTTTGTTCTCAATCTTACCATTATTCCTAACTTCAGCTAACATGTATGCACAGGGCAGTGAGCTGAGAGGCATGACGCCTGTGAATGAGGTTCTCACTCCTGTCACATCCATTTAAAAAATGAGCCTCCTCCTCAAGGTCGGAGCCGCAAAAACCTTAGAGTTCTCTGATCTCAAGAGAAGGATGGGAGAGAGGGTGAAAACCTAGAGCAAAGCTGGAGAGGTGGAGGGATGGATATTGAGGAACTGGCTTTGACATCAAGAACTTCCTGGAGTTCCCACTGTACTACAGTGGGTTAAGGATCCGGCACTGCCATGAGCTGTGGTGTAGGTTGCAGACGCGGCTCGGATCCCGAGTTGCTGTGGCTCTGGCATAGGCCGGTGGCCACGGCTCCGATTAGACCCCTAGCCTGGGAACCTCCATATGCTGCGGGAGCGGCCCTAGAAAAGGCAAAAAGACAAAAAAAAAAAAAAGAATAACCACTGTAAAGACATTAGTTCACTTCCTTCTGGTCTTTTTTTTTTCTCTAGAGTGAGCAATAAGTGTACAGAGATGTGAAGAGATTTTCCCCCTTCTAAAGGGTTTTCTTTCACCTGTGCTTTTTCTAGATTTTAAACACCAGGTGAAAGATACTTTTAAATGGAGAAATTAAGTCTATTTCTCCAAACTACAGCCTTGGGAAGGAAGAATGCTCCTCTCTTTGGCTCCTCTGATCTTGGCCAACCATTGGAGCGGCTGTTACAAACCAGTGGTTCTCAGTCTTAACTCTGTGTGAGCAGAACAAACTGGGTACAGTAACTGCCACAGCTGGTGTTAACTGAGCACTTACTTTACAAGAGGCCATTTTATTTTATTATTATTATTATTATTATTATTTTTAGGGCCGCACCCGCAGCATATGGAGGTTCCCAGGTCAGGGGTCCAATAGGAGCTGTAGCTGCAGGCCTACGCCAGGGCCACAGCAATGTGGGATCCGAGCCGCATCTGCGACCTACACCACAGGCACAGCAACAGCAGATCCGAGTCGAATCTGTGACCTACACCACAGCTCTTGGCGACGCTGGATCCCTAACCCACTGAGTGAAGCCAGGGATCGAGCCTGCAACCTCATGGTTCCTAGTCAGATTCGTTAACCACTAAACAACAACAGGAACTCCAGAAGAGGCCGTTTTAAACGTTTCACAAAGACTACTTAATTTAATCCTGTATGGCAGGTACCATTATCATTTTATAGATGAGGAAACTGAGGCAAAGAGGTTAAGTGACTTGCCCCAGGTCCCTTGGCCATTAAAGTGGTGGTGCTGGGATTCTGAACCCAGGCCATCAGGCCCCAGGTGCCCTTTTTCCCCTGGCAAATATGACACCAACTATGAGCTTCAGGGCAAGGTTCCCAAGGTTCCTATTGCCAAGTCTGTCATCATGATTATTCATACTTCTCTCCAGACTCATTTTGCTTCCTAAAGGAAATGAGAAATTGCTGAAATTCAGCAAAAGTGAGACAGCCGGAAGCTCCAGCTGACCACACGCACACGCGGGTCTCTGCTGGGCTGCCTGAGAAACATTCTTAAATGATGATGACCTTTCTGGAGGGGACGTGGGGTCAGTTCCTGGGTGGATCATCCTCTACAGGCTGAGACCACACCTAGTGCCAGACGGGAGGTGAAAGCCCCTCCCTAGCGGCACCTGACAGTGAGATGGAAACCCAGAGCCCAGCCCCTATTGACATGTGAATGTGGAGACAGGGCTGGGGGCCGCGGCTGTTTGACGGGGATGGGCAAGGACGGCTCTTGCATGTTCAGAGGATTAATGGGGCTGGAGTCAATATTTAGTCACCGTGGAGGATCAGCCAGTTATGTTTTTGCCATCATCACACAGATCTTCGGAGAAAAACAGCTCGTGACTCCCTCTAAGCCCACGGCAACACCAGACCCACCACCGAGGGGGGTTTTCCCAGGAGTTAATCACGGAGGCGTTTGTCTCCCCTCCAGGGTGGGAAGGGAAGAGCTATTTCAGGAAAAGGTCCCTGGATGCCTGGTTCAGGGAAGGAGATGAGAACATGCTGCTTGGGGTCTGAGAGCTACAATCCTTCCAGGTGCTGGGCCAAAAGGGTCGCCCCACAAGGGAGATCTGTGCAGAGAAGGGCTGGGGAACCGAGGCTGCAAGGCTGTCACGGATCTGACACTGCCCGGGCCCCGGGGCCTCCAACATGCCTTGTGCGCTAGAGGCTCAGGAATGTCTCACCACTACTCAGTCTTTAGGCTTTGGTGGGGGGGGGGGCACTAGTTTTTTCGGTTTTGTTAGCATTCTAAAAAAGCAAAGAGAGAAAGGTACCATGAACTCGCAATACACTCAGCACAGTGGGTACTGAGAGTCAGTAATTATCCAGGTTCTGCCCCATTAGCTTCATCTATTCCTTATCTGCTCCTCCCCCTCCCCCCCCTTCCTTCTGCCTGAAACATGTTAAAGTAAACCCTAGACACCGAGCTGTTTCACCTTCCCATCAGTCAGAAGGTCTGAAATACACAGACATGTTCTTATGTGGCCACAATATTCAATTGGTTTCTTTACTGATCAAAACAACAATGAATTGTTTCCTAGGAGGTATGACCTGGCGTTGGCGAAGGAGTGGGGAAATGGGCCACCTTGCTTCTATGATGGAGTTAGGCTTTTCCGCAGGGCCTCTCGGCAATATGAATCCAAAAAGGTTTAACAACCTGTGTGTATCTTCTGACTCAGCTTTTCCATCCAAGCACTCATCAAAAAAACAAACAAAAACAAACAAACAAAAGCAAAAACCTGACTGATGCCTACCACATGCCTGGCAGTGTCCTAAACACTTTTCTCCCTGGTACAGATGTAGAAATTGAGGCACAGAGAGGCAAAGTCATTTCCCCAGGGTGACACAGGAGATGCCAGCTGCAAACCCCCACCCCAGGGCTGCCACCCCCTCGGAAGTGGCAACCCCACCTTCCGTGGTGTGATAGGGCCAAGGAGGAGAGAAACAGAGGCAGCCCAACATCTCAGTCACCTCTCGAGGGAGCTGCAGTCTTTCCACAGCTGAAAAACAAGGTTAAAGCCCAGCTCAGACTCGTTTTTCCTAGTGTGCGTGTCCTGACTGCCAGGGTCTGGACATAGTGGCACCATTTCTGCCATATCCTCAGACCACCTGTACCATGACTTACTCTGCAGCTTTTTTTTTTTGTCTTTTTTTTGCCATTTCCTGGGCGGCTCCCACGGCATATGGAGGTTCCCAGGCTAGGGGTCGAATCAGAGCTGTAGCTGCCAGCCTATGCCAGAGCCACAGCAACGCAGGATGCGAGCCATGTCTGCGACCTATACCACAGCTCACGGCAACACCGGGTCCTTAACCCACTGAGCAAGGGCAGGGATCGAACCCACAACCTCATGGTTCCTATTTGGATTCGTTAACCACTGCGCCACGACGGGAACTCCTTACTCTGCAGTTTTAACTGTACTCGCTTTTATTTTGGCTTACATACCATCATTAGCCTCACCCAAAGCAGAAACAGCCATGGAATACTGGGTTTGATATGCTATTGAAATTCTTTCCCTGTTACGTATGAAAATAAAAGTACAACTATTAAAATATCTAAGGTGTGTATTCATACACCACCTCAAATTATCTAGTGGAATGATCTGACCTTGGGAAATCTGTCCCTATGGCAATAAGACATCATTCCTAGTCGGCTTATTCCCACAGCTGCCCTGCACATTCTCTTTCACTTACCTTCTAGAATCATGAGAGCTTGAAAGCTAGCTCTAAACCACTCCTCCAAGAGGCTGAAATCTCTCCTAAATCCTCTGGCTCTGTCTCCCAGGAATGGATCAATGGTTCATATTTTCACTTACATTGTCTTCCAGGATGGGGTGATTGATAATAATAGTCATTGGGCACTAAGGACTTTCCCCGTGCTGGGTACTGCCTTATGAACTTTCTACAGATTAACTCATGATCCTCACATGGCCCCTGTAAAGGAGGTGTCACTATCATTTCACAGATGAGGAAACTGAGGCTCAAAAGGGATTAAGTCAGGGGAGTTCCTGTCGTGGCGCACTGGAAACGAATCCGACTAGGAACCATGAGGTTGTGGGTTCGACCCCTGGCCTCACTCAGTGGGTTAAGGATCCGGCGTTGCTGCGAGCTGTGGTGTAGGTTGCAGACGCGGCTAGGATCTGGTGTTGCTGTGGCTGTGGTGTAGACTGGCAGCTACAGCTCTGATTCAACCCCTAGCCTGGGAACCTCCATATGCCACGGGTGCAGCCCTGAAAAGACAAAAAAAAAAAAAGGGGGGGGGGGTTAAGTCATTTGATCAAGGTCCCACAGTGCGGATGTGACACAGCCAGGGCTGAATCCAGGTGACTAACCCAGGGGCCCACCCCTCTAGTCTCTTCACTACCCTGCTGCCCCTAGAACAGCCAGCACTGACCAAGCTCTGTGCTGAATGAACACTGAGGTTGAGGAACTCGCCGAAGGCCACGCAGCTAGAAGCACCTGGGTCCAGGTCGGCTGGTCCCCAGGCTCACTCTCGCCCCTGCGCCATGGACCACGCAGCCAGCACCAAAGGAAACCCGGGTGGAACTCTGGCCTGGGACCTCAGGGCACCCTCCTCCCTCCTTCTTCACCGTCCCCTTTTAGCTCAGTCCCCAGAGGCCAACTCTCCTCTCAAAGGAGGAAGAGAGACTCTGACACAGCCAAACACGGCCTCATGTCGATGTCTCTTGTGCCGAAAAGGAAGCTGGCTGAGGCAAATGGAAGTTTTCTTTCTTTTTAAAAAAATTTTTAGGGCTGCACCTGCGGCATATGAAGGGTCGCAGATTAGGGGTGGAATTGGAGCTGCAGCTGCTGGCCTACACTACAGCCACAGCCACGCGGATCCTTAACCCACGGAGCTAGGCCAGGGATCGGACCTGCATCCTCATGGATACTAGTTGGGTTTGTTACCATTGAGCCACAGCGGGAACTCCTGGAAGTTTTCCAAAACCACCCCATTCGTAACATCATTCTGTGCAAGGTTTCTCCTCACCCGGCTTCTAGGTCTCAGGCCCACATTTTAATTGATATTCTAATCACAACGCCTAATGCGTATGGGGCTATGAGCACCGGGCCCTGGGCTGACTGCTTCACAAGTACTGACTCGGCGAATGCTCTGGGCATCCTTAGGAGGTGGGGACCAGCATGAGCCTTGTTTTAGAAGGAGGAAATGCAGCTCCACAGAGGCTAAAGCCACTGGCCCAAGGCCACAGAGCTGGGAGTGGTGGCTCCAGGCGCCCTGCCTTAACCACTCAGTGACACTGCCTCCCACAGCAAGATCTCTCCTGCGTACCGGGCACTGCTGGGGTGCCAGGCCCTGGACTACACACTTTCCATAAGATGACCTCGGTGACTTGCTGCTTCCACCCTCCACATGCACATACCTCAACGAGGTATGTATTGCAAAAACAAAGCCTGAAGCTCAGAGAAGTGAAGTCACTTGTCCAAAAGGTCACACAGCTAGTACAGAACAGGCCAGGTGCATACCTCAAAGCTCCAAGGCTCCACAGCCTCACAGTCCAATTCCAAAAGTCCCAAATCTCCACCCGGTTCCCAGCAAGCCCCTGAAAGCAATCGGTCTCTAGCTCCAAGAAATCAAGGTGGCCCACCAACCCTGCCACAGGGCACCACAGAGACAGGCAGCCCAGGCCAATTCCAAGGGCAGGACATAGCTTGGCGGCTACACACATACTGGAAACTGCTGCTCGGCACAGTCCCCCCTTCTCAGTAATGATCCCACTGAACTCAGGTGCAGGTGGAGCCCAGGAGCCAGGCCAGGGCTTTCCAGCATGGCGGTGACTTGGCCAAGGGACGCTGTGCTCTCCCCAGTGAGGCCCTTAGGTTTTTTTCCTCCATGGCCTTTGTTCTGGGGACGTGGGGAGCTGCTTCCTCCCTGAAGGTCTGGAATTGGCACTGTTCCTTTCTGCACTGGCAGGCCCTTCCTCATATTCCCAGAGAGATTAGCTAGTGAGCCATCTTGATCCTGTCCAACCTCCCAATGTGTCCACAGAATGCTTAAGAGCGAGGACTCTTGACACCAGATGGCTTGGGTTCAAATCCCAGCTTTGCCGCTTACTAGCTGTGGGACCTCAGACAAGTTGCCTCCCCTCTCTGTGCCCCAGTTTTCTCACCTGGAAAAAGGGGATAACGACAATACCAATGTCATAGGGTTGTTGTGGGGATTTAAAAACACCTAGAATAAGGCCTGACCCTTGGAGCTACGTAAGTGCTATTGTAGTGAGAGCGGCCCAATTAAACAGTCATACCCGCTGGGTGGGCAGAAATCTCCACCGGTCTTTTTTAAGACCCTGCCATCATCCACCCCCATTAAAACAAACAAACAAACAAACAAAAAAGCAGGAGTTCCCGTCATGGCTCAGTGGTTAACAAATCCAACTAGGAACCATGAGGTTGCCGGCTCGATTCCTGGCCTCGCTCAGTGGGTTAAGGATCCGGCATTGCTGTGAGCTGTGGTGTAGGTTGCAGACGCGGGTCGGATCCTGCATTGCTGTGGCTGTGGTGTAGGCTGGTGGCTGCAGCTCCAATTAGACCCCCAGCTGGGAACCTCTATGTGCCAGGGGCGCAGCCCCAGAAAAGACAAAAAAAAAAATAAGACTCTCTCAAAGGAGCCCACTGGCCTACTGGTGGCAAAGGACATAGTGGCCTAGAGTTGGGGCAGGCTTCTTGGTTGCTGCTGACCAGCTGTGAGACAGCAGTAATTACAGTCCGCTTATAATTATTTGGCTTGTTTGGCAGTTTGTGTGTTTATTCTTTGTTCCCACGCCCAGCCGGAACAGAGGGCTCCATGAAGGCAAGGTTAGTGTTCCAGACCCCGCGAGGCTTGGCATGAGCGTTAATAAATGCCCACCCGCTGACCAGGGTCCTTGGTGAAGAGAAGCCCTCGAGGGTCTCATTTGCTGCTTCCCCTGAGGTGCTCAAGGCAGTGCCTGACAAGTAAGAGACGACCCCCTCTCCCCGCCCAGCCCAAAAATATTTAGTGAATGAATGAATGAGTGAATGAGATGGTGGATCTATTTAATAACAGCACCAACCACCTGTCAGGCCTGAAAGAGACCAAAAAAGGATGCCTCCATCCCTGCCCCAGGCGTTCAGATCTAATCCATCTGGTGGCAGAGATCAAGATAGAGTATAAAATGACTTAGGAACATTCCAAGGGCAGTTCAGCAATCAGAAGAGGGGAGGAAAAAAACAAACAAAAAAACAAGCAGCTACAAGGATATACTATACAACACGGGGCATACAGCCAATATTTTATAATAACTATAAATGCAGTGTAACTTCTAAAAACTGTGAGTCACTGTGCTGTATACCTGTGACGTATAAGTGTCCAGCAACTATACTTCAATTTAAAAAATAAATTAAAAAAAGAACAAGAAATTAGGTTGTGATGGTTGTACAACTATAAATATAATAAAATTCATTGAACTAAAAACATAAAAACAAATGAATTCTGCAAGCATTAAAAAAATTTATTTTTTTAATTAAAAAAAAAAAGAAGGTGGGGAGGCACAAGTGGAGGGACAGAAACAGGAATCAATACCACTCCAGAATTTTGCAGGGCACACACCAGAGAAGGCGCCTCCCTGGCCTGGCCACATGAAACCCTAGGCAAACAAGTGAGCTCCACACACAGACAACACCAGGCCCAACAAAAGGCCAGGTCGGTGACCCCCAGGGCCCCTCCAAGCAACATCAATAGATACACCAGGGAACCCCAAAGTGCCTCTTCTCCAAGGCTGGCTCAGTCGGGCGCCGGCACCGCCACTGAGTGGGTGGATCAAGACCCAGTCTGGCTGTGCCTCCGCACAGCAGCTCAGCGGTATAATGAGTTACAGACTGCATCCCCGGTAGGAAGGCCCCTAGGAATCCCGACCCCACCCGGCACTAAGGTAGCCATGATCTCTGTCACTTTGCTGTACAGCAGAAATTGGCACAACACTGCAAACCAACTATACTTTAATAATAAGTAAAATGTAAACAAAACAAAACAAGAATGATCTGGCCCCAAAAGTCATCAGTGTTGAGGCTGAGAAAACCTGGGTCCAAGCTCTCAAACTGTAAAGGATGTTGAACCACCAAGGGCGCTGGTAAAAATGCAGACTGGGATTCAGTTGCGGGGGGTCCTGAGATTCTGCAGTCTCTGAGGCCAATTTCTAGGCCCTTGATCCTCAAAGCTGTGCTCTGGGGGCACCAGCATCCATAACACGTGCGAGGGGAGCTCCTTAGAAACGCAGACCCTGGCCCCTCCCCAGACCTTCGGAATCCGAATCTGCATTTCAGCAAGACTCTTCAGGCCCTTTACTCAGGAAGGTGGTGTGCGTGTGTGGGAGAGGCCTTGGCAGGTTTTAACAGTCCAGCTCCCCTGCCCCCCCACACCCCCCACACCCACTTCAATACCCATTCAACCTCAGGCAGGGCTGAGAAGCACTGTCCTGGACGAAGCGGTCTTTGCTCCCTGGCAGGCAGGAGGCTACACGCAGTCCCGGACCTCTGGCGACAAATATCCTATCACTTAGCTTCTTGGCATTGAATAACCTGTCCCCCCAGAATCAGGGGTGCTGTTGGCACCCGCGCCTGGCTGTCTGCCAGACGCCAAGCTCCTGGGCAAGAACCAGGCCAATGTGTAGAGACAGGAGCAAATCCAAGTTGTCTTAAATGTCCACAGGAAACTAGAAGAAAGAGGAACTTATCTCACTGACTTCAAATCAGAAGGTGAAGATAATAACAGCTAGTACTTCCTGTGTGTACGTTTCTTTTTCGCTTTTTTGCTTTTTTATGGCCACACCCACGGCACATTGAAGTTCCCAGGCTAGGGGTCGAACCAGAGCCACAGCAACTCAGGATCCAAGCCATGTCTGCAACCTAAATCACAGCTCACAGCAATGCCAGATCCTTAACCCCAAAGCCAGGGATGGAACCTGCATCCTCACGGATACCAGTTGCGTTTGTTACTGCTGAGCCACAACGGGAACTCCTGTGCGAGTTTCTAAGCAAAGGAATCACTGCCCCCATCCCACAGATGAGAAAGCTACATCAGGGCACAGGTTAGCTATTTGCCGAAGGTCATAGAGCTGGTAGGTGGTGAAACCAGAGCCGAAACCCAGAGTCCAGGCTCCTCACTGCTGCTCTGCGCTC
Source organism: Phacochoerus africanus (assembly GCF_016906955.1). NCBI lineage: Eukaryota > Metazoa > Chordata > Mammalia > Artiodactyla > Suidae > Phacochoerus > Phacochoerus africanus. Next base: position 47,001,213 of record NC_062551.1, on the reverse strand, counting down.
TTCCACGGAGCCCTGAGGCTTTAACACCTTCTTCGCCTTTGGCACAAAGAATCCCCACATCCCCAAGAAGCAGGCTCGCTTCAGCTGGACTGCTTGCTGGCACTTCTCCAGGGCAGCTAGCTTCCAGCTGCCCTACTCTGGGAAAGAGGAAAATGGGCTTTGGGTATAGAGCATCAAGGCTTTGCTTTGGATGACAGCTCAGCTAGGCCGCCTTTGGGACAAAGAATGCGAAGCACGTTCTTGACTGGGAAGTCAGAGAACCCAGCCATGGGGTGAAGGCTGGGTTCCTCGTGGCCTGGAGGCCCTGGGTGCGGGCCTTAAGAAGGTCAACAAAAGTGAGGCAGGGGTCAGGCCTCTGGTCCCCCCACACCTCTTCCCAGGCGCCAAAGTCAGCTCCCCATGGCCCTTCCCTTCAAACACTCCTAGGGATGGAAGAAAGCGGAGGCTTCGGGGAGCAAACTCCGGGCCTACAAATCCCTCCCACGTCTTTCAAGTCTCAAATCAAATGACACCTTCTCTCGGGGAGCCCTCCCTCCACTGCTCACATCTCAGGATCCGGCTTGGGTTTACTTCAGCGCCACCGTCGCCTCTGATACACACTCTTCACATCTAGTCTGTCTCCCCCACCCGCCCCGCATGTCAGCAGGGCAGGGCAGGGCAGGGCAGGGTCCGTCGTGTCCACTGCATGCTTGAGGCTCACAGCAGCGCCTGGCCCCGGGAAGAAGCGCTCTATCGACACAGACACGAGTCTTCAGTCTATGTGTCTTCACGTGCACATACAGGGCTTCCACATGAAGCCCTATTCATGAATCGTCATTCTATTCAAATTAATGAAACAAATAACTATTATATTCTTGAGGGTACAGCAAGATGATAGGCTCTGGTTTGCTACAGAGTTGCTGGCGCAAGAGAGATGGACCAGCAGACCGGCCATATCCCACAGCGACCTAAAGCACAAAGGTAACAATAACAATTACAATAACAGTATCCCAGCTCTCGTTTAATGCACACTTATTGTGTGTCAAAGTGTGCTAGGTGCTTTACTGGTACAGTTCCTCAACAGGCCTGTGATGCCGTATCTTTTTCATTTTGCAGAGATGGACACTGAAGCTTGGAGAGGCTATGCCACTTGCCCAAGGTCGTACTTTATTAAGGATGGAATACAGTGCAGGGCCCTTAACCACTGCCCTGCCCCATCCTGCACAGGGCATATGGCAGTGCTCCCTGAGACTGGAACAACGGGGCAGAAAGTAATTCACTGTTCTCAGGAGACTCAGCCAGGCTGTGTCTTTATGTCAACTTCTCCCACAAAGAACACATAATTCCTCCATTTTGCTATAAATCTAAAACTGCTATAAAAAGTAAAGTCTATTTTAAAAATCAGTCCAACAAAAATAAGCTGTTAACAAAAAGGCTTATGTTACTCTGAGATAACAAATATTCATGATTTTAAAATATGGAGCATTATATCCACTACAACCTCAATTTTTAAAAACCGTAAGCTTTAGTTTTTATACATTTGCAATGGGCCTAACACAATACCCACCTTATGGGGCTGCTGAGATTAAATGACCCAAGCACCTGCAATGTCTGGCAGATGGTGATCACTCAATAAGTGTTACCTATTATTTTATCTCCAGCACCTCGGACAGCGCCAGACACATAGTAGGAACTCCTTGGCCCCAGGAGGCTCAGCCAATGGCAAAGAGAGGCCCAGCCCAAGGGAGGAGCTGACCTGGGAGGCTTCTGGGAGCCAATGGGATTGTCCGTCAGGCATTCGACTAGCAGGTAAACAGACCTGCCCTAAGAAACCGGTTTTGCAGCCTTTCTCTGGCTGCTCTGGGCCCAGTTCCCAGAGCCTGCCCCTCGACTTTGATCCAGGAAGGTATAATTATTTCCCTGATTAGACAGATAGAACGAGAGTCTTTAAAACTGTGTCCCTCCTCAAGAGCTTCTTTCCAGCACTTTAGGTTGGGGGCCAGCTGTTTTGTCACATTCCGTGGGTCACTTTCTGCAAACTGACTATAACATGGACATGTGTAAAATGCTGGGATGCTTCCTGATGGCTAGATTGATAAGTGAGTTTATGTGCGTACAAATATTTACTGAGTATGTCTGTGATTATGTTATTTGTCTTACACTGGGAAAGACAATTAGGAAACTAGTTCCCAGCCTTCTTTGCAGTTAAAAGTGGTCAAACGACTTTACATGACCAATGACATAAAGGGAAGTCTGGTGGAATTTTAAGTCCTGAGGAAACAGACAATCCTTCTCTCCAGGTATTTTCAGGATGGCGTTTATTTGGAAAAGGTAAGATGTACTGCAAATGAAGGGCACAGTTCTCCTGAAATGATGGTGGTACCATCACTAACATCAAGTTCTCCTGAGGATATGAAGAGCAGAAGGTGTACCATCATGTAATAATAATAGCTGCCATGGCTGGCATCCCCTGATGCCACTACGTACTGGGCACTATTTTAAGTGCAATACAAATGTTAACTTGCTTTATTCTTAGCACAGGACCAAAAGGCAGGTATTATCATCTCCATTTACAGAGCACACAAAGTCAAGGACAAAGCAGTTAAGCAACTTGCTCAACGTAGATAATAAATGGCAGAGGGCCAGGTCTCCTAATCAAAAATCTTCATCGTGAGCTACACTAACAAAGTATGAGCCCAAGGCAGCCCTGTAAAAAGAACTGAAGCCATCTCTACCGCAGATTGAGCACTTAGTACATGGCAACCTTAGAAGCAAGCAGCGTGTGTTACCCTCCAAACGCCCGCTGGGCTCAGCATCGTGACCATGTCTGCTGAAAAGATGAGAGGTGATTGGACTTGACTTCTGTCACATGATTGGTAAGGACCAGGGAGGTCAGAGATACAGACCTGTAAACCCTTAGACACGAGATCACGCCTCTTGGGAATAGCTCACAGGAGTCATTTTCTTTCATTATTAACCACACTCAACAACCTGTTCTCAAGGACATTCTTGGCCTCTCCTTGGCCACATGTGATAAAGGCCACGTGTACTTGGCCACAGAGAAAAGCAGGGCATGGAAGGAAACAGAGCAGAACCTTACACCCAGGTGATCCTAGAATCAAGGCCACAGTCCCTCCCTTGACCATCAGGCCGTGGCAGCCAGAGCAGGTCCCTCCTCCCTCTCTGCAGCCTCACAGGCCTACTCTCTGCTCTGAAGGAAGCCACATTCCCCAGGACCTTGACACATACTGTTCCCTCAGCCAGAATGTTCTTCCTCATGCTCCCTTTGCCCCAGTACACATCATTCTCCTTCCCTTATTAACTCCTACCCATCCTTCAAAGTTTAGCCACTGGGTTGGAGGAAGACAGATCTCCAGGATGTGCTGGTTGGAGGGGAAAAAAAAAGTGCAGGATGGGGTGTGGAGTAGGCTACCTTTTGTATAAGAAAGGAGGGGAAGGTAAAAATAGATACTCTTGTTTGCATAAAGAAACCTTAGAAGGATACCCAAGAGACTAATACAAATGATTACTTAAGGGGTGGAGGGACTAGGCGAGCAAGAGAGAGCTCTCAGAGCGTGTGTCTACCCATGCGCACACACACACAGGGGCCTGCACACAGAATCGACTTGTGAAGCCTAAAGATGTATGACCTACTTCTGAAAAAGTGTCACAAATAAAAACAAAGCAGGAGTGATGAGCAGAGGATCAGAGGCGGCCCATGACCACAGACCTGAACACATCAATCTGTGGGACTGCCCAATGATGTCCGACTCCCCCACTGGCCTGTGGGTTCCTGAGGGCAGGCCTGGACCTGCTCGGGCTGCCAGCCAGGGTTCTGCCACGCAGCTGGTACCCGAGAAATGCTCAGTGAGCCGAAGTGGACACACTGACCTACCCACCTCCAGCCACACAACTAGGCTGCGCCCACTGCTTGTAGGGGGGCTCTACCTGTTTCTGTGAGCTAAATTCATGGGCCAGGGAACACAGTTCCTGTGTGAACAAAGGGCTTTAACACATACTGCTGAACAAAAGAGCGTGGTGCAGGGATCAGCAACCTTTTCCTATAAATGGCTGGAGAGCAAATATTTTAAGTTTTGGGGGACCACATGGTCTCTGCTGCAACAACTCATCTCTGCTCTGTAGTGTGAAAGCAGCCACGACGAGAGGAGCATGACTTATTCGTGGACACTGAAACCCAAAGTTCATCTAGTTTTACATGTCACGAAATGGTTTCTTGACTATTATTATTTTTAGCCATTAAAAAATAATTTTAAAAAAACATTCTTAGCTCCTGGGCTCTACAGAAACAGGCAGCAGACTGAATGGCCCATGGGCTGCGGTCTGCCGCCCCTGCTGAGAAGAATGGCTACCGTGTTGATGTTTCTGGTACAGACACAGAGAATTTCTGGAAGGAGACAGGTCACAGTGGCTGCTTCTACGGAGCGTTTCAGGGATGGAAAAGAAGTTCATCTTTTTAAATAATGGACCATGTGCAAGTTAACCAGATACTGCTTTAAAGTTAGTACTTAAAGTGAGGGGATGGGTAAATCAGGAGGTGAGGATTAACTACTTAGATCAAAGAGACATCCAAACAAGGCCCTCCGCTACGGCACAGGGAGCGCTGCTCACTGTTTTATAATGCCCTGTAAGAGAAAAGAATCTGAAAAAAAATAACCTATAAGGGAAAAGAATCCGCGTGTGTATATGTACATAAAACTGAATCACTGTGCTGTACACTTGAAACTAACACATTGTAAATCAACTATACTAAAAACATTTTTTAAGTAATAAAGTTAGTACTTAAGAGAGAAAGGAGGCTGTGTACGGGGTTAAGAGCCCAAGCACTGGAGTAAGAGATCATGGCCGGAATCCCAACTCTCCTCCTCATTTGCTGTGAAGCCCGCAGCCTCTCTGAGCCTCAGCATCGTGGGGATAATATTAGCGCTGGCTTCACGGACTGCTGGGAGGATTCCATGGGTTAAGCCTTTTGCACAGTGTCAGGCACCTGGAAAGTGCCGGCTATTATTATCCTCATTAAGAATCATTCATGGGGAAAAGCCCTTCTCCGAAGGGAAGCCTGGAATATAACTGCGGCTATAAAATTCCCCGCGAGAGCCCGCCCAGTCCCACAGCGAGTCATCCAACTGTCCACATAATGGATGCCTTGTAATGTGAGGAAGCTCATTTGTATTAGCAACCGCATTCCAGAGAGATGCATCCTGCAGCCACGTCTGCACATCCTGTTCAGCAGAGAAAGCAGCCAGCTTCCGGAGCCAGGGTCTGTCCCCAACTGTCACACTGGGTGGACTATAGGGCCATACACCCAAGAGACCACTCACTGCCCATTTATTAAACACCTAGCTTGTGCAAAAACATGCAGGGACACCCCTCTGCACCTTGCCCTGGGGGCTGCAGGTGCAAATATGAATTTCTTTTAAAACAACTGAAGGGACCGGAGGGTAGAGGCATTGGCTGTGCTCCCGCAGACCTCATGCATTTCCCTGTATGTTTATTCATTCAACAAATATATACTGACCTCCTAAGAGCCAGGCATTATTCTAATAAGCAGGTGGTCTTAACCACGGCTCTCATTTTCCAGCTGTTTCCCTCTGAACTCTGAGACCTGTTGAGAAGGGATTTGGGGAATCATTGTCCCTTCCAACTCCCCTGCGCTTAAGCACAGGCCATGGTACACAGCAGGCAAAGAAACATTTACTAGGTCAAATTACTGAGCATGGAGGACATCTGCGGTCTGGGCCTGCCTGGTATCTCTGCCCCAACTTCCAGCGACAGCAGCCCACTGTTCTCCCCAATTCCTCCTCGCTTGGGGAGGAGGGGGCTGCAAATCACCAACCCACCCCGCCCACCCACAGGATACCAGCTAAGGTCAAGCGGCTGCTCTTGCTCAGGCATTTGGATTTCAATTAAAATAATGATCATGGTAATAACTGCAATAAAATAAAAACAATGGCAGCCAATATGTATCTAGCCACATATGCTGTACCAGGCAGTATGCTAAACCTATCTGAAGTATCAACTTATTGTATTTTCACAGCAACCCTTCTATGCTTAGCCCCGTCTTACAGCTGACAAACTGAGGCACACACAGGTTGGGGAACTTATGAATAAGTCGTGAGGCTGGGATTCACGCCCAGGAGGCCAGGTTACAGAGTCAGAGCTCCCTGCTGCGACCCTCCATGGGCTCCTCTACCCCTGAACACCCACCTCGAGGTGCTCCCAGAGCTGCTTAAGCCGGGTTTCACTTTTCCTGCAGCTGGCCCAAGCTGGGTTCTGTTGCTTGCAATCTAAGAACCCCGACTGATAAACCAGGACTACTTACTTGGTTTCACACCTTCTGCCAGATGGGCAGATAGCGCTTCCAAGCGCCACAGGGCAGGGGCAGATTATAAACGTTTTAGGAGGTGGAGTGGGCGGTCAGGGCACTTGGGGGCAGCCTGCCGCTGCAAGAGCGACCTCTTTCCATGGGAGGGGAAGGGAGGGGAGGCGAAGAACCCAACAGAGAACAAGGGAAGAACCAGGGAGATACATAAGGGGGAGAGCTCTCCCCAGGGGGCTGCTGCTGCACTGCAGTGTGACGATCCTTTGCTACCAGACCAACCCTTGGCACTGGAGGACATACAGCATCCTTGGCCCCCAGGTCCTCAACTCCTGTGGTGTTCCTGCCACTTCACTGCGAGACCAAAACCACCTTACTTGTTTCTGAACGCCCCCCGGGTGGCAGCCAGTGGCTGCAGCCCTGACGCCCATGCCAAGTCCCCATGTCTGGCAGTCCCCGTGTCTGTCCAGCTCTTCCTAACTTGCATTCTGGCCCTAGGCTGAGCTCTTTGATTTTCTAGCAGCTCTTTTAAGTCTCATAGCACACACGTTTTAATTTCTTGTTAATACCCATTGACTCCTGCTACCTGCCAGGAACTGTTCTGTCTTATGTACAGTAACCCATTCAGTCCACACACCCACCAATGAAGAGGGCACCATGACCAATGTCGCTGCCATCTTACAGATGAGGACACTGACCTTGGACAGGCTGCAGGACCTGTTGGTGGATGAGGGAGGCTTGCTTAGAAACCATCTCCTCAGAGGCCAGTGGCAGTGGGTTACGTATGACTGGTGTCTAGGGCTTTCCGGTCCCCCACGGGGGTGGTCTGCTTCCCCTCTGCCCACCATTCAGCTTTAGGCCTCATCACAGACAGATGGGTCTCCACAGGAAGCCCTCCCCCTTCTCTCCACCCTCTCCTGACCCAGGACCTGCATTCCACACATTCATATGCCCTCTGGGCTCCCTGTCTTTTTCCTTACTGGCCTTTGTCACGGCAGCAATTGGTGCTGGTGGGTATCTGTTGCGTGTCTGCATCTTCCACCTCCTCTCCAGACGTGACAGTCCATGAGGCCAGGGACTTGCTTAATGATGAACCTGGTGGCCTAGATTTGGCTTCTGGAAACACAAGCTGAGTAACAAATCAACCACTTTTTAAAAATTCACTTTTTTTTTTTTTTGGTCTTTTCTAGGGCCTCAGCTGTGGCACATGGAGGTTCCCAGGCTAGGGGTCGAATGGAGCTGTAGCTGCCACAGCCACAGCAACTCGGGATCCAAGCCACGTCTGCAACCTATACCACAGCTCATGGCAACGCCAGATCCTTAAGCCACTGAGCGAGGCCAGGGATCGAACCTGCAACCTACCTCATGGTTCCTAGTCGGATTTGTTAACCACTGAGCCATGACGAGAACTCCTAAAAATTCACATTTAAAACTAGGACAGCAGAACACTGGTTTTTAAAAATGAAAACAGGGAGAAGGGCTGGCCTAGAATGAGGAAGACAAAGAGATCAGCAGAGTCGCTGGACCATTTCAGTGGTGGAGCTGAGGAAGGGGGGCTACACCACTGGGGGCTGGAACAGAGGGAGGGGGTCTGTGATGGCACCACCATGGAAACTCAAAAACAAATACTGAGAAATGAAAGCACACAGTCCTCTGTCCAGAATCTCGAGCCTTCTACTCTCATATTTCCCCTTCCACCCTCATGACAACAGGGTTAATTAAGAGCACAGGCCAGAATAGGACCCTCTGTGTTCAAATTCCATCTCTGCCATGAATAAATAACCATATGCTCTTGGGTGGGTCAATTAAACCCCATGTATCAGGAAAATGGGGACACAGCAGGATCCCGCTAATACGACTGTTGTAAAATGCATTCGTCCAATGAACACCGCCAGGCACACAGTAAGCGCTCAATAAAGACTAGCTGTTACCATTTTCTGGATCAGCATCACTGCTCTTCACCCCCATGACCAAGACAAGTGGAGGTCACCTTGCCAATGGGCCCTATGTGTCCTGAGATTTCCTACCCTTGATGCCCTTGATGCCGAAGCTGTCCGTTCTCTTTGTTGCTGAGCTTCTTGGATTTGGAGCCAACAAACTGGTCCCTCTTCTGCCCTGGGTGATCTCAGATCCGACACTTAAAATCAGGCCTTCCAACACAACATCAACATCCAGCCATTTGAGAAGCCAACCACACGTCTTCCGGCACAGTCAAGAGGTTAAATCAAACATTTACCTCATACACAACAACGAGGTGCGTGACCCCTCCTCCCTCCCAAGGACAAATAATTGACGGTGGAACAGATGTCCAGTATTCCACTTCACGAGCATTTGCTCTGGCGTGAACGGGAGACGGGAGCTGAGCACATGCTGCTCCCTCAGGCAGGCTTGGCTCTTCACCGTGAAGCAGCTCCCCGCTCAGAGCAGCACTCCAGGGTCTCGAGATGCACCCTCTTCACCCAGCACGGCCTCCAAAGGCAAACCAACTCCTTCGCCAGGAGCTTGTCGGAAAGAAGAACACACGTCCTCAACCTGGAGGAGAAGTGGCTGTGTGGGGTGTGGTGGAAGCCTAACTTCTTCTTTAAAGAAAATGTTAGCTTCTTCTTGTCTCCCAACACACATTCTCCCTTTTTCCTTTAATAACCGAACTCCCACGTTCTAGCCAGAGACAAGGCTGACGTGAAGGAAGACACTTCCCTGCCTCACCTGCAGCTGGGGGTGGTCCCGTGACTAAGTTCAGGCCAACAGAATAGGCGTAGAAGACGTGCATTTGGCTTCTGGATCACCCCAACAAAGTGTGACCAAATTCAAGAGCTCCGTTAATCTAGAGGAGGGAAATTATCTCCATTTTCACTAACTTATGACTGAAATTCAGCATTTCCTTCCCTTGTGAACACAGGCAGACCACAGGAGTTTCACAACACCTGTGAATTTGTCACCAACAACAGAAATCACAGCTTTTTTTTTAATCACACCACAGTTCTTGCAAACATCTCAAAATAGTATCAGTGACCTTTAGTACTTTGAAATCATTTGGTTATCAGGCTTGCCATATAACTAAATGATTGGGTTTTGCCATATTCTATCACTAATTTATTATCTTCGTATTTGAAAAATACTATTTCAACACGATTGGCTTACTTTGTAATCCCATATATTTTGCAAATAAAAACATGATGGTAAGAAGTAGATGCCACAGAGTCCATGGCACGCGAATGTTAAGAATCTCTGCCTTGTGGTAACAGAGTTACTACACGACCCAGAAATTCCGATCTTAGGGATACAATGAAGCAACCTGAAAATACGTTCATGCAAACACTTCCACATTAACATTCACAGCAGCCTTATCTACTCGTGACCACCAAAAAGTGACAGCAACCCAAATGTCCATCAACAGATGAACAGAAAAACGGGATGTGGTATGGCCGTACCATGGACATTGTTCAGCCACAGAAAGGAATGAAGTACTGATACCTGCTACTACACAGATGAGCCCTGAAAACATGCTAAGTGAGAGAAACGAGACACCAAAGGCCATACATTGTAATATTCAGTTTATATGAAATACTGAGAGTGGGTAAATTCACAGATACAGAAAGCAGATCAGTGGCTGCCAGGGGCTGAGAGGAGGGAGAAATGAGGAGTGAACGGGTTCAGGGTCTTCTTTTTGGGGTGAGGAAAGTGTCTGACAACCAGAGCAGAGGACCGCGCAACCTTGTGAACACACTAAAAACCAGCGAACCGTACGCTTCACGTAAAAGGGTGAATTCTCTCTCAAAACAAGCAGTTATAGCGCCATTTAAGAAGGGGGGCACCTTCTTCTCTTAAACCCTCCCTTCCTGCAGGTTGGAAGGCGCGCATAATGACGGCGGGGATCATTCTGGACCATGCCCATGAGGGTAATATCCCAGCAACGGGGAGAAACAAGACCCAGGACCCTGGGTCCCCCACACCGTGCAGCTGCCTCAGCAGCTCATCACTCCACGGTACCGTCTAAATACATACAATTTTGAGGCGTTAATGATATCATAATAAAGCTAGAAATACATCTTTTTAAAAAAGAGAAAGTTCAAGGTGATCTGATTCTTCCGCAGTTTTGCTTCACCCGGGGACCGGCCGAAGCGAACTTCCACGAGATGCACTCCCACGACCCACGACCGGGAGGGTCCCCGCCTCCTGCAGGCTTAAAGGAGGGTTCAGCCACCTTGGCTGCAATGTCAGCTTGCTGACCGTGGCTTTAGGAGAAAAGAGAGCCACAACCTTTAGGAGAGAATAAAAGGCTTCCAATTGCAAGAGTCTTGACGGCCTGCAGAGATTCAGGATGGCATCAGTGTCAGCAGCGTGGGATGGTTCCTTGCAAGGATTTGAATAACCAAGTGTTAAAACACCTGACCTCAGCTTCTCACTCCTCGCCCTCCTTAGATGAAGGATGACTAACAGGCTAATTAAAAATGTGCGTTAATTGTCGTGTTAATCGTCGTTCTCTAGTTAACAGTGAAGTTTTTACTGTGAGGAGATGTGCATCTCAACTGGCCCCGGGACTCCAAAAGAAGGTCACTTTGGGCATCATTAATACCAAGAGGCCTATAAAAAATACGGCTGAAGCAGGCATTTCATTTAACCTACTAGTAAAACTTTCACTTTGAAATTTCCCTGCCAGAGTTTTAAAAACGTCCGGTCAGTCATTATTTCCTGCCCCAGTTCAACGAGAGGCTAATCATAATTTTAAATGAGTAAACCTTTCCACTTCAACCATGTTCATTTAATAAAAGAAACTTTTTTTTAAGCACCTAGTATGTACTGGGGATGCAATGGGAGGGGAAGAAAAAAAAAAAACAAAAAACAGGCCTGGGCTTGACCTCCTGGGACTTGGAGCCCAGAGGAGAAGACAGACATTAAACATGTGAAGGCACACAAAACATGTAATTAAATATTATAACTGCTCTGAAGGTTTGCCAGGTGTGAACAACAGGGCGCCTGGTCTAGATTCCCAGGAGGGTCCAGGAGGGCCTCTTGGAAGCCTTGCTATTCAAGCTGCAACCTGAGGGCATGAAAAAGGAGAAGGACAGGAGAAAAGCCATCAGGAAAAGCATTTCAAGGGCAACGAAGGGCACGTACAGAGGCTTCGAGGTAGGAAAAGTTTGGTTCATTTGAGAAACTAAATCAAAGACGGGCTAGTGTGGTGAGAGAGGCTGGCAGGGGCTGTACTGTGCAGCACCTTGTAGGCGGAGACAGGATTTTTGAAAGTTAAGTACACGAGTAAATTAGTAGATAAGCATTGCCCATCAAGGCATTCCACCTTCCCCTGCTCATAGTCATGGTAATACTTGTGCACATGACCTAAGCTGGCTCACAGCGAAGTTGAGAACTTTTGCAGAAATTCGCACACACCAAAAAAACAAAAACAAAAACAAAAACAAGCTCAAGCAAACTCTTTTATCCATTGGACTTGAGTCTCATAATTTGAGGCTAGAGTTGTTTCAATCATAACTATCAGAGAACAACTAATTCAAGACTGGAACTGTGATAAATACATATTTGGTCTTCGTCCCCAGTTGCTGACACAGAGCTTTTAAAACCTTTGGAATTTCCTGAATGACTGGGGTGACAGAACATTTGTGCTATGTATAATTCCACCTGCCTTTTAATGCTAACAAAGTAACTCCTGACTAAGAGGCTCCTAGAGAACATCAGGATGGGAGCTGGGCACTAGAAAGCCCAAGGCATGACCCAAGGGTTGGGACTGTCAGCCTCACCCCTCAACCTACAGCAAGGGAGAGGGGCTGGAGGTCGAGATAATCACCAAGGGCCAGTGATTTAATCAACTGCACAGACATACCAAGATCTCCATGAAACCCTAGACCATGGGTTTGGAGAGCTTCCAGGCTGGTAAACAGGTGGAGGTCCTGGGAGTGCGGCGCCGAGAAGTCACAGCAGCTCTGCGCCCTTCCTCCCACACCCTGCCCCGTGCAGCTCTTCCATGTGGCTCTTCCTGCACTGCATCCTTTACACAATAAACAGGTAAATATAAGTTAAGAATTTTCCTGGTTTCTGTGAGCTCTCCTAGAAGATTATCAAATCAGAGGCAAGGGCCACTGGAACCCCCAATTTAAGGCCAGTTGATCAGGAGGACAGGTGGCAACCTTGGACTTGCACTGGCATCTGAAGTGGGGGTGGTCTTGTGGAGATAAGCCCTTCACCTGCAGGGTGTGCGCCAACTCCGGGTAGCTATTTTCAGGACAAGATTGAATTGTCGGACCCCCAGTTAGTGTCCAGAGGGGTGGAGAATTGGTTGGTAAGAGGAAAACACCCACACATTTGGTGTCAGAAGTGTTACGAGTAAAAACAGCTCAGAGGAGCCAACTGAGAGATCAAGAAGAAAAAACTCAGTTTTGGTAATAGCATTACTTGAGCTCTGGATCAAGCTGCCTCAAAAGCAGATTACCCTTAGACTTCAATTACATTCAGCCAATAACTTCTCAATTCTCTTTAGCCAGTTTGGATTGGGTTTTCTGTTACTTGCGACCCTAATTTCCGGACCTGCTAGAAATGTGAAACCACGGAAGATTTACATACGGAGTCTAACATGGCTTACTTCTATATTCAGAGAATGGGGGAAGTAGAAGCAGTGAGCCAATTAGGCTATTTCACTAGTCTCACTGAGAGATGAGGTCATCAGAGCCCATTAGTAAGCCTAACATTTACTGAGCACTTACTGTGTGACGGGATCCGAGCTAAGTGCTTTACTTGTGGGAATTAATACCCTAGCAACCCGCGTGCGTGGGTAGTATAATTAGTGCTACTTCTTTCTGGTTCGGGTTGAACCATGTCCCTCCAAAACTCATGTGCTGAAGTCGTCATCTTCAGTATCTCAGAATGGAACCTCAGATGGAGACAGAGTTGTTACAGATACGACTAGTTAAGTTAGAATAAAGTTATACTGAAATAGGGTAGAGCCCCTAACCCAGGATGACTGGTGTCCTTATAAGAAGGAGAAATTTGGACACAGATGTACAAGCAGGGAGAACACCATGTAAAGATGAAGACAGAGGTCAGAGTGATGCAGAGGAAGCTAAGCAACGCCAATATTGCCAGCAAACCACCAGCAACGGAGAGAGAGGAACTGAACTGACTCCTCATGGAGCTCAAAAGCACAACCCTGCCAACACCTTGATCCCGGACGTCTAGCTTCTACAACTGTGAGATGATACATTTTATGATACCTTTTAGTTGTGTGAGCCCCCCACCCTGCCCCCGTCACCTTGTGGTCCTTGGTTGTGGCAGCCCGCGCAAACTGACACTGTGCAGAGGGACCTGAGGCCCAGAAGGGTGTGGCCACCTGCACCAAATCCCCAGGCAGCTGTGGTGACAGTACTGGGTCTGTCTACCTGGGAGGCTGTGTTTCCGGGCGCCGTACTGTTCCTCCCCTGTGGGAACTGCTCCACCACCCTGGGGTCTAGAAAAGCGCCAGGCCCTCCATGCGGCCCTGCTCTCCACCTGTATGACCAACATCTGCCCCCGCCCATGCCTGGGCAGGTCAGGAGGATGAAAGGACGGCTACAGAGGTGCAGGCTTCTGGAGGTGGCACAGAAGCGGGACAATCCAGGACAGTATTCTGAACAGAAGAAAACATGAGAGAAGAGGGCGGAGGCGGATCAAAATCACCTCCCCGCCCCAGATGGCTGGCGCGGAATGATCCAGCCTCTTCCGAGGCTGACAGAGAACAGAGCTGCCCAGATGGGCAACACAGAGGGAGGTGGGGCTCTGGCAGCAGTGGTCCAGAATACACGAGCACACTCCTGCATCCCAGATCAGGAGTCCCCGACCCACCGCCCCCAAGCTGGTCGAATGACATTCCTCCGGCCCCCTATAAACCAAGGCCCAGTCGCTCTCCACACACGGCGCTCTGCCCAAACCTGTCCTCGCCATCGGGAGCAAGTCTCCACAAAACATCCCTTGCTGAGCCTAGGCAGGTGGCACATGTGGCTGGCAGAGGCCCACGGGCACTGTGGCAAGCTGGGAAGGGCAGGGCCTGCCAGGTCCCTACAATGCTGATTCTTTCTCCCGAGGAACACTTCTTCAAACAGATCAGTGTTTCTGGACCAAGGCTGCAGTGGGCAGCAATACAATCTGGGCGGCATTGAAAACCAATTAGCACTTATTTCAGGAAAACACAGTGAGTTCGTGGATCACACAGCAGGGGAGGAGGGGGACTCTGTGTCTAGACCAAATGGTACTAAGGTGGGGGGGGGGGGAGAGCTAGCTTAGCACACACACGGGCCTTGCACAATCAGGTGTGAAATCACGGTGTGCTGCTTCTAATGTGCACACCTCCTCAAGGTGTCCACCAGGAGCAAATATCAGAAACGCAGCAGGAGTTTGAGGTGGGTGGGAGGTGGTAACGTCCAGCCATGCTGAGGCACAGTCGAAGGCTGGGCCCCTAATACGAAGCTTGGAGAGACAGGGCCTATTTCAGAAGGACTGAGATGGCATTTGATGTCACCCAACACATTTGATGACACTGGCATCAGAAAACAGTCCAACTACAATTAAGGATTTGGAAATGCAGGAACTAGGGAGTGGGTAGGAGGCAGTCTGCTGTTGTTTTCAACTTTTCATGGCAGAAAGTTATGAGGGAAACGTGAATCTAAATGTTTAAAACCAAAACCATCAGAACTGTAAGAACCGACAAAATCATAATCACCATAGGAAACACACACACCTCTTTCAGGAGAGTTAACAACCGACAAAGCGGCAAAAAATAAGGCTGGAATAACACAGATTAGCAACTTGGTTTTAAAGCTTTATATAAAGCTCTTTACCAGAAAGTAGATGAAATTCATTCTTCATAAAATATCCATTGAATATTCATAAAAACTGAGCCTTTGTTAAAAAAAGAAAATTCTCAAATTCCCCCAAAGAGAATTCTTCCTATCACGACATCCTGACCCTAATGTATTTAAACTAGAAATGAACACAATTTGAGAAAAGGATAAAGAGAAATCTTACACATGGTCCTCAACCTCAGTGGCATGTCACAATTACCCGGGGAGTTTAATACTGTATCCTGATGCCCAGAACTCTCCCCCAGAGAGTCTGATTTCACTGGACTGGGCATCTTGTTTTTCAAAGTTCCCCAAGTCTATTTAATGATATTTAGCAATTACTATTAATTGTTTTAGCTGTAATAATAGCACTGTGGTTACATTTTTTAAAGTGACCTCCTTTTAGAACTACATATTAAATATTTGTGGGTGAAAGGAAATGACGTATAATACTTATTTCAAAATAATGTGGGGAGGTGAAATCAGAATATTAATGCAATAAAATTGGTCATGACTAGATAATATATGTTGTACTTCTACATGGCTGCAATTGTTCATAAAAAAATGAAAATGCAGAAAACAAAAAACAATTTTACAAGTTCTCCAGTGGGCTAAAATGTGCAGCCAGGGTTACATAATTGAAATTTGTAAAAATACTTGTGGGTATGTCTTAAGGAGATAATCAAAATCAAAAGCGCCAACCAAACTTCTGGAATGGTGAAACGAGGAGCTCAGAAAATTCCTTCTCCCAAAAAACAATAGAAAAAACTGGACCAAACTGTCACACATAACCATCTGAGGACACTAGAAATCAATTAAAGGCATACAACAATCTGAAGAAGCATTTATTCACGAAAAACTGCTGAACTTTGAGTAAGGACAGTGGGACTATGTGGTGGTTAAGGTAGGTTACTCCCATCACATGCTCCATCTGTGCTAGAGTTTAACCAAAGCAGAGCAAGTCATGAAAACGTTGCTGCTGGAGGCACTGACTGAACTGGAGCATGGCAAGGAAAAACCCCACACCCCTGGGTACTGTTGAAACAGCAACAATCTCAGTGGCAAATGAGAAAGCCCACCATCACAGTTGGACTGCGGCTACAGTCTGGTTGGAACAATAGATCTGCAGACCAGTCAAAAATTTCCCAGGAAGAACCAGAGAATGAGACAGCCATCCCGGGTCTTAATAAGCTCCTGTGCATCCTTGCTGGTCTGGAGGCATGAACATATATACAAGGTTGTATGCAAGCTCCAGAGAGACTAGAGAGGGGGCCTTACTATCCACATATCTCTGCAAAGACGACACCATCAGATGGCCAGGCCGGGCCACACACACAGACTGCTTGAACTTTGAAAATATTCCCCAACCCATACGGAGATCAACTGGCCAACACTGGAAGACTTACTGGGTCAAGGTTTTTCACCACAATTTCTGATCAGGCATTAGCTGGCCATTAAACCATACTGAAGGCAACCCCTAGTAACTAAAGCTTAAAATTAAGACTTTTTTTTTTTTTTTTTTTTGGAAAAAGCAGAGATATTGGTTTCTGCACCACAGGAAGAAACTCCAAAGAATGAGTCCAGAAAATTCATTAAAAGAACAAACAAAACAATTTAACTAAAGCCTGTGAAAAGAGGAATCAGAATCTAGAATTGCTATAATATATGATCTAAAATGTGCAGTTTTCAATAACCAAAAAATGCAACACATATTCTTTTCATTCATGGTCTATTCAAGGAGACCGAATATAGCTCCCTGTGAAACCAAATATACTTCCCTGTGCTATACCATAGGACCTTTTTGTTTAGAGAAAGTCTTTAGAGCAAGAATAGAGAGACAGGTTATCATGCGTGGGAGCATCAGTGCAATCAACAGCTCATTTCCCACCCAAAATAATGCAGGCCAAAAGTCATCAGGACAACATATCCAAAATGCTGAAACAAAACCCTATCAAATAAGAATTCTATATCCAGCAAAACTATCCTTCAAAAATCAAGGTGAAATAAAAGCATTCCCAAAAATGGAAAATTCGTTCCTATCAGGTTTTTTTTTTTTCTTTTTAAAGTTGCAACTGCATCATATCAAAGTTCTTGGTCTAGGAGTTTAATCGGAGCAGCAGCTGTCGGCCTACACCACAGCCACAGCATCAGATCCAAGCTGCATCTGTGACATACACTGCAGCTTGTGGCAATGCCAGATCCTTAACCCACTGGACCAGGCCACGAATCGAACCTGCATTCTCATGGACACTCTATCAGGTCCTTAATCGACTGAGCCACAATAGAAACTCCACTGCCACCAGATATGATTTGCAAGAAATACTACTGGAAGTCCTTTAGGGTGAAAGGACAAGACACCTAATGGTAAGTCCAACTGACAAAAAGATATAAAGAATACCAGAAAAGGTAAATAGGTAGCAAATATAAATGTTACATAAATATTTTTTCTTCTCTTCACTGATTTTAAAAATGTAAGATTTCATTAAAAAATAATACAACTGTACTCTGGGGCTTGTAACATAAAAATATACATGACAATAACAACATAAAAGAGGGAAGAAGAAGTAGTCCGATATTAGAGCAAAGTTTCTATATTTAACTGGAACTAAGTTTTAGTATTACTAAAGTAGACTGTGATAAATTAAGATGCACACTCTAATCCCTAGAGACCTACTAAGGAAATAACATGAAAAAGTTTTTAAAACCCCAAAGGAATTAAAATAAAACTCTAGGAAGTATGCGCTTATCAGAAAGAAAGCAGTAAAGGGAAAAAGAAAGTCATGAGACATACAGAAAACAAACAGAAAAAGACAAACATTGATTCAAACATACCAATAATTACATCAAATATGAATGAATGAAATTCATTCTTACAAAGTGTACAATTCAATGGTTTCTAGTATAATCAGAGTTGTGTAACCATCAACATAACCTAAACTTAGAAAGTTTTCATCATCTCAAAAATAAACTGATAAAAGCTATCACTTATCATTCTCCCCTCTCAACATTCTCAGCCTAAAAAAAACACTAATTCACTTTCTGTCTATAGATTTGCTCACTCTGAACATTTCATATAAAGGGAATCATACAATACATGGTCCCTCGAGTATGATTTCCTTCATCTGCCATGTTTTCAAGGTTCATCCACGTTGCAGTATATATCAGTACTCCGTTCATTTCTGTGGAAGAATAACACGCTATTGTGTATATATGCCACATTTTGTTTATCCTATCACCAGTGAGTGGACATCTGGGTTATTTCTACTTTTTGGCTATTACGAATAACGCTGCTATGAACATCTGTGTATAAGCTATTATGTGGCCATACATTTATACTTCTCTTGGGGATATACCTAAGAGTGGAATTGCTGAGTCATAAGGGAACCTGGTGTAACTTTTTGAGGAACTGCCAAACTGTTTTCCAAAGTGGCTACACCAGTTTACAATCCCATCTGCCATATATGAGGGTTACAGTTTCTACCATCTTTGCTAACATTTATTATTGTCCATCTTTTTCGTTACAGCCGTTGTAGTGAAGTGGAATATCACTGCGGTTTGATTAGAATTATCCTAATGACTAATGGTATTTAGCATCTTTTTTTTGGCTGTGAAATTTCTCAGGCCAGGGATAGAACCCATGCCACAGGAGCAACTTGGGCCACTGCAGTGACAATGCTAGATCCTCAACCCACTACACCACAAGGGAACCTCCTTAGGCATCTTTTCATGTACTTATAGGCCATTTATATATCTTTATGGGAGAAATAGCCATTCAAATCCTTTGCCCATTTTTAAATTGGATTATTTGCTTTTATATTGTCAAGTTGTAAGAGTTCTTTGTAAATTCTGGACACAAATCCCTTATGAGACATACGATTTGCAAATATCTTCTCCCATTCTATGGTTTGCATTTTTATTCTTAAAGGTATCCTTTGAATCATACACAAAAATTTTATTTTGATGAAGTCCAACGTATCTATTTTTTCTTCTTTTGTTGCTTGTAGTTTTGGTGTCATACTTAAGAAACCATCACCTATCCCAAGGATGAAGGCATACTCCTATCTTTTCTTCCAAATGTCTTATAGTTTTAGCTCTCACATTTAGGTCTATGATCTATTTTGAGATCATTTTGTATATGTTGTAAGATAAGGCTCTAATGTCATTCTTCTGCATGGAGAGATCCATTTGTCCTACCTGCGGTGTTTTTGCATTTTCTTGTGAGACTTAATTTTTTTTTTTTTTGTCTTTTTGTGATTTCTTAGGCCACTCCCGCGGCATATGGAGGTTCCCAGGCTAGGGGTCGAATTGGAGCTGAAGCCGCCAGCCTACACCACAGCCACAGCAACGCAGGATCCTTAACCCACTGAGCAAGGCCAGGGATCGAACCCACAACCTCATGGTTCCTAGTCAGATTCGTTAACCACTGAGCCACGACGGGAACTCCAGAGACTTCAATTTTTTTTTAAGTAAAATAATTTTTTAGGAGTTCCCGTCATGACTCGCAGTTAACGAATCTGACCAGCATCCATGAGGATGCAGGTTCGATCCCCAGCCTTGCTTAATGTGTTAAGGATTGGTGTTGCCATAAGCTGTGGTGTAGGTTGCAGACACGATTCAGATCCTGCATTGCTGTTGGCTGTGGTATAGGTTGGTAGCTACAGCTCCAATTCAGTCCCTAGCCTGGGAGCCTCCATATGCCACAAGTGCAGCCCTTAAAAAAAAAAAAAAAAAAAAATTTAAAGGATTGAAATGACACAAGAATGTTATTCCATCACAATGGAATTAAACTGATTATCAACAACAGAAAGAAATTTGGTAAACCTCCAGATATTTGGATTAAATAAGACACTTTTAAATAACTCACATGTCAAAGAAGAAATCACAAGGGAAATTAGAAAATATTTGAAACTGAAACAAAACCACAAAACTTCAACATTTATGGAATGTAGTTTAAGTAACATTTAGAAGGAAATTTATACCTTTAAGTGCCCATATTAGAAAAGATCTCAAATCAATATTTAAGCTTTAATAGACAAGTAAACTAAACTCAAAGAAAGCAGCAGAAAGAAAAAATATTAAAGGATAGAGCAGAGATCAATTAAATTGACAGTACAGCAGTTCCTCAAAAAATTAAAAACAGAACTACCAGGAGTTCCCTGGTGGCTCAGTGGGTTAAGGATCTGGTATTGTCACTGCTGTGGTGCGAGTTTGATTCCTAGCCTGAGAACTTCTATATGCTGCAGGTGTAGCAAAAAAAAAAAAAAAAAAAAAAAAAAAAACTACTACATGATCCAGCAATTCTACTTCTAAGTATTTATCCAAAGACAAAAATACTACCTCAAAAAGATGTATGCACTCCCATATTGACTGCAGTCATTACTTACAATAGCCAAAATATGGAAACAACCTAAGTGTCCATCAACAGATGAATGGATAAAGAAAACTGGTATACATACACAATAGAATATTAGCCATAAAAACTAACATCTTGCCATTGATGACAACATCAATGGACCTCAA
Organism: Phacochoerus africanus; assembly: GCF_016906955.1. Lineage (NCBI taxonomy): Eukaryota > Metazoa > Chordata > Mammalia > Artiodactyla > Suidae > Phacochoerus > Phacochoerus africanus. The sequence continues at coordinate 46,980,552 of NC_062551.1, read as the reverse complement.
AGGCATCTTGCTAAGTGAAATAAATCAGAAAAAAGACAATATCGTATGTATACTCTCACTTGTATGTGGAACCTAAACAAATAAAAAACAAGCTCACGTATAAAAACAAACAAACAAAAAACCATGCTCACAGATATGGAAAACAAACTGAGAGTTGCCAGAAGTGGAGGGGTGGAGATGGGCAGAATAGGTGAAGGTGGTCAAAAGGTACAAACTTCATTTTAAAATAAATAAGTCATGGGGATATAATTTATAGCATGATGACTACAGTTAATAATACTGTACTGCATATTTGAAAGTTGCTGAGAAAAAAGTTCTTAACGCGGAGTTCCCGTCGTGGCGCAGTGGTTAACGAATCCGACTAGGAACCATGAGGTTACGGGTTCGGTCCCTGCCCTTGCTCAGTGGGTTAACGATCCGGCATTGCCGTGAGCTGTGGTGTAGGTTGCAGACACGGCTCGGATCCCGCATTGCTGTGGCTCTGGCGTAGGCCAGTGGCTACAGCTCCGATTCAACCCCTAGCCTGGGAACCTCCATATGCCGAGGGAGCGGCCCAAAGAAATAGCAAAAAAAAAAAAAAAAGAATCACTTACCTAAGTTGCTCCCAAATTCCTATCCCAACTCCTATGTGTGATAATAAAATGTTAAAAAAAAAAAAGTTCTTAGCACAAGAAAACAAAATTTTGTAACTGTGTATGATAAGAGAGGTATCTAGATTTATTGTGGTGATCATTTTGCAACACATACAAACATCAAAACAAAATAACTTGAAACATGAAACTGATATAATGTATATTTCAATATACTTTAATAAAAAATAAATCAATGAAATTAAAAACTGACAATACAGAAAGGTCAATTAAACTAAAACGTGGTTCTTGTTGAAAAGATCAACAAAATGAATGAAACTTTAGGGGAACTAACCAAAAAGGAAAAAAGGGAGAAAAGATAGAAAACATGAGGAATGAGGAGTTTCCGTTGTGGCGCAAAGGAAATCCAACTAGGAACCATGAAGTTGCGGGTTCGATCCTCAGCCTCGCTCAGTGGGTTAAGGATCTGGCGCTGCCCTGAGCTGGAATCAGACGCAGCTGGAATCTGGCGTTGCCATGGCTGTGGCGTAGGCTGGTGGCTACAGCTCCGATTAGACCCCTAGCCTGGGAACCTCCATATGCCGCAGGTGCAGCCCTATAAAGACAAAAAGACAAAAAGGAAAAAAAAAATATATATATATATGGAATGAAAAAACAGTACAACCACAGAGAAATTAAAAGGAATATAAGGGAATATTATGAACAACTTTTATACCAATAAACTAGTCAACTCAGATGAAGTGGACAAATTTCTAGAAGGACACATATTACCAAAATTTACATTAAAAAAAAAGAATCAGAGTAGACTTAACAATAAAATGAATTATTAACTTAAAAATCTTCCCACAAAGAAAAGCTCAGCCTAGACAATTTCATTGGTGAATTCTATGAAAGGCTTACAGAAAATATAAAACCAATCCTTCACAAATCCCTAAAAAATACATAGGAGGAGGGGATACTCCCTCCAACTTATGCTATGAAGCCAGTATTACCCTGATATCAAAGCCAGATAAAGACATCATAAAAAAAAAAAAAATCAAACCAACTACATACCAATACACTCATGAATACACACACCAAAATCCTCAACAAATATTAGCAACTGAATCAAGTGATTAGCATGCGAATCAACATAACCAAAAGGGATTTATCCCAGGAGTGCAAGGTTGGTTTTGTTCTGTTTTGTTTTATTTATTTATTTTTTTTTAGCAAGGTTGGTTTTAAGATTGGTAAATACCAATTGACATCAATGGATCAGAACTGAGAGTCCAGAAATATACCTTACATGAACAGACAACTGATTGTCAACAAAAGTGCCAATATAATTCAGTGGGGTAATGTAGTCTTTTTTTCAACAAGAGGTGCTGGAGAGTCACATGCAAAAAGATAAAGTGAGACCCTTACCTCAAATGATGCACAAAAATGATGTCAAATGGATTATAGACCTGAAAGTAAGATCATACTAAAAGTATGAAACTTCTAAGAGAAAAACCTAAGGAAAAAAATCTTTGTGACACTGGACTAGGCAGTGTCCTTAGACATGACACCAAAAGCGGGTTCCATAAAAAAAAACAAATTGATAAACTTTAACAAAATTTCTGCACTTCAAGACATCATCCAGAAAATGAAAAGACAAATCACAGTCTGGGAGAAATTACTTGTAAATTATACATCTGATGAGTGTTATCCGCAACATAAAAGAACTCTTACAACCCGATATGAAGACAAGATTAAGAAATGAGAGAAAGATTCAGACGCATTTCACCAAAGAAGATATACATATGGCCAACAAGCACATTAAAAAAAAAAAAAAAAAAGATCAACATCCTTAGTTATTAGGGAAATCTGAATCAAAACCACAATGAGCTACCACTGGACATCCACTAGGATGGCTATAATAACAAGTGTTGGTGAGAATATGGAAAAACTAGAATCTTTAATACACTGCTGGTGAGACTGTGGTCACTTTGGAAAACAGTCTGGCAGTTTCTTGAGAAGTTAAACACAAAGTTACCAAATGACCCAGAAATCCCACTCCTAGGTAGAAGTGAAAACATATGTCCGCACAAAGACGTGTACATAAATGTTCATAACAGCATTACTCATAACAGCCCAGCACTGGAAACAACCCAAATGTCCATCAACTGTGAATGGATAAACACAGTGTGGTACAGCCATACAACAGAATATTATGTGGCAACAAAAGGAATAAATTGATACATGCTATCCCAGGGAGAGCTGGTAGAAAAACTTATACCTCAAAAAGGGTACTTAAAAATTGCTGATCATTTAGAAATGAATGATTCATGAGAAATGATATGTCAAAACCTGTAGGGCATGGGTGGAGCAAATGGGGTGCAGAGGGAAAGAAGCCGGAGAGAAATGGCTAGGTAATTTTAGATTTACTCTATGTAGGATAATTCAGGGCCAGCTAATGAAACAATGTTGGTGAGAAGAGCAGCAGCAATCTGCTTTTGGTTGTGCCCATTGGAGACTCTGGACTGTTCCCTTATATGCATGAACATCAAAGGCCCATGTTCCCAGGAGTTCGCTACTGATACCCACTCTTCAATTACAGGGTTAGCAACTAGAGGAACACACTCTGGAACCCAAGCCAACACAGGAGCCACCGAGCTCCCCTACCAGATCTCACTGCAATTTGCAGAATGAAACTAATAATCACTTATTCTCCTATCATCATAGTCATAACAAAACAACACTTTTGATTCCTACTTAAAATATCACAGTGCTAAATGCTTCGCAAATTTCTCTTATTTAAACCTCGCAGCAATTATATTAGTTCTGATTCACCTTTCAGGCACTGGGTAGGACTGCACTTCCCCACCACCCTCAAGTTGGTTAGGGCCATGAGACTTACATTGGTCAATGAAATATGAGCAGAAAACGTGGGTCAGTTCCACGTTGGGTCATGTGAGAGCGGAAGTACATCCTCTTATCCTCCCTTTCTTTCGTGGGTGAATGGATCCAGGTGGTGGAACCCGGGTCCCTGAATGAAAATGATGTAGAACAGGGAACACACGCAACCCATGAGGAACATGTGGGATTAATGAGAAACCAATCCCTGGCTTTTAACCCACTGAGCTATTAGGGTTATTTGTTACAGCAGCATAACCCAGGCTATCCTTACTGACTCAGTACACTTTAGTTGTGTTTTTACTAGAAAATTAAGGATCAGATAAATTACATCATTTGTTCAAAAACGCACACCTAAAAGATGGTAGAAGTGGGATTAGGATTTAGGTCTAATTCCAGGGCTAAGAGTTGCTGTCAATTGAATCATTTACTCTGTGCTTCTTCCTAATTTACTCAAGAAACATTTCCTGAATGGCTATTTTATTACCCACTGTTAGTTTAGGGGAACAGGGGTATTACAGATTTTAACAAATACCCTACCCATAAACAGAACACTTACTGAGGGAAGATTATATGCCAGGTACCACTGCAAAGAATGTCTTCCAGGTTAACATTTATTCCTCCCCCCCCCCAGTGAAATGCCACTTTGGGTTTTCTGTTTTTGTTTTTTTGCCATTCCTAGGGCCACTTCCTCAGGCATATGGAGGTTCCCAGGCTAGGGGTCTAATTGGAGCTGCAGCCGCCAGCCTACACCACAGCCACAGCAACGCAGGATCCTTAACCCACTGAGCCAGGCCAGGGATCGAACCCGCAACCTCATGGTTCCTAGTCGGATTCGTTAACCACTGTGCCACGATGGGAAGTCCACCACTTGGTTTTTAATACCGGAACTTCTTGGAGTGTATATAGTTCTTGATGTGTCTTCACCTAATTTTTATGTGGGGAAATGTATGCTCTCAAAACTCATTACAACATTTTTAACAAAATGATGAGCACAAAAATCTCAAGGTTATATTTTGGAATTCAATCAGAAGGTCAGAACCATGTGTGGATGTGAAACAGCTGACCAAGGCCAACACAGGTGACGTGAGGTTGGATGTTGCTGACTGGAGGGGAATCACCATGGGAAGGGAGCTGGTTTTTAGCCACCATATTAATTGTTTAGCTCTCAGAAGTAATGTTTTTGAACTTTTACATACTAACGTGGTAGTTTGTTACTTATCGCTACAAGGTGGGCTGGCCTAGGCCAGATGGGCCAACGAGAAGCAAGAAGACCAGCTGAGGCTTCTGGAGACGGATGCCAGCTGCCTTCTCCTTCACACTGTCCTCTCCGGCCAGGACGGCTGAGGTTGCAGAAGTACTCCCTGGACCAGGCTGGGGCTGCACACTGGAAAAGGAAGTCTACAGAGCCAGGAGATGAGATAAACTAGATCGGCGATGATGACGGTGGTGGTGGTGAACCAGTCAACCATCTCTGTAACCTAGCTACCTCTGGACTTCCTGTGCTGTGACACAAGAAACAGCCAGATTCTTTCAGGTTTGAAGCGCTTATCCCCAGGGGTTTATGAAGACTCTCAATGAATCCCAAAGCAGAGATGTCTCCACGGGAAGCAATGCTCAGATCCTGAACTGCCACGGGTTTCCTTTCCTGAAACAGATCTGACTCTGAAAACAGCCAGCCTTCTCAGCTGTCCATCCCTCAATGCACAACTGCCCGCCTCTGCCCAGGTGGGTGTATAGAGCTCTAGGACTCCAAACAACAGAAAGCATGAAAATACTGGTTTCAGGGAAGTAGCCTTTAATGAATAATAAAGCTCCTTAAGCTCCTAGGCTTGCCTGTCTTTCCCTGACTTATACATAGTTCTGTTAAATGTGAATCTGGCTCTAAAAACAGGATATTTTGGCCCATACTGGGATCTCCTAAATTCAGACCAGTCAAAGCAATATAGGTTAGTGGCTGTGACTCATTTAAATGGAATGTGTTGCAGGACCACCAAACTTTTTGAAATCCATCCGAAACAACTCCCAGGGGAAAATTTGATTTCTTTCAGATTCTGTGTGATTTAATAAGGTTGTGAAAACCTATTTTACCTAATCATATTATAGAATATTTCTTTCGATTACAATCTTCATCTTATTGAATCTTACAAAATATGTGCTATTTTGTCTCAAAATAAGAAAAATCTTAAGTTACCATAGAATTATTTTAGATGTTAGCTTTATAATGTAAAGGAGGTGTGACCTGTCAGAGTTCTCTTGAGGGGACACACACACAAATACATGAAGATGATCAGTTTAAATCGGAATAATCCTGGCCAACCCACAACCTCATTCCTGGTGGCTGAGCTACAGGAACTTAGTTAGCATAGGGTACAAATCCTGGGAGAAAAAAAGACCTCAGACAAAGGCAGAGTCACACGTGCCTGGGGTCAGGGCCAATAGGGCACGTCAGTCGGGCTCCACACCCCCTTTTGTCCAGCCCTCAGGGGCCTCAGGAGCAAAGCTGCTACAAGACAGTATTTGAAAAGGGATTTTCTGGCCCAATGGGTCAACTCAAAAGATTCCCTTCCACCCAAATAAAAGGGTTGTGGTTCCTCCTTCACCTCCAAGTAAGTGTGAGTACACATGTACACACACACACACACGGGGGAAGCCTTTACCATAAATTACCGCAAACTAAGCCAGTGAATAACTACCGCCTTGAACATTTTCTGCTACTATCAAAATTTGTCTTCAAGAGCCGGAATGTGAAGTAACATTTCAGCATGCACAGTATCCAGCTGTTTCCAAGTTAGCTGAGGGGTTTCCACACTGGTTAAACCATCACACTAATAAAGCTCACACATCTAACCACAGTTCCTTTGGTTGGATTTTTAAAAACATGGTGTGTGCAAGGCTGGGTAAGGGGCAGGAAAGGAATGATTCTCCAAAGAAGATCTAGACACAAACTCTACTTTCATTGCCTGAGAAAGACTCTGGCCCCCTCTGTGGGTAAAACCTTAGGTTGGGCATGATCCCTACACTGACCAGAGGGGTTCTCAAACCCTGACGTGCATCCAATCACACAGGATGTTGCTCAAAACTCAGAATCCCAGGCCCCGGATCAGGATCTCCAGCATTTCGAGCAGAGGCTTTGTAATTATAACAAACTTCCCAGGGAAGACTGCGGCTCACTCTGGTCTGAGAACCAGCACTAAGAAAGCACTAGGAAAGTGGTTCTCTAACATCTGATTCATATAAATCATTTGTGGAGGTTTTTTTTTTCTTTTTATGGCCACACCTGCAACATATGCAAGTTCCCAGGCTAGGGGCTGAATCAGAGCTGCAGCTGAGGCCTACACCACAGCCACAGCCATGCCAGACCCTGAAGCCACTATGCAAGGCCAGTGATTGAACCTTTATCCTCAGAGATTATGTCAGGTCCTTAATCTGCTGAGCCACAACGGGAACTCCCATTTTGGATAATTTTATTTATTTTTTTTTGTCTTTTGTCTTTTTTTTTTAGGGCCACCCCTGCGGCATATGCAGGTTCCCAGACTAGGGGTCTAATCGGAGCTGTTGCTGCCAGCCTACGCCACAGCCACAGCCACGCCAGCTCCAAGCCGCGTCTGCGACCTACACCACAGCTCATGGCAATGCCGGATCCTTAACCCACTGAGTGAGGCCAGGGGTTGAACCCACAACCTCATGGTTCCTAGCTGGATTTGTTTCCACTGCGCCAAGACAGGAACTCCTGGAGAATTTTTGAGATATAGATTCTAGGGTCCAATAAGATTACTGTATTACTTACAAGACTTGGTTGCAAGTGGCTGAGATCCAATTCAAACTGGCGTGGCGGGGGTCGGGGAGCAACTATTTGGCTCATGATTCTGAAAAGGGCAACGGTTATTCCAATTTCAATAGTTACCCAGAGAGTTTATCAGAACCAATCATTTCCACATCCTTTCTATCTGGCCTTTGGGACAGAAAGGTGAGATGGTCTCCAGGTTTCCATCTGACAACTTAGGACCCCAGCAGAAAGCAAGCACCTCTTTCCTGGAGCTTTCCAGCAAAAGACACATATTAATTCAGAGTGGTCTGATGTGAGCGCTTTCCTGAGCCAATCACTGTGGCAGGGGAAGACGGCCTGATGGGAATGGTCCAGGTCTGCTCCTGAGGTGGTTCCACATTCAAATCACACGGACCAGAAAGTTCCACAAGGGGGGCTTTTAGGTTGTTTTATACTGGTTTCTAAAAGTTCCTCCTAGAAAGTGTGAAAAACACATAGAAGTATAAAGAAAAAAAAAAAGAATCTATAAACTTCCTGCCTACTAAAGTTTTTTGAACCTTCAAACTTAAAAGTGTGCTTATGAGCACTGATTTCCTGAATAGAAACATCTTCCGTACAACAGAGCATTTCGTTATGGCCGAGTCTTCATGACAATACCCTCAAATTGAAAAAAGATAAATATTTCAGTCATTTTTATGATTGTTCCATCAATACTGGTTTGCCTGACTTTTCCCAAGAATTCATTCTTCTTTTTAACCCCACAGAGGTCAGCAGCTCCTTTCCTAAGAACAAAGATATTCTCCCAATCACAGAACAATTCTTGAAATCAGAAAGTGACTGTTATCTAATGTACAATTATCTAATATATAACTTATAATTTATAACTTTCAAGATACTGTCATCTCATTCCATTTTCAAGGGCAAGGCTCTCTGTGTCTGACTCACTGCTCTCTCCCCAGTGCCTGGAGTAAGCAGTGTCCTACATAGAGGAGGGCGCAGTAAGTGAACGGACTGGATGGTGCAAAGGCAGTTCTCCAAAGGAAAACCCCCAAAGACCAGTGAACGCCTGCTGGGCGGCCAAACCAGCAGACGGTCATCTTCCACACCTGTCCAACCAGGAGTCAAGCCAGAGAAGCCCAACTGCTAGTAAGATTCCCAGGTGAGGCAAATTCCCAGCCAGGTTTCAGAATCACCGTCGGGGAATGGGTATGACCAGACACAAGGAGAGCATTCCCTGAGAAGCTGTTTCCCAGATCTGTCTTTCACCATCGAAGAAGCCTGATGAGGGGGAGAATGTTCTGTGCTCCCGCTCGGCGCTGCATGTCAGGGGACTGGGAACGGATGGGTCCAGCCTGGGGCTGCTCTCACCTTCTAGGGGTGGCAGACAGGCTTCCAGAGAACAGGTGCAATGGCGCACCATGTGCAGAAGGGCCTGTACAAGCCTTTGTGAAGGAGGCGAGGCAGGTCCTAACATCGCCCTCGCCATCAGCGGACACTCACAAGGTGTGCAATCATAAGCCCAGCTGCACTGAGCACAGACACCCGGGTCCTCCTGAATTTCCACAGTCACCCCAAGCCTCAGACAACACAACCATATCCCAATGAATGAGGCTTGTCAGCCTCTTATTCTCCCTCCTTTGCAGATGAAGAATCCAGGGAACCTTGGGAAGTTACTCACTTGGCCAAGGTCACAGAGCTGGCTGGTGGTGGTGCTGGGATCAATTCTTAATTCTCAATTCCCAAGTCCTAGCTTGAACTACAGAGCACTAACCAGTCTCGGGAAGAGAAAGTAAGGATGATGATGGAAATGATAACTAATACTCCCTGAGTGCTTACAATGTATCAGGCTCCGACTACTTTCCATTAATGTAGTTAATACTCTTAGTAGCCCCCGGAGGTAGATGCCTTTATCATCTGTATTTTACAGGGAAGGAATCTGAGGCCCTGAGAGGTGAAGTGATAAACACAAGGTCACAGAACTAACAAGCGGTTGAGCTTGGAATCCAAGCCGTCTGGTCCATGTTCTTAACCACAGTGTGATGCTGGTTCACATGTAAGAAGAATGTTGCACAGGGCCAGGAGGGCAAAGAAGTGGGTCCGCTGGGCTTCTGAAAGCCCTCATTTTGTAAGAAGTATGTGTGTCGTGCTTATTGCCAAGCCAGAAATCACTGGATGAGAGGTGGCCATCCCACCAAAGCTGGGCCAATCAGCTCCCTGTCCTGGGATGGAGCCAGCCAGAGAAGTCTTTGCCAGGGGCTGGGAACTGGAGACCCCATAAAGGAATGAGCTGTGGAAGAGCCAAAGGTCTGGAGAAACCCAGAGAGGGAAGGAAGCAAAGAGAAAGCAGAGGCAGAGGTGGGAAGAGGAGAGAGAAAACTGTCCTGACACCAGGAGACAGTTCAGAATTCTTTTAGGCTTAAGTGGATCTCACCCGAGTTTCTACTGTTTTCCACCAAGAGAACCCAGGCTAAGGACGTCCCACCCGACATCCTCTCTGACCTCATCGCCTCTACCTTCCCTTCCCTCACTGCCCTCTGGCCACCTGGCCTCCTCGTACATCAAAGAACACACTCTGCAAGCTCCTGCCTCGGGGCCTTCGCATTTGCTGCGCCGCCGCCGTCTGGAATGCTCTTTCCCACACGTCTCCTCCTCGGCTGGCTCTTTATCTTTCAGGTCTTGACCACTCAGAGGTGGGCCCTGATCCGCTCTGCTAAAACAGCGGCCTTAGACACTCTCTAGCATTTGCCCAGATCCATCCTCTTCTTAGCGGAGAAGAAATAATGATGTATTTGTTTACCATGTGCCAAGCACAATTCTCAGCACTTTACAGATCATTTAATCCTCACAGAAACCTGGGCTAAGCACTGCTCTGACTCCATTTCACAGGAGGCGAAGCCAAGGCACAGAGAGGGTAAGTTACTTGCCCAAAGCCACCCGCTGGGAAGAGGTAAAGCTAGCTGCAGTGTGAAGCCGGCAGTCTGATGTCAGTCCTCGTGAGATCCAGGGGAACGACCAGTTTCATGGGTGCAGCAGCCCCCTCGGAGGTGGCCCTCTCCATGTCTGGGTGCACTGTGCCAGCTCCCTGCTGGGCTCCACAGGGCCCTGCTGCTGGACCCATTTGGTTTCCCCCCCATCCCTTCATATTAATCAGGCCCCAGAATGTTGTCCACTGCTGCTTGTACTCAAGTTATCACCCTTGATGCCAGCTTCTCCCCTGGTTTGGCGCAGACACAGGGACAGATGAGTCCTTGGCTGACACTGCCACTTTTCTGGTCCCCGCCTAACTAGGCTCCCATTGCCCGGGGTGGGGGGGGGGGGTGCAGAATAAAACATCTTGAGGCGCCCAGGCATGGCTGCAACCCCCAATGGTGTTTAACACCGTCACGGAAGCCCTGGCCAGGCAACGAGGCAGGGAAGAGCACAGACGCAATCAAAATGGCTATTACTAGTGGCAAAAGCTGCGGGAAAAGCTGCTGAAAATATATTAGAGATAAGGAAGCTCGTTACTGCAAAAATCCGCAACATTGCAAGCCAGACTCTGCCTCATCCAAGTTATGAGACGTTAAGCAAGGCCACCTCTCTGTGCCTCAGGTGCCTCACCGTGAACAGAAGTACCACCAACCTGCTTCACTGAATTGTGGCAGGGGACTGAAAGGTGAACGTGAAAACACTCAGACTGAGCCTGGCTCCGAAGCTTTTCAAGTCAGTGGGAAAAGATGGATTATTCAAACAATACAATGGGGACAACTGGTTAACTACTAGTTGGGGATGGGTTGGGGGTGGGTTTAAGATCTTTACTCCACGGGAGTTCCCACTGTGGCTCAGTGGTAACAAACCCAACTAGTATCCACGAGGATGGGGATCCACGATCCCTGGCCTTGCTTAGTGGGTTAAGGATCCGGCGTTGCCATGAGCTGTGGTGTAGGTCGCGCTCGGATCTGGTGTTGCAGCTGTGGCTATGGTTGTGCCATAGGCCAGCAGCTGCAACTCTGATTCAACCCCTAGCCTGGGAACTTCCATATGCTGCCTGTGTGACCCTAAAAAGAAAAAAAAAAAACAACAAAATTTTCTCCACACCTAACACCAAAAAAAAAAAAAAAGAAAGAAAGAAATCCAGACACTGAGTATTAAAAAAATGAAGTCATAAAATAACTAGGAAGAAAATATATTTATCTCAAATTAAAGGCCAAAACTTTTTTTTTTTTAAGTCCCAATGTGTTCAATAACATTACAAAGTTAAAAGGCAGGAGTTCCTGCTGTGGTACAATGGGTTAAGAATCCAACTGCAGCAGCGTGGGTCACTGCGGAGGTGTCGGTTCAATCCCTGGCCTGGTGCAGTGGGTTAAAGAATCCAGCATGGCCAGAAGAGAAAAAAAATTCCAAACTAAATAGGAATATATACCTGCAACATATAAAAAAAGAATTCATACCTTCACTAATGCAAAGATCCCCTACAAATCTGTCAGAAATAAAGAAAAACGCCCACCCAAGAAAAACAGGCAACTAACGAGGAATATATATGGTTAATAAACAGATCTCAGAAGACAAGTTAGTAATAAATATCACAAGTCTTTAAACATATTTATTCACTTTGTTGCAGTAATTGCAACTCCAGGACTTTGTCCAAAGAAAAATCTAAGGAGCAAACAAAGGTTTTTGTGTGTGAAATGTTCAGAGTTATAACAATGAAGGTTGGAAACAACCAGTTATGTTTGACAACAGGGCACAGGCAGGACGGAACACTGTGAAGTCGTTAAAAAGAATGTGGCTGACCTTGACCCAGCGCCATGGGAGGGTCTCCAAGATAGACTGTTAAAGGGGACTGCAGCCTGCAGAACAATGTACCCAGAAAAAGCATGTCTATAAAACAGTATATGCATGTAAGTGTGTCATAGAAGTAGCTAACAGGTGCCTGTCACTTGCAAGGTGCCAGCCACTCTGTCGCATATGAAATACAATGAATCCTTTCCAAGCCAAGTGGTTAGGACCTTCACCACCATTTTACAGATGAGGAAACTGAGGCACTGAAGCACAATTAAGTGAAGGGCCAAGTCTGTACAGAGCAAAACTGGGACCTGAACCCAAGCGCCGTGGCTCCAGAGCGCAAGCTCTTTACACACACGATCCATAGCACAGCCAGCAAGGACGGGTGCCCTTCCTGTCCCTCTGGGCAGGTGAGGGAGATGGTGGGGGGGGGGGAGGCCAGGGGCCGGGGACACGATGGGAATGGGAACTGCCATGCTGTGCTCTACACACAGCTCCACCCCGACCTGTTTTACAACTCGAGTGCAGCTTCTATAAGATGGAAATCAATAGAATTTTTTAAAAATAGAATTGTAGAAACTGATCAATATAAAATGTTTGCCACTCCCCCTAAAGGCAGGTAGAAGCAGATGATCCACAGCTATCGCTGCTAAAGGGCGAGCAGTGAGCAGGGCCCAACTCGCCACCACCTTTCACATGCGGGGGGTGGGGGGGCACAGGGGACACCAAGTATGGCCGTGTGTCTGGCTGAGGTACCGCAGGGGACACACCCTGTGGAGTGAGCCCCCTTGACAGGTGGGGCGCTGGAAAAGGAGATAAGAAGGATTTGATGGCGGAGGAGACTTTCAGCCCCATCAGGTAAGCAGGCGCGGGACCAAAGTCCAGGGCGTATACGCACCTTATCTGGTCCAAGTGCCAAGTTACAAACGTCAAGCTGTGTAAGTGTCAGTGACCAGAAAGTCCCTGTTTTCCGCCCTGTAATAAATACTGTAATAAAAGGCGAGTCAGGATCCAGGCCAGCAGAGGGGTAAGGGCCAGCAAGGCAGACTCACTTCCCCGATGGCCTAAATGAGGACACGCCTCTGCTGTTCCCGACACAGCAAACTGGTGCCCCTCTGCCCTCGCTGTTCCTTCTGCCAGGAGGGCTCTTCCTTCGAGCCTTTCACAAGGCTGCCACCTCTGTACCACACCGGGCTCAGCTGACATGTCCCTACACTGGCACAGCCCTCCCCCAGGCAGCCCAGCTCTCCAGCCTCCCACAGCGCCCCCACCTTCCAGGGGCGTCCCCTCATGTTCTGCTTTAATGACTTCACAGCGTCATTCATCCCCACCTGAAATTACCTTATCAATGTGCTGACCTCTTTACCATCTGCGGCCTTCACCACAAACGTAAACGCCAAGAGGACGGGCCTTCTCAGGCTCTCACCCCAGAGCCTGGAACACGTGAGGCCGAATAAATATTTGCCAAATGAACAACTCAGGGACTGAATGAATGCGTGGATTCTGCATCACTCCAGCTCAAATCTCCTCTCCCCACTCAGAGGGAACACGCATGCTGGAATCTCCAGAAGCAAAGAAAACCCTCAGGTGTATACGGTGTAATTGATCCTGAGGCATCCAAATGATTTCAAGCGTGCCAGTGCTCCCAAGAATTTATGACCTAGACAATGGTGGCCGGGGTCAGTGCTCACCCCTGGCCAGGCCCCTAGAAGGACTGGCCTTTCCAATGGGGCAGAGCCCTCTATTGTCCTTTTGTCCAGGAACGAACGGGGTTCCAGATCAGAAGAAATTCAAATCCTTGGAAACCTCTTGCTCTGAGCATAAAGGCCTAATCCTCTGGCACAGATCAAGAACCCTCCAGAGGCTACAGGTTTGAAAATACATGGCCAGGGAAAGAGAGGGAAAAAAAAACCGAAAATGGCAACGGTCTAGAGTCGTCTGTCTCTCCCCCCGTTACACTGACTCATGAGCTCCAGGGCCTCCACGTGGTCCAAGGTAAGGCCTGAGGCGGCCGTGCCCACACCATGAGATGGCTGCGACCGCCGCTCCTCTGCGAGCTCCCAAATCCAAGACGGCCGTGGGCAGTAGCAGAGACGAGTAAGTATCATGAATGAACACAAAGATAAAGACACAAAATTGGAATCGCCCTAGGAAAAATCAGCCAATTAGAAACCACCAGGCCAACTGTTCGCTACTCATTTCTAATGTAAACAAAAGTTCAAAAGAGTCAGTACCCTCTGGATAACTGAATAATAGATGAGGGAGGTTTCTCTCCAGAGGAATATTCCAGCTAATAAATGAAGAGGAGGGTAGAATTACAATGTCACAATGTTCCCAAACCCCATGTGGAAGCTGGGTGTAGGCAACAGTCGTTTACAGCTGCTAAGTGGACAGAACAACACAGAGACAAGAGGCTTTACATACCCTAATGGATATACACAGGCAGCAACACCTAGCAGAATGTCTTGATCTCAAATACGAATCTCATCCAGTCTCTAAATTCAACTGCCGATTCATAGGAAACACAGGGACAAAAGAACTCATTAAATGCCACCAACAAGACACCGACTGTGCAAAATCTACAGGACAAATGACATGGCTCATCTCAACAAATATACTACAAAAGGAAAAAAAAACGGAGGGGGGGGAAACCCCTGGATTAAATGACACTTAACAGGCACATGAATCAAATCCAACAGTGGATCCTGTTGGGTCTTGATTAAAACAAATCAATTCTAAAAAGATATTTATGAGAAGATCTGAAATGTTAGCACCAACTGGATACTGGGTGATGACAAGCAATTACTGTTAGTTATTTTAACCATGACAATGCCACTGTCATTATGTCCTTAAAGAATCCTTATCTTTCACAGATCAATACTGAAGTATTTAGCTTTAAAATAATCCAGGGAGAGAGAGGGTAGTGGTGGATATTTACAAAACCAGAGTGGATAGGGATTAAGAAGAGCTAAGGCTATTTGCTTTCTCAGAATGTGTCTAGAGGTGACTCTGAAGGGTGACTCAGAAAAGAGCTCACGATCACTTGCACTGCCAAGTGCTAATGATCCCATCACATCTTCCTCCTGCTCAGAACACTTCTGTGGCTCCAGGTCACCCTGGGAAAAGCCAACAGTCCTCTCTGTGGCCCACAAGGCCCCACTCGGCCCTCACCCCCCCACCTCCCTCCTCTCATTTCCCACCACGCTCCCTCCCTCTCCCAAGCCCTACAGGCCCCAGCAAAGTTCCTCAAGCAGGTCAGGCACCGTCTCACCACAGGGCCTTTCACTGGCCCTTATTTTGCCCCAAGTGCCCTTCTCCCAGATGCCCACATGGCTCCCTCACTCCCCCTTTCCCCTCAGCTTTATTTTTTATTTTATTTATTTTTTATTTGTTTTGTCTTTTTGGCCATTTCTTGGGCTGCTCCCGAAGCATATGGAGGTTCCCAGGCTTGGGGTTGAATCGGAGCTGTAGCCGCCGGCCTACACCACAGCCACAGCAACGCGGGATCCGAGCCGCATCTGCAACCTACACCACAGCTCACGGCAATGCCGGATCATTAACCCACTGAGCAAGGGCAGGGACCGAACCCGCAACCTCATGGTTCCTAGTCGGATTCGTTAACCACTGCACCACGACAGGAACTCCTCCCCTCAGCTTTAAAACGCTATCTGGTATAGGAGGCCCTAACCACTTTGTCTAAAATGGTACCACGTACTATTTATTCTCATTTCATGCATCTTCCTGGATTTCTTTACATGCCTGCTATCTCCTTCTGACTATCAACTCCTTGTTTCATTTACTATTTTCTCTTTTAAAAATGTAAGCTCCATGAAGGTGGGGCCTTCGTATGTTTTCCCATGACTGGCTTTCCAGAGTAGTGCCCACACAAAACAGATGCTCAATAAATATCTTGTAATACATCAAAGAATTAGGAGTTCCCACTGTGGCTCAGCAGTTAAGAACCCGACTAGTGTCCATGAAGATGCAGGTTCGATCTCTGGCCTCGCTCACTGGGTTAAAAAGGACCCAGTGTTGCCACAAGCTATGGCATAGATCATGAATGTGGCTCAGATCTCGTGTTGCTGTGGCTCCGATTTGACCCCTAACCTAGAAACCTCCATATGCCTCAGGTGCAGCCTTAAAAAAAAAAAAAAATCAAAGAATCAAAAGAGGCTTCATCTAGACGTAGCATCCTGGTGTCTGGCACCCCCTTTAAGAGCCCTTTTAGGGAACACTTTAGAACTAACAAAGCTGCTGGCTGCCTAATCCAATACTGAATCTCTCCTGTTAACTTAGTAATAGAATCTGATTTTTAGCTAAGAACAAGGCCATGTGACATACATTTCCCAGATTCCCTTATAACTATAAAAGGCACCATGACCAAGTTCTGGGCAAGAGTTTGAAGGCAGACTTATTGTGTGCAACTTCCATCAAGTCTCTTTAAAGAGCCGGGTGCCCATCTTCATCCCTTCTTTCCTGCTTGCTGGGACATAATGGCTCAAGCCTGAGCAGCTGTCCTGAACCACGAGATAAGAGCATAACGATGGTGGAGCAAGAAGGGAGAAGGATAACACAGCATTGTAAATAAGCTACACTCCAATAAAATTTATTAAAAAAAAAAAAAAAAAAAGGGTAGAAGGAAATGGAAGTCCTGGCCTGCTCGACCCTGGGCTCCTTGATGTGAGAAATAACCTTCTACCTTGTTTTAGGCCATTGTCATTGTCTTTTATAAGCAGTTTTCTATCATACATAGTTGAACTGAATCCAGATACACCTGAGATCACAAAGCTATGGTAGAGTGGGTGGAACAGGTACAGTCAATACATCTATACAAACATATAAAAACGCCCATAACTTAAGAACTGTTCCAAAGAAGAGAATCACTGTGAGCTGTGGGTAAAAAGAGGGTGTGGAGGTGTTCCCATCATGGCGCAGCAGAAACAAATCTGACTAGGAACTATGAGGTTGTGGGTTCGATCCCTGGCCTCGATCACTGCGTTAAGGATCTGGCGTTGCTGTGGCTGTGGTGTAGGCCGGCCACTATAGCTCTGATTAGACCCCTTGCCTGGGAACCTCCATATGCTGCAGGTGTGGCCCTAAAAAGCAGGGGGAGGGGGGGAAGGTGTCTTACACTGTTGGTGGGAAACATTGGTGCAACCACTATGGAAAACAGTATGGAGGTTCTTCAAAAAACTAAAAAGAGAACTACCATTTGATCCAGCAATCCCACTCCTGGGCATCTATCCAGAGAAAACCATAATTCAAAAAGGTTCCCCAAGGTTCATTGCAGCACTATGTACAATAGCCAAGACATGGAAGCAACCTAAATGTCTACCAAGAGAGGAATGGATAAAGAAAATGTGGTACACATATACAATGGAATATTACTCACCCATAAAAAGAATGAAATAATGTTATTTGTGGCAACATGGATGGACCTAGAAACTATTATACTAAGTGAAAGACAAACATATGATATCACCTGTATGTGGAATCTGAAAAAAAAAAAAGATACAAATAAACTTTTTTGTGGGATAGAAACAGACTCACAGGCTTTGAAAAACTTGTGGTTACCAAAGGGGACAGGTCAGGCGTCGGGGGGAGGAACTGGGGGTTTGTGCACTGAGGTATATGGAGTGACTGGCCAACGGGGGCCTGAGGTGTAACACAGAGAACTCCACCCAGCACCCTGTGATGATCTACGTGGGAAAACATTCTGAGACAGAATGGAAATGTGTGTATGTATGACTGGGTCACTTGCTGCACCGCAGCAATTACCACAACCTCGTAAACTACTTATACTTCAATAAAACCTTAAAAAAAAAAAAAAGTCCCAAAGAAGAGAGAATCACCATAAGCTGGGGGTACAAAAAGTGGCCTCATGGAGTTGGGGGGAGGGTGAACAGAGGAGACAACCAAGAAAATGATGACGTGAGGATCGTACAACTTTCATTAGGTTAAATGGGCTACGGCCCCAGGATGAGTAATCAGACTATCTAAGGAACACCTATAATAAAGAAGAAAAAGGAAAAGAAGCAAAAAAGGATGAAAAGCCTACATCCAAAAGAAGAAACGTAAATGAAAAGCCTTCTTCATCTTCACAGGGGAATACAAATTAAAACCACAAGGAAATTTCATTTCATACCCATCAGACTGGAAAAAACAAAAAAGCTTTACAAAATCAAATGTGACAGGAACAGAACAACAGGAACTCGTATGTGTCCTTGCCGGGAACGTTCAGAGAACCGCCTGACAACATCCAGCAAAGTTAAAGATACTCACTTCTTACACTCACCCATCTCATGCCTCGGTACGCACCTCAAAGAAATTCTTGTCCATGCACCTCAGGAAATGCGTGTAACAACATTCAAAGTAGGCCATGAATACCACAAAAAAAAATCTGGAAACTAATGAAATATCCAATGGCATGAAAATGACTAAAACAAAAATGTGGTCTATTCAGCCAGTGGACTATTACAGAGCAGTTAACAAAAAATGAATGAACTACAACTATCAACTGTCTGGATCAATCACAGGTGAAAAATACAAGTCCCAGAAGACTATATATAGCCTTATATTATTTGTAAAAGTTTAAAAGTAATTCTTTTAAGACAAAGAATGATAAACAAAAAATTTAAGGTGGTGGTCACCCCGGGAGAGTAAACTGGGGACTGAATGGGAAACACCAGGTCCACATAAGTTATTGGTAGGTAATGTTTTTAGTTCTTCGGCAGGTAGTAGGCTATTCACTGTAATAGACAGTATTGCACAAACCAAAGATACCAGTGTACCATGCACCAAGGATTACGATAATCCGACTCTATGTGCCCAAGGCCATCTTTAAAAAACAGGATGCATTTAGGAAGAGGTGAGAAAAAACACACACTAAGTTACTGGAGGGCTAGAATATTAAGTGGTTTCCACCTCATGTTTTGTTCTGCTGTCACATATTCACTTCAATAAGAAATGTTTTTTTATATACATATTTTTTATTTTTTTATTTTTTGCTTTTTAGGGCCGCACTTGTGGCATATGGAGGTTCCCAGGCTAGGGGTCCAATGGGAGCTACAGCTGCCGGCCTTCGCCACAATGCCAGATCCGAGCCACATCTGTGACCTACACCGCAGCTCATGGCAACGCCAGATCCTCAACCCACTGAGCAAGGCCAGGGATCAAACCTGCAACCTCATGATTCCTAGTTGGATTCGTCTCCGCTGCACCATGACAGGAACTCCAGAAGTGTTTCGAATGATAAACAAACTAAAGCCCCATGGTGCAGGGGTTCTGTAGTCAGGCTCTGGAGCCCAACCACTACTTCTTATGGAAGGTTATTTAACTTCTCTGTACCTCTGTTTCTGCATCTGAAAAGGGGGGGGGGGGATGATCACTTCCCAGGGCCACAAGATTCAATGAGTTGATTCGCAGCTCCTCTTCACAAATTAAACCCTTAATGAGACCCGCTACTGTTATGATCATTAGCCTAACTCCAAGCATCCACGTGGGAGAAAAGAGCCGACTGACAAGCACCCACGGCTCCACCTGGTCCAAGGTAAGGCCTGGTCCTTGCAGCCTTGGTAAAAAGCCCAGTGCCTTGCCCACGCCAGGTACTTACTAAATGGTTGATAAATGAACACGTAGCCTCAGTTTACCCACCACGCTTTTGACTGTCTGAACAGACCACTGCTGGATGCCTACCCAGCACATCCATTCTCCCTGCTTCTTCTTTACTGACCCTTTGTCCAGGGTGGTGATAAGCACAGCTTAAAAACTGCATTTCCTTTTGGCAAGGGGTGGTCTTGTCATAAAGTTCTAGCCAAAGAGATGGAAGGAAAAGTCCGCTAAGGATTTCAGGGAAGGCTTTGGTTTTCAGACAGAGGGGGTATTTCTTTTCCTTAGAGCTTTGCTTCTTTCTGCCTGTAACAAGGATGTGGGGCTGGAGATGGGGCGGCCCTCTTACCACAGAGAGGCTAAGGGCAGCAGTGCAGAAACAGTCACCCAGGGCACTTGAGACAGTAAACTGCAGCACCACCTGGTCCTGATGATCCAGGCACCGATGGATCCTTATTAACCCACTGAGCGAGGCCAGGGATTGAACCTGTATCCTCATAGATACTTGTCAGATTCGTTTCTGCCAAGCCACAACTGGAACTCCCTAAATGCTTTTTAATTGTAAAAATGATTAATAGGGTTCTTACCTTTAACACAGATCAGTTGTGCTTAATGAGTACTTATTACCAAATAAGGAAGTTCATGTTTTTTCATACTAACAATCTTTGTTGGAAATCAGAACATGCAAAAGATCTTCTTGGAGTTTGTGACCCATTGGCAGTTTTCTTTTGTAAGTTGGCTATCTGCAATCTAATTTTTAAAAGCTATCGATAAAAATAATAGAGGGGAAAAAAAACCCCTGGAAACAAAGGGAATACACATCAGTTATGGCCGGGCCAAATAAATTATAGTACACCCACACCTCCATGTGTTTTGCAGCGATTAAAAACAGAAAATTTGGAGTTCCCGTCGTGGCGCATGGTTAACGAATCCGACTAGGAACCATGAGGTTGCGGGTTCGGTCCCTGCCCTTGCTCAGTGGGTTAAGGATCCGGCATTGCCATGAGCTGTGGTGTAGGTTGCAGACGCGGCTCGGATCCCGCGTTGCTGTGGCTCTGGCGTAGGCCGGTGGCTGTGGCTCCGATTCAACCCCTAGCCTGGGAACCTCCATATGCCACGGGAGCGGCCCAAGAAATAGCAACAACAACAACAACAAAAAGACAAAAGACAAAAAAAAAAAAAAAACAGAAAATTTGAGCATTACCTGAGAACTTGAAGGCATTTATGCACGGTATTGCCGTGTAAGAAAAGCAAAATGCAAAAACATTAATATAATAATAATTATCCCTTACAGGATAATATCCCCCACAGGATTATATAACCATGGAAAAACATGTGGAAAGATAGAATACAGTACTTGATTGTTCCCACGGGTGAAGGATTGTGGGAGGATGCTGACATGGGGGTGGGGCAGAGAGGAGCCCACAAAAAAAGCACTGGAAAAAAATTTAACGGGCTTGAAACCAATTCATAAAAATAATTATCATCCCCATTCAGTGAGCGATCTCGGTGCACTAGACACAGTGCTAACTGGGTCACTCCATCTCGCCTTTAACTTCTCATTTGATGCAGTCACTACTAATCATTCCTGTTTTCCAGATAAGGAAACTGAAGCCTAGTGAAGTGTTGTGCCTAGAGCTTGAGCAGTGCTGGGACTTGAATTTTATGTGCAATGGCTGCCCACGAGGGTCCCCATTCCAACTCCAAACCCACTGCACTCGGGGCTCAAAGGACAGTCAGCTGTTGGAGGCACAGCTGCTCTGACACTGCACACATCCTTAAACAGCAGCAGGCCCCAAGGTGTGATGATGTGTGTTGAGGCAGCACACACCTCAGTCCCTCAGTGCCTCCCACTGTTGGCAGAAACCCGAAAGAGCCAATGACCTCGCTTTGCGGAGCTTGGGGAAGCCTTGCCTGGGATATTTTTACAGGCTCAATTGCTGACACCGGGAGCCAGAAAACAGATGAGGAGGTGTCAGCTATTACACGGTCAGACATTCGGAGCGCACCATTTAATTAAAACCTGTTCGGCCCCAGAACAAGAATTACTGCCTGTTAAAGCAGGGGAGACAGATAAATTCTGCCTGGCCAGTTAATTCTTATTTCCAAGGCACTCCCTGACCCTCACTGCTGCAGGAAAGCTCAAGAGGGCCTGACAATAAAGTCGGTTTTGCATAGAATGGCTATGTGTGGGGTAGTGCTTTGACAGAGCCTTCCGCACCTGAACTAACCTGTGCACGTCGTCTTCACTCACTGGGAAAAAGGCTGTCTGTTCCATGCCACATGCACCAGGCTGCCCGCATGAGCCACTGCCAAGGCCCGGGCTGCACAGACTGGAGAGGAACTGAGGGACAGGAAGCCAAGAGGTCCGGACGCTGCAGGCAAGCCCAAGGACCACTGGTGACCAAGGGGAGGGTGCAAACGTGCTGCCTCCCCTGTCACTGCAGATGTGCAGATATGCTGACGTTCTCCTCGAAACACAAATAGGAACAGCCACCCTTCCTTGGACACTATCAGAAACTCACTCATAACGACAGAGGAATGGATAAAGAAGATGTGGTATATATACACAATGGAATATTACTCAGCCATAAAAAAAGAATGAAATAATGCCATTTGTGGCAACAAGGATGGGCTTAGAGATGATCATACTAAGACAGAAAGAGAAAGACAAATACCATGTGATATCACTTATACGTGGAATCTAAAATATGACACAAATGGACTTATCTACAAAACAGACTCACAGACGCAAGAACAGATTTGTGGCTGCCCAGGGGGAGGGAGGTGGGGAGGGATGGCTTGGAAGTTTGGGATTAGCAGATGCAAACTATTACATATAGGATGATAAACAAGATTCTACTGTATAGCACAGGGAACTTACATGCCGCCATATCCTGTGAAAAGCTAATGGAAAATAATATATAGATGTATATATACATATGTACAACTGAGTCATTTTGCTTAGAGCAGAAATTAACACATCATTATAGATCAACTATATGTCAATTAAATGTTTAATGAAACAATAAAAAATACCTTCAGTCATAAAATGGTTTATCCCACACCCACCACACACCAGGAAGTGTTCTACAGGGAGAGAGAGAAGTACCTGTGCTTTCCTGAAGCCTACAGGAGGGGAGGAAGGGATACTGAACATGACAAGGGCTCAGGCCATGAAGACAAAGCAGAGTAAAGGGCCAGAGTGTGATGGAGAAGGTGCCGCTTAATGCTTAATAAGGAGAGAGGCCTCACTGAGAAGGTGACATTTGAGCAGAGACCCGAAGGGAGTGGGAGCTTTGGGGAGAGGGGGGAAGTGTTCCAGGTCGAGAGAAGAGCGAGGGCAAAGGCCTGAGGGAGGAACACAGGCAGCTAGTGTAGCTGGAGCACAGCCAGCAGCAGTTGAGGCTGGGAAGCCAGAGATGATCAGGTCAGACAGGCATGTGGGGGGCGAGGTGGGGCATGGGCATAGCTGACACGGAGCACCACTCCGTGCCCAGACGTGAGTGCTCTACGTCATTCATTGGAAAGGTGAGTGGGTACTGCTCCTGCTTCCCACTTCCTCACATGAGGAAACTAAGGCCCAGAGAGGGAAAGGAACTGGCCTGAGACCACACAGCTGGTCTGTACCAGGCTAGGATGCCCACTGGTACAGAAGTTTGCATCCCCCCGCAGCTCAACATTCACCGATGCCTCCTCCAGGGAGAAACAGTCTCCGTTTCCTTCTCACTCCCTCGACACTCCAGCCACCCTTTCTTAGGAGCAGACAGGTAAACATTTCAGGGAAGAAGAGGGGGTTAGAAAAAGAAGAAAACACAAAACGACCAGTCTAACTCCCGAAAAGAGGAAACACAGCGTTAACTTTCTCTGCAAGTTACTACCAAACTTAACAGACACCACTCACTGGAACACGTCCTGAGCACAGCGCGGATCAAAGGCAGCCGGGTGACCGTGAGGGGAGCTCCAGGCTCTCAGCTCCCATCCCAGGTCTCCTCCAGGCCAAGGCCACCTGCCTGCGCTCAGCAGGCCGCCCTCGGCCTCGCCCTCGCCGTTGGGTGGGTGGCGCCTCCCCGGCCGGGGTGTCTGGAATGCGGAAACGGGAACCTGCCGCGCCAGCTCCCAGCAGCGACTCATTCAGCAGCCGCAGGAACACAGCCGGCGGAGCTCCCCAAGAGAGGGCAGGTCTTCGCCAACAGGCACGTTCCCGGGGAGGGCTGTTTTGCCAATGGTCCCAGTGCGGGAGGGAAATAAAAGGACTCCTTACTCATCAGACACGTGGTCTGAGGAGCCTGAATGGGCTCAAGGGAAAGCTCAAGGTAACAAAGGCAGCTCGCCTGTTACCCTCCCGGCCGGGAACAGGCCACCTGTTCACTGACCGAGCCAGGGCTGGATGGGTGCCCACGGCATCCCCTGCCCTGGGCTTGCTGGCTTCATTCACAACCACACAATCCCAAAGTGGGCTCCTCTCCCCGTGCGGACGGGGAGCTGGCTCACGCAGGCAGTGGAGCTTATCGATCAAGCCCTGCTGCTGGACTCCTGACCAGCCCGGGAAGCACAGCGGAATGGGTTTGCCAAATAACCACCACCAGAACCCCCATGCTCGCTCACACAGCACAAGGCAGTGTTTTAAGCACTTCCTGTGAATTATCTCACCAGCCCTCACAGCCACCCTCTAAGTAAACACCACCAGCACTCCTATGTTACACATGAGAAAATCCGGGGACGGAGAAGTCAGGGGCTAAAGGTCACATGGCAAGAAAGTGGTGGGGCAGAGGGTGAAGCCAAGCAGAGTAACTCTGTTCTTAACCACTGCACGAGATCTCCTCTCGAGAGAAAAGATGGTTCCCCTCATTGGGCCTCAGTTTCCTCATCTGTCAAATGAGGCGAGTGTGAGGTGCTGGCAAGAGCTCTTATGCCTAACCCACAAAAATGCTCAATAACCATCAGCTGCAGTTATCACATGTTACCCTCAGGTTCCATCAGGGTCAGCTTTTTACCTTCAAAACAGAGGTAATTATAGTCATAGAGTTTAAATTCTGGGCAGCTGAAGGGAAGAAAAAAAAAAGACTTACTGCCCTTTCCATCCAAAAAAAAAAATTATACAAAATATCTATTCTGAGTCCTGCACTAGGATACAGTGTAAACAAAAACCAACAGACCCTGCCCTTAGGGCGCTTACAGTCCCCTATAAATAAACTGGCACAAAATATCGAAGATAAAGCGTGTGTACTGCGTGCTCATTGTGGGCCAGGCACCACAGCGCTCAAAACGCTCTGCATGCTTTAATGCACTGAATTCTCCCAACAACACGGGGGATAGTACTGTCACCACTTTAAAGGTATGCAAACAGAGGCACTGCCAGGCTAGTGGCTTCCCCAAGTTCGCACCGGAGCCTGAGGTGGGTCCAGGATTTGCACCGAGGTAGCCTCATTCCTCAGTCCCCCAGCAGTCCCACGGGGCAACAGCTTTATGCTGGGTCCATAAGCGGTAGTTGCAACAGGCACCTACAGGAAACAGTCTACAAAATGAATGGTCACTTTCATGGGTTCTGGGGAGGAGAGGGCGGGAATATTAAATTATAATTCCTCAATAATGTCAATGTCACATTTAATATGTTAATACAAGGGGCCACATTCTTGAGCACTTACCATGAGCCAGCTACTGGGGGTGAGCACCCAACCCACATCTAGTCCTTTCATCCACACATCACCCTACGAGGCAGAAACAGCACCTCTGAGAGGCTTGGTCAGAAGCGGAGAGAGGAGACCCCAGTATTTCTGAGTGAATGCACTCACAGCCTGTGCAGACTGCCCCCTCATCACTCAGTGTGGGTTTCCCTGAATGTTCAGTTAAATATTTGGTTTCTCAACAAGACCAAGAACCGCTATGATACACGGACACCATTCTTGAAGGTGGAAAAGATCAGAAAACAAAAAGCTACGTCCTGGTTCATATAATTACAAAATGAAGTTTTGTAAGGACAATGACATAAAAACGTATAGGTAATATGCTTCCACTTTGTTTCCCTGACTTCTGCAGCAGATCCAATTGCTTGCTACCCAAGAGCCACCCACCCCCCTTCCCATCACTTCCTAAATAGTGCTCCATTTTCGCTCCTGTAGCCTGACTCCTCCTGTCAGTCCTGTGCTTCAGGTGGGGATGCTTCTAGCCCCAGCCCTGAGAGTAAATCCTGATTGGCTCTTGCCTGTGATTTGCCCAAGTATGATCACATGTCACAAAGCTGGCCAATGAGATATGAGGGAAATCTGGGAGGCAGGACATCTAGGAAAGGTTTCCAAACTCCTGAAACACAGAGAGAGCGAGGCCTCCTTTCTGGTGGTGGATATAGCCTTGTCCAGGGTGTGATAACCAGAGCTGTGAAAGTCATTCTGAGGCCATGAGGGAGCCTGAGAACACAGGACCAAAGCTGGCGGAGAGGACTGGGCTCCTTACAGGCATTGTAGGAATGCTGAATTATTCCACCCTGGTGCTGCCTGTTTATGGGCTGCTCCATTACAGGAGATCATAAACCTCTTGATTTCAGGCCAGTTTCAGTTGGGTTTCCTATTATAGTAGACCCTGGTTCTCAAAATGTGCTCCCAGGCCCAGAAGCACCAGTATCACCTGGGGACTTGTTAGAAATGCAAAAATCTCAAAGCAGACCTACCAAATCAGCAACTCTGGGTGGGGCCCCGGCAATGTGTGTTTTAACAAGCCCTCCAGGGGACTCCGGGGCTGCTCAGCTTTGAGAATCACTGCAGTGATTAATCAGTAAGGTCACTGATTAAGTGGCCTCTGGAGTCAGGTTTCCGGGATCCAAACTGTGTCACCACCATTTTCTAGCTATTGGGCAAGTTATTTAAATTTAGTTGCCTCATCTGCAATGCAGAACAACAAAGAGTACTTATCTTACAGGGTTGTTGGGAGGGTTAAATGAGTCACTTGGTGGGAAGCATCTAGCACAGTGCCTAGCATAGAGCAGACATTGTATATATTACTTATTTGCTGCTATTGTTGTTACTACATCATTTGCAGCCAATGGCATGCCAACGACACAACTTACAACTGAACTCCCCCAAAGCTGGATCCATAAATCCTTTTACCTCCAGAACCCAGCCCAGTGCCCTGGGGTTCCAGATGTGTGACAAAGAGGAGGGACAGAAGTCCTTCTTCCCACGTCCAGACCATTGCTCCTCAGACCTCCTCCTGTAGCCTGAGCCACCACAGTCCCAGCAGCTACTCCTGGACTCACTGTGCCAGCTACTCTGCCCAGGTACTGGTCCAGAATGCCCACAAGTTCTGCCCAGCCCCAGAGAGCACCCCCACCAGGTAAGTCATGCCAAACATCTGGCAAGAGCCCAGGGGCGCCCTTCCCTCTGGGAGCTATCTGTGATTTCAAAACTGGTGGCACCAAGATGCAGAAAGCCAAAGAATGATTAATGCCACCCCCGGGTAAGGCCCCAATAGGAAAAGGCAGCTTCTTAGCAGGCTTAACAGCAGGCTTGGGTATGGGGCTATGTGTGGGGCAGGGGTTTTGTGCTCACTGGTGTCACTGGCACTACTGAGACAGTCAGAAAGAGAAGTGTGGGTGCAGCAAGAAGGTCCCGACCTCTGACCACCAACCCCTGGGGCAAGAAAGGATCAATCAAGTTCCTTGGGCTCTGGAAAGGAAGCTGTTAGGCTGAACCTAAACTGCCAATATTCAACCATTCTTGACTCACAAAAAGGCAACTTCATATGGTTCAACCTAATATAAGCCAGGAAACTGACTCAAATAACACAGGCCCAGGAACTGGTCACCAGCAAGACACCGGGACAGTGGTGGCCTCTGGCTGCCTTACATTTGTTCCTTTGGTCGTGGTCACCATGCAAGATTTACGGAAATTTAGCAAATCAATCAACCCTGAAATACCACCCCATCTCAGTCAGAGAAAAGACAGGGCTCACTAGATGCGAGAAGATCTGCAAACCCAACGCTTCCCTGCCTCATGCCCTCCCACCCTCTCCTCCTCCACTCTGCTCCAGCCCTGGTCTCAGGGCCTTTGCACGGGCTGCTCCCTCTGCCCAGACACCCCTACTGCTCACACTGCCTCACCTCCTGCAGGCCTGTACTCCAGCCACCTCCCAGGGAGGCCACTCGGTCTAAAATTTTAACACCCTCCACCCTAAGAGCTCACATCCCCTTTCGTAGCTTCTTCCCTTCGCGCGTATCACCATCTAACACAGTACACATCTTCCTTCTCTATTTACTGTCTGAATCCCCCACTGAAATGAGAGCCCCAGAAGCAGGGGAGCCTTGCCTGCCTTGCTCGCTGCTGCATCCCCAGTACCTACTAGAGCGCTCCGCCGAGTGAATACCTGTTGAATGAATAAGTGTAAAAATCAGATGCCCTGTTGGCGTTTGGGGGTTGCCGCCCTCACATCCAACACGTGCAGGCCTGCAGTGAGAAACCTGGAAAAAGCAAGCTGCCTAAACTGGCAACAGTGAACTTAATGTCCCCTCCATGCTGGACGCACCTCGGAAGAAGGAAAAGAAAAGGCAGCACCGAAGTTCCCGTCGTGGCGCAGTGGTTAACGAATCCGACTAGGAACCATGAGGTTGAGGGTTCAGTCCCTGCCCTTGCTCAGTGGGTTAACGATCCGGCGTTGCCGTGAGCTGTAGTGTAGGTTGCAGAAGCGGCTCGGATCCCTCGTTGCTGTGGCCCTGGCGTAGGCCGGTGGCTACAGCTCCGATTCAACCCCTAGCCTGGGAACCTCCATATGCCGCGGGAGCGGCCCAAGAAATAGCAACAACAACAACAAAAAAAAAAAGACAAGAGAAAAGGCAGCACTGAAGAAGGTGCAGGGGGCAGGTGCCTGAGGAAGCTGGAGGGGCTGCAGGACTTTGCCTGCTTTCTCCCCGCAAACCAAGAGCCTGATAGAGAGAAACAGGGCCCTGGAGGGAAGGGCTGCTCATCAGAACAAACGGCACCAGCCCGGAGCAGGATCAGACCAGCGCTCGCGTTCACATCGACCAGCTCTACTCACCTGGCAAGGAAACCACTGGGGGCCGAGAGCCGCTTTCACACAGACATTTCTGCCACCGCTGACTCACAGCTCAGCTGGAGACCCCAAAGAACAAATGCCTGAGTTCTCTTGTGGTGCATCAGGTGAAGGCTCTGGCATTGTCACTTCAGCAGCTCAGGTCACTGCTGTGGGGACAGTACAATCCCTGGCTGGGGAACTTCCGCATGCCATGGGCGGGCCCCCCCAAAAAATTTACACAGAGAACAAATGCCATAGGAACCTCTACTTGACGTGGAGGAGGGGAGGGGGGAATGTTTGCTGTAGTTCTCGTCGGCCGGCTTGATGAGAAATATCTTCAGGTCTGAGGCACCGGCACAAGCTGCATCTTGCTGCTTTGTCAAAAGTCAGAACTGAAAGGGGGCACTTTCCCTGCCTCCTGCTGCTCTGCTGGAGGCAAACCAAATGCTGGGTTCTGGTTGCGTGTGGGGCCCTAACAAAGACACATCAGAGGAAGGATCTGTGCACGTTTGTCCTGAGGGGAGGATGAGGGAGGATCTGAGGCCTCCTGCTGGAACACGTCTTTGGAAAAAATGTGGGAGGGGCCCCTTCGGTCCCGTGCTGGAGGGAACCAGGCCTCAGGGAAGAGGGACCTCTGCTACCTGACTCAGAGGACCAGGGGTCCTCAGCAGCCCAGGGACAGGCGTGGCCGCTGCAGCCCCGCCTCGGCCGGACGCTGCTTTTCCAAAGGGCTTTCCAAAGCCGTGAGCCAGTATTGACTCGTATAATAAAAAGAAAAAAAATCTTTTTATTGTGTAAATGGACTGGGCAGAGGCAGGGAATTGGTCCACACGTGAGCTTGAAACACACAAACGCTGAGTGAAACGTGCTGTCCTTTGGTTCTGACGCGTCCTGGTGAGATGTTTCAAACACACAAGGTGAAGAGAAGAGCATCATAGCCCCCACCAGCCGGTGGCTTCACCAGAATCGCCTCACGGCCACTCTTACTTCATCCCTTTACTCGCCCATTCACTTGGCCCCCTCTGCTCCCTGCTCACATTATTTTCAAGCAAATCCCAAGAGGTCTTAACAGTTCACAGGTACTTCAGAACAGCAGTCTTAAAAACAAGGACTTTTTCTTCAGCAGAACCACAGTATCATTATCACACCTAAGAAACTAACAAGGATTCCTTAGTAAGGTCAAATCTGCAGTTGGTCTTGTTAGTTTAAAGAAAATGGAAGCGCAGGTTCCAGAATTAGAGAAAAACCCCACGCCCAGAGTCATGTTCAAGCCTCTGGGCCAAAAGGTGCCTGGGACCCGATGCAGGGCTACCTGGTAACAGGAGATCAGAGGCCACCCGTGAGAGTCAAGAGGAGGCACCTAGTATGGCCCTGCCTGCCCACCCTGCTCGGCCGTCTGTCATGCACGGAGAGACCACACAGTGAGCGTTTAAGAGCTCGGGCCTGGCCTGGGTCTGAATCCTGACTTTGACACTCATCAGCTTTGTGATTTGCACTTTTTCGGGACCTGAGTTTCTTTCCATGGGAAAGGGGAATAATAAGAGTACCTACGCCATGGAGGAGTTATGAGGATTAAATGAGCTGGACATGAAAAGCGCTCAGCAGTGCCTTGTGCACAGTAAGAGCTCAGTGAATGCTGGCTGGTATCATTAATTCAGCCAACACACACACACTGAGAATCTTTTACATGCCAGGCACTGTCCAGCAGTAGGAGATAAGAGCAGTACAGAGGCTAAAGCCCTCACGAATCACCACCTGCAAACAGGGGCTGGCACCAGGTCACCACCTGGGAACATGAAAGGACTCTGAATCTCCAGCATCTGCCTTGTTTGGGTAGGAAGCCCAGACACTCCCTGCCCCTGAGAGTTGGGGAACCCTGGAACCAAAGGCCTAGAACAATGACACCCATAGAGGAAAGAGTCCCCTCACCACTAGCACCCCGCCCCCACCCCAGCAATGTCTCTGAATCAGAGCAAGAGCCAGAGTGTCACAGTCTGGGTAAACGCTGCTGTTGCTGAGTTCACAGGAAGAGGCCACACAGCTCCCACCAGAGGCCGCAGCCAAGAGGGACAGAGGTAGCAGATGAATGAGAAAAGAGGCTTAGCACCCAAAGAAGCTGCTTAGAATGGGCTTTCAATAGGCTGGACCCTTTTCCTGTTTCCTTCACTCACCCTGGCCACCCTCCTTGGTTCCCAAAGACGCTTCTCTTTCCTGGGAGGTAAAAATCTACTTCCACCAAACCTAGAGCTCAACGTAAGGAAGAGATCAGCCAGTCAACTCAGGTCTAAACCAGCACCCCCCTCGGAGTTCCCGCTGTGGTATAAATGGATCGGCGTCTCTGCAGCGCCAGGACACAGGTTCGATCCCCAGCCCTGCAGGGCAGCTCACTGCTGCAAATGCAGTGAAGGTCACAACTGTGGTTCGGATCTGATCCCTGGTCAGGGAACTGCATATGATGCAGGGAGGCCAGAAAAGAAAAGTATATAAACCAGTCCCCAAGCAACAACGTAAACTTAAGGATCGATGCCAACAAGCTCTAGGAGTCTGTGTGGTGTAATGAGTCCTTCCTGTGGTTTTATTGCTCAAAGCGCAGACCCCATCCCCCTCAAACACCAACACAATTTTTACAACAGAGATTTAAGAGCTTGGTCTCAGGACCCGAGTTCAAATTCTGCCCAGACCTCAGCTTCTTCATCTGTGCAGCGGGGATGATCAGAGTCCCTGCCGCCTCAGAATACAGGTCACACATGCCAAGGACTAAGCAGAGTGCCAGGCCCAGAAGGTGCCTCTGAGGGATGACAGCTGTCGAGTTTCGCTACCCCCGCCTATGAGAAATATGCTTTTTCTCACTCATCTGCCCTTGTTCACCAAGATAAAGCAGGGATGGCGTCTTTGATCTGTCACTGTGAACCCTGATCTACACATGAGTCTCACACCCTAGGCCCACACCGTCCATACATGTGGTTACTGAGCACCTGAAATGTAGCCGGTGTGAATGGAGATGTACTTGAAGGTGTAAATACACATTGTATTTTGAAGACTTAATGTGTAAAGAAAAAAAGAGAGTGTAAAATATCTCAATGATTTTTATACTGATTACATGTTGAAATGAGTTGAAATGATACTATTTTAGACTAAATAAAATACATTATTAAAATCAATTTCCTCTGCCGCTTTTTAACTCTTTTAAATGCAATCTCTATAAAATCTTAATTACGTACACGGCCCACACTGGTGGCTCACATTGTATTTCTAATGGACAGTACTGGTGGCAGACCCTTGAAAACCAGGGTCTTCCTTTTTTTTTTTGTTTTTTTGTTTTTTTGCCACACTCACGGCATGTGGAAATTCCCGGGCCAGGGATTGAACCCCAGCCACTGCAGAGACAACACGAGATCCTTAACCGGCTGAGTCGCACAGCACCTCTAGGGTCTTCTCATATGACTTCATACTGTCAATGTCTAGCATGGTGCCTGGCACACAGGCAGGATAGAAAAAACTCATTCACAGATGGCTGGATGAAAGATGTTCTCCATACCTTTCCTGGTCTTTAAAAGCACCCACTACTGTCTGTGCAGGGAACCAGGCCTTCTCTTCATTCAAAACACTGAACAACCTTTAAGACCCAGGCTACAGCAAATCAAAATAGACACAGTCAGGGTGGCTGGAATAGCGTCCGGGGAGCCCTGCAAAGCCAGACATAACCACTTTAATTGCTAGTCTGTATTTTAATATTTTAACGGTCCATAACACTGGCCCAGTGCTTAAAAATACCTTTTCCCTGGGCTGGCCCAAGTTCTCTCGCAAAGCTCGCAAAGCTCGCCCAAAGGGGACATTCGCCTTGTTTGGGCTCCTTCAACACTGCGTCTCATGTCTTGCTAACTTGTGTCTGGTGTGGTGGCCACACAGCCAACCCTGTTTTATTTAAGGATGGGGCTCTGCTGAAGGGCTTTCAGTTCTAAACAACCAACTAAACATTTCAACAGAAACTGACCCCAGCGTGTCTTATGGTCGGTGGAAACGATGCCACATCCCCAGACCACTCCTGCTGCCACATGAATGAGGGACTAAATATAGTCCGCAGTGCTTTGCATGTCAAACAACATGGGAAGGAAATGCTGCATCCACTTCTTAAACTTGCCTTGGCCTGGGGAGAGGAGGAGTTTGGAAGCCAGGCGAAGAGCCTGGACCTTGGAGTCAGCTTCCTCTTCTGTAAAGTGAGTTCCATGAATTTATCTACCTCACCGGATTCTTATGACGATTAACTGAGGAAAAGCGTGACATGCTTAGAAGAGCACCTAGTATAGAGAGTATCGTACTAGGAAATGTTAGGTGCTATTATTATCATTATTTTACAAAAACTAAAGTAGCATGAACTTGAAGAAGGGGAATTCCTCCTCCTCAGTCTCAATGGTACTGTTTTCATAGCAAATGCCTTCCAACATCTGGGCCTTAGCACTTGCTGTTCCCTCTGCCTGGAATGTTCTTCTCCCAGCTCTTGGCACAGCTGGTGCCTCTTGCTCATTCAGGTCTCAGCTCACCTGACTCCCTTTGGGAGCGGCCTAGGAGCCTCCCCCACCATACAAGCTAAGGTAATTACCCCCTCCCCATCACCAGTCTGCCCCATCAGCCACTCTCCACCCCTTCACCCTGTTATTTTCTCCTTAAGACTTAAAACCATCTGAAATTACCTTGTTTCTACTGCATCCCCTCAGCTAGAATGTAAACCCTAGAAGAGGAAGGATCTTGTCTGTCTTATTCATTGTCTGGAGTTTATGCTTTTAGCCACTGTGCTATACTGCCTATGTACCAGAATGTTTATGCATGTGTGTTTGCGAATGAAAAGAGATCCCAGAAACAATCTAAATGTCCAGTGATGGGGCAAAGGTGAAAATAAAGCAGGCTCTCTCCACACTGAAGGATGTGGGTCTAGCTGTTAAAAAGAATGAATCAGGAGTTCCCGTCGTGGCGCAGTGGTTAACGAATCCGACTAGGAACCATGAGGTTGCGGGTTCGGTCCCTGCTCCTTGCTCAGTGGGTTAATGATCCGGCCTCACCATGAGCTGTGGTGTAGGTCGCAGACGTGGCTTGGATCCCACGTTGCTGTGGCTGTGGTGTAGGCCGGTGGCTACAGCTCCGATTCGACCCCTAGCCTGGGAACCTCCATATTGCCGCGGGAGCAGCCCAAGAAATAGCAAAAAAAAGACAAAAAAAAAATAATGAATCAGAACTGTATGTGATGACCTGAAGGGATATGCCCTAATATTAATTTATTAATATTAATAAATATTAATTTTAAAAAATCAAGTTACAAATATGTGCGGCTTGATCCCTTCTTTGGGGGGAGTGGTGAGGGAGAAGGAAAAAACAGTCGATATATGCATATACACAGCCACATACGCACAGAAAAAGGTGAGCGCCTCTATCCAAGTTTCCAAGGGCAGAGGAGCTGTTTTGTCTTCAGACATCTCCAAAACCTGACACTGGATACTCACTGTCTGAAGAAATGGTTGTCTTTGGGGGGGATGGGACTTTGGAGTAGAGGGTTGCCCCTGTTATTTTCCTCACAAATCTCTGTATTGTTTCACATCTTACAACAAGGGTGCACGTCTTTGCATAAGTTCTTAAAAGCCAGATTCAACCCATTCACAGCGAAAATAAGGCCATGACCAGAGCACCTAGGAAACAGGAGCAGTCACAAGTCTTAAAGAAAGCACAAATAAACAAACTGCTCCAACAGATTTTCATTCTAACAGCTAAAAACAAACACTTCACTTTTAGAGGAAATGACCGTTCAATTCTTTTATTAAGACATACAAACATTTAATTTAGATTTTGCAAGTTAAACACATAACAAGGTTAAGCTGTTACTATAACCTTTGTCATTTTTTTAAACCAAAGTTTGAAATGTGTCAGCAAAATACGTTTTACAGGGGAAAAAAGGCGCCAATCACTACACATTCTTCTAAATTCCATTTTTGATTTACCGCCCAACAACTGCAATGTCTGAAAAACCGGCTCACATTTAACTCTGACCATTCCACATAGACTGCTAAAAAATCCATGTGCTGTTGTCATTAACAATTAAGACCGACATGTTTTTTTAGTTATTGTTTTATTTCCTCAGACTTGAAAAAGCACTTAGGTAAATTTAGTGGCCATCACAAATTTGAGACCTCAAGTTCCCATCACCAAATGAAATTACAATGACAGATCTGACAGCAGACGGACCCTAAATGGAGAGCTAATGAATTTCCTGCCCAGCCTCTTCCTGGGTGTTCATGCTACTACCAAAAATGCTCTGGATGGCCCTTCCCACAGAGGACAATCTAACCCGCTGACACTGTGTAACTTTTCAGAATGAAATTCAGCAACTCAGCTGAGATTTGCCAGGCTGAAACTGTAGAACTAGGTCCCCTGAAAGCCAGGCCTTTATTCCATACGTGTGACCACTGCAATCTGGCCAGGTCCATGTTGCCTTCTCTGCCCCCTACTAATACAATATTTCATATACATTAATCCTTGGTGACTTGAAACAAACAACTCAACTTGCTGGAAACGGCCGGGACTTTCAGCGATTATGAGATGAGAGACCAAGATGGGCCAACAAAATGGTGTTGCTGTGAAATGACAGCTCCATCCTTCCTGCCAATCAACTGGACGCAGGAAGGCTGGGGGAGAAGAGCAACTCCCAAGTTTTTGGCGTGGCCCATATGCTGAGATGGTGATGACTGGGTCTGGGAGAAGTTCAGGTCAAACATTTTGAATTCGTGGTGCCCAATGGACAGTTACCAGAGGACATGAAGGAGCACAGGCTCCACATCTGAAGCTGGATGGAGCTCAGGGGGCTATGGCTTGGAGACAGAGTCAAGTGCTGGCAGCATCAGTCCAGTGCATAAAGCACTAGAGCGAATGTGTTGGCTTTGGGGGGAGGAGTGCATAAGAGCTGTAAGCAGGGGGCTGCTGACAGCTAGTCAGTGCCATCTCTTCTCAGGCCCTCATACTGTAGTATGTTCCACAATTTAACCTTTGGGGAATAAAAATTAGGGGAGTCGTGGGGACTCTAACCTTGTCCCTGCTCTGCCTTGTAAATACAAACATAAACAGCAAAGACTATCTAGAAAAACAAGACATGTTTATTAAGTGTTTACTATGCACCTGGCCCTATGCTAAACATAAAACATGAATATTCTCCTAGAATCATCAAAACAACCCTGGCACGAGTGTCTTATGACTACCATTTCACAGATGGGACACTGAGGCTGGGAGTGAACATGTGGGGGAGCTCAGGGCTGTCATGTCACAGCCTACCACAGTTAGGCAGTCTCTGGGCCAGATGGAGAGCACTGAAGTAGAACAATGATAATATAATAAGAGCTGCTACTTAGTGAGAGATGGCTCTAGACAAGGTATACAATCTCAGCAAATCCTTACAACCCTCTGAGGCTGATACTGTTATCCCATTTTACAAAGATGGAAACTGAAGCTGCAGAAGAGGAAGTCAACCAGACCAGTTCTGAGTCCGGCCCATTGGAAGACCAAGACTATAGCCAGGGCCCCACCCTCAGGGGGTCTCTCAGAAACTGGGAAAATGCTGAATAAAAGGTTCCATTTATTGAACGCTGATTACGTGCCAGCTGCTCTTTAAGCACTTCACAAATGGTAATCTCATTGCATCCTTAAAACGATTCTACAAGGTGGCTGCTATTAAAATCCCCATTTTATAGACAGGAAAACCAAGGCACAGTGTGGTAAGTCTGTCCACCCAAGGTCACACAGCTGGTAAACAGTAAAGCCTAAATTTGAACCTGGCTCTGACTCCCAAACCAAAGCACTTAACAAATAATTTCAGTTAACAGCAGTCACCCTGCATTGAATGCTAACTATGGACTCACCCTCAACTTACCACATGCGGTCAATAATACCTTCACCCCATTTCTCAGAACTAACAATCACGCAAACACGTAATTAAGTGCCTTATATGT
This sequence comes from Phacochoerus africanus, assembly GCF_016906955.1. Classification (NCBI taxonomy): domain Eukaryota; kingdom Metazoa; phylum Chordata; class Mammalia; order Artiodactyla; family Suidae; genus Phacochoerus; species Phacochoerus africanus. The sequence goes on along the minus strand of NC_062551.1, from coordinate 46,943,938 downwards.
GCCAAATGCTTTATTCACCAGATCTCAACATGCCAAAAGACTTTCCAGCAAAAGACAGACACTCTTCTTCCCCGGTTTGACGGAAAGGGGAAACTGAGGTTCGGCGCGGTTTTCCCAGATCGCAGCTCCCCAGGGTCAGAGCCAGAACGCGAACCTACCGCTACCCGACTCCCAATCCATGCTCTTCCGCAACAGCGCGGGATAGCTCGTCGGGAAAGTTGAACCATGCGGGCACGAGTCCGGCCAGGTCCGGAGGGCGAGAGTCCCGCCACCGCCGCCCCCAACAACCGGTGCCCACACCCGGCCGTCACCCCAGTCGCCCGCCGGTGCTGACCCTCGGGGTCCAAGTGGACACCGATTCCGCCCCCACCCCCGCGCGTGACCGCCCCTGCACCCGAGCCACATACCTGGGCGTCCAGGCTGCCCGCCCCGCGGGCCCCACGACCGAGGCGTCCAGAACCGCGCGGCTCGCTAAAGACGCCGCCAGCTCCGGTGGCCCGAGTGACTTCCAGGCTGCCCACTTCCAAGCCGTTTCGCGCGAGGCCTCCTGGGAACTGTAGTTTCGCCCTAGGCGGCGGCAAGCTGAGAAAAGCCTGACGCGCAAGTGCTGCCGGGAGCTGGAGGCGCGGCGTCGCGCCGCCTCCCGGGAAAGGTAGTCCACCTGTCGCCACCGTGCCTCTCGAGTCTCTAGAGTACTTCCGCAGCCCCGAGGGGCGTGAGGGATGGAGGCGTGTCTTCTGCAGACTCCAACCCGTTGGCCGCGCTACTCGCTTTTCGAGAGCGGTTTTTCCCTTTTTCCCAGCCCTGTCCGCCTTCTCCCTTCCTTCGCTGGACCCTCTTCCTCCCTCCCCGCAAGGCGCGAGGTACTTACCCCGAGGGCGTGAGCCTCGGGAGAGGCGGGGGCAGAAGAGCAATGCGCTAGACCCCCAACCAAGGGGAGCGGTAGAGAAGGGCGTCTGAGCGCGCTCGCGCACGCGCGCTCGCCGACCAACTCCGGCCTAAATTGCCGCGGGCCCCCGCGGGGAGGACTTTTTTTTCTTTTCGAACGCGCGCGCGCGCGTGCGGGGTCTCGCGCTGGTTTTTTTAATGCCGGGCGCGCGCTAGTGCGCACGCGCGCTCACTCCCCTCGCCTCGGTCAGTCGGCCGGACACGGGGTTGGAGAGCTAACCGTTGTGTTGGCCGAGGCCTCCCGCAGCATCCCCAAGGTCGCTCCTCAGGCGCTCCTAGTCTAGGTCTGGTCCTTCACATAGGAGCTTCTGAGTGCCGCCACACGCGCCTCACCGGTCCTCTGTTGAGAGAGTCCAGTCTTCGCAGGTAACAGGCGCGGCCGCAGACTTGAAAAGGCGGACACGCCCTCCTGCTCTCCCACGCGGAGGGCCAGGACGCCCGAACGTGTTGGGATTCGGGTTTGGTCGCCTCTCCCCGGACTAGGTGGCTCCAGATCTCTGCCTTTGACGGGAGTCTCATGACCACCACCCAGGAGATGCCCTGGAGGCCCTGTTATCTATCATTCGTTCGTTTAAAAGTACATTCCGAGCCTAACCAATGTTAGTTGAGTACCTATGGCCTGAGAAATTTCGTTCAAATTTTGTATACCTGCTGCTGTAATCAAGGATCTGACCCTTTTTTCAAAAAAGGGATGTTGCCATTCCTACTCCGTTAGGGACTGGCTAGAGTCAGCACAAGGTTCTCTGGTTAAGAAAACCCAGTCAACCTTCCCACCTCATCCTGCCTTCCAAGGAGATGCTCAGTAAAACTGACCGAGGAAGTACATATTTCTTCTTCCTGAGAGAGGGCAGAGGGTCATTCATTTGCTCACTCATTCAACAAAAGTGTATTAAGTACCTACTTCATGCCAGCTTGGGTGATTATAGAGAACAGGGGAGAAACCAAGAGAGAATGCGTTCCTACCCTTAAGGAGCTGAGTGCAGACCACCACAGGTCTGTGACAGTCTAAAACAGTATTAACAGAAGTATAATGCAAGCCAATTATGCAGTTTCAAATTTTACATTAAAAAAGGTGAAATTAATTTTATTTAAGCCAGTATATCTAAAATAAGGTGTTTATTGAAAAAAGATTCCATTTTAAAATTTAAGCTAACTAAATAAAACGCTGAGGCGTTAGCAAAGATATTCATTTGCGGCATGGGTTGTACCAAAGGTTGGAAACGGAGTTCCCGTCGTGGCGCAGTGGTTAACGAATCTGACTAGGAACCATGAGGTTGCGGGTTCGGTCCCTGCCCTTGCTTAGTGGGTTAATGATCCGGCATTGCCGTGAGCTATGGTGTAGGTTGCAGACGCGGCTCGGATCCCACGTTGCTGTGGCTCTGGCGTAGGCCAGCAGCTACAGCTCGGATTAGACCCCTAGCCTGGGAACCTCCATATGCCGTGGGAGTGGCCCAAGAAATGGCCAAAAAAAAAAAAAAAAAATTTGGAAACTGCCCAATGTCCATTAATAGAAATTTAGATAAATAAATGATAGCTCAGCCACACAGTGGAATACCATGCAGCTGACAACTGCTGAAAAATGAGACAGAGCTATATGTTTTAATGAGTTTATTATTAAGATTATTGAGAAAAAGGTGCAAACAGTATATATAGCATACTACCATTTGCAGAAGAAAAATATTTTTACATACATGCGCGTGTGTGTATAGAACACCTGTAGAAAGACATAATCAGGGTTACCTTTCTGAAGGGGAAATAGGACGGGTGACTTTTTTCTTTCTTTCTTTCTTTCTTTTTTTTTTTTGTCTTTTTGCCATTTTCTTGGGTTGCTCCCGAGGCATATGGAGGTTCCCAGGCTAGGGGTCGAATTGGAGCTGTAGCCACTGGCCTGCGCCGCAGCCACAGCAACGTGGGATCCGAGCGGTGTCTGCGACCTACACCACAGCTCATGGCCATGCCAGATCCTTAACCCACTTAGCGAGGCCAGGGATCGAACCTGCAACCTCATGGTTCCTAGTCGGTTTCGTTAACCACTGATCCATGACGGGAACTCCCAGGTTACTTTCTTTTCAGTAGATGCTCCTTAGTATATTTTGAATACTTTTGCCATGTACATTTTAAAAAGTTGATAAATGGAGGATGGCAGCTAAGTAAGTCACAGAATCATTGTATAAAAATTAAATGAAACAATATATGTAAAATTCCTGGGCTACCACTTTACACCCTTAATCAGTTCTGGATGCTATCACTACTCCCATGCTGGATAACTCTTCACCCAGTAGAAACTAGCCCACCCTGGTAGTGTATGTTTGTCAGCCTAAAAAAATTGTTTCTTTCCATAAAGAAAATTAAGGGCATTCCAGTTCCAGCCCTAGCTGTGAAGTCACCTGTAAGGCCAGAGTAGCATCCCCAGGCCCCGGGGACAGACTTGGACTCCTTATCAGTAATGTCATTTGAAAAAAAATAGAGGAATCCAAGATTGCCCTCTGGCTTTCCTGTCCCTCTGACTATACAATCAACTAATTAGGCCCTTCTGATGTCAGCTGAGCTTTCTACATCACTGTCCCCAAATGTGAGAGCTACCTGCAAGACGAAAGAATATAACCCATCACCCAGAATTTCTCATTGTAATCAATTTTATGACCATTTTTTGATGTCTGCCTTCTCTGCTAAACTGTAAGTTCTATGGGCAAGAATTGTATACCCTTACACTTTTATAACATGGTATATGGAGTCAGTGAGTCACCCAAGAGGAGCCCAGGGGCCCAATAGTGTCATGGAGTGCAGTGCCCCCTAGAGCCAATTCTCTGTATTACAAAGGCAAGGTTCATGGGGTGCTGGCCTTCCTACCACCACCACCCATGAACACCTTGGAATGGACTACAACAGCACAAAAAAAAAAAAAAAGATGTGCCGGCAATGCCTAAGCACAGACCTGGTTTGTCTCTATAGTTAACAGGATATACCATATCTCAGCCCTAAATACTGACTCCCCTGAATTGGCTGCAGAACTTGAATTCTCCATTTAGATCATCTTTGGGTTATCAAGATATTAAAGTCAAGACCATTGGGATAAAGGCATCTGGAGCCTACTCTGGACTTGCTTTTAAGAACAGGTAATGAGATTAGGGAATCAAATGGGGGGAGGGGATTTTAGAAGTTTCCTCTAAGGAAACTGGTGTATGGAATGGAAGAGGGTGGCAAACACAACAACAGCAACAAACACACAAAAAAACAGAGGTTTGGGGCTTGAAGGGCTTCTTTCTCACTAACTTCCAAGGCACATGCCCCCAAAGGGCCCCAGCTGCCTGCTTTTTATAGGCTAGTTAAGAGAAGTTATACCTAGAGGAGATATTAGAAATAATGCAAACTGATGGCAATGACTGCAAATTTGTTGACTACAAATGACTTTTCTCTCAGCAGCTCTGGAGCCTCAAGAAGGATCTGGTGGGGTAAATCTTAGCTCTGGGGCCCTGGCCCACAGGGCCATCCACCGATTCATTTCAGCAGATCACAGTGGCTCCTGAAAGGTGGTCCAAAGAGTACTAAGTGCAAGGTTACGGGGGAATAGAATGAAAAATGGTATGGCAGGAGGGCAGCATTTAGCCTTGGGGAGAGTAGAAAGAGACATAGGGAAGGAGTTCCCATCGTGGCTCAGTAGTTAACAAATCAGACTAGGAACCATGAGGTTGCGGGTTCAGTCCCTGGCCTTGCTCAGTGGGTTAAGGATCTGGCGTTGCCCTGAGCTGTGGTGTAGGTCACAGACTTGGCTCAGATCCTGCATTGCTGTGGCTGTGGTGTAGGCTGGCGGCTACAGCTCCAATTGGACCCCTAGCCTGGGAACCTCCATATGCCACAGGTGTGGCCCTAAAAACACAAAAAGACAAAAAAAAAAAAGAAAGAAAGAAAAGAAAGAGACATAGGGGACACTGATGTCTGAAAACAGTCCCCAGTTCTGATGAGTGGTTTGTGGGGCAGAGAGCTCCTTATCATCAGCTGAGAGAACATTTTCTCCTTCTGAAATGACTGAAATGATAGAAGAATCCCAAACTGTGAGTTGGAGCTTAGTCTTTTTTTTTTTTTTCTTTGTATGGCTGCACCCTTGGCATATGGAAGTTCCCAGGTTAGGGGCTGAATCAGAGCTACAGCTGCCGGCCTACACTACAGCCACAGCAATGAGGGATCTGAGCCACCACACCTGCGGTCTATGATGCAGCTCACAGCAATGCATTATTATTATTATTATTATTATTATTATTATTATTATTATTAGGTCTTTTGAGGGCTGCCCCCATGGCATATGTAGGTTCCCAGGCTAGAGGTCTAATCGGAGCTGTAGCCACTGGCCTATGCCACAGCCACAGCAATGCCAGATCCGAGCCGCATCTGCGACCTATACCACAGCTCACGGCAACGAGGGATCCTTAACCCACTGAGCGAGGCCAGGGATCGAACCTGCAACCTCATGCTTGGATTCGTTTCCGATGCGCCACCACAGGAACTCCACAGCAACGCATTCTTGACCCACTGGACAAGGCCGGGAACCAAACATTCATCCTCAGAGAGACAGAATCAGGCTCTTAACCTGCTGAGCTACAACAGGAACTCCCTGGAGCTTAGTCCTGAATCTGTTCTGTGTAGCTCTAAACACATCCCTTTTCCTCTCCGAGTTCATATTCCTCATATGTACAGTAATGTTGTCTGCCTCTCAGTATTCTTTCAAGAACTAATGAAGTGATTGATGTAAAAGCATTTTTTTGTGTGTGGGCCCTCCACATGAGATGATAAGTTTTGCCTGCTGCTTCCCCCTGCCCCCAAATCCAGCCCTTGAATCTCTATGGCAACATAGGGCATGGTCTTAGTCATGCCAGAGGGTGGGTTCTGCTGACCTTGCCTCAGGAGACCCAGGCCAAATGACCTGGAACTCCAGTAGCTCTCCAAACCAGTGGGTCTCAAACTTTAAGACCAGGGGCAAAGACTAGCTGGAGAGCTTATTAAAACTCAGATTTTGAGCCCTACCCTTGGAGTTTCTAATTTAGTAGGTGTAGGGTGGGGCCTGATAATTTGCATTTATAACAAGTTCCCAGGTGATGCTGATGCTGCTGTCCTGAGGATCACACTTCAGGGACCATTCTTTAAACTGAAAAGTTCATTAATTTCCTTCATCTAGCAGACACAAGGATGGCTTCCATTGCCCTCTGCTGGCCAGACTATAAATTTAGCTGTAATGCTTCCAGAGCAACTGTAAAGTACAAAGTATGTGTTGGAAGGAAATAAATACTTCTCTGAGAACCAAACCAGCCTAAAAACAGCAATCATAACTGTTTGCTGCCTCATAGTATACTTTAAAAGGTATTCACAGGAATTACCTTATGTGATCCTTGCAACAATCCTGTGAAGTAGGCCAGACTGGCATTTTCATTTTACGAGTGAGGAAAACAAGCCCACCATCAGATCAGTAATGACAGACTCCCTGACAGAGGGGACTTGTTAAAAGTAGGATTTATTCACCATCCAACAGGAAAAGTAGAGGTTTGATCTCATGATGGCCAAAGAGAAGGGTATGGGGAGGAAGACGATGCATGGCAGACCTATCCCATGCAAGAGAGCTACTTGATTCCACATGCCTGGGAAAAGCCTGCAAGACCGAGTGGCTGGGCTACATGGGGCTGACTGAGTCCTGGGCACCCGATAAAGGCGATTTCCTGTTTCAGTAGTCAGACTTGAAGGTCCACAGACTCACCTAGGGAGCCTGTTACAAGTGAAGGACTCAGGGTCCTACCTCCACAGTTCTATTTCAGTACCTAAGGATCTGCTTTTCAAGATGTACCTCTCCCCTAGGATTCCTGGTGCAGGAGATCCAAAGACCACACTTTGGTAACTACTAGTCCTTGTAAAAAGCTCTCTTGACGCACTACCACCAGCAAAGAACTATTATTTGCCTATGACAGTATTCCTTTCCAGCCTCTCTTCAGGTTTCTCTGTTCCCCTTACGCATACTATCCTACAGGATTATAATAGCTGATGCCAAAATTTAACCCCTAACTTTATCTACCCTCTCCAAGCCTGAGTTTTCTCATCTATAAAATAGAGTAATCCCTACCTCACTGGACTATAGTGAAGTTAAATGAGAAGCTATGTCTTATGCATAGTTCCTGACAGACAAAAAGGATCCAATAAACATGAGTTCGTGGCTCTTACCTTCTGATTTCTAGCTCCTCAAAAACTAGCAGTGGGAGTTCCTGTCGTGGCGCAGTGGTTAACGAATCCAACTAGGAACCATGAGGTTGCGGGTTCAATCCCTGCCCTTGCTCAGTGGGTTAACGATCTGGCATTGCCATGAGCTGTGGTGTGGGTCGCAGACGCGGCTTGGATCCCACGTTGCTGTGGCTCTGGTGTAGGCTGGCAGCTCAGCTCCGATTCGACCCCTAGCCTGGGAACCTCCAAAGCCATGGGAGCAGCCCAAGAAATGGCAAAAAAAGACAAAAAAAAAAAAAAACTAGCAGTGGCTAAGCTGGCCTCTTTTGGATTCCCACAGGTTTTTAAGCAGCAGTCCTGAGGTGGACCAGGGGATAATCAAGGCGATGTCTTCCCCCAGACTTATTCCCCTGTGGAAGGATCTTAAATACCTTATAAATGACATGATACATAAGCGCCAGGTAATGTACATGTAGGATATAAACATGTGATTGGCTCCTATCCATCTTGATTGTTATGAGCCCTTCAGAGGCGCACAACTCTTGCAAGAAATTAGGAATCGATCAGGGTGGACTGTGAAGACAATTGTCCCCTTAGTAGGAAGTGGGCCATCAACTTCCAAATGAGTCTAGAGACCTCTTGCAAGGATATTTTGTTAGTGAGAGGTGAACACTTTGGCATATTGTCAGAAAAAGTAACCCCCTCGGAAGAAAGATTTTTCTAAGAGAAGAGAGAAGGCACCAGAGAGAACATCTGCCGGCCTCAGTTTTGCTGTGACTGGCTCTGCGTGATAGGATCCCAGTTAGGTGCATGTTTCATAGCACATGCTCTGTCACAGTGGGATAATATATAGTGTATATATATATTCCTTTCCTCGGTCAAATTTAAAAGCCAGGTAGGGTGTCCCAAAAGTCTTACTCAGTGCAGTTTTAGGCTCTAATAACTTAAAGCTGCATTGACTTTTGGGACATTCTGTTACTTTACATGTAGTCATATGGCAGTGCACTTGCCTTGGTAATCTGTTAAAATGGGTCTTTTATGGTATGTGTATCTTTTATTTTATTTATTTACTTATGGCCACACCCATGGCATATGGAAGTTCCCAGGCTAGGGGTCGAACTGGAGCTGCAGCTGCCGGCCTACACCACAGCCACAGCAACGCAGAATTTGAGCCACATCTGCAGCCTGCGCCACAGCTTGTGGCTATGCCGGATCTAACACACTGAGCAAAGCCAGGGATGGAACCCACATCCTCACAGATACCGGCCGGATTCCTTCCTGCTGAGCCACAACGGGAACTCTGGCATATGTACCTTTTAGACAGAAGAGAGAAGGTTAGAGGACAGGTACAGTAACTTCATGTTGGAAGAACATCAGTTTTCCCCTGTGCTCACACTATAAAATTTGCATGCATAGGCCAGCTATAGCTGTTTGGTTCTCTCTTGTGTTGTGGGTTTTGTTACATGCTTGTGAAATGCAAATGTGCCACAGGTGATAAATTGTGCATGTGCAGATGTCACAAGAGTGGCCCTTGGGGCTGAGGCATGACTTTGGGAACGGCTTCAGTTGTGACTTGTGTGAGGATATATTTAGTGCTTATATATTCATGGTTTCTTAGTTTATGCCATGCCTCTCCCCAGCAAACGGATGACCCAAAGACTGATGTAGTTGTGTTGAGTGACCGGTCCCAGATCCTGTTCAAAGAGTCTCGCCGTCCTCAAAATATGCCACTTATATGCTATTACGTCAGTGATGCCAACTTCTTTGCTTCTCTCTCTTGGGTGACAACAAGCACAAAAGAAATACAGGTGAAATTACTCAGACTTTCTTCTCCCCACCCCTTTTTTTTTTAAAGGGCCGTACATGTGGCATATGGAGGTTCTCAGCCTAGGGTCGGATAGGAGCAGTAGCTGCCAGCCTACACCACAGCCACAGCCACATGAGATCCAAGCCACGTCTGCGACCTATACCACAGCTCATGGCAACCCCAGACCCTTAGCCCACTGAGTTAAGGCCAGGGATCGAACCTGCGTCCTCATGGATCCTAGTCGGATTCGTTAACCACTGAGCCACAATGCGAACTCCTTTCTTCTCCTTCTTATTCCATTCTATAGGGGCCATGTTCATTTAAGTTATGACTCTGGACTGACCCAGGAAGATATACCTCGTGAATGAAAGTGACCTGGACCCAGGACTCCCCCCTCATCCTTTCTCTAATTACAGTCTCCATGTTGAATTGATTTTATGGTTCTTCTAAAGTGGGCCACGGTTAGGGAAAGAGTCCTAGCTTCCTGCTTCTACAATATTTCCAGCTCCCAAAACCAGGGGATAAAATCACTCTAGAGTCTTCCAATTTTTCCTTAGCACACCAGACCAGGGAAAATAGCTGAATATTCTGCCATTTCTTCGGCTACCAACTTTCGTAGGCAATTTCCATCTTATTGTCTTCCAGGCTGTAATATGGATGAAGAGCAAAACCGAGGACATGGTGGAGAAGAGAACATTCTCCATGACCGAACGACTGCCGCCCATCCAGTCCATGGTCCACACGGGTTCCTTTCACATCCTCGTGGTCTACTGTGGTGACCTGCTCCTGCGGCTCTTTGGGGACCACTTTCGGTCATTCAAACCCCTGGGTGCAGTGCCCTGCCGCTTTAACATCAACTGCCTCTGCTATGACCCAGAAATGAAGGTGCTTCTGTCGGGCATCCTGGGGGCGGTGGTCACCTGGACCATCGAGCGGAGTGGCAGGGGCCTCCAGATAGCCCACATGGTGTCCTTGCCTGGCGATGAGCTTGTCCAGGATATCGTGTTGAACGGCCCCGATGGCTCCCTTCTAGCCCTGTGTGAGACTGTGGTGAGGGTCCTTGAGCACCAAGGCCACGGCCAGCTGGGAGAGGTGAAGAGGTTTACTTCCATCACCGGCGGCTCCTCCATCACCTGCTGCTTCACCTGTTTTGATCAGGGCTTTCTCTATGCTGGAAACATGACTGGGGAAATCCAAGCATGGAGCCTCAGTCGGGGCCACTCTCTCCACAGCTTCAAGGCCCATTTCTCGACAGTGATATGTATCCGCAGCCGTCCAGAAGCCCACACCCTGCTAACAGCTGGCAAGGAAGGCTTCATCAAGGAGTGGAACCTGACTTCGGGGAACCTGCTGCGGTGGCTAGAACTTGGCGAGGACCTGTACCGACTCCAGTTTATTGACAGCGCTACTTTCTTCTGCCAGACCACCTATTCCTTCTCCTTGCGCAGTCTGCCCTGCTTCTACAACCTCTTCCATGTCTGTGGTTCTGCTCCCCAGCAGCTGCGACGGGTCCATTGTGGCAATAGCTGGTTCCGGATCCTGTGTGTTACTGAGGATGGCTTGTTGCGGTTTGTGTCTCCACTAACCGGGAATCTTCTGGTCATCACCTGGCCCTTCTCAATCCTGGACCAGGCTGTGGATTGGGCCTATGACCCAGAAAAAGAGGAGCTCTTTGTAGCAACAGGCAGCTCCGATGTGCTGGTATTTGACACAACCCGCTGCCCTTGCCCAGCCAAGTATCTCTTATGCACCTCACCAAATTCTCAGGACATGGTACAATGCCTGGCTTATGGGCATTTCCACCTGGGGCGGGGTCTAGAAGGACTCATGTTCTCTGGACACCAGAGTGGTATGATCAGAGTGCTTTCCCAGCACAGCTGTGCCCGAATAGAGAAATTCGTGCACTTTGGGGCTGTATTAGCACTCTCTACACTGCCCGGAGGGCTTTCTGGTGGCCGAGAAAACTCTTTGCTCTGTTCCTATGGAATGGATGACTATGTACACCTATCAGAAGCTGTGCTTGAGGGGATCAGAGTGCATTTGCGGCCCCTCGCCAGCATTATCAGCAGCTGTCACCTAACACACCTGATACTCTTGCCCAAGTCTGTGGGTGCCATCACAGAGACTAACTGCCTGCGCCTCTGGAAGTTCCGTGATTTTATGTCCTCTGGGTCACGGAAAGGCTCGATGTGCATAGAGACACTGCCCCTGCACCAGTGTGCCATCACATCTTTTGATGTCTGCCTATCCTTGAGTCTTTTTGTTACAGGTGGCAGTGATGGCTCCATCCGAATCTGGAACTTCCATGGTAGACTTGTAGCCATGGTGGACTCATCATTGCACTTTGGCCCACTCTGCTTTGCAAATGACCGGGGTGACCTGCTTGTCACTTTCAACCAGAGTCTTTATCTGGTGTCCTGCTTAAAACTGCTTCCCTCAACCCTGCTGGCACGCCTTTCCTTTATGGGTATGACAGATGAAGTGCTAGAAGCTCCTAAGCCATTCATACCAAGCTTCTTCTTCTCCTTTGAGACCATGTTTGTGCCCAGGTATATCTACCTTGGGCAAGGGCAACAGCAATTAGGGGGTCTGGAGAAACTTGTCAATAATCGGGCCATAGCCTTTGACCATAATGTGCCACACGTCATAGAAGAAGATGAGCAGGGGAGCCCTGTGTTACTGTCTTCCTTCAGACGCGACTCCGTGCATAAGGAAACTGATTTGATGCAGACGAAAAAAACTCCTCATTCCCATTATGTGCTTCCTCCCCAGCTCCACCTGACTACCTGGGATGGACTCAACCCCTACCAGATACTGCGATGCTACTTTGGTCATGGGCGGAAATGGCTCTTGGCTCCTGATTGCTACATCCCCAACTCAGTGATTCGTGCCCGTCTTTGGCCAGAGGGCAGCCCAATATACCTACAGTGCAACCTGCACTCACCCATGCGGGAATTGGAATGGGACAAGTCTCAACAATTCTTCTTCTGGCACAGTAGGGCAAGTGCTATAAGTGATGCAGGAGAATATTCACATGAAAAGGAAGATGAAGACTTCCTAGAAACAAGAGTGTCCAAGGATATCACCTACAGTGTCCTTACAGATTCAGCGAACCGCAGTTGGCTGGGAAGAAAGATGAGCGAAATAGCTATCAATAGCCTGATAGAGACGATTCTCAACATTATGACCCATGCTTCTCCACTGAAGTACCAGTGCTGTATTGGTGCCCTAGGGCAAATCTTTGCCTCTTACCAGGTAACTCCACCCCTCCGCTCTGACACAGCCCACCGTCTGTTGGATGATACAACCAATTCCAATCCACTGATCCGAGAGCTAGCCTGGGAAGGACTGAAGCGTCTAGGAATGATTACTCATCTCTTTGCCATGCCTCTGGCCCAAGGACTAATGGACAAAGATGAAAGAGTGAGGAATAAGGCCCTGAGCCTCATGGCTGAAACTGGAATCCATTCTAAGACCTCACTCTTAAACTTGATCCAGGACCGAGATACCTTCCAGGAGATGCAGTGAGTTGTTTGTGCCTTTCTCAATTCTTTCCTAACTTCTGATATTCTTCCCCTTCCTCATTTTCCCCCTCCCTTCCCTCACTGTCTTTTCATTTCTGTTCCTTGTCTCTTCCTGTCTTTCTTCCTTGTTCATAGTCTTTTCCCATTTCTAGACTACGCTGATGATCCCCTAACTGCTCACTCCTTTCTCCATTTCTTCCATCCCTGTTTGTCCCCTTATCTCTTCAAATGCCCCGTTTCACCCTTTTCTCCTACCCCTAAAGCCCCCAAAAAGGTTATTCCATTCTTTGCCCTCGTGGCTTCCTAGACTTTTTCTTTCTTCTTGGCCATCCTTTACCTCTACATCCACTGTCGCTGTTGGTCACTTCCCCAAGCCCCCTGACTGTTCTATAGAAGTTCTTTCCCTCTCATTCTCCCTCTTGTCCCAGATTCAGCATGTTCCTTCCACTCCTTTGACTTTTACAGGCAGGAAATGGTTGGGGAGGAAACCCTGGACCATATGCTGGGAATGCGGGCCACAGATCTCCAAATCCTTTATACTCAAGTGGAGCAGCGATTGAATGAAAACCTGACTTTAGCACTTGGAGATGAAAAGCCTACTTTTTCTTTAGATGTCTCAGAGGCTTCTGAACTTACCTCCCTTTCCAAGAAAACTGAGGAACCTGAAGAAGCGGAAGTTGCCACCAAGCCTAGCAAAGGCCAAAGACGGGGCCGGGCAGGAGGCAGAAAGCACGGTATGTATGGGGCAATCTGGTCCATGCCTCAGGGTGTCCAAGAGGCAGGGAATTTATGGCTAACGTGGGTTAAGAGGTATCAGGAACAGAGATAAGTGCAAAAATCTTTTCACAGGGAAGAAGCTTCCAAAGAAGAATCCAACCCAATTCAGAGAGACTCTAAGACCTATCTCTAGGACTTGATGGAAGTGGGGTGGTGGGTAGAGGAGGGTGGGAAGGCATTGGGAATAAAGCAAGGAGAATGCCTTTTTAATTTTATTTTTATTTTTATTATTTATTTGTCTCTTCTAGGGCCACGCCCACGGAGGTTCCCAGGCTAGGGGTATAATTGGAGCTGTAGCCTTGGCCTATGCCAGAGCCACAGCAATGCCAGATCTGAGCTGCATCTGCAACCTACACCACAGCTCACAGCAACGCCGGATCCTTAGCCCACTGAGCGAGGCCAGGGATCGAACCCGCAACCTCATGGTTCCTAGTCGGATTCCTTAACCACTGAGCCACACGGGATCTCCGAGAAGGCCTTTTTAAAAAAGGCCTCAGTCCCCTCTGTTGTTACTTCTGTTATGGCAGTTCCTCTTGGCTCATACCGGGTATTGGAAAGGTCTTCATTTAAGACCTTCATTTAAGACCCATGCTTTCCTTAACCACATCTCCTGATTTTCCCTGTAGCCCGAAAATTTTTGCGGAGCCTCAAGAAGATGAAGGAAACTGGCACAGAGCCAGGTCCCTTAGAGGGTGAAGGTGATCAGAGTGAAGCCTTACCACCTGAGGGGGAGGAGTCTAGGTCTTCAAGCTCTAGTACACTGAAAATTTCAAAAGATGAAGAACAAGAACCGCCAGAGAAAGAGGCCTCAAAGGATCATGTTGCACTGACCCTGAAGATGCTGAGGACGGTACATGACAAAAGAGGCATGAAAGCAACAAAGAGGCGCAAGAGGAAGACAGTAGAAGCTGAGGAATCTCCATCTGCTGCTAGGAGAGAATCAGTTGGGAAGCCGAAGCCAGCGAAAACCAAAGGGCGGGGTGCCTCTGGAGCCCCTGGCCACAGGACTACTCCTGGAGATGGCTCATCATGGCGGGATGATCTGTGTCGTCTTATGACTCTGAGGATATCTGGTTCCCAGACACAAATGTCAGAAGCTCTAAATGCTGAGCTAGTGACCACAGCTCAGGAGGTGCTGGCTGATCGACAGCCCAGCTGGGAGCTCTTTCAGGAGATCTGCCCCCTGTTGAAGAAAGAAAGTGAGGTCCTGTTTGAGGACCTTGATTGGGATGTAGCCTGGCCAGAGGAGAAACCAGTTTTTATTCATGGAGGAGCAATTAGAGAGGACATGGTGATCAGAGACATGGAAGAGGAGACAAAAGAGGAGCAAGAGCAAAAGGAAGAAAGGGGCATGCAGGACCTGCAGGAAACCCAAGTGATTCCCAAAAAAGCCAAGAGAAAGAAAGTTATTTTTTTAGAATCTGACCTAACCAAGGGAAAACAAGTATCAAAGAAAGAAGAAAAGAAACCCGCTAAGAAGGCTTTTAAGCAGGAGAGGAAATCAGTCCAGAAGGAAACAAAAGTGGTTAAAAAAGAGAGGAAAATAACAAAAGGAGAGAGGGATGTGAGTCGGGAAGAGGGGGAAATGGCCAAATTAGAGGAGAAAGTGGTTGAGCCAGAAGGAAGTCCAGTTAAGGAAGAGCCAAAGCTGAATTGGCAGGAATGGAAGAAGTCCTGGGATCTGTGGAAACAGGCATATAGTGAGACAAGAATATCCTCGGATGAATGGAGAAAAGCTTGGGAAAATGGGCATTTTCAAGAAGAGGAGAAACTACAAAAGGATGAAGAAAAGCTGTTCCCTGGCAAAGAAAAGCCACATAGGGACAAGATGAAGCGGACAAGGGATGAATGGGCACAGATCTGGAAAAGGATGTCAGCCAGGGCCAGGGAGCAATTTTTGGAGGATAAGGAGGAAGTGACTCCAGAGGAAGAATTGTCTCAGGAGTGGGAAGGAGAAGAGGAAGCAGAAGCAGAAGAAGAAGTAAAAGAAGAAGAAGAAGAGCTGATGACAGAAGAACAGAGAGAGATCCACGAAGAATATAAACAGGCACAGACTGAGAGGAAACGGGCCCAAGTTGAAATACTACGAGCCCAGGAAGAGAGGAAGCTGGCAGAAGAAGAAAAGAAGCTAGCACAAGAAGAGAGAAAACTGTCTCAGGAAGAGAGAAAACTTGCCAGAGACTATGGGAAAATGGCCCAGAAAGACAGGAAAACAGTCCAGGTAGAGAGGAATTTTGTCCAGAAGGAGGAAAAACTCGCCCAAAGAGAGGAGATGCTAAGCCAGGAAGCAGAGAAAAGGGCCCAGCAAAGGAAGAAACTGGCCATGAAATTGGAGAAACTGGCTCGAAAAGAAGAGAAAACAGCAATGAAAGGAGGGAAGCTAGCTGAGGTGAAAAATATATTGGTCCGGAAATTGGGAAAACTGGCCCAGAAGGAGCAAGATCTAGAATGTCAAGAAAAGGAACTAGCTCAGGAAGTAGAGGACCTGG
Source organism: Phacochoerus africanus (assembly GCF_016906955.1). Lineage (NCBI taxonomy): Eukaryota > Metazoa > Chordata > Mammalia > Artiodactyla > Suidae > Phacochoerus > Phacochoerus africanus. The sequence goes on along the minus strand of NC_062551.1, from coordinate 46,928,195 downwards.
CATGGGAAGAGGAGGAACTGGCTTTGAAAGAAGAGGAAGTGAATCAGGAAGAGGAGGAAATGGCTAAGGAGGAGGAGACACTGACTGAGAAGGAGAAGACACTGGCCTCACAAGAGGAGAAAATGGATATTGAAGAGAAAAAATTAGCCCAGGAAGAAGAGCTGCTGATCCAGGAAGAAAAGAAACTGGCCCAGGACAAGGAAACACTGCCTAGGGAAGAGGAAAGACTTGCTCAGAAAAGGCAGCAATTGACAAAGATTAAGCAAAAACTGGCCCAGGAAAGGAAAAAATTGGCCCAAAACAAGGAAGAAATAACCAAAACCAAGGAACTACTAGCCTGGAGGCAGATGATTCTGGCTCGGGAAGCAAATCTAGCTGAGGAGAAGTTGAAACTGGCTCAGAGGAAAGAAAAATTAATCCAGCTCAAAGAAAGCCTCAGCCAGAACAGAAAGAAATTAGTCCAAGAAAAGGAGAAATTGGGCATGTACAAGAAGAGACTGGTTCAGATAGAGGAGAAGGTGATGGAGGAAAAGGCAAAACTTTTCCAGAAGAAGAACAAACTGGCTAATGAAGACGAAAAACTAACCCAATTAGAGAAAAGCCTGGCTGAGAAACAGCACAAACTAGCCCAGGATAAAATGGAATTAGCTATGGGGAAGAGGGCGCTATTCCAAGAACTGAAGCAGCTCAGAAGTGACTGGTCTATTACTAGAGAAGAAAAGGCACTGGGCATGGAAATGGAGAAACTGGCCTGCGAAAAGGTGAGACTGGCTGAGGGGCAGGAAACTCTCTTCAAGGAAGAGACTCAAGAAACTTCAAGACAGAAAAGACTAACTGAGGGTGAACTAGAACTAGTTAAGAGGAAACTGTCACTAGAGAAGAAGATAGTGGTCTATGAAGATAGGATATTGGCCACAGAGCAAACAGATATTGCCAAAGGAAACCTGGAGTTTACCGAAGGAGGGAGAGTGTATGCCCAGGAAGAAAGAAAGTTAGCCAGAGTGAAAAGGAAATTGGCTAAAGAAAGCAAGGACATTCCCAAGGAACCCTTAAAATTGAGCAGCAAAATATTAAAGATACTTCAAAACCTTATCAAAGAAAAAAGGAAACTAACCCAGGAAAAAATAGAGATGACAAAATTAAAGAGATTATTCTTTATTAAGGAAAGGGAACTGAACAAGGTACAGAATGAACTCGATGCCAAAGAGTGGGATTTTTCTGAGGAACAACCAGAAATTACGACAGATGAAAAGAAACTGGCTAAGAGGCAGAGAAAACTGGCCAAGGAAATGAGAAGAATGATAAAGAAAGAGAAAAAAATGACTGAAAAAGAAAGCAGATTGGCCAGGCAACAGAGAGAAGTCATACAGGAAGAAGAGGAGGAAGAAATAACAGAGGAAGAAGAGGCAAAACCATTCCTTAAACAAAGGCCAAGAAAGACAAAAGAGCTAAAGAGAGTTGATATGCAACAGGAAGAGTTTCCCGGTCAAGTACATGAAGTACAAAGCATGAAAAGTGAAGAGAGCTTTTCTGAAGAAATGGAGAGCCTGTTAGATGAAGTAGAGCAAGAGAGTCTGTCTGAGGAAGAGGAGGAGGAGGAAGAGGAAGAGGAGGAGGAGGAGGTGGAAGAGAAGGGAGAAGGGGAAGAGATCGGGAGAAGAGGAGGAAAGAAGGAGGAGGGTAGATGGAGGGAAGAGAAGGAGAAGAAGAAAAGAAAAGAAGAAAGAAAAAGAAGACAATTGAGAAACGATTCACTATGACATCAAAGGGGAAGATAAGAAATGGGGGGGAATGACCCATGGGAGGTTAGAACAGGACTGCCAAAACGGCAGGTTCATGGTTAGGGACGAGGATAGACCCTCCTAGGGGATTAGGACCGGGTGTGGAAGGACGAGGAGTAGGAAGGCGGTAGAAAAGAGGAATGAAGGAGGTGGAAGAGGAAGTGGAAAAAAGGGGAGGTAGAAGGGAGGAATGTGAAAGGAGGAGGGAGGAGTGTTAGAGGAGTTTATTATAGTAGAGGAGGAGGACGCGAAGGAGAAGAAAGAAAAGGACGAAGAAAAAGGAAGGAAGAAAGAAGCTCAGGCCCTAAAGAAGATAGGAAGACAGACGTGGGTTTAAACAAAGGTTGGGGGGAAGCGCGGAGGAGGGGTCGGGAAAGGAGGAGGAGGAGGGGAAAGAGGAGGTAGAAGAGGAGGAAATGAAGGAGGAGGTGGAGGAGGAGGAAGAGAAGGAGAAGAAGAAAAAGAAGAAAAAAGAGAATTGCAAAGAAGGTGTTGAAAGAGGAGGAAGAAGAAGGAGGGAGGTGGAGGAGGAGGAGGAGGAGGAGGAGGGGAGGTGGAAGAGGAGGTAGAAGAGGAGGAAATGAAGGAGGAGGAGGAGGAGGAGGAAGAGAAGGAGAAGAAGAAAAAGAAAAAGAAGAAGGAAGGGGTGCAGGAGGAGGAAGAGGAGGAGGAGGAGGTGCTTGAGAGGGAGGAAAGCACGAGCGAGGAAGAAATGGAACGTTGGAGCGAGAAAGAGGAGGAAGAAGAGGAGAGAAGCATGTTGGAAGAAGTGGTAGATAAGGAAAAACAGACCTTTAAAAAGGAAAAACTGTTTGAGTTACCAAAAGAAAGAAAAAAAGATCTAAGAGGAAGAGAAGCTGTCCCTTTTACCAGGAAAAAAATCCCTGAGGTCAAAGGCAGTGCTATAAAACTGGGATTTCTGGAAAGCCCTTCCAAGCAACTGTTCTCAGTAGTTCTGGGGAAGGAAGAAAAGACACCAGCACCAGTGTCAATTAAACAAACATCCTGGGAAGACCAGGCCTCAGTACTCGACATATCCAGGGTATTCCCAAGGACAGGGTTTATGGATAAAGAAGAACAACTGTTAAAGAAATATAAACCCATGTCTTTACAATTTTTGGATACAGTTTTGGAGTCCCAAGAGCCTGATTTAAAAACCCCATATTTATCCCACATATTGAAGAAAACCATGGAAGCTCATAAACTCCAAGGCAAACCACTAGGGGCTAAGTGGCAGTCGCTGTTGCAGCGTCATCCATCTCTGAAGGGACAGACTGAGGTAAAATTACCTGTATCCAAAATTCTAGCTGAGGAAATATATGCAGACATAAGCCTCTCTGATGTAGAGTGGATACACCATGTCCTAGAACAAATGGAAGCAGGAGAACAGATTTCCAGGGATAGTTTCCATAGATTGTGCCAGCTTCTCAAAGACCTCACCGAAAAGGAAAAGTTAGAGTGGATGCACCTGGCCAAACTTGAAGCCATTGTGTACCGTCACAGGCAGATCCTGGAATCACGAAGCACACGTATCTCAAAACCCAGTAAGGAACCCATGGGTCCAAAATACCTTAAAGTGATCCCTCCTATAAAAGGAAAGGAAAAGGAAATCTGGCTAAAACCTTTGGCTGTGTCCACACCAAAGTCACCATTAGCTACCAAAATGATCCCAGACTCAAAGGCTATAAATTGGCAGCTTCTAGGAGAGCCTTACAGGAGTGCACGGGTAGAGAAGATATCCACTGCTCTCAAGGAGATGGAGACGCAACACTACTATCCTGCCGCAAAAGACATTTTCACGGGTGCCCTTGACTCTGTGGAAAAACAAACTCTAGCACTGATGTTTCAAAAGGACTTCCGGGCTTTTAAGGGTAAGGGCAGATTTCCCAAATTGCCCAAGTTGGAAAAGAAGGCACAGCCCATCTCTAAAAAAAAGGAAGAGGTGCCTCTATGGGAGACATTTGTGGCATTGTACCATGTCTTGCGGATGTTGCAGGAGCGATATGCGAAAGACAGTGCTGCTTGGATGGAACGGTTCTCCCGCCTCATGGACCTGTACCACCTTAAGTCCCCCCGAATCCAGAGGCTGCTACAGGAACTGCTCCTGAGAGAGGAACCCCAATCCCAAGAGGTCACTTACAAAGAGGCACTAAAGGCCATAGAGCTAGCTCCTGGGGAGCGGTTGTTCTACCACCTGTTCTGTGGTGGCTCTCACACCCCCAGAGGTCCTCTGGAGTTCCAGGAGGTGGTTCCCCTCCCAGGGCAGAACAATGTACGTACCATGTTCCCTATGGGCGTTGCCCAGTATGGGATCTTAGAACTTGCCTGGAAGAGTTTGCCCCAAGCTGATTTACACCTCACCAAAGAATCACCCTACATCGTTGTGCCTACCCCCTAATTTAGGACTGGAGGGATAGGGCTTTTCATTCCCACCTGGAGAAAGGCCTTATCACCTGACTCTAGACCTTTATCCCTGGGGCCCATACAGAGGTAGGGCCATGCCAAAGCCCTTTCTCTATCCAGCTCCAGAAACCAGGAATAAAGAGGAGGTTCTCATTTACAACAAGTACTGTGATATGTCCCTTTTCCTGAAAAAAAAAATTTCTAATGATTTTTATTTTTTCCATTATAGTTGGTTTAACCTTTTCCTCAAATGTTGCTTCTCCAGAAGGGTAGCCAGGGAGACCAGACACTTCCATACTCCTGAGAGTGGGAAAACTCCCCCAAAGCCAGCGGTGCTCACCCTCTGGAGGCCTTCAGGCACACAGCTCTGTCCTTGTCCTCTTCCTTCCTTGCCTCACACCATTCTCCCCTAAAGTCCATAGGGGAAAGCACCTGGCACAAAAATTAATGTATATTGGATGTTAATATGAGGCATTGATATAATGGAATGAAAATGGATTTTAGAACCAGAAGACCCAGCATTCTGTCCCTTGGTTGTGGGGGGTACACAGTGGAAACAGATTCGGTTTCCCTGACCATAGCTCTGCATGCTAATGACCTGAGTCCCAAATAACAGGTATGGTGGGTACCGAGGAGAGAATGGGAAAAAACTTCAACAAGTTCTAACTAGTAGCACCTAGTGACCTCATTACTGGATGGCATGAAGGGATGAGGCCATTTGATGTTAAATCAGAAAGAAAAGGAGGGAAGCCTAGGTCTTTTACTTCCTTTGCCAACACCTGGACATGGGGTTTGGGGAGGATGATAGAATAAGAATTTGGAAGATTCGGTGTAAGCTCAAATAGATCCCCCAACCATCTAGGGACTTAGGATCCTTTCCTCCAGCAATTAAGGAGACCAAAGTTAAAGTTAAAGCAGCAGTAAAGTGGAGGAAGTTGTCACTGCCAGAAATGGTGTTCCTTCCCTGCTCTCCTCTCCCACTCTGGAGAACTTCAAAACTGCTTCTTTCCAAGTAAGCTAATCCTTCCAACAGATTCAAGCAAGAGCCCGTCTATGTCATTTGCTACCCTACAACCATCCTTTTATTATTCTACTCCCTCCACCTGAGTTTGCTTTTGTGGCAAACCAAGGAATAGAGGGCAAGAGAACATTTTGAGAAGTTGGATTCACCTTGGAGGCCAAGGGCAATGAGAGCTCTGAGTGTGTAGTTGGGCTTTTCCATGTCAGACTACATATCAGGTCACATGGAGTCTATGAAAGCTGTGGGCTGGTGACAGGGAGCCTCAAAAAGGATGAATGACCCAACAGCCAAGCAAGGCAGCAGAAGTAAGGATGGCCCAGCTGGCTCTGCAGGCTTGATTCATTTCTCCTTTTTGGCTTTTGTTTACTTATCTGTGTCCAAAAGAGGATAGTGCACATATTCCAAATATAAGGCATGAAAGGGGACATCACTACAGATCCAGCAGACACTAAAAGGATAAAGACTACTATGAATAATTATGCCCAAACATTTGACAACACAGATGAAAAGGACAAATTCCTTGAAAGATCCAGAGAGGGAATAGTAATATGTATCAAATTCATTTTGCAGGATATCAGTGGGTCCTCTGGTCAAAAATCGAACAACCAAACAAAACACAGTGACAAAAAGATAGCCTTAACTATTGTGGTCCTAGAGTCAGAAAGTCTGTGGGTGGCTGTTCAGGGAGCCTCAAAATTGTGGTATTGACTATAACAACCTAGATATACTTTTGCTTATGTCAGAATGGCAGAGATGAGGGCTTGTTCATATTTTCTCTTTATTATAAAAATTTTCAATCACAGAAGTAACAGAAGGTATTATAGTGAACCCCCAGATCCCCATCACCTAGATATTATTGTAAAGATCTTGTAAAAATTGCTTCATCTATTTTTTTCCTTTGTTGAAGTATTTTATTTTTGTCTTTTCTATGGCTGCACCCGAGGCATATGGAGGTTCCCAGGCTAGGGGTCTTATCAGAGCTGTAGCCACTGGCCTACACCACAGCCACGGCAACGTGGGATCCGAGCCGCATCTGCCACCTACACCTCAGCTCATAGCAATGCCAGATTCTTAACCCACTGAGCAAGGCCAGGGATCGAACCCGCAACCTCATAGTTCCTAGTTGGATTTGTTAACAACTGAGCCATGATGGGAACTCCTGTTGAAGTATTTTTAAATAAATTACATAATCTAACTGGAAATATTTTGATATTCCTCTCTAAAAAATAAAATTTTCTTACATAATAATTTTCACATCTAACAAAATTAATAAATCACTAGTATCACCCAATACTCTACACAAATTTCCCTGGTTGTCTTCCAAAATGTCCTTTTATGTTTAGTTTGTTTGAATTCTGCTTCAAACAAAGTGTACACACTGGGCTTTATTGCTGTGCTTCCTAAGACTCTTTTAATCTTAACAATTTACATTTCCCTCTCTACAGGTTTTCCATACCATTGATTTGTTGAAGACACTGAATCAATTATCCTGTAATTTCTCCCATGTAGGGTTTTTGGTGGTTTTTTTTTTTTGTCTTTTTTGGGCTGCACCCAAGGCATGTGGAAGTTCCCAGGCTAGGGGTCGAATCGGAGCTACAGCTGCCAGGCTATGCCATAGCCACAGCAGCACCAAATCTGAGCCGTGTCTGCAACCTATACTACAGCTCACTGCAACTTGAGATCCTTAACTCACTGATCCTGCATCCTCATGGATCCTAGTCAGATTCATTTCCACTGAGCCACGACAGGAACTCCCCCAATGTAGTTTTTTGATTAAGCAGAGTTTTGCTAAATGAGGTCTGGATGTGCTTCAAGGGTCCCTGAAACTCTTGAAATTCGATGAAAAAGAATTGTTGGTATGTGCTAGGTACTCCCCCAACTCACTCCCCCTTCCCTGGGGGAATAAACCTATAGCTTTCATCAGATTCTCGAGGAAGTCCTTGACACAAATTTTAATTTACCACTTAAGGAGAGAGCAGAGACACCTGGACTTTGGTTCAGATGTTGCCAATAATGAGTTAAATAACTTCCAGCAAGTATCTTCCCCTCACTGGGCCCTGGATTTCTCATTTTTGAAGGAATAGTTATAATTAAGGCATCTCAATGATATTAGGAAGGGTTTCCAGTCCTGTATCCTTCTCCCAAAATGCGTGCTCAGGATAATGTGACTTTCCCTCCTGCGCGCACAGCCACCAACTGCTCTAAACCGGAAAATAGGGAGTTGACCTTGGGTAAGACCCCGAAGGAGGAGGATTTTAATTTCCTGGAAGAATTTTACATGCCCAAAGTCAAGTGAGTGAATAAAAACACTCAATTGAGATTGGACAGAGAAGACTGGGGAAATGTGGAGACCATCCAAAGTGTCCATAGACGGATGCATGTGTGAGCAAAATGTGTTATGTGCATATACAATGAAATATTGAGGCAGAATATTAACTCAGGTCATCAGTGTAGGAGCATGGGATATGGCCATTGATTAACATTTATGGCCTAAGGGCTCCAGGGAGTAACATCCCCAGAGGCCTTTTTTACTATAGGGAATGTACCTACGCCCAGATGGACATTAATCCCTAATTCCCTGTGACTCAGTTTACGGAAAGAAAAGGACAAAGAAACTATGAGACTCACAGGACACTTCCACCCCTCAGACCCTATTGGACAAGGACTGATGTAGGTAATTGAACAAGGCCAATGAGAGAAAACCACATCTTTCTGGACCCCACTTTGGTGCCCCTCCCCACCTTTAAGAGATTGAAAACCCCTACAGGACAATAGAGGAAGGGGGCTCTTCTCCCCGCTCCCAGCAACTCTGGGCGCCATCTGCTTTCCTTTAATGAAGACTTTGCTTGCTTGCTGCCTGTGTGTTGACGGAGTTCATTCTTCGACTGCCGTGAACAAGAACCCGGATTCCAGGACCGTCTTTCCGGCATCAATATTACTCAGCCTTGAAAAGGAAGAAAAGCAGGAAATACTGCAATATGCTACAACATGGATGAAGCTTTGAGGACATTATGCTAATAAGCCAGTCACAAAAGACAAGTACTGCATGATTCCACTTATGAGGTTCCTAAAGTAATCAAAGTAAAAAAAACCAAGTAAAATGGTGGTTACCAGGGGCCAAGGAAGGTGGAGTGGGAGTTATTGTTTAATAACTATATAGTTTCAGTTTGACAAGATGAAAATTATGGAGATTAATGGTGGTAATGACTACACAACATTGTGAATGCATTTATTACCACTGAATTGTACATTAAGAATGGTTAAAATGTGGTTACAATTTTATGTGTATTTTACCTCAATTTGTTTTAAAGTAGAGAAATGGGGTGCTAGATGGAGACTATGAGGACAAAGGAGGGCTTTTTTTTTTTTTTTTTTTTAAGAGATGGGAGACATCACTTAATGGGAATGATCCAGGAGATAGTGAGAAATTCCTGCAGCGATGAATTTGAGTAGGTAATAGCAATTCAGTGTACAAGCACAGGGGTGCGTTTCAGACAGGAATATGGGCTCTTCGTCTATAGTTATTGAGAGAAAGGGGAGTAGATGAGTATTTACATCATGGACCATGAAGAGGTTTCCCTCTGGTTATACGTGATATTGTCATTGACATAGGAAGCTAGGTCATCAACTGAGTGAAGAAGGGAGGTGTCAGAAGTCTGAGGACAGAAGTAATGAAATAGAGGTCCAGGACAGCAGCAGAGTCCGTAGACTTGGAACAAGTTATAAGATTGCTAGGCAGCAATACATTCCTATTTGAGGTTAGTGGTCATGAATTTCAATGAAAGTAGTTATTAGCATGGTAAATATTTCTCCAGCTATGTTCACTTACATGGATGTAAGCATGAAGTTGGGAGAGAACTGAATTTAACCAGGCCTAAGGTTTTTCTTTTTTCTTTTTAGGGCCACACCTGTGGCATATGGAGGTTCTCAGGCTAGGGGTTGAATTGGAGCTGTAGCCACCGGCCTATGCCAGAGCCACAGCAATGCCAGATCCGAGCCGCGTCTGCAACCTACACCACAGCTCAGGGCAACGCCAGATCCTTAACCCACTGAGCAAGGCCAGGGATTGAACCCACAACCTCAAGGTTCCTAGTCGGATTTGTTAATCACTGAGCCACGACGGGAACTCCCGCCCCCCCTCCCCCGGACTTCTTATACAGTATTTGCCGCACAGAAACAGAAAGATTCTTTAAAAATGAACATCAGGAGTTCCCGTCGTGGCGCAGTGGTTAACGAATCCGACTAGGAACCATGAGGTTGCGGGTTCGGTCCCTGCCCTTGCTCAGTGGATTGGCGTTGCTGTGAGCTGTGGTGTAGGTTGCAGACGTGGCTCGGATCCCGCGTTGCTGTGGCTCTGGCGTAGGCCGGTGGCTACAGCTCCGATTCAACCCCTAGCCTGGGAACCTCCATATGCCGCGGGAGCGGCCCAAGAAATAGTAACAACAACAACAACAACAACAAAAAAGACAAAAGACAAAAAAATAAATCAATAAATAAATAAAAATGAACATCAGATCACACATCTCCTTTGTTGAAAACTCTCCAGTGGTTCCCTATCTAGGAGAAAAAGACAAAGACTTTACAATGAGCTAGGAGATCTGTATAATCTGAAGTAAAAGCCCCTCCTCTCACCTAAGTACACTTCCTATTGCTCTTCCTCTGATTCAGCACCAACAAAAACTTGCTCAAACATGTGAAATGCCATCCCCTCTCAGGGACTTGGCACTTGCTATTCCTCTGCCTGGAATGTTCTTCCCCCAGACAAACACATAGATTTACTTTTCACTTCCTTCAGATTTCTGCTCAAACATCACCTTATCAGCAGGGCCTCCTCCCCGGTCTCCCTCCATCATTCTCCATCCCCCTTACCTGGCTTTATTTTTCTTCATAGCACTTAGCAGCGGACATTGCTGTATTTATGGGCTATCTCTCCCTGCTTCATGCCAGCTCTGTGAAGGAAATTACTCTGTTCCGTTCACTGCTTATTCCCAGTGCCTAGCATCGTGCCTCATACACAAACTCTAAATAGTTCTTGAATTGAGCGAATGTATGTGTATCAGCTGTTAGTATCTATGTGACTAAAGGCAAGGCTTGGCTCTTGTGGATTAGAACAGTGATACACCAAGCGATTGATGCAGTGATGCTAATGAATTTAGTTCAAAAACTTAAAAAAAAAAATCTACCTACTCACCATGGAGGGCATATTCACCAGGAGAGATGCTATAGGCTTGCAGCTTAATAATGCTATCTCTTCAGTTCCTCCTAGCTATAATCTTAAAGGGTCTCAAATTACTCAGTTAATCAGGAGCAGAACTGTAGCTGAAGCCTATTCATCAATTCACTAACCTCTGTCGATCACTCTAACATTCAGACACTAGGCTAGGGTTGAGGAGGGGAAAGAATGTACAATACTGAGTAAAGTTCAATCCCTGCCCATAAGGAGTATACAGTCTATCAGCTGAGATAGTCCAGCAATTACGAAGTAGATCAGTACGGCTATTCCTACATCAATAGGATTAAGTAGAGACTTCAGCAGGTACACACAGGAGGGACACTAACGTAGTGGGGCGGAGTGGGATCAAGAGAGGATCAGACAAGAATATGATGGTGTACAGCAGGCAATGAGGATTTTTATTTATTCATTTTTTGCTTTTTAGGGCTGTACCTGCGGCATATGGAGGTTCTCAGGCTAGGAGTCAAACTGGAGTTACAGCTGCCGACATACGCCACAGCCACAGAGAGGCTGGATCTGAGCCACATCTGCAACCTACGCCACAGCTCACGGCAATGGCAGATTCTTAAGCGAGGCCAGGGATGGAAACTGTATCCTCATGGATCCTAGTTGGGGTTTGTTAACCACTGAGCCACAAAGGGACCACCTGAAGATTTTTTTTTTTTTTAATGGCCGCACCTGCGGCATATCTATGTCCCCAGGCCAGGGACTGAATCCAAGCTGCAGCTGAGACCTATGCCATAGCTGTAGCAATGCCTTTAACCACTGCATTGGGCCAGGGATTGAACCCACACCTCTGCAGTGACCTGAGCCACTGCAGTGTGATCCTTAACCCACTTCCCCACAGTAGGAACTACCTGAGGATATTTAGAATGCAGAATCAAGAGGTCACACATGCCAACTAGGCTTTCTTCTCATGTAACTTGCGCACATGTTGTTTTTTCTGGAAAAGGTATGGGGTTTTGTGTGAACGTGAGGGAACGGAAGAGAAAAAGAGCTCAGCATGGGACATAATGATTTTGAGGTGCTTGTGGGACAAGGAAATGGAAATGTCCAATGGATGGTTGGAAAACGGAAGAGAAAAAGGGCTCAGCATGGGACATAATGATTTTGAGGTGCTTGTGGGACAAGGAAATGGAAATGTCCAATGGATGGTTGGAAATCTGTGCCTGGAACTCAGAAGAAAAGTCTGGGCTGGAGACACAAGTTAGAAAGTCATAAATATATGGAAAAAAATTGAAGTCTTGGAAATTGTTGAGATTGTCCAAGGAGTATAAAGTAGGAAGAGAAAAGCGTATGGGATATAACTCTAAAGAGTACCAACATTTAAGGGATGGGTAGGTAGAGCTGGAGGAGACCGACAAGTTTTTAATATCTGTATTTATCTATATTATTCTGAAAGCAAACATGAGGTTTCTGGATCAGAGATCAGACATTATTATTATTATTATTATTACTTACAGCAATAACAGCATTAGTTCCCCAAGCTCAGTACCCTGTAAGTGACATTATGGAAGCCAAATGGACCCTACTCATACAAAAGGATTTTTTTCTGGCCACACCCATGGCATGTGGACATTCCCGGGCCAGGGATCAAACCTGAGCCATGGCAGTGAAAGTGCCAAATCCTTAACCACTAGGCCCCAAAGCATGTTTTTAATTACAAGAAGGACCTGGATTTTATGAAATCCGAGAGTTTAGACTACATGCTTCCTACCTGCCACCCTGCCCTCCTAAGTGAGGGAAAGAAATTTCGTCTCCCTAATGTAAACACATCCCTCAGAATATCAGTCAGGTTTCTCAGGAGCAGAAAGGGTGAAGTCCCTACCTTACAATGCAAGAATTTGGCTCTGAGAGAGTTTTATGACCCTTTGAACAGAAGCAGATGGCTGCAGGTCCAACACCACTGGAATGTGAGAAGCAAATGCATACGGGGAAAAGGGAGACATTCCCTAGCACATCATTCTCCTTTGGTCAAGAAAACAAACCATGCAGAAGCATGACAATATTCAAAGAGTACTGCTTCCCTAATAGAGACTTGGAGGGAGAACGATCAAGAAAGTATAAGACCAGAAAAGCCATGGCAGGAGGAACGTTTCAAGGAGAGAGAGGTCAGTCAGTTACTGCTCAGAGGTATGAAAAGGATTGAAGGGCATTCACAGGATTTAGCAACGAGAAAGTTGTGGTGACTAAGACCAAAGCATATTCAGTGAAGAGGTGGGGGTTGAAGCTACACTGCAGTGTGCTGAGGAGTGAATAGATGGCAGGAAGAAAAGACAACGTAAATTCATTGGGACTGACTGATGTAGGGGGAGCTAGCAGTACCCCATCAGAAGGCAGGGTGGAAAGACTTTAGTATGGGAGAAACTCACATATGTTTGACATGCTGATGGGGCCAAATCAGCAGAGACTTGAAGACTGAGGAGAAAATGTGGAACATTGGGTGTATTGGTGTAAGTGACATACTTGAGAAAACAAGAGAGGAGTTCCCGCTGTGTTGCAACAGGACCAGTGGCATCTCTGGAGTGCTGGGATGCAGGTTCCATCCCCGGCCTGGCATGGTGGATTAAGGATCTGGCATGCTGCAGCCACAGCACAGGTTGCAACTGCAGCTTGGATCTGATCCCTGGCCTGCAAATTCCACAGGCCCTGCAACAGGGAGGGAAGGAAGGAGGGATGGAGGGAGGGAGGGAGGAAACAAGAGAGAGAGAATGGGGTACAGAGTCCAGCTGGAAGAATTAGCTTTAGACAAGAGTAGAAGCAGGGAAGGGTTGGTTTATCTTTCCAACATAGAGAAATAAGTAAAGTTAGGTAAAACTGTAGAGATGGTAGATGATGAGAAGTTAAGGAAATTGTTAAGGAAAAAATGTTCAATGACACTTGTTAAGGCCTGGTAAGAAAGAGTTTATTCAAGGGGGAAAACTATCTTGATAAATATAGAGATCACTGTGATGGAATTTTATAGTGAGGGAGAGAGATTGGGCTAAGCTCTGAATACAACATGGTGAATGGGAATTTTTTTTTTTTTTTTTTTGCTTTTTCTAGGGCTGCACCCACAGCATATGGAGGTTCCCAGGCCAGGGGTGTAATCAGAGCTGTATCTACCGGCCTACACCACAGCCACAGCAACACAGGATCTGAGCCGCGTCTGCAACCTACACCACAGCTCACGGCAACACCGGATCCTTAACCCACTGAGCGAGGCCAGGGATCGAACCCAAAACCTCATGGTTCCTAGTCAGATTCGTTAACCACTGAGCCACGACGGGAACTCCACAACATGGCAAATGGGAATTTATAACCAAGGATCAGGGTAGGGGTCAGTGGATGGAAAATTACTGAGAAGAAACAATCCCAAACTCCTAGGGGTAGGGGTAAGGGGATACTGGTAAAACCAACCTAACGTGATTTTTGTTGCAGACAGGTCAGGGTGATCAGACATCACCTGGGAGGTGGGAGAGGCTGAGGAACCCGATTAGGTATGGAGGGTGATCAGGTGTCAAAGGATGGGGGTTCTTGCCCAAAGATTTTACAAGGAAGTGTACAGATGGACCCAGGAGAAGTTCAGGAGCCTGACCAAAGTTTGGTCAAGCAAAGAATCTTTGTTAGTCCTCCCATCTATTCCTTTTTTTTTTTTTTCACAGCTCCACCAGCGGCATATGGAAATCCCCAGGCTAGGGGTCAAATCGGAGCCACAGCTGCCGGCCTATGCCACAGCCACAGCAACGCTGGATCCAAGCCACATCTGTGACCTACACTGGCCTACACTTGTGGCAATGCCTGATCCTTAACCCACTAAGCAAGGCCAGGGATCCAACCCACATCCTCACAGACACTATGTCTGGTTCTTAACCTGCTGAGCCACAATGGGAACTCCTATAGTCTCTTTTTTGAGTGAAATAAAAAGTTATTTGCTGGGAGCGTGCAGGGAGTGAGAAAAGACTTGAATTGGTAGGGCACTCCTCTCCAAGGATGTACAATATTCTCAAGGAGTGCTTAGCACCTGGGTGCAAGAGCCGTGAATGTTGTCAAATAAAAACAAATTCAGACTTGACTAAGGAGAGACTATTCAAAGACTATTGCAATATAGAGAAGGCTGCAACCTCATTCTCAAGTGTCTCAAAGTCAAGGTGTCTCATCTTTTACAGGGAGGGCTAGTAGGAAATTTTAAGAGGAAAGTGGGCAAGTGAGGAGGTGAGCAGGCAGCACCATCAAATTCATGGGACAGGAAACCTTTTTCCCTGTGGTTCAGCCCAAAGCTGATTCTCAGGAAGAACTGTTAGGGGATGATGTTCTGTATTTTAGTGCTTGTTCAGACCTGAGGTCTAGCTAAACTTCAGGGGCTTTCAGGGAGGGGCAAAGCCTGACCAAGACAAGGCAGAGGGGTGAAAATATGGGCAACTTTGAACACTTGGTCAATGTGGACAGATGGACTGGTCTACAGTGGGAAGGTTTAAAAAAATTTTTTTTTATTGAAGTACAGTTTATTTACATGTCATGTCAGTTTCTGGTGTATAGCAAAGTGATTCAGTTATATATTTATATATTCTCTTTCAGATTTTTTTTTAAATCTTTTTGTCTTTTTAGGGCCGAACCCGCAGCATATGGAGGTTCCCAGGCCAGGGGTTGAATCAGAGCTGTAGCTGCCAGCCTACACCACAGCCACAGCAACACGGGATCCAAGCCAAGTCTGCAACCCACACCACAGCTCACAGCAATGCCAGATCCTCAACCCACTGAGCAAGGCCAGGGGTTGAACCCACAACCTCATGATTCCTAGTGGGATTCGTTAACCACTGAGCCACGACAGGAACTCCTCAGATTGTTTTCCATTAGTTTATTACAAGATATTAAATATAGTTCCCTGTGCTATACAGTAGGACCTTGTTGCTTATCTATTTTATACATAATAGTTTGTATCTGCTAATCCCAAACTCCTAATTTATTCTTCCCCTTCCTTTACCCTTTGGTAAGTCTGTTTTCTATGTTTGTTTTCTATGTCTGTGTAAGTCTGTCTTATACATAAGTTCGATTGTATATTTATTTATTTATTTATTTTTGTCTTTTTGCCTTTTCTTGGGCCGCTCCCGCTGCATATGGAGGTTCCCAGGCCAGGGGTCAAATCAGAGCTGTAGCCAACGGCCTACACTGCAGCCACAGCAACCTGGGATCCGAGCTGCATCTGCGACCTACACCACAGCTCATGACAACGCCAGATCCTTAACCCACTGAGCAAGGCCAGGGATTGAACCCGCAACCTCATGGTTCCTAGTTGGATTTGTTAACTACTGAGCCACGACAGAAACTCCAGATTGTATAATTTTTTAGATTCCACATATAAGTGATATCATATGTTTGTCTTTCTCTGTCTGATTTACTTCATTTAGTATGATCATCTCTAGGTCCATCCACGTTGCTGCAAATGGCACTATTTCATCTTTTTATGGCTGAGTAATATTCCATTGTATACATGTACTATACCTTCTTTATCCATTCATCTGTTGATGGACATTTAGGCTGCTTCCATGTCTTGGCTGTTGTAAACAGTGTTGCCATGAACATTGAGATGCACATATCTCTTCTCCAGATATATGCCCAGGAGTAAGATTGCTAGATCATATGGTAACTCTATTTTTAGTTTTTTAAGGAAACTCCAGAAGGTTTTCCATACTGGGTACACCAATTTACGTTGCCACCAACAGTGCAGGTGGGTTCCCTTTTCTCCACACACTCTTCAGCATTTATTATTTGTAGACTTTTTTGTTTTGTTTTGTCACAGCTGTGGCATGTGGAAGTTCCCAGGCCAGGAACTGAAACCACACTACGGGAATTCCCACTGTGGCTCAGCAGTAACGAACCCAACGAATCCATGAGAATGCAGGTTCAAACCCTGGCATCACTCAGTGGGTTAAGGATCCAGCATTGCCATAAGTTGAGGTATAGGTCACAGACATGGCACGGATCTGACATTACATAGCTGTGGCACAGGAAGGCAGCTACAGCTCTGATTTGCCCCCTGGCCTGGGAACTTCCACAGGTGTGCCCCCCCCCCAAAAAAAGAAAGAAAGAAAGAAAGAAAGAAAGAAAGAAAGAAAGAAAGAAAGAAAGAAAGAAAAGAAAAGAAAAGAAACGAAACTATGCCACAGCATTGACCTGAGCCACTGCAGTGACCTGAGCCACTGCAATGCCAGATCTTTAACCCACTGCGCCACAAGGGAATTCCTATTATTTGTAGACTTTCTGACAATGACTGCTCTGAGTGTGAGGTGGTACTTCATTGCAGTTTTGATCTGTATTTCTCCAATAATCAGCAATGTTGAATATCTTTTCATTTGCCTGGTGTCCTTCTGTATGTCTTCTTTGGAGGAATGTCTGCGTTTTCTGCCCATTTTTCTGATCAGGTCATTTTGTTGTTGTTGTTATTGAGCTGTATAAGCTGTGTGCATATTTTAGAAATTAAACCCCTGTTGGTGATATCGTTTGTAAATATTGTCTCAATTATGTTTTCCTTTGCTGTGCAAAAGCTTTTAAGTCCCATTTGTTTATTTTGGGTTTTATTTCCATTGCCTCAGGAGACACAGTGGGAGGTTTTGCTAAGCCTGAGGAAAGAAGAGGCAATGGGGATTTACGTGTACTGGCAGAGGAGTGTATATATCAAATGCACATGGTATGTAGGCTAGATCGAGAAGGATATAGAGTCAGCAGGGAAGTTGATCAATAGGGAGGAAAAGTCAGTCATGGGAAACCCGGATGCAGTTGAATAGAGCAAACAAAAGAATAAGAGGCAATATTCCTCTGGCTTACTTAGCCCAGGGCCAGCTGACAGGCAAGTAGGGAGCACCCTTGCTGAAATTATTCAAACTAATCCTAAAGTGTTCACCCTGCCCTGCCCTGCCTTTCCTGCAGAAGCCTGTGACCTAATGCTTCCCCTCACTCCCGTTTTCTGCCTCCTAACTACCCTGGTATCTTTCTCATTCGGCCTGTATGGTGCACCATGCCTCCTGTCTCTAGGACCTGTGAGTCTAACAAGCTGATTTCCTGAACCTCTTCTCTGTCTCCTCTTATGGCTGTACCTGACTAACCATCTCATAAATAATTCAAAATACAAAGAAACAAAAAAGTCACAATCCCTGTGAACTCTTGGAATTCAGACCACTTGCTCAAAGTTATTGGGGGATTTGGAGGCCAACATGTGTCTGGCAGCATGTGCAGCCTCCAGTAAGATGTAGTTGAAAAGAAACATGTATTAGTCTAGTAGTACTTTTAAAAACAGGATGGGGTCTGGAGTCAGATTACTTGGATTTAAGTCCCAGCTTTGCCACTTAGGGCAAGTTTCTGTATCTATCTGCAGGATGGGATATTAATAAAACCTACATGTATCAGTTAGGGAATGGAAGCAGAGAGGTGGATGAGGAGGAAAGATGATAGTTTGAACCAGGGAGAAGGCAGCAGCATAAGTCAAGAGTGGAGTTTCCCTGTGGCTCAGTGGGTTAAGGATCCAGCATTGTCACTGCAGTGGCAGGATATATATTTTCTAAGAGTTTTATTAGAAACTAGTTTTATTAAGGGCAGTAGTGGATGAGAGAAGGGAAATAAAGAAAAGCTCTGTGTATGTCGTTTGTTTTCAAGGTGAGAGAATTGCTGGAGTTAAGAACTAGATAAACAAAAGAGGGTGAGAGCGAGTGGCCAAGTAGAGGGACCAGCTTTAGATAAGGATATTCTTATCCAGTTATGGGATGAAAGCTAAAGCAGTGTACATACGCTGGCACAGATGCAGGTTCGTAGGTAGGTGTGTGAGTCTGGAGAGTCTCTCCTGACAGCTTCCCTCTTCTCCGTGAAGTGAGAAGCAGGGTTATTTGCTGAGGAAAAGGCAATAGGAGTATGTGTTGTAGGTTGAAAAGTTGTGTACGCAGTGAATGGACTTAGAAAAACAAAAGACATAGTGTTTGCTGGGAAGCATGAAGAAACTTTTGAGGTTTGGGGCCAGGTCCAGTTGCGTTACTTAAGGAGAAGTGACCACACATTGCCTGCTGGGAAAGCTTCCTCTCTCCTCAGGATTTCCTGAGGCTGTAATCCACCTGCCTATGCTACCTTTTCTCCTGAGAGTTGCTGAGGAGGTGGGCGAGACGAAATATAAGGAGCTACCGACGAAGCAC
Source organism: Phacochoerus africanus (assembly GCF_016906955.1). Taxonomy (NCBI): domain Eukaryota; kingdom Metazoa; phylum Chordata; class Mammalia; order Artiodactyla; family Suidae; genus Phacochoerus; species Phacochoerus africanus. The sequence continues at coordinate 46,909,601 of NC_062551.1, read as the reverse complement.
ACTGGGGAACTAGAAGTCTCCCAACATCAGGTATGGGAAGGGCTATAGTTCCAGTCCACTCCCCAAGGCTATCCACTTGGCATAGGCAACACTGGGGAAGTGGATTGGAAGGGAAGGTAAACCCCCAGGAGCTGCCCAGCAAACATACTGGGAATTGAAGTCCCCAAGGAGTAGCGTATGGGGAGCGTCAGTCCACTCCCATATCCCCACCCCGCCACCCCGTCCTCTCCCTCCTCTACTATGGTCTGAGGACGCTGGGGAACAGGCTTGACTTAAGGGGAAGGCGGAACTTAGTAATTTAGGAGGAATGGTATTGGAAACTGCAGTTTCCCCAACGCAGGATTGAGTTGCACACTGGAAAATCCAATCCTCTAGATGTCATGACCCAGGGTAGAAAGGCCTGGCCTAGGGAGCGCTGCCTGGACGCTGGGAAATGTAGTCCCGCCACGGCGGCCCAAACTAGGAGTCGAGGTCCTCTCGCCGTCGTGGGCGTTGTTCTGAGCCCCCTGCCAGGAGGGACGAAGTCTCCCCCTCCCGTGGGAGCTCCCGCATTACTAGCCACCCTTTCAGGCCCTTCTCCCTGTTCCATCCTCTAGGTGTCTCCGAATTGGAGACGGGGAAAGCGCCGAGACCCGTCGAGAAAGAAGGCAGAAGAGAACGTGAGAGATCGAGGCCAGGGAAGGCCGCTGTCGAGCGGGAGTGGGCAGACTGAGCCCTGCGGGGCTTCCCGCGTGAACGGGAGGTGTTGGGTGGGGAAAGGCCCTCGAGGGAGGCAGGGCGCTGGGACGGACGCCCCTGGTGGCCCGTGTGCGCAGGCGGGTCTGTGCGACCCTCTCTCTCATCCTAGACACGCCCCCGTGCCTGCACGCAGGCGTGCTCAGTACGTCTCGAGCGCTTTCCCGCCAACATGTGGCGTTGGCGCTTCCGAGCCCAAGCAAGGCGGGAGAAGGGCTCTGGGCGCCAAATGGAGCGATGCTTTCGTCTCCGACGCACGTCCCTCTTCCCAGCCCCGTACCCGACCTCGCTTTCCTCAGGTCCTCTATACCGAAGGCAGGAAGAAGAGGGAAGGGGCAGGGCGCACACTCTCAGGTTTGCCTTCTGGTGGCCGCCCTGCCCGCCAGTTTGCCTCTGTGAGGGGTGGTGCAGAAAGAAGCCGGAGAAATATTTGGGTACTGTCTACTGTTCTCTACTACTGGTGTTTCTATAAAAGATTTTGCTTTGTGGCTTCATGGCGCCTGGTGGGGCCCGGGCATTGGCCTTGTACCGGGTGCAAGGAGACCCTCTGTAACCACAAATTGGCAGCTTCATGCAGGCCGCTGATGCACGGCCTCTGTCATAAAGGCAGGGGCCTCACACGCATATGCGCGCAGATCCGGTGACAGTGGCATAATGGCTAAGAACATGCCTGGACTCTGACTGGCCCTGGCACATTCTAGCTGTGTGGCTGAAGAAGGGCATCATAGTACCTTAAAGTTGGGCTGCCACGTTCAGTAAATGAAAATGAAGGCCCTCTCTTGAAGTTTGGATTTTAGTTAAAAGACGGATAATTTTTAGCATAGGATGTCTCAAATATTGCTTAACTGAAATTCAAATTTAACTGAGAATCAAATTCAGATTGTATTGTATTTTATCTGGCATTCCTAATTTAAGGCAGTATAGGAGCAGTGCAGGAACAGTCCTTAGAATAGTGCCTGGCATGTGTAAACAGGCAATAAAATGTATATGAAAGGGCCAAACTCCTCCAGCCACACCTCATCCCAACACATAAGTGTCAGTAGTCATCTGGCTGTAATCGAAATGACCAGCCCTCAGAAAGCCACTCTGTCACACAAGGTCAGTTTACATGCCCACACCATCCCACTCTGCTATGATAAAGAGCCAGATTCTCCCTGCCTTCCAGCAACCCATTGATTCAGGTGGGAATTTTGAGTTTCTTGATGATGTTGGTGCTGTGTCACTGGACACAAGTGGTAGGGAGGGGTGGAGTTGGGAGAGTCTGAACCATTATGATGTTGGAGCTAGTGACACTCTATAGAAAGCTAGGACTAGAGTCTGTCTCTTCTAGAATTAGGAGCGTGTTATCTTCTGTGGAGGATAAAGGTGTGTGAGCTGGGAGGGGCTAGGGAAGGAATGGGAAGCCTGCAATTTCTATGATGTTTGTAACAGGTTCCCAGCCTGGAGAATATGTATTGAGTGGCATTGGTCCCACTGCGCTCATTAAGACATCTGACATATATGAGATAAGAGTTTGTTCAGTCTGAGAAGTCTAAAGGAATAAAGAAAACATCAAAGTGGCAGAACCTAGAATTATAAATGTAAGTCTATTTGAATCTCAGATTTCTTTCTTCATCTCTCCTCTTCTTCCTCAGTCTCTTGAGGCCCCGAGACTTATCTCCAAATAATAGCACCCTGAATTTATGCTGTAGTGTTTCTTTGTAAAATCTTTTGAGTTTCATTATCTCACTTTATTTTTAAAAGCTTTCATAGGGAAAAAGAGAGGGGAGTCCTCTCTGAGGCTAAGGGGGGTTAAAATGAAATGCCTGACTCACTGCAAACCTGGTGAAATGGAGTGTTAGCAGGATTTAAACAGAAGTGTCAGGCATATTCCATTTTCCCAGCCAGAGCTCCAAGTTTTAAATTAAGAGGAGATTTTAGGGAGTCTGAGATTGTGGAATCATTTCTCTTCACATCAGCTTGGTGTAGCAGTCCATTCTCTCGTCCACTCTCCCTCCTTTATGGTATCTTCCTCCTGATATTTAAACATGTTTAATTAACTCATTAAAAAAAATCCTTCTCTCCAGGGGCCATTTGGTCCTCCCATGCACGTCCTTGAGAATCATATGTAGTATCTGGAAGGTTTAAAGTTTACTTGTGGTACAAATTGAAATAAGGGAGTTCCCGTCGTGGCACAGCAGAAACATCCGACTAGGAACCATGAGGTTGCGGGTTCAATCCCTGGCCTTGCTCAGTGGGTTAAGGATCCGGTGTTGCCGTGAGCTGTGGTGTAGGTTGCAGATGCGGCTTGGATCCCGCGTTGCTGTGGCTCTGGCGTAGGCTGGCAGCTACAGCTCCGATTGGACCCCTAGCCTGGGAACCTCCATATGCCGTAGGAGTGGCCCAAGAAATGGCAAAAAGACAAAAAAAAAAATTTTTTTTCCTTGACCCTATATACTCTTCTTCTCTCTTGCTTTCTCCCCCGATCCCCAAACTTTTGAAAAGCTGCACTTAAGTTTCTTACTTTTCATTTACTCCTCAGCTCCATCCAACTTGACTTCAAGAATCACTTTTCCAGAGTTCCCACTATGGAGCAACGAGTTAGGGATCTGCCGTTGTCTTTGTGGCCTGGGAACTTGCAAGTGCTTCAGGTGCAGCCAAAAAAGGGGGGGAAAATCTCTCTTCTGTGATATTGTTTTCATTTAGGACACCAGTACCATTTACCAAATCCATTCTTTGGCTCATCATAATTGACGTCTTTGTTACAGTTCATCTGCCTTCATGAAACTCCTCCTCTGGTTTCTGGGAGAACACCTTATCTTTCTACAGTTTTTCCTTCTCACCGTGCTTCCCCATAATTATCTGGTTATCAGGTCTCCTTCTCGTGCTGCAGACTCCCCTGTGGGCATAGTCCTCTAGGTACTTGGCTTCAGCTCTCCCTGTAGGTGGATCATTTTCCTATTTCAAATCCTGATCTTTTTCCTGATCTCCAGACCCACATATCCAGTTGTCTCCATTTAGAGATTCCAAAACCGTTTCAACAAATCTAAAATCAAACTAATCTTCTCTCCTCTAATACTGCTCTTACTCTTCTTTTGTCCATCTGAATGCATTAAATTTCATTCAGAACCTCACTCAGAAACCCAGGAACCATTGTAGATTTCTCTTTTCCTGATTCTCCATATCCAACTAATCAAGACACATTCTAACTCCTAAGTGTTTTATGTGGTTCTCATCATTTGCTTTTCCTTTCCCACTGCTCTAAATCAGATTATATAAAATTATTTTCAGTGTTTCCCTAACACTTGCTCAAGATAAAAATTGAACTCCTTGGGAGTTCTCTGATGGCCTAGGGGGTCGAGGCTCCTGCGTTCTCACCGCTGTGGCTCTGATTGCTGCTGTGCGGCATAGGTTCAATCCCTGGCCCAGGAATTCCCACATACTGCCTGTGTGGCAAAAAAAAGAAAAAAAAAAAAAAACGCAAAAAACCAAGAGAGAACCTGAAATAAACGTTGCAACTCTCATTTAAAAAAAAAAAAAAAAAATTGAACTCCTTGGGAGTTCCCGTCGTGGCACAGTGGTTAACAAATCCGACTAGGAACCATGAGGTTGTGGGTTCCATCCCTGCCCTTACTCAGTGGGTTAAGGACCCGGCGTTGCCGTGAGCTGTGGTGTAGGTTGCAGACACTGCTCGGATCCTGCGTTGCTGTGGCTCTGGTGTAGGCCGGCGGCTATAGCTCCGATTCGACCCCTAGCCTGGGAACCTCCATATGCCACGGGAGCAGCCCTAGGAAAAGGCCAAAAGACCAAAAAAAAAAAAAAAAATTGAACTCCTTGGAGTTCCCGTAGTGGCTCTGTGATTAACGAACCCGACTAGTATTCATGAGGATGTGGTTTTGATCCCTGGCCTCGCTCAGTGGGTTAAGGATCCCATGTTGCTGTGAGCTGTGGTGTAGGTCACAGAGGCAGCTCAGATCCCGCATTGCGCTGGCTGTGGCCCACAGCTGTAGCTCTGTAGCTCTGATTAGACCCTTAGCCTGGAACCTCCATATGCTGCGGGTATGGCCCTAAAAAAAAAAAAAAAAAAAAAAAAACCCAAGAAACACCTTGGTATGGCACTTAATACTGATTCGCACATATCTAACCATTTTTCTTTCTTTCTTTCTTTCTTTTTTTTTTTTTTTTGGTCTTTTGAGGACTGCACTCGAAGCATATGGAGGTTCCCAGGCTAGGGGTCCAATCAGAGCTGTAGCCTCCGGCCTACACCAGAGCCACAGCAACGCCAGATCGGAGCCACATCTGTGACCTATACCACATCTCACGGCAACACCGGATCCTTAACCCACTGAGCGAGGCCAGGGATCAAACCCACAACCTTGTGGTTCCTAGTTGGATTTATTTCCCCTGTGCCACAACGGGAACTCCTCTAGCCATTTTTCTCCTACTGCCCTCTAGAACTTTGTGACTTTGTGCTGTAAGAATATTTAACTCCTTTGTAGTTTTGGACACAAATCATATTTTTAAGTGTGCCATTCCACCTAGAATGCCTTGGTAATCCTTTAATGCCTGCAGCCCCTCGTGCTTGGTGCCTTCTTAGTACCTGTGTTTCCTCCCTAGAGTCTTCCACAGGGTCCTGGGCAACTTCAGGTGCTCTGTTATAGCAATTACCTAGTTTTAACAATTGAAGTTTCTTGAGGACTTTTGCTTTTAGTATATCCAGTGAATAGCAAAATACATGTTATAAAGTAGAATGTCAACAAATATTTGTTGGCTATTATGGAGTTAGCATTTTTGGGTTATTTTCAGCTTTTTTTAAAAAAAATGTTATTGCAGTTGATTTACATTGTTCTATAAATTTCTGCTGTACAGCAAAGTGACCTAGTCATACATCTATACACATTCTCCTCATATTATCTTTCATCTTGTTCCATTGCAAGTGATTGGAGGTAGTTCCCTGTGCCACACAGCAGGACCTCATTGTCTATCCATTCTAAGTGTAACAGTTTGTAGCTATTAACCTGGAACTCCCCCTCCCTCCTCTCCCCCTTGGCAACCACAAGTCTGCTGTCCAGGTCTGTGAGTCTGTTTCTGTTTTGTTTGGTTTTGTTTTTTTCTCTTTTGTCTTTTTAGGGCTGCACCTGCTGCATATGGAGGTTCCCAGGCTAGGGGTCTAATTAGAGCTACAGCTGCTGGCCTACACCACAGCCACGGCAAGGCCAGATCTGATATGCGTCTGCGACCTACACCACAGCTCATGGCAACGCCGAATCCTCAACCCACTGAGCAAGACAAGGGACTGAACCCTCAACCTCATGGTTCCTAGTCACATTCGTTTCCACTGTGCCACGATGGGAACTCCCTGTTTCTGTTCTTTTGATAGGTTCATTTGTGCTGCATTTTAGATTTAAGTCATGAGCATCTTTGTGGGGTCATTCTCATAAGTTAGGTATTAAATGAAGATGGATAGATGATTGATAGATAATGGATAGATAAGTGATAGATAGGGCAGATATAGAAAAATGTGTAACATGTGGTAGGCCCTTAGTTATATGTAGGTTCCCCTTACTCCTGGAGAAACTTTTTTCACCCCAGCCCTTTTAATCACATGTATCTGTCATCTCACAGGTTCCTCCCTGTGAAAAAACAAAAACACGCCACCACCACCACCCCTGATCCAGGAAACCTGAATGCACTCCGAAGTTTCCCATCTTAATGTGTAAAGCATACATCTCTCTCTCCAGGGCCTCGGAGTCAGGTCCCATTGTTACATATCCTAATATATATTATCCTTAACATTTATTATAGCTGTAATTTGTTTTCAATTTAGAGAAATTGCAAAAAAGTAAAAATAATAGAGCAAATACTCATGTCCCCATAGCTCAGAAATTCACATCTGAAATTCGTTGTAATTAGTGTTTTGTGTAGTTATCCAGTGTCTGAATGCTTTTCTACAGATAGAATATTTTAGCATAATACAATATTTTCAAGGTTCATCCATGTTGTAGCATGTACCAGTACTCTCTCTCTTTTATGGGTGAATGTTCATTTATCAGTTGATGGACATTTAGATTGTTTATACTTTCGGGCTTATAAATAAAGCTACTGTGAACATTCATATACAAGTTTTTGAGTGAAGGTATTTTAAAAAACACTTTAGGAGTTCCCGTCATGGTGGAGTGGTTAACGAATCCGACTAGGAACCATGAGGTTGCGGGTTCGGTCCCTGCCCTTGCTCAGTGGGTTAACAATCCGGAGTTGCTGTGAGCTGTGGTGTAGGTCGCAGACACGGCTAGGATCCCGCCTTGCTGTGGCTCTGGCGTAGGCCGGCAGCTACAGCTCCAATTAGACCCCTAGCCTGGGAACCTCCATATGCCGTGGGAGCGGCCCAAGAAATGGCAAAAAACAAAAACAAAAACAAAACCACTTTATTTTTAAGAGCACTTTCAGTTTTATAAGAATTTTGGGAGGAAAGCACAGACATTTCACATATATTCCCTGTTCCCATATATGCATTGCCTCCCCTTCCGTACCATCACTTGCCAGAATGGTACATTAAAAAAAATTTATACAGGAGTTCCCGTCGTGGCGCAGTGGTTAACGAATCCGACTAGGAACCATGAGGTGGCGGGTTCGGTCCCTGCCCTTGCTCAGTGGGTTAACGATCCCGAGTTGCCGTGAGCTGTGGTGTAGGTCGCAGACACGGCTAGGATCCCGCGTTGCTGTGGCTCTGGCGTAGGCCAGTGGCTACAGCTCCGATTTGACCCCTAGCCTGGGAACCTCCATATGCCGCAAGAGCGGCCCAAAGAAATAGCAAAAAGACCAAAAAAAAAAAATAATAATAATAATAAAATTAAAAAATAAATAAAAAAATTTATACTACAGTTGATTTACAGTGTTCTCTCATTTTCTGCTGTATGGCAAAGTAACTCAGTTATACATATATATACATTATTTTTCTCGTATTATCCATCGTGTTCCATCACAAGTGATTAAATATAGTTCCCTGTGCTATACAGCAGGACCTCATTGCTTATACACTCCAAATGCAAGAGTTTGCATCTACTAACCCCAAACTCCCAGTCCATCTCGCTCCCTTCTCCTCCCCCTCTCCCTTGGCAACCACAAGTCTGTTCTCCAGGACCATGAGTTTGTTTCTTTGCTGTAGTTAGGTTCATTTGTGCCATATATTAGATTCCAGATATAAGTGATATCCTATGGTATTTGTCTTTCTCCTTCTGACTTACTTTGCTTAGTATGAGAATCTCTAGTTCCATCCATGTTGCTGCAGATGGCATCATTTTGTTCTTTATATGGCTGAGTAGTATTCCACTGTGTATATGTACCACATCTTAATCCATTCATCTATCAATGGACATTTATGTTGTTTCCATGTTTATTGTGAATAGTGCTGCAGTGAACATATGGGTGCATCTTTTTCAAGGAAAGTTTTGTCCAGATATATGCCCAGGAGTGGGATTGCTGGGTCATATGGTAGTTCTATATTTAGTTTTCTGAGGTACCTGCATACTGTTTTGCATAGTGGTTGTACCAATTTACATTCCCACCAACCGTCCCTTTTCTCCACACCCTCTCCAGCATTTGTTATTTGTGGACTTATTAATGATGGCCATTCTGACTGGTATGAAGTGGTACCTCATAATAGTTTTGATTTACATTTCTCTAAATGATGTTGAACATTTTTTCATGTGCCTGTTGGCCATCCATATGTCTTCTTTGGAAAAATATCTATTTAGGTCTTTTGCCCATTATTTAACTGGGTTGTTTGTTTTTTTTTTTTCCCTGTTGAGTTGTATGAGTTGTTTGTATATTTTGGATATTAAATCCTTATAGGTTGCATTGTTTGCAACTATTTTTTCCCATTCTGTAGGTTGTCTTTTTTTTTTTTTTTTAAGATGGTTTCCTTTGCTGCGCAAAACCTTGCCAGTTTGATTAGGTCCCATTGGTTTATTTTTGTTTTCATTTCTTTTTTTTTTGTCTTTTTGCCATTTCTTGGGCTGCTCCTGTGGCATATGGAGGTTCCCAGGCTAGGGGTCCAATCGGAGCAGTAGCCACCAGCCTCGCCAGAGCCATAGCAACGTGGGATCCAAGCCATGTCTGCAACCTACACCACAGCTCACGGCAACGCTGGATCCTTAACCCACTGAGCAAGGCCAGGGATCAAACCCGCAACCTCATGGTTCCTAGTCAGATTCGTTAACCACTGAGCCATGACGGGAACTCCTATTTTTGTTTTCATTTCCATTTCTTGGGAGACCAACCTACGAAAACATTTGTACAGATGCTGTCAGAGAATGTTTTGCCTCTCTTCTCTTCTTTGTTTAATGGTGTCTTGTCTTATGTTTAAGTCTTGCAGCCGTTTTGAGTTTATTTTTGTGCATGGTGTGAGGGTGTGTTCCAATTTAATTGATTTACATGCAGCTGTCCAGGTTTCCCAGCACAACTTGCTGAAGAGAGTATCTTTTTCCCGTTTTATATTCTTGCCTCCTCTGTTGAAGATTAATTGACCGTAGGTGTCTGGTTTTATTTCTGGGTTCTCTATTCTGTCCCATTGGTCTGTTTGGGTACCAGTACCATCCTGTCTTGATTACTGTGGCTTTGTAATATTGCCTGAAGTCTGAGAGAGAGATGCCTCCTGCTTGGTTTTTGTTCCTCAGGATTGCTTCGGCAATTCTGGGTCTTTTGTGGTTCCATATAAATTTTTGGATTGTTTGTTCTAGTTCTGTGAAAAATGTCATGGGTAATTTGATAGGGATTGCATTAAATCTGTAGATTGCTTTGGGTAGTATGGCCATTTTGACAATATTAATTTGTCCAACCCAGGAGCATGGATTATCTTTCCATTTCTTTATGTCTTCTTTAATTTCCTTGATTAATGTTTTATAGTTCTCAGCATATAAGTCTTTCACTTCCTTGGTCAGATTTATTCCCTAGTATTTAATTTTTTGGGGGTGCGATTTTAAAAGGTATCAGGTATTGTACTTTTGTATTCCTTTTCTAATATTTCATTGTTAGTATACAGAAATGCAACTTACTTCTGAATGTTAATCTTTTTCTTTTTTTCTTTTTTTTTTTTTTGTCTTTTTGCCTTTTCTACGGCTGCACCCAGAGCATATTGAGGTTCCCAGGCTAGGGGTCTAATCAGAGCTGTAGCCACTGGCCTATGCCACAGCCACAGCAACTCGGATCTGAGCCGGGTCTTCAACCTACACCACAGGCTCACGGCAATGCCAGATCCTTAACCCACTGAGCAAGGCCAGGGATCGAACCCACAACCTCATGGTTCCTAGTCGGATTTGCTAACCACTGAGCCACAACGGGAACTCCCTGAATGTTAATCTTGTATCCTGCTACTCTGCTGAATTTGTTGATCAGTTTGAGTAGTTTTTGTGTGGAGTCCATAGGGTTTTCTATATATAGTATCATGCCATCTGCATAGAGTGGCAATTTTACCATTTCTCTTCCAATTTGGATACATTTTATTTCTTTTGTTTATCTGATTGCAGTGGCTAGGACTTCCAATACTATGTTGAATAAAAGTGGTGAGAGTGGGCATCCTTGTTTTGTTGCAGATTTTAGCAGGAAGGCTTTCAGCTTTTCTCCATTGAGTATTGTATTTGCTGTGGGTTTGTCATAAATGGCTTTTATTATATTAAAATATGTTCCCTCAATACACACTTTGGTAAGAGTTTTTATCATGAATGAATGTTGGATTTTGTCAAATGCTTTTTCTGCATCTATGGATATAATCATATGGTTTTTGACTTTTCTTTCTTTTTAAATTTTTATTATTGTTATTATTATTATTATTATTTGTCTTTTTGCCACTTCTTGGGCTGTTCCTGTGGCACATGGAGGTTCCCAAGCTAGGGGTCTAATCAGAGCTGTAGCCGCCAGCCTACGCCAGAGCCACAGCAACTCGGGATCCGAGCCGTGACTGCGACCTACACCACAGCTCACGGCAACACTGGATCGTTAACCCACTGAGCAAGGGCAGGGGTCGAACCTGCAACCTCATGGTTCCTAGTCAGATTCGTTAACCACTGCACCACGATGGGAACTCCTTTTTTTTTTTTTTTTTTTAGGGCTGCACCCATGGCATATGGAGGTTCCCAGGCTAGGGGTCTAATTGGAGCTATAGCAGCCGGCCTATGCCACAGCCCCAGCAATGCCAGATCTGAGCCGCGTCTGCCACCTACACCACAGCTCATGGCAATACCAGATCCTTAACCCACTGAGCAAGGCCAGGGATGAAACCTGCAACCTCATGGTTCCTAGTCAAATTCGTTTCCGCCGCACCATCATGGGAATTCCAACTTTTCTTTTTTTAATATGGTGTGTGACATTGATTGATTTGCATGCGATCAACCATCCTTGTGAACCTGGGATGAATCCCACTTGGTCATGGTATATGATCTTTTTTATGCATTGTTGGATTCAATTGGCTAAAATTTTCTTGAGAATTTTTGCTTCTATATTCATCAAAGATATCGGCCTATAATTTTCTTTTTTGGTAGTATCTCTGCCTAGTTTTGGTATTAGGGTGATGGTGGCTTCATAGAATGTCTTTGGGGGTGTTCCTTCTTCCGCCTTTTGGAATAGTTTAAGAAGGATGGGGATAAATTCTTCTTTGTATATTTTGTAGAATTCACCTGTGAAGCCATCTAGTTCTGGACTTTAAGCTCTAGGGAGTGTTCTTTTTTATTACATATTCAATTTCATTTCTAGTAATCAGTCTGCTCAAATGATCTATTCCTTCTTGATTCAGTTTTGGCAGGCTGTAAGTCTCTAGAAAGTTGTCCATTTCTTATAGGTTGTCAAATTTGTTGGTATATAATTGTTCATAGTATTCTCTTATGGTTTTTTTGTAGCAAATAATCATTCTTGTTCACTGCTTTATCTCCAGCTTTCAGCACAGAGCCTCACATATAATGAACGCTAAGTAAATCTTTGTTCAACAGGGGAGTGGCTTTCATATACACAAAGGCTTCATTAGTGATGAAGATAGACATTAATGTGTCAACAAAATTATGTCTACAAAAATGAACATCCCAATGAAGGGGGATGGGCTGGAAAGCTGGGTTCCTGTATTATTTTATTTTATTTTTTATCATTTATTTATATATATTTTTTTCTACTGTACAGCATAGTGACCCAGTTACACTTTCATGTATACATTCTTTTTTCTCACATTATCAGGTTCCATCATAAGTGACTAGACAGAGTTCCCAGTGCTACACAGCATGATCCTATTGCTTAACCATCCCAAAGGCAACATTCTTCATCTGTTTACCTCAAGCTTCGAGTCCCTCCCACTCCCTCCCCTTCCCTCTTGGCAACCACAGGTCTATTCTCCAAGTCCATGATTTTCATTTCTGTGGAAAGGTTCATTTGTGATGTATATTAGACTTCAGATATAAGTGATATCATATGGTATTTGTCTTCTCTTTTTCTGACTTATTTCACTCAGGATGAGAGTCTCTAGTTCTATCCATGTTGCTGCAAATGACATTATTTTGTTCTTTTTTATGGCTGAGTAGTATTCCATTGTGTATATGGAATCATATCTTCCTAATCCAATCATCTATCAGTGGACATTTGGGTTGATTCCATGTCTTGGCTATTGTGAATAGTGCTGTAATGAACATGCGGGTACATGTGTCTTTTTTTTTTTTTTTGCTATTTTTTGGGCTGCTCCTACAGCATATGGAGGTTCCCAGGCTAGAGGTCGAATCAGAGCTGTTGCCTCCGGCCTATGCCAGAGCCACATCAACGTGGGATCCGAGCCGTGTCTGCAACCTACACCACAGTTCATGGCAATGCCAGATCATTAACCCATTGAGCAAGGGCAGGGACTGAACCCACAACCTCATGGTTCCTAGTCGGATTCATTAACCACTGTGCCACGACAGGAACTCCCACGTGTCTTTTTTAAGGACAGTTTTGTCTGGATATATGCCCAAGAGTGAGATTGCAGGGTCATATGGTAGTTCTATGTATAGTTTTCTACGATGCCTCCATACTGTTCTCCATAGTGGTTGTACCATCTTACATTCCCACCAACAGTGGAGGAGGGTTCCCTTTTCCCCACACCCCCTCCACATTTGTTATTTGTGGACTTATTAATGATGGCCATTCTGACTGCTGTGAGGTGGTATCTCATGGTAGTTTTGATTTACATTTCTCTAATAATCAGTGATGTGCATTGTTTAAAGTGCTTGTTGGCCATCTGTATATCTTCCTTGGAGAAATGTCTATTCAGGTCCTTTGCCCATGTTTCAGTTGGGTTGTTGGCTTTTTTCCTGTTGAGTTGTATAAGTTGTTTGTATATTTTAGAGATTAGGCCCTTGTTAGTTACATGATTTGAAATTATTTTCTCCCATTCTGTAAGTTGTATTTTTGTTTTCTTTTTGGTTTCCTTTGCTGTGCAAAAGCTTGCCAGTTTGATTAGGTCCCATTGGTTTATTTTTGCTTTTGTTTCTGTTGCTTTGGGAGACTGACCTGAGAAAACATTTGTAACATTGATGTCAGAGAATATTCCGCCTATGTTCTCTTCCAGGAATTTGATGGTGTCTTGTCTTATATTTAAGTCTTGCAGCCATTTTGAGTTTATTTTCGTGCGTGGTGTGAGGGTATGTTCCAATTTAATTGATTTACATGCAGCTGTCCAGGTTTCCCAGCAATACTCGCTGAAAAGACTGTCTTTTTCCCATTTTATATTCTTGCCTCCTTTGTCAAAGATTAATTGACCGTAGGTGTCTGGTTTTATTTCTGGGTTCTCTATTCTGTCCCATTGGTCTGTCTGTCTGTTTTGGTACCAGTACCATCCTGTCTTGATTACTGTGGCTTTGTAATATTGCCTGAAGTCTGAGAGAGAGATGCCTCCTGCTTGGTTTTTGTTCCTCAGGATTGCTTCGGCAATTCTGGGTCTTTTGTGGTTCCATATAAATTTTTGGATTGTTTGTTCTAGTTCTGTGAAAAATGTCATGGGTAATTTGATAGGGATTGCATTAAATCTGTAGATTGCTTTGGGTAGTATGGCCATTTTGACAATATTAATTTGTCCAACCCAGGAGCATGGATTATCTTTCCATTTCTTTATGTCTTCTTTAATTTCCTTGATTAATGTTTTATAGTTCTTGGCATATAAGTCCTTCACCTCCTTGGTCAGGTGTATTCCCAGGTATTTGATTTTTTGGGGTGCAATTTTAAAAGGTGTTGTACTTCTGTATTACTTTTCTAATATTTCATTATTTGTATACAAAAATGCAACTGATTTCTGAATGTTAATCTTATATCCTGTTACTTTGCGGAATTTGTTGATCAGTTTGAGTAGTTTTTGGGTTGAGTCCTTAGGGTTTTCTATATATAGTATCATGTCATCTGCATACAGTGACAGTTTTACCTCTTCTCTTCCTATTTGGATACCTTTCATTACTTTTGTTTGTCTGATTGCTATGGCTAGGACTTCCAATACTATGTTGAATAAAAGTGGTGAGAGTGGGATTCCTTGTCTTGTTCCAGATTTTAGTGGGAAGGCTTTCAGCTTTTCTCCATTGAGTATTATATTTGCTGTGGGTTTGTCATAAATGGCTTTTATCATGTTAAAGTATGTTCCCTCAGTACACACTTTGGTAAGAGTTTTTATCATGAATGAATGTTGGATTTTGTCAAATGCTTTTTCTGCATCTTTTGAGATGATCATGTGGCTTTTGACTTTTCTTTTGTTAATGTGGTGTATGACGATTGATTTATGTATGTTGAACCATTGTGAACCTGGGATGAATCCCACCTGGTCGTGGTATACAGTCTTTTTGATGTGTTGTTGGATTAGGTTGGCTAAAATTTTGTTGAGAATTTTTGTGTCTAAATTCATCAAAGATATTCGTCAATAGTTTTCTTTTTTGGTGGTATCTTTGTCTGGTTTTGGAATTAGGGTGATGGTGGCATCATAGAATGCCTGTATTATTTTAGCTATGCTACAAATGACTCACCTAAGCTCACTTACCAGTTTGCTTTTACTGCAGTTTTTCCTATTTTCTACTTCATAAAACAACTTCACTCTTTTCAAAATCATGTTTATTTTTATTCTATGATAACTTTTATGGGAAAAGAACCTGGAAAAAGAATGGATACATATATATGTATAACTGAATCACTTTGTTGTACAGCAGAAGCTATCATATTGTAAACCAACTGTACTTCAGTAAAACTTTGAATACTGAAAAAATACTTATTTAGGTATATTTACATGTACTAGATATACCCACTTTACGTGTATGTTTCAATGAGTTTTGACAAGTATATATACCCATGTAACAGCTACCAAAGTCAAGATATAGAATATTCCCAACTACAAGATGTTCCCTTTACCCCTTCCTAGGCAGTCCCCCAAACTCTAAGCCCCAGGTAACCTCTGATCTGCTCTCTGTATCTGTAGGTTCAGTTGTGTTTTCTAGAATTTCATATAGTAAATGGAATCAAATAGTATGTGCTCTTTGGTGTTTGGCTTCTGCTCACTCTAATGTTTTCAGATTCACCCATGTTCTTGCAAGTATCAGTAGTTTATGCCGAGCTCTAGCTTTTCAAAATAAGAGTTTCTCTTATTTCTTTTTTTTTTGTCTTTTTGTCTTTGTTGTTGTTGTTGCTATTTCTTGGGCCGCTCCCACGGCATATGGATGTTCCCAGGCTAGGGGTTGAATCGGAGCTGTAGCCACTGGCCTACGCCAGAGCCACAGCAACGTGGGATCCGAGCCGCGTCTGCAACCTACACCACAGCTCACGGCAACGCCGGATCCTTAACCCACTGAGCAAGGGCAGGGACCGAACCCGCCACCTCATGGTTCCTAGTCGGATTCGTTAACCACCGCGCCATGACAGGAACGCCTTCTCCTATTTCTAAAGGAATATTTTGCTTCTCCCTTTCTCTAACTTTCCCTGTTGCTCTTCCCTCTCTCAATTCTCTTAATTTCCAGTCAAACATCAGATGTTGTGATTAAGTTACTTTTGCCTTCCACAGGTTCTGTAATCCAAGCTGTGTTTTGAGTGCTGGACTATCACAAGGATGTCATCTTCACCCAGACTTATTCCTGAATGGAAGGACTTGACACTCCTCATAAATCATCTCTTGAAGGACATAAAGGTGATGTGTATGATATATACATGGTGGACTTGGATTAATTATCTGTCCCTACCAAGGCAGCCTGTGGCATGAACACTATGTGAGCCACTTTGAAGGGGCCCTCCCATACCGTAGCTAAACAACTCCCACTTTGAGATTAAGATGGTAACATTAGTTATAATTAGAACATATTCTGGGGGAAAACAAACAAACAAACAAAAAAAAACCCCAGAAAATGGCTTTAAATAGATTAAATAAGCAGAAGGCATCTCTGTTTTATATAGTGTCAAGGAATCATGTTCTTTTTCTCTCCTTTCTACCTCCCTAATATTTAGCTTATTATCCTAAGATTACAAGACAGTTGCTACACGTCCAGGTGTCAGCTTTAAATTGCAGGCAAGTAGAAGAGCAAAGGTCAGAGAGCACAGAGGTGCGTCAGCTTTGGAAGACCATGGTGCTGCTCTGTATTGCCAGAATTTCTGGGTCCATGGTTACCCTAAACAAGATCCAAGTTTTACTGGGATGGGAGGAGGGGGAAGAGGAAGGAATGGGACACGATATAGAGTAAGTGACAGTAGCGCCAGGCACAGACACACTGCTTGGGTTGAAGATCGCCTTATTTATTTTGAGTGTGTGTGTGTGTGTGTGTATGTGTGTGTGTGTATGTGTGTGTGTGTGTTGTCCTTTTAGGGCTGTACCCGAGGCATATGGAGGTTCCCAGGCTAGGGGTCTAATTGGAGCCGTAGCTGCTGGCCTACACCACAGCCACAGCAATGCCAGATCCTTAACCCACTGATTGAGGCCAGGGATCGAACCCGCAGCCTCATGGTTCCTAGTCGGATTCGTTTCCGCTGCGCCATGATGGGAACTCCATTGCCTTATTTTAACGAGCCCTCTGTACACAAGCATTGACAGTGCTGAATGAGTGAATGAATTATTTGTACATGAAGTCTGGAAAATCTGGTGCTTAGCTAATGGAATAAGGGATATGTACATGAGCTTTCTGGTTCAGTGAAGAGGGGTGGGTGATTAGGAGCTCAGACACCAGGATTCTCTAAACTCTGCTGCTGTCACTGAATGTGCAATGACAGCAGGTGCTAGAAGTTCTCCAGCTCTCTGAATTCTGTATTCTCTCAGAACACATAAATATCTGAAAATGAGAAATATAGGGAGAAGAGAGATGCTGAGTTGTGGCTAACGGTCTCAGTACAGTCTCAAATCTCCTATGAAAAAAAAAGGAAGAAAGAAAAAAAAAATGGAGTTCCCATCATGGTGCAGTGGAAACAAATCTGACTAGGAACCATGAGGTTGCCGATTCAATCCCTGGCCTTGCTCAGTGGGTTAAGGATCTGGCATTGCTGTGAGCTGTGGTGTGGGTCGCAGATGTGTGGGTCGCAGATGTGGCATGGATCTGACGTTGCTGGGGCTGTGCTGTAGGCTGGCAGCTGTAGCTCCAATTGGACCCCTAGCCTGGGAACCTCCATATGCCATGGGTTTGGCCCTAAAAAAAAAAAAAATCCTCTATGGCTGCAAGAAGCAGGCATGATGGACATTTTGAGTAAAGAGGTATTAATACGTCAGTTTAATTGAGCATTTCATTTTCCAGATTCAGTGGTCATAGTGCACATTCTATTGCAGAGAACTTGGAGAGTTAGATTCATGGAGTGTTATTCAAGAGGCAGGTGTAGCACAAGTATCTACTGAGAGGATGGACTCAAAAGCAAACTTCACCAGCCTCAGTTTTGGCTGGTCAGAATGAGGAGTTTGTATACTTATAGCCTAGGTACATGGTACAGTCACTAGAAGGCAGTATATATATGGTACACATTCTACTATGTAACAAGTTAAAAGGTAACATATCTGGAGTTCCCTGATGGCTCATCAGGTTAAGGATCGGTGTTGTCACTGCTGTGGCACTGGTTGGATCCCTGGTCCAGGAACTTCCACGTGCCGTGGTCATGATCAAAAAAAAAAAAAAAGGTAACATATCTCCCTTGATAGATGTGTGCGCACGCACACGCGTGCACACACACACACACACACACACACACACACGATTCAGACTGTTAGAACTGGAGCACAGCTAACTCCACGTTGTGAATAGTCTAGCTCATGCTTCCCTTGGGTGCACATAAGAAAAGGGAAGGAGATGCATGCTGCACATGATGGACGTTCCATGTCTGTGAAGTTTGAGAGTCCCACAGGCTGTATATCATGACTGTGATTGTGACAGGAGTGGCCCTTAGGGTGTAGACAGGAACTTTTGAAGTGCTGTTCTGTGACATGTAGAGATATTTGCCAACGTTGGGTTCCTTTGCCATACTCATATAGATACGTATTTCTTGCTTTTGAAGATTTTGTTTGTTTTATATAGTCATTTGTTAGTTGTTTGTTTAATGTCTGTTCCTCTGGACTCATCTCTGGAGAGCTAAGGCCATATCTCTTCTGCTTGGCATTGTATCCCCAGTGTCTGTCATGGAACATACTAGCCCTTCTCAAATGTGGTCTCTCATCTGACACATAGAACACAGAAAATGATTTGGAGGGCTGTTTGTGTTTTCTCTTAAGGATGGTACATAACTAGTAGCATTCTAGATGCATAGGGAAGAATTAATTTTGTATGTAGAATGGATACTTTGGTATATTAGGGCTTACTTCTTTTATGGAACTTTGGTTGAGAAAGGCTAGAAGGTACTTTGATAAATTAGGATGCATTCTGGGGGTGAGGGAGGGATGACTCCCTCAATAGTGCTTTCTAATAGGAGGGTGAATAAATGTTAGTTAGCTAAAGAACAACACATTTCCACTAATCCCGCAATAAATATTCATTAAATGAATGAAGTGTGTGGGGACTCAGTCCTCTTAGCTCAGGCCACTCTTCTCTCTCAGGTTGATAAAAAAACAAAGAATGATGTGGTCGTACTGAGTGACTGGCCTGAGACTCTATACGAAGAGCCTTACTATCCAGAGAGCAAGCCTTTCATCTGCTTCTACTCCACTGACGACAACTATTTTGTCTCCTTAAACTGGGTGGAAGATCATTCAAAACAAATGCAGGTAAAGCTACCTCGTCTTTTTCCCCTTTGTTCTTAAACCACTTTACACATAGCATCATATCTAAACTGCCCTCATCACCGAACGATGAGGGAGATTCTAAGTTAGCTCATTGTAACACCCATGTCCATATCCCAGTTTGACCTGGATGCAGTGATCCTTCTTCCCCTCTAGTCATCAGGTTCACAGAATTCATATTCCCCGTAAAGTAGGCTAAAGGCCTTAAGCATGATGCTTCTATCATATACTTGACACCCAGCACCAAGAAACTCCTAAAGTTGAGCTTCCAAGTCTTGTCTTAAACCCATAAGAGGGAACAGGGATCTAAAGCTTCAACCCTGGAGTTCCACTGTGGTGCAGTGGGTTAAGAATCTGTCTCAGGTCACTGCTGTGGCACAGGTTCAGTCCCTGGCCCAGGACCTTCCACATGCCATGGGCACGGCCAAAAAGACCCCCAGAAACATAAACATTCAACCCTTCCCTACCCTCCCTTTTGGGAAGTAACCTGCCTCCGTGGTCAGACTTTCATCTCTCATCCTCTTCTAGGCAGTACTTTGGATACAGAAAAAAGATACAGAAGTGGAAGGAATAATAGAGAAGATAAAGTTTCGTGTGATGGATCAAGTGCCACCCATCCAAGCGATGGTCCACACGGGTTCCTACCACTTGTTAATTGCTGATTGTGGTAACATGCACCTGTGGCTTTTCGGCGATCATCATCGAGCCTTCACATTTCTGGGTACTGTACCCTGTCGTTTCTCCATCACCAGCCTCTGCTATGACTCAGAAACTGAGATGCTGCTTTCTGGTACTTTGGGGGCCGTGGTTACCTGGTTTATCTTGCCAGGTGGCAAGGGCCTCCAGATGGCACAAACTGTGCTTCTCCCTGGTGGTGAGCTTGTACAGGGCTTTTCCCTGAATGGCCCCCAGGGCTCCCTTCTGGCTCTTTGTGAGAATAAGGTGAGAGTCTTCACCCACCAGGGTCAGGGCCAGCTGAAGGAGGTAAAGAAGTTCACGTCTATGACCAGTGGCTCCACCATCACCTGCTCCTTCACTTGTGTCTCTCAGGGCTATTTCTATGCTGGAAACACGGATGGAGAAATCCATGCTTGGGGTCTAGACCGAGGTAATTTCCTCCACAGCTTCCAGGCTCACTCCTCATCAGTGATATGTGTCCAAAGCCGGCCAGAGACCCATACCTTACTAACAGCAGGCAGTGAAGGCATAGTGAAGGAATGGGACCTTGCCGTTGGGAACTTGCTACGGCAGCTGGACATTGATAAGGATCTGCAGAAATTGCAGTTTGTTGATAACACCACTTTTTTCTACCAGACTAGCTGCACTTTCTCATTGCACCACCTCCCCTACTTTTATAGCCTCTTCAATGTCTGTGGTTCTGCTCCCCAGCAGGTGCGGCGGGTCTGGTGTGGCCCTAATTGGACTCGGATCCTATGTGCCACTAAAGATGGTTTGTTGCGCTTCTTGTCTCCAGTAACAGGAGACCTCCTGCTTATCACCTGGCCTCTAGTTGTCATGGATAAGGCTGTGGCCTGGGCCTATGACTCCGAAAGAGAAGAGCTCTTTGTGGCAACCGTCAGTTCAGAGGTGCTGGTGTTTGATGCAACACGCTCTCCTTGCACAGCCAAGTATCTTGTGTGCACTTCAGTAAACCCTGAGGATACAGTAAGATGCCTGGCCTATGGGCAGTCCCATTTGGGTAAGGGCCTAGTAGGATTGATGTTCTGTGGGCATGAGAGTGGCATTGTGAGAATCCTCTCTCACTACAGCTGTGCCCGAATAGAGAGGACTGTTCACTCTGGGGCAGTATTGGCGTTATCTACCCTAGAAGGTCCCCAGGAATTCTCCTTGCTCTGTTCCTATGGCATGGATAATATTGTACATGTGACAGAAGCTGTGCTTCAGAAGAACAAGGTAATCCTGCAGCCTGTCAGTAAAATTATCTGTGGTTGCCGCCTAAAACACGTGATACTCTTGCCAGATTCTGTGGGTGCCATCACTGAGAACCACTGCTGGCGTCTCTGGCACTATGAAGATTTTCTGACACCTTCAGAATCAAAACAAAGTCCTGTGGTTCAAGAGACTAAATGCTTGCACCAGTGTGCCATCACTTCATTTGATGTCTGCCTTTCCCTGAAACTTTTTGTCACAGGAGGCATTGATGGCTCCGTCCGGATCTGGGACTTCCATGGTAGTCTCATTACTGAGTTGGACTCAGCATTACATTTTGGCCCACTCTGCTTTGCCAATAATCGGGGTGACCTGCTTTTGACTTTCAACCAAAGTCTTTACCTGGTATCCTGCTTAAAATTGCTCCCTCCCGCTCAGCTGATTCACTTAGCTGTCTTAAACAATGCAGATGAAATACAAGAAGCCCCTAAACCCTTCCTGCCTAGCTTCTTCTTTTCATTTGAAATAGTATTTGTACCCAAGTTTGTCTACTTTGGTAAAGGGCTGCAGGGGCTAGAGGCCCTTGTTAACAAACGGGTCATTGCCTTTGACAATACTGTGCCCCATGTGGTAGAGGAAGAGAGACATATGTCCTCTGTGGGATTTCAAGAGGGACCCAAATTGCACTTTTTGGAGGATAAGCATATTGACTCTTCTACTCTCAATCCCAAGCATCATCGTCCCCCGCACGTGGTTCCTGCTCAGTTACGGCTGGCCGGCTGGGATGGATTGAAACCCTACCATGTGCTACGGCACTTCTTCGGTCAAGGGAGGCAGTGGCCCTTTCCTCCTGATGGTTACATCCCCAATTCAGTGATCCGTGCCCGCCTTTGGCCTGAGGGTAGCCCAGTCTTCCTACACTGTGACCTGTACTCATCCTACCAAGATAAGGATTGGGACACAACTGAACTCAGCAGACGCCAGGCACAGTCAGCTATGACCCCAGTAAAAGAGAAACTCTCAAAGAGTAAACAGGGGAAACGACTTTTCTATGATATTCTCGTAAAGTTGGCCAGCCAAAATTGGATGGGAAGAAAACATGATGAAAGACTTATAAATATTTTAATTGAGGCCATCCTCAACCTCACAGTTTACTGTTCTATAGAGCAATACAAGACATATATTAGTGTCCTGGCACAAATTTTTGCCTTCTATCAAATTCCTTCAAGGTGGCGCTCCGAGGCTGCCAGTCGCCTCCTAGAAGATACAGCACATTCTAATCCACGGATCCGTGAAATAGCCTGGGAGGGGTTAGAGAAGCTAGGCCTCATGAGCCATCTCTTTGCTGTTCCACTGGCTGTGGGATTGATGGACAGTGATGAAAATGTGCGGGCTAAGGCCTTATACCTCATGGTAAG
Organism: Phacochoerus africanus; assembly: GCF_016906955.1. Taxonomy (NCBI): domain Eukaryota; kingdom Metazoa; phylum Chordata; class Mammalia; order Artiodactyla; family Suidae; genus Phacochoerus; species Phacochoerus africanus. The sequence continues at coordinate 46,887,368 of NC_062551.1, read as the reverse complement.
AGTCACAGGCATCCAAACTAAGAGTATGCTGGTAGGTCTGCTGAAGAGACAAGAAACTCTCCAGGAAATGCAGTAAGTTAAGTGGTGGCCTTCTTCCCTCCTATTCATTCTAGCTCCTAACCTCCAAAATCTGACTCTTTTTTCTCCTTCCCCTGACTCTTCTTTTTTTTTTTTTTTTTGCTTTTTAGGGCCACACCTGCAGCATATGGAAGTTCCCAGGCTAGGGGTCAAATCAGAGCTGGAGCTGCCGGCCACAGCCACAGCAGTGCAGGATCCAAGCTGTGTCTTCAATCTACACCGCAGTTCATGGCAACGCCGGATCCTTGACCTGCTGAACAAGGCTAGGGATCGAACCTGCATCCTCACAGATACTAGCTGGGTTCATTAACACTATGCCACGACAGGAGTTCCCCAACTCTCAGTTCTTTTCCTCTGCCTATGTTCTTTGTTTCTATTTGTGTCCCCCCAACTCCCCAGTGTCTAGCCCTCTTCTTTTGTCCACTGGCTAGCCTGTTCTTTCATCATTTCCTCACTTCCTTAAGATTCCTCAAAGAATTCCTGTTGTGGCTCTGACATTGTTTAGAACCTGACATTGTTTCTGTGAAGATGCGGGTTCAATCCCTGGCCTCGCTCAGTGGATTAAGGATCCAGCATTGCTGCAAGCTGCAGTGGAGGTCACAGATGCAGCTTGGATCTGGTGTTGCTGTGGCTGTGGCTGCCAGCTACAGCTCCCATTCGACCCTTAGCCTGGGAACTTCCATAGGCCCCAAGTGCGGCCCTAAAAAGAAAAAGATTCTTCAAGACTCAAGTTCCAGGGTTCCCATTGTGGTTTAGTGGTTAACGAACCTGACTAGGATCCGTGAGGATGAGGGCTCAATTGCTGGCCTTTCTCAGTGGGTTAAGGATCTGGCATTGCCATGAGCCGTGGTGTAGTTCACAGATGAGGCTCAGATCCCGAGTGGCTGTGCCTGTGACTGTAGTGTAGCCTGGTAGCTATAGCTCCAATTCAGTCCCTAGCCCAGGAACCTCCATATGCCACAAGTGCGGCCCTAAAAAGCAAAAAAAAAAAAAAAAAAAAAAAGGCTTAAGTCCCTACTCAAGTCTTCCAGCCAAAGAAGCATCTTGGATCACCCCAGCTACTCTATTCCTTGCTATTGTAGATTCTTTCTTCTTTATCCATTCTTTACTTTGGAGTACTCTGTCTTAGCTACTTTATCCCTGCCTTTTCCATTGTTCTTTAACCTCCTCCTCCTCTTTCCCCTCCCCCCACTTCTCCTCCCCTGCTCCTCCTCTTCTTCTAATTTTGTTTTATTACTGGCTCAGATTATCCTCCTTTCCCCTTGACTTTTGTAGGCAGGACTTTATTGGAGAAGTCTCTCTGGACCAGCTGCTGGGAATTCAAGGTAGTGGTATCCGTGACCTGCTTACTCAGGTGGAGGAACGGCTAAATGAGAACCTGACCTTGTTACATAGAGATGAGCAACTTCCTTCTTCTTTAGATAGATCAAGGGCTGGTGAACCTGAGGCCCTTGCTGAGCAAACACACATACGTCTGTCAGAACCAGTAAAGATTACCAAACCGGAGCAAAGAATGACAAGTGCTACAGCGAAGAGCCGAAATCGTAGTATGTATGGGGTGACATATGGGGCATATTTGGGGTCCACTGGGCACCAAAAAGCAGAATCAATAAGGCCAAGGTATATAAAAAGATACCAGTGGTAACAGTGGTAAGGAGAATTTTTTTCACAGAAAGTAATCTTCCTGGTAAAGATCTACCCCACAACAAATACTAAGGTCTTATTTCTCTGGGATATGGAAATTGGGATAAAACAGCAGGCATTTTTGTATCATAAAGCTTCAGTTTCCTTTTTTTGTACCTCTTATGTCAGTTCATTGAACTAGATTTTACAAAGGATCTCATTCAGGATCTCTGGGCTTTTCTTAATTACTTTTCTCCCAATATCTCTGCAGTTAAAAAAGACCTGAGAGTTACTGAGAAGCAGAGATGGAAAGCATTGTTCAAAATTAGCCCTTCAGAGCATGAAGGCAAGCAAAGAGAAGCCAAGGAAGCAGGGCAAATTGACACCCAGGATGTTGCTTTAGAGCCGGAGCTGCCACCATTAAGTACTTTCAGCCCAGTCACATCCCAGAAGGATGTTGAAGAATCAAAGGAGGTCATGTTGGAGGCCACAAAAGCCATGGAAGCCACAGAAGCTTTGGAGATCACAGAGGAAGTGGAGGCCACAGGAGCTGTAAAGGCCATAGATCAACATGGCATGAACGATTATGGAGACTTGATCCATAAGCTGGAAAGAAAAGAACACTTGAAAAGACTTTGGAAAAGAGCATTGGAAAAAAGCCGTGAAAAAGTAGATACGCAGTTAAAGGAGAAAAAACAATTGAAGGACATTCCAGAGATAACTGAAGAAGAGCCCAAGAAAGAAGTCGTACAGGTTACTGAGCAAGAAAATGTGAAGAAACTTGGAATGAGTGGTCGTGGTTTGTCTGGGACCCCTGGACGCACAAATAGATCAGACACCAGATCTTGGCGGGATGATATTTGCTACCTTGTCACTTCAAGGATAGCAAGTTCCAGTTCAGGAATATTAAGGGATCTGGGTCAAGAATTGGTGGAACTGGCTCAGGAGATGCTTGGTCCTCAAGAGCCCAGCTGGGATCTCTTCCAAGAGATCTGTCCTCTTTTAAAGGACTCATCAGAATTGAATGACAGAGTGACAGAAGAAACACCTGTTACAACAGAAAAAGTGGTTACAGACGTTGTTGAGGAAGACGAGGTAGTAAGATCAAAAGAACAAGGAAGTAAAAAAGCATTAAAGAAAGACAGGATGCTTTCTCATGTCAAGAGAAAGAATATTACTTTGTTAGAAGATGACCTAGTATTAGAGAAAAGGAAATTTAAAGTAAAGAAACTAACCACACGCAAAGGGAAAATAACTAGGGAAGAAAGGAAACTGAGTAAGCAACAGAAGAAATTAATACATGGAAAGGAGAAACTGACCAAAGATGATAAACTGATCCATCAAAAAGAAAAAATAGTTTTGGAAGAAGAAATACTGGCTTCCTCACAAAAATTAGCCAAGGAAGAGCAGAAGTTAAGCCTGGGCAAAAAGAAGGGGACTGAAAAAGAGGAGAAACTACTAGGGGAGAAAAAGATGGTAAACTGGAAAGAGGGGAAGGTAACCCCAGAAGGGAGGATGTGGGACTGGGAGAAGGTAATCCTGGCCCATACAGAAGGCAGGTGGGCCCAGGAAGAGGGGTTGCCTGCCTGGAGCAAGAGGAAGTTGTCCCATGTAGAGGAGGAACTGGGTGAGGAAGAGGGGGAGCGAAGCAAGGAAAGGGAGGAAGAAAAGCTGGGAGAGGAAGAGCTGAGTGAGGAAGAGGAGGAAGAAGAGCTGGGGGAGGAGCTGAGCAAGGAAGAAGAAGAGAAGCTGGTAGAAGAAGGCAAAGAACTGAGTGAGGAAGAGGAAGAAGAGGAGCTGGGGGAGGAGCTGAGCAAGGAAGAAGAAGAGAAGCTGGTAGAGGAAGGCAAAGAACTGAGTGAGGAAGAGGAAGAAGAAGAGGCGCTGGGGAAGGGAAGGGGGGAGCTGGGGGAGGAAGGGGAGGAGCTGTGCAAGGAAGAGGAGGAGCTGAGCAAGGAAGAAAAAGAGAAGCTGGTAGAGGAAGGCAAAGGACTGAATGAGGAAGAGGAAGAAGAGGAGCTGGGGGAGGAAGGGGAGGAGCTGGAGGAGGAAGGGGGAGAGGCTGAGCAGGAAGAAAAAGAGAAGTGGTAGAGGAGAGGCAAAGAACGGGTGAGGAAGAGGAAGAGAAGAGGAGCTGGGGGAGGAAGAGAGGCTGGAGGAGGAAGAGAGGAGCTGAGCAAGGAAGAAAAAGAGAAGCTGGTAGAGGAAGGCAAAGAACTGAGTGAGGAAGAGGAAGAAGAAGAGGAGCTGGGGGAGGAAGAGGAGGAGCTGGAGGAGGAAGGGGAGGAGCTGAGCAAGGAAGAAAAAGAGAAGCTGGTAGAGGAAGGCAAAGAACTGAGTGAGGAAGAGGAAGAAGAAGAGGAGCTGGGGGAGGAAGAGGAGGAACTGGGGGAGGAAGGGGAGGAGCTGTGCAAGGAAGAGGAGGCACTAATCCTAGACCTAAAAAAACAAGTGGAAAAAATGATGAAAAAGTACCACAAAAAGAAGAAACACATCTGGGGTATGGAGAAACATGTTGAGGAAGAGGCCCAGAAAAGGGAGATACTGGCTCAGGAAGAAGAACATTTGTCTAAAGAAGAGGAAGGACTGTCTGGGAAAAAGGGAAAACAGGCATTAGAAAGAGGCATCCAGGCAGGGCAAGAGATTAAATTGACTGGAGAAGAAAAGAAATCATTAGTAAAGGAGAAAAAAGAGGCCCACAAAAAGAAACAAATCCAAGAAAAGAAAAAAAAAGTTGAGAAAGAAGACCAGAAGGAGAGGCAGGATAAAAGAGAGGAGAAAGAGGCCAAGGACAAACAATTAGCCTGGAAAGGAAAGAAACTGGGCCTAGAAGGGGAGGAAAAATTTGAAGAAATGGGGAAATTGTCACACCGAGAAGATAAACTGACCCAGAAAAAGGCTAAAAAAACTTGGGAAAAGGAGAAAAGGGAGAAAGAAAAAGAAAAAAAAGAGAGAGAGGAGAAAATAACCAAGAAAAAGAGACAACTAGCCTTGGTAGCCTCGGTTAAAAAAATGGACGTAGGAGAGAAGGAGCAGGCTGGGGAAATGGAGACATGGTCACTGAGAGGAAAGGCCTTGGAAGGAAGGAGAAAGGATTGGAAAAAGGAGACATTGGCTGAAAAAGTGGAGAGAGAAGCTGAGGGAAAAAAAACAGCCAGTGAAAAAATGAAACTGGCTCCAAAAGAGGAGAAAAAGATAGAGAAAATTGAGAAAGTGCCCCAAAGAGAAGAGAAACAGGTCATGGAAAAAGAGAAGTATAAGAAAGAGGAGAAATGGCTTGGGAAGCATAAGAAAGCCCCTGAGGAAAAAAAACAGTGGACCCGAGAAAAGGAACAACTAGCCCTACAAGAGGAGAAACAGGCCCAGAAAGAGAGCATATGGGGTCAGAAAGAGGAGAAAGAGAGTGATGGAAAAAAACAATGGACTTGGGGAGGAAAGAAATTGTCCCTAACAGAGAAGGAACAAGCTGGTGAAATGGAGAAAAGACGGACTCAGGAAGACAGTAAATGGGCTGAGGAAGAGAGGCATGTTGCTGAGAAGGAAGAGGCAATAACCAGGGAAGGAATCAGCATAACTAAGAGAAAAGAAAAAACAACCCAAGAAGAGAAAGAAATTCTAGAAGAAGGCAAATTTTCTGTGGAAAAAAGGAAACTTGCCTATGACATTAGGACCAGGGAGAAAGGTGTTGCCAAGGAAGAAAAGAAAAGACTCAAAGAGGAGAGCATACAGGCAATGAGGAAATTGGATATGGGAGTGGGGATTAGTTCTGAAGAAAAAGAGGCTACTTTCAGGGAAAAAGATACAAGGAAGAAAGAGAGCCACCTGTTGAGGATTATGGGGAAAACAATTAGAGAAAGCAGCATAATGCCACGGAAAGAAGTAAAAATACTCGAGGAAGAGCAGTCCCTCACTATGGGAAGGCGTGAAATTGATGGCCAGAGGTGCGGATTTTTTAAGAAACGGGAGGAAATAACCAAAGAGACAACACTGACTGGTGAAGAGAGGTTGGAGGAGGACCCAAGGTTGTTAGAGAAGGTCCAAGAAAAAATGCTGTTAGATAAAATCCAGGTAAAGAGTATGTTAAAGGAGGTCCAGAAGCAAAATCTGTTAGGAAAGAAACAGCTGAAGAAGCTTCTGACGATAACTGAAGAGAAGAAACCAGAACAGACTCGGGTAAAGTGGTTATTGGAGAATATCAGAGACATACTCTCCGAAGGATTATCTGAGAGTTTGATTGAGAAGGAAATGAAAGTTCCAACTAAGAAGAGGATAGAGAAGGAGCGCCTCACGGAGGAAGGAGAAGAGGAGGAGATTCTGCCTAGGAAAAAGAAAGCAAAATACCCGATTAAGAAGGAGAAAAAGAAAGTAAGCCTGGGTGAAGAGGAATTGGAGGCTCAGAAGCATAAGAAAAAGGGTTCAACACAAAGAAAGAAAGAAGAAGAGAGATTGACTCAGGAAAAAGAGAAGCTGAGTAAAAAGGAAAAAGAAGACCCACATGAGGCAGGGAAGGAGCTTCTCAGCAAGGAGGAGTGGGAGAACCTGAGTGTGGTGGAGAAAGAGGTGGAGGAGGAGGAAGAGAGCCTGAGTGAGCAGCAGGAGAAAGAGGACAAGGAAGCAGAGGAAAGGCAGGCAAAGCAGAAGGATGAGGAAAGCATGAGTAAAGAGAAAAAACAGGGGAGCAGACTTTGGGGGGTGATGCTCTCGAAAAAGGAGAGAGTACTGAAAACCAAGCTCCCAAAGGAAGAAGTGCTAGAAGCTGAGGTTCTTGCTGAGGAAAGGAAAGGTACATCTAGAAAGGAAATGGCTCCTGAGAAAGAGAGACTGCTTTATGGAAAGAGAGGTCCCACAATTACGGATAAGTCTACGTGGCCAACAATTAGGAAGAGCCCCTTCGAAACACAACACCTGGAAGCCCTGGAAAAAGACAAGCAAATACCCCTGAAAGTGTCAGGGGATCATTTGGATTTGGAAGGACAGAAAAGTCAGCTTCTTAGAGCACATGACATGAAACATTCATGGAGAAGACAAGATGTGCTCCTGGAGAAAGCCAGGGGCATGTTTTTACAAATCATGGAAACAGGCTTAGAGACCCAGATCCCAGAAGGCCTCCACAGGCCAAAGTCCCACTTACTTGATACTATCATAGAACCACAGAAACCTAAACAGAGGCCCAAGGGGGGCAGGCGGAAGTGGTTCTTGAAGTATCAGGATTCTCCAGTGTGCAAAATTGAGGGCCAGTCCCCAGCCCCAGCCCCAGCCCCAGCCCCATCCTTTACCTCTATGCCAGATAAAAGGCCATGCCACTCAGAAGTAAGATTCTCAGATGAGGACTGGGTTAATAATGCCTTAATAAGGCTGGAAGCAGGAGGACAGCTTTCAAGGGACAGTTTCCATAGACTGAGCCAACTGCTCAAACACTTCACCTCGAAGAGATATCTGAAATGGACGCATCTGTCTAATCTTACAACCATTGCTAAACACCTCCAGCAGAACCTTCAGAAAGGTCACACAGATATATCACAGCACTATAAAGATGTTTTGAGTCCATTACACTTAAAAGTGATCCCTCCGATTAGACAAAAAGAAATGAAGAGCTGGCTAGAACCTTTCCCTATCCCTGAACCAGTGTTACTATCAGCTGCTAAGAGGACTCAAGCCCCACAAGTTCCCAAATGGCCTCTCTTAGCTGAGTCCTATATGAAGAAGCAAGTACAACAGTTATCTACTTCTATCACGGAATTAGGGCACCTTCATCCAGTCAGAAAGGATGTTCCTACAGCTGTCTATCCCTCTGTGGATAAAGAATCCCTGTCCTTGGACTTCCAAGCCTTGAGGGGAAGGGATGAGCTCTCCAAATTTAGCAAGGCAAAGAAGAAAGCCCTGTGCATCCCTACACCAGTGTTACCATCAACTACCAAAAGGATTCAAGACCAAAAGGCTATAACTTGGCATCTTTTAGGAGAACCTTACAGGAGTGCACGGGCCCAGCAGTTATCCAATGTTCACAAAGAGATGAAAATGCGGCATTTTTGTCCTGCCACAAGAGACATTCTCACAGGCACCCATACCTCTGTGGAAAAACAAACTCTAGCACTGATGTTTCAGAAGGATCTCAAGGCTCTTAAGGGTAAAGGCAGGCTCCTAAAGTTGCCCCAGCTGGGGAAGAAGGCACAGCCCATCTCTAAAGAAAAGGAAGAGGTGCCTCAGTGGGAGACATTTGTGGCATTGTACCATGTTTTGAAGATGTTGCAGGAGCGATATGCGAAAGACAATGCTGCTTGGATGGAACAGTTCTCCGGCCTCATGGACCTGTACCAACTCCAGTCCCCTGGCATCCAGAGGCTGCTACTAGAGTTGCTGCAGAGAAAGAAACTCCCACCTCAAGAGACCATCGACAAAAAGGCCCTGAAAACCAAGGAGCTGGTTCTTGGTGAACGGTTATTCTGTGGCCTGTGTTGTGGTAGCGCTCATCCCACTTCAGATCCCCTTGAGTTCCAGGATGTTCTACCCTTGCCTGGGAAAAACAAAGTGCATACTCTCCAACCTGTGGGCATTGCCAAGTATGGGTTCTTAGAACTTGCCTGGAAAAGCCTACCACAAGTCAATCCTTACCATTGTGAAAGGCTACCCAACATCCCTACTCCCACTCTCTGATTTGGCCTAATAATAAAACTTTGGGGTCTTATTGGTAAACAGGCCTGGGCCACAGATGTTAAGCCTTATTGCCAGTTTCCCGCTTCAAGGTGGGGCTAGACAAAGACTTGTTTTCATTCAGCTCCAGAAACTATTACTATGTACTGAATAAAATGACTCTTCTCATCTGTAACAAATATTCTGGCTTATTTCTCTTCCTCCCCAAGCCTAGAATCTTCTAGAAAGAAGCCAGAAAAAGCATACAATCTTTGTCCTAAGAGGGACAAGTTTTCATTCAGTAGGCTATATTATATATCCTTTGGAGGGCAAGGGCCAGTGTTTAATCGCCTTTTGATAGAAAAGTCTGTCCTGGCACGCAAATTCTTTGGCTACTATTTTTTTCCTCAAAGGATCTTGAAGGGACAGCGTCTGGCACAGGTGAACTTCTGATTATTTAGCATGAATATGAGAGGAAGCAAATAAGACCCATCACAATTTTGCCCATTTATAAACTTTGTTCTTCACTCAACCTCTCTAAGCTTTTCAGTGTTTTCATCTATGTCGTGGGAATATAAAGTGAAATCATGGGTGAGGGTGCCAACTTTGAATTCAGAAGTTTGTTTTTGTTTTGGCCATGGGCCATGGCATGCAGTGACTTGATGTGGGATCTCAATTCCCAGACTAGGGATTGAACCCAGGCCAGTGGTGAAAAGTGCTGAGTCCTAAATTATCAATTTTTTTGTATGGCACTGTGCTTTTTATATTCTATTTATGAAATTACTACCTACTCTCAATATTCTATTTTCCCCCCTAGAGCTTTATTATTTATTTCCCAGATTTAGTTCAATTCATATGAATAAGGGGTATGTTTATATGTGTTATGGGGGTGGGGGAGTATAAAGTAGGCATCAGGATTTTTTTCCATACATAAATTCAATTCACCCAGCAAAACCTATTTTGTCTTACATACGTGAGCCTGTTTCTGGACTCTGCATTTCCATTGGTCTGTCTATCCTTGGCCAAGGCCATATGGATAGTTCTTAGACCATAAGGGACAGTTAGTCTCGATGCCTGCCAGTACAAGTCCTCCAGTTTTGTTGTTGTTGCTCTTGTTCCTCCCCTCTTCCTCCTCCTGCTTCTTGAAATTTGTCTTATCTGTTCTTGGTCCCTTCCAATTTCAAATATACATATATGAGAGCTTGTTTGGAGGTTCTAGCAGGGGAGCGCAGCTACTCGTATACCCTTTACTGAAGAAGAGTCCTTCTCTATCGGGGATGGTCGTCCTCTTCTTCTGAGCCTGCAGCTTCGGGAGAGATGCTCGTGGAGAGGTGAGGGAGGAAGGGGATGCCTGCCTAGTCAGCTAGATCAGCCGAATCAACCCTGGCGATCAATGCGGTGACAGATGTCGCAGCCAGATCACCCTCACATCCATATATATATATATATTTGAAAATATACACACACACACACACACACACACACATTATTTTTATGGCAACACCTGCAGCATATGGATGTTCCTGGGCCAGGAATAAAACCTGAGCCACAGATGCAGCCTGTGCCACACCTGTGGCAAAGCCAGATCCTTAACCCACTGCACTATGCGGGAACCTCTGGGGTCAGGGATCAGATCAGAGCTGCAGTTGGCAACCTATGCCTCACTGCAGCAATGCTGGATCCTTTAACCCACTGTGCTGTGCCAGGAATCAAACTTGCATCCTGCCATTTCAGAGACACCCCAGCAGGAACTCACCAAGTATATTTTAGAATCGGCTTTACAATTTTACACACACACACACACCCTGATGGGTTTTGTGGGGGTGAGGGGGTAGGAACGTGCAATAAATATACAGCTTTGTGGAGTTCCCATCGTGGCACAGCGGAAACGAATCCGACTAGGAACCATGAAGTTGTTGGTTTGATCCCTGGCCTTACTCAGTGGGTTGAGGATCCGGTGTTGCCATGAGCTGTGGTGTAGGTCGCAGATGCAGCTCAGATCCCAAGTTGCTGTGGCTCTGCTGTAGGCCAGCAGCTACAGCTCCGATTAGACCCCTAGCCTGGGAACCTCCATATGCCATGGGTGTGGCCCTAAAAAGAAAAAGACTATATATATACTGCTCTGGTTGAAAGAGATGAAATTATTTCAACAGTCTGCCAATTTACAAACACAGTATACATTCTTTCATTTATTTAGTTATTATTTCATCTCAATACAGTTCATAATTTTCTTTGTAGAAATTTTTGCATGTCTTTTGTTAGATTTACTGCTAGGTATTTGATGTTTTTTAATACTATTGCAAATGATAATTAAAAATAACATTTAAAAGTGTTGATGGTACATATATATACAATTTTTTAAATGTTGAATATTTAAAATATAGCCAGCAACCTTAATTTCATATATTAATTCTAAGTGCCTGATTTTTTTTTTCCTTTTTTTGCTGCACCCCACCCATGGCACATGGAAGTTCCTGGGCCAGGGGTCGAATCCAAGCCAAACCTGGGACCTATGCCACAGCTGCAGCAACACCTGATCCTGAACCCACTGCACCAGGCCAGGGATTGAACCCACAATGCCAAAGAGGCAAGCCAGATCATTAACTCACCGTGCCAAAGCAGGAACTCCTGAAATTCTTTTATATATTCTGTGTAAGCATAATAATTTCATTATTTCATTTCCAGCTTTTTTTTTTTTTTTGCCACACCCACAGCATGCAGAAGTTCCCAGGCTAGGGATTCAACCCAAACCACAGCAACAACCTGAGCCACAGCAGTGACAACACTAGATCCTTAACCTGCTAGCCAGGGAACATCCATCCTTTCCAACCTTTAAGTCTTTTTCTACTTGACTTTTGCACTTGCTAAGCTCTCCAAAACAGTGCTGAGTAGTAGTGGTGACTGTGGATATTCTGTCTTACTCCAAACCTCAGGGGAAAAGTATTCAATATTTCACCAAGAAAATTTTTTTGTAGGTAAAACACTTTAAGATATAAGATCCCTTCTACTCCTAGGACATGACCTGAACAATTCTAATCTTTTAAAATGCATTGAAACCTATGGCTCAACCATATGATTAATTTTTCTATTGTTCCATATGCATGGGAAAATAGCATATTCAGTCATTACTGGGTATTGTATTCTTTATTCCTCATGTTACTCAGATATTCTCTTTACTGACTTTTTCCTCTGCTTGTTCTTTATTAAGGGAGGTGGGTTAAAAGCCCTTCACTGTAATCACCAGCTTTTCTATTTTACCTTTGCGTTGTCATTTCTTGTTGTTGTTGTTGTTGTTGTTGCTATTTCTTGGGCCGCTCCCGCGGCATATGGAGGTTCCCAGGCTAGGGGTCCAATCGGAGCCATAGCCACCGGCCTACACCAGAGCCACAGCAACGCGGGATCCGAGCCGCGTCTGCAACCTACACCACAGCTCATGGCAACGCCGGATCGTTAACCCACTGAGCAAGGGCAGGGACCAAACCCGCAACCTCATGGTTCCTAGTCGGATTTGTTAACCACTGCACCACGACGGGAACTCCTGTGTTGTCATTTCTTACTTCAAATATTTTATTTCCTTTTCTGGCAGCCAAGTGGCATATAGAGTTCCTGGGTCAGGGATCAGATCTGAGCCAGTTGCAACCTATGCTGCAGCTATGGTAATGCTGGATCCTTTAATCCACTGTGCCGGGCTGGGGATTGAACCTGCATTCTTGGTGCTGCAGAGACCAAGTTCTGATCCAGTTGTGCCACAGCAAGAACTCTTCAAATATTTTATTTTATTTTTTTCTTTTTATGGCCACACCTGCAGCAAGTGGCAGTTCCTGGGCCAAAGGTCAAATGAGAACTATAGCTGCAGGCCTACACCACAGCCACAGCGGATCTGAACCACATCTGTGACCTATGCCTGCAGCGAAGCCGGGTCTTTAACTCACTGAACGAGGCCAGGAATCAAACACGCATCCTCACAGAGACAACACTGGGTTCTTAACCCTCTGAGCCACAACAGGAAACCCTCAAATACTTAAATGAGGTCACTTTTTATCATCATATTCCTCTTTATCTCTAGCTATTCTTATTTTCTTGATTAGCTTTCTTAGGTTTAGTGCTTGTATGGTGTGTAGTCAACTGATAACACATTAGCCTTGGTTTGCCCAAATTCTACACATTCCAAGAAAGGGCTGACCCCTCACCAGCTTCTGGGAAATAATTTCTGATCTCTTGGAGTATCTTGTCTAAAAATGGTTTTTTTGAATGCCTGAGGCTTTGGACCATGCTTTATCAATTTGACCTGTTATGGACTTAAATGTGCCTGCCCAAAATTCATATATTGAAATCCTAACCCCCAGTACCTGAGAAGACAACTGTATTTGGATATAGGGTTCAAAAGGCAATTAAGTTAAAATGAGTTCTATGATTCTTGACTATTCTAAGTACCTCATATAAGCAGAATTATACAGTCTTTGCCTTTCATGACAGTTTATGAAAATGTCTTCAAGGTTTATCTTTGTTTAGTATATTGCTAAATTTCCTTTTTAAAGACTGAATAACCTTCCATTTTATGTATGAACATTTGACTTATATAAGTTGGTTTTCCTCTACGTTTTAGCTAATGTGAACAATCCTGCTGTGAACGTGAATGTAGACTAGCTCTTAGAGACTGTGACCTCAGTTATTTTAGGGATATACCCAAAAGTGGAATTGCTGGATCACATGTAATTCTAGTTTTAATTTTTTGAGGAATGTACACAGTTTTTCACAATAGTTGTACCATATTACATTCCCACCAATAAAGCAGAAGGGTTCCACCTTTTCAACATCCTTTCCAAAACTTACTCTTTTCTCTTTTCGAATAGTAGCCATCTTAATAGAATGAGGTGGTATCTTGTAGTTTTGATTTGCATTTCTTTGATTAGTGATGTTAAGCATATTTTCATGTGCTTAACCCCCAGGCATATATCTTCTTTGGAGAAATGTCTATTCAAGTCCTTTGCTCATTTATGAATTCTTTTATGTTGTTGGTTGAGTTTTAGAAGTTTCTCCATATTCTGGATGTTATTTCTTATCAGATATATGATTTGCAAGTATTTCCCCCCATTCTGTGGATTGCTTTTTTACTCTGTGGATAGTGTCTTTTTCTTTTTTTTCTTCCAGGTAACCACAACCTACATATTCTCATCTACTGAAGGAGATACATAATTACAGGCAAGTATCTTTCAAAAATAATTTATTGAGAATCATATTCCATTAGCTTTAATGAGAGTATCTGAAATGGATAGTGTCTTTTTTTTTTTTTTTGTCTTTTTGCCATTCCTAGGGCTGCTCCCGCAGCATATGAAAGTTCCCATGATAGGGATCAAATCGGAGCTGTAGCCACTGGCCTACGCCAGAGCCACAGCAACGCGGGATCCGAGCCACATCTGCGACCTACACCACAGCTCATGGCAACGCCGGATCCTTAACCCACTGAGCAAGGCCAGGTATCAAACCTGCAACCTCATGGTTCCTAGTCGGATTTGTTAACCACTGCACCAAGACAGGAACTCCTGGATAGTGTCTTTTGATATAAAAATTTTTTAATTTTTCATTAAGTCCAATTTGTCTTATTTTCTTTTGCTACCTGTATCTTTGGTGTCATATCCAAGAAAACACTGCCCAATCCAATGTCCTGAAGCTTTTGTCTTGTTTTATTCTAAGAATGCTACTGTTTTAGGTCCTCAGTCTATTTTGAGATAATTCCTGTACATGGTGTTAGGCAAGGGTCCACATTCTTTTGCATGTAGATATCCAGTTTTCCCAGCACCAATGATGCTGTCTTCATAGAATGGTCTTAGCAGCCTTGTCAAAATCACTTGACCATATAGCAAGGGCTTATTTCTGGGCTTTCTAGTCTATCCCATTTGTTGTTATGTCTGTCTTCATGTGACTACCCCAGCGTTTTGAGTACTGCAGCTTTACAGTAAATTTTGAAGGGAAGTGTGTCCTCCAGTTTTGTTCAAGATTGTTTTGGCTTTTGGAAGTCCTTTTAGATTCCATAGGAATTTTAGGGTGGGTTTTTAAAATGCCTGTAAAAAATGTCATTGGTAGACTGCTTTGGGTAGTACTGGCATTTTAATAACATTAAGTCTTCCAATCCATGAACATGAGGTATACTTCCACTTATGTCTTCCATAATTTGTTTCCACAATGTTTTGTAGCTTTCACTGTACACTTATTTCAGGAACTCCTGAAATGGGTTTTTTTCCCTTCATGTTGCTGATGTGACATGGTACCTTGGTGAACTTCCATATGCTGAACCACCCTTGCATTACATGAATAAATCCCATCTGGTCATTGTGTATAATCCTTTTAATATGCTACTGAATTCTGTTTGCTACTATTTCGTTGAGGTTTTTTTGGATCAATGATCATAGTGACATTGTTCTGTAGTTTTCTTTCTTAAAGTGTTTTTGACTAACTTTGGTAATAGGGTTGTGCTGCAAAGAATCAGTTAGGAAGTATTCCCTCTTCTTCAACATTTTTGAAGTTTGAGAAAGACTGGTATTGGTTCTTGTTTAAATTCACCAGTGAAGCCACCAGGTCCAGGACTTGACATTGTTGGGAGACTTTTCATATGACTGTTACTTCCTTACTAGTTATAGAGTAGTTACCAATCTATTCAGGTTTTCTCTTTCTTCATGATTAAGTTTTGGTAGGTTTTATGGTTCTAGGAATTTGTCCACTTCATGTAGGTTATCCAATTAATTAGCATACACTTGTTCATTTCTATATATTAAAATCCTTTCATTTCTATAGAATCAGTAAGGAGTTCCCATTGGGGCTCAGCAGTAATGAACCCAACTAGTATCCACGAGGATGCAGATTCAGTCCCTGGCCTTGCTTAGTGGATTAAGGATCTGGCACTGCCATGAGTTCTGGTGTAGGCTGCAGACGCAGCTCAGATCCCATGTTGCTGGGGTTGTGGCACAGGCTGGCAGCTGCAGCTCTGACTTGACTCCTAGCCAGGGAACTTACATGTACTGCAGGTTCGGCTCTTAAAAAAAAAAAAAAAGTAAAATACCCATCTATAGAATCAGCAATAATGTCCCCCGACTTTCACTTTTGATTTTTTTTTTTTTTAGGGCCACACCCAAGGCATGTGGGAGTTCCCAGGCGAGGGGGGCAATTTGGAGCTACAGCTGCTGGCCTATACCAGACATAGCAATGCAGGATCTGAGCTGCGTCTGCAACCTACACCACATCTCACAGCAATGCTGGATCCGAAACCCACTGAGCAAGGCCAGGGATCAAATCCACATCCTCATAAATTTCCCACTTTTGATTTTATAATTGAATCTCCTCCCTTTTTTCATAATGCATCTAGCTAAAGGTTTGCCAATTTTGTTACCTTCTTGAAGAACTTTTGGTTTCATGATTTTCTGTTTTTACTCTATTCTCTCATTTATCACTGCTCTAATCTTTATTATTTCCTTCCTTCTGCTAGCTTTGTGTTGTTCATTCTTTTTCTAGTTCCTTAAGCTATAAAGTTAGGTTGTTATTTTTGAGACATTTCTTGCTTTTTATTTTTTATATTTTATTATTATTATTTTTGCTGTACCCCCAGCATGTGGAAGTTCCCCAAGCCAGGGATCAAACCCGTGCCATACTTGAAGCTTGCACCACAGCTGTGGCAGCAACACTGGATCCTTAACCCACTGCACAAGGGAACTTCTCCTTTCTTGTTTTTTAATTTAAATGTTTATAGCTATAAATTTCTCCTTTAGCACCACTTGTATGCCTTAAATTTAGAGGGCTTTTCGTTGTTGTTGTTTTTGTTGCCAATTATACTTCAGTAAAGCTGGTGGGAAAAAAGAGTGGAACTTCTTGGGGCTGCAATATTCCTTTACCAAAATAATAAAGAGCTCTCATAGATTGCTAGGCTTACTGTCCTGTGGATGAATAGCTATCTCTGTGTCAGACTCCTTTGATCTGCTTAATCACAGGTGTCAGTGGCACTCAGACAAGCCCCCAGTTTTCTGGATGTCAGACTTCATGTGGAAGAAGGTGGTATTCTGGGAGTTCCCGTCGTGGCGCAGTGGTTAACGAATCCCACTAGGAACCATGAGGTTGTGGGTTCAGTCCCTGCCCTTGCTCAGTGGGTCAACGATCCGGCGTTGCCGTGAGCTGTGGTGTAGGTTGCAGACGCGGCTCGGATCCAGTGTTGCTGTGGCTCTGGCGTAGGCCGGTGGCTGCAGCTCCGATTCAACCCCTAGGCTGGGAACCTCCATATGCTGTGGGAGTGGCCCAAGAAATAGCAAAAAGACAAAAAAAAAAGAAGGTGGTATTCTGCCACTGCAGAACAAAGTGGGCTGTGAGCAGCTATACTGCCCATGTCAGATGTGGAGTTGATCTGCTGGCCATGGGTTACTAACACATTGCAAGGACCTTGACTTTGTGCCTCTACTTCCCCTCTTACTGTAAGTAAACACTGTGTATTTTTCCCAGGGTATATTTTTTGTTCTTAATGACCTCAAATCATGCACTGGTCTTTTCCTTGGTGGCACCCACTGCCTTGTACCCTTGGCCAAAGAGCCACCCAGTGAATAGTAAAACATAGTCCACATATAAAATTCCATAGAAGATTTTCTAATATAAAGTACAATATAAATTCTCTGAAGGTGAGCAGTATTTGGGTCATAACTGAAACACTTCAAATATTATTTAAATTCCAAGGAGTTCTTGCCAGCACAAATTAGTTGATGCTTTATAAGAACTGAAATGTGAAAAGCTTTCTCACATTCTCTTCATTTAAACTGTTTCTCCAGTGCTGCAATCCCACTGTCTACTATACATATATCCCATAAGGTCTCTCTCCAGTATGAATTCTGTGATGTGCCTTAAGCATTGAGCTAAGTCTAAAGGACTTCCCACATTTGTAGCACTCAAAGGGTTTTTCACCAGTATGAATACTCTGATGTACCTTAAGGCTTGAACTGAGCCTAAAGGACTTCCCACATTGGTTACATTCAAATGGTTTCTTACCACTATGTATACTTTCATGCCGAGTAAGTCGTCCATACACACTAAAGGCCTTCCCACATTCCTTACATTCATAGGGTTTCTCACCAGTGTGAAATCTATGGTGTATAGTGAGTTGATGGCTACTCCTAAAAGCCTTCCCACACTCCTTACATTCATAGGGTTTCTCACCAGTATGAATTCTCTCATGTCTAACAAGATGTGAAGCATGACTAAAAGCCTTTCCACAATCTTTACATTCATAGGGTTTTTCACCAGTATGAATCCTGTCATGTTGTATAAGATTTGAGGCTTGACTAAAGGCCTTCCCACATTCCTTACATTCATAGGGTTTCTCACCAGTATGAATTCTCTGATGTATTCTAAGTGTTCCAATGTCACTGAAGGCCTTCCCACATTCCTTACATCCATAGGATTTCTCACCAGTATGAACTCTTCCATGTTGAGCAAGGTTTGAGGCACGACTAAAGGCCTTCCCACATTCTTCACATTCGTAGGGTTTCTCACCAGTATGAATTCTCTTATGTACTTTAAAGTCTGTAAGACGACTAAAGGCTTTGCCACAGTCCCTACATTCATACGGTTTCTCACCAGTATGAATTATTTGATGTACTCTAAGGTCTGTATGACGACTAAAGGCCTTCCCACATTCCTTGCATCTGTATGGTTTCTCTCCATTATTGATTCTGTGATGCAGAGTAAGAGATGAAGGTTTTGTAGAAATGTACGTATTTCCATAGCTGATTATATCATATCTTGATTCAAAATCTAGAACAAATAAGAAAAGTTTCTTTCACCACAAAACATTTTATAAAAGAGAAAAATGAAAATTTCACCCATTAGACGATGGTTTAAAGAACTTTAAAATATGGCTATAAAACTTGAAAATGTAAAGGTGGGCTCAGAAATAATTTATGCAGTAGAGCACTGGTGAATGTTTAACAACTAGCTCGACAAAGACACATACAGAACAAAGAGAAGCGTAAAAGTCATTGTGACAGATATTAAGCATGCAATAAAAAGTCGTGAGTCAGCAATGAAACAAGAGACAGAAAACATTTCTCATCATTAAATGACTCCAGGATGGGGGAGTTCCCGTCGTGGCGCAGTGGTTAACGAATCCAACTAGGAACCACGAGGTTGCAGGTTCGATCCCTGACCTTGCTCAATGGGTTAAGGATCTGGCGTTGCTCTGAGTTGTGGTGTAGGTTGCAGACGCAGCTCAGATCCCGCGTTGCTGTGGCTGTGGTGTAGGCCAGTGGCTATAGCTCCGATTCGACCCCCTAGCCTGGGAACCTCCATATGCCAAAGGAGCGGCCCTAGAAAAGGCAAAAAAAGACAAAAAAAAGACTCCAGGATGGTGTCATGAAGTGCCTACAGTCCATCCCCCTCTTTGATTGATTTCAACTATAAACACTTGACAGAATACAAAAATTAACTACAGAAGGACTGCAAATAAAAGAAGGAGGGTATTGGAAAGGAGCCAGACTTTACAAAGCACCCAGACTGAACTGAGTTTCTTGCTTAACTCACTTTCAGGCACTTGCTTCAAGCGCAGGTCCCAGTTATTGTGGGGCAAGCATGGGCTACAAAAATTCCAACAGAAACTCCACACTATTTCTGGCTATACGAACAATGAGAGGGAGGAGTTCCCATCATGGCTCAGTGGTTAATGAATCTGACTAGGAACCATGAGGTTTCAGGTTTGATCCCTGGCTTTGCTCAGTGGGTTAAGGATCTGGTGTTGCCAAGATCTATGGCGTAGGTCGCAGATGTGGCTCAGATCTGGCATTGCTGTGGCTCTGACGTAGGCCAGTGGCTAGAGCTCTGATTAGACCCCTAGCCTGGGAACCTCCATATGCTGCAGGAGCAGCCCTAGAAAAGGCAAAAAGACAAAAAAATAAATAAATAAATAAAAAGAACAATGAGAGGGAGTACTACCAAACTGGAAAGTAATGGGGGAATGCTGGTACAAAAACAGCCAGAGAAGGAAATTTCTTAATTTGGTATTTAGGTATAGATCACTACAACATTCACCATTACCAACAATGACAACATGCATGAGAAGGATATAAATTAAATATAATTACTATATCTAGTAAACAATTTGAAAACCTTTCCACAAAGGAAATTCCAAGCACAGGAGGTATCACTGGTGAATTGTTTCAAATACTTAATGAAGAAGTAGTACTGACTCTAAACAAACTCTCCCAGAAAATTGAGTCGTGAATCACTATGCAGCTAGTTAATCTGCCACCAAAGAGAGGAAAAACAACATAAGGAGTGAAAGTTACACACTATACAACCTTGTAAACATATATGCAAAATACTAAACACTGTCGTAACAAACAGAATCCACCAATATATAAAACTAGATACTCATGTTGCAACAGAAGAAAGGGTGGGGGAAAAAATGTAATTGTAATGTATACATGTAAGGATAACCTGACCCCCTTGCTGTACAGTGGGAAAATAAAAAAAATTATAAAAAAAAAAGATAATACATCATGCCTGTCTTAGCTCTTTTGCACCATAGACTGGGTAGCTTATAAACAACAGAAATTTATTTCTCTTGCTTCCAGAGAAGTCCAAAATCAAGGCACCAGTATGGTGATGTTCTGGTGATGTCCTTTTTCCTGGTTCATAGCTAGTGCCTTCTCAACATGTCCTCACAAGATGAGAGGAATTAGGGACTGCTATGGGAACTCTTTATAAGAACACTAATTCCACTCATAAGGGCTCCTCCACCTTCATGACCTAAACCCCTCCCAAAGGCCCTTCCTCCTAATGCCATCATCTTGTGAGGTTAGGATTTCAAGGTATGAATGCTAAGGGACAGAAACATGCAGACCACAGTGATGGCTAAAAATTCTATCAATATAATTCACTATATTGACAAAATAAAATTGGTAATTTTTTTTTCATGTCTAAAAAAAAATTTTTTTTTATGGCCACATCTGTGGGATATGGCATTTCCTGGGCCAGGGATTAAATCCTTGTTGCAGCTGCAAACTTTGACACAGCTGCAGCAACACTGGATCCTTTAGGCCATTGTGCCCGGGTAGGGATCAAACTTGCACCTTCACAGCAACCCGAGCCACTGCAGTTGGATTCTTAACCCATTATACCACAGTAGGAACTCCTAAAAAAAATTTTTTTAAAGCATTTAACAAAAGCCACATCCATCCCATATAAAAACTCACAGCAAACCAGGAAAAAATAACTTAACCTAGCAAAGCTCATCTGCAAAAACTCCACAGCTAACATCATAGCCAATGGTGAATTGTGCTTACTACATATGCTAAGGAACAGTAGAAAGTTATGCTCTCACCACTTCTACTCAACACTGGACTAGAGATTCAAGGCAGTGCAATAAAGCAAGAAAATAAAGACAGGCAGGAGAAAAATTAAAAAACAAAAATGTCTTTAATCACAGATTACTTAATCACATGTGTAGAAACTCAGCTATAATCTACAAAACAGCTACTAGAAAATAATAATTGAGTTTAGCAAGGCTGAAGCATATACGACCATTATGTAAATATCAGAGAATACTCGAAGTCAAATTTTATAAATACAATTTAAAGTAGCATTGGGGAGTTCCTGTCGTGGTTCAGCAGAAACGAATCTGACTAGCATCTAGGAGGACGCAGGTTGGATCCCTGGCCTTGCTCAGTAGGTTAAGGATCCAGCATTGCCATAAGCTGTGGTGTAGATTGCACACACAGCTTGGATCTGACATGGTTGTGGCTGTGTTGTAGGCCAGTGGCTACCGCTCCAATTTGACCCCTAGCCTGCTGAGGGTGCAGCCCTAAAAAAACAAAAAAAAAAAGAAAAGAAAAGAAAAAAAAAGGAAAGTAGCATCGGAGTTCCTGCTGTGATGCAGTGGGTTAAGAATTTGACTGCAGCAGCTCGGGTCACTGCAGAGGTGCAAGTCTGATCCTCAGCCTGGTGCAGTTGGTTTAAGGATCTAGCATTGCTGCAGCTATAGGTCAATCCCTGGCCTGGGAATTTTCATATAGCATGCAGCTTATGAAATAAATAAAGTAGCATTAAAAGTAGGACATACTGGGAGTTCCCTGGTGGCCTAGATGTTAAAGTTTTGGCATTGTCACTGTTGTGGCTCAGGTTCAGTCCCTGGCCCTGGAACTTCCCCATGCTGTGGGCATGGCCAAAAAAGTTCATGTAATGAAAACTTGATAAATAATGATTGATGAAATTGATTCATAGATTCAATGTACGCCCAGTAAAAATCCCAGCACACTTTTTTGTTGTCTATGATGAAATTGGCAATCTGATCCTAAAATTTATAGGGAAATGCAAAGAACCTAGAAGAGTCAAAACAACTTGGAAAAGACTATAGGAGAAGGACTAAAACACTACTTAATTATAATATAAGACTTATGAAGACACAGTAAACAACAAATTTAATACTGACATCGAGACACAACAATCAGAGGAACAGATTATCAGAAATCCATGCATACATATATGGAAAACTTCCTTTCATTATTTCAAAGGCAACAGAGTGAAGAAAGGATAGTCTTTTTAAGAAATGATGTGGGAACAACTGTAATAGTCATATGCCAAAAAAAGAATCAATATTTTGATGAACAAAAATAAATCACAAATTGATCACAGACTATAAAACATAAAACTATAAAAATTTTGAGGAAAAAAAGGAAAAATTGTGTGACCTTGAGCTAGACAAAAAAATTCTTAGATACAACATCAAAAACCATGATTCATAATGAATAAATTGATAAATTCCACTTTGTCAAAATTGAAAGCTTCTATTCTCCAAAGTCACTGCTATAAGAATGAAAGGAATAGTCACAGTAAACAAGAGAATAATAAGGATATCTTTTAAGGTAAAATACAAAAACTAAAGTTCAATAAGAAAACAAACAACCTAACAGAACAGACAAAAGAGTTTAAAAAATAATAAACCAAAGAAGACAGCAAATAAGATACTCAGCATCATTAGTCATTATGGAAAAAACAAAACCACAACAAAATGCCACGATATACTTATTCAAAGATGAAAAGTAAAGACTGACCATATGAATTGTTCAGCTAGTGGAAATGTGAAATGATATAACAATACTGTAAAACAGTTTGTTACAATTTTAAATTTATAATCTTATTTATCTAAATTTAAATTTAAAATCTTACAAATTTAAATGTATACCTACCATACATTTCAGACATTCAACTCCTAGGTATTTGGCAAAAAAAAAAAAAAATGAAAGCATATGTCCATTCAAAAGCAAATTGTGGTACAACCAAATCCTGGTGTAGTATTGAGCAATAAAAAGTAAAATATATAGGAGTTCCCATCGTGGCTCAGTGGTTAACAAATCCAACTAGGAACCATGAGGTTGCAAGTTCGATCCCTGGCCTTGCTCGGTGGGTTAAGGATCCGGCGTTGCCGTGAGCTGTGGTGTAGGTCTCAGACACAGCTAGGATCCCACGTTGCTGTAGCTGTGGTGTAGGCCAGTGGCTATAGCTCCAATTCGACCCCTAGCCTGGGAACCTCCATATGTCGAGGGAGCGGCCCAAGAAATGGCAAAAATACAAAAAAAAAAAAGTAAAATATATATAACAACATGGATTATCTACGACATAATTATGCTGACTAAAGGAAGCAAGATGAAAAACTCACACTATCATTCTGTTTATATAAAATGGTAGATATGCAATCAACTCTGTTGTGACAGAAAGTAGATGAGTGCTTACCTAAGAAGTTGGAAAGCTGGGAGTTCCCGTCATGGCTCAGCAGAAACAAATCTGACTAGCATCCATGAGGACACATGTTTGATCTCTGGCCTTGCTCAGTGGGTTAAGGATCTGGCATTGCCATGAGCTGTGGCGTAGGTCGAAGGTGCAGCTGGGATCTGGCATTGCTGTGACTGTGGTGTAGGCCAGCGGCTACAGCTCCAATTCAAGCCCTAGCTTGGGATCCTCCATAAGCCATGGGTGAGGCCCTAAAAAGACAAGACAAAAAAAAGAAAAAAAAAAAAGGAAAGTTGGAGGGAGATAGAGCAGGAAGGATTATGAAGGGATACAAGGAATACAAAGTTTTGAAAAATAATCACTTTAATAGATTCAGATAAAGTACTTCACAAAATTGAATACCCATTCAGGGAACAGATAGATAGGCAGATAGATAAACTCAGAAACTAGGAAGAAAAGAAAACTATCTCAATTCAACAAAAGTCACAAATGAAAAAACCTACTGTAAGACTTTATTTTCTATGCCAACACGAAAAACACAATAGAGACTAGAAACAGACATACATATGTACAATGATTTTACTTTTGACAAAGGTAGTCAAAGCAATTCAATGGGGAAAGAAAATTCTTTTTTTTTTTTCTTTCTTTTTAAGGGCACCTGTGGCATATGGAAGTTCTCAGGCTAGGCAACAGCTATCCCACAGCAATAGCCATACCAGATCCAAGCTCCATCTGCGACCTACAATGCACCTTGTGGCAATGCCAGATCCTTAACCCACTGAGCGAGGCCGGGGATGGAACCCACATCCTCATGGATACTAGTCGGGTTCTTAACCTGCTAAACCACACAGAAACTCCAGGAAATTCCTTTTTTAAAAATGCTAATCAGGAGTTCCTGTTGTGGCACAATGGAAACGAACCCGACTAGTATCCATGCAGATGTGGGTTCCATCCCTGGCCTCGCTCAGTGGGTTAAGGATCCAGTGTTGCCGTGAGCTGTGGTGTAGGTTGCAGATGTGGTTTGGATCCTGCATTGCTATGGCTGTGTAGGCTGGCAGCTGTAGCTCTGATTTGACCCCTAGCCAGGGAACTTCCATGTTGCGGATGTGGCCCCAAAAAGCAAAAAATAAAAATGAAAAATAAATTTAAAATTCTGCTTGAATAACTGGACATCCATAGGGAAGACACGAGTCCTGGCCCCTACTCACACCATAATAAAAAACTAACTCAAAATGGATACAGACCTAAACATAAAAATAAAAATTATAAAAGGTCAAGAAAAAAATAGGCAAAATACTTTGCAACCTTGGAGGAGGCAAAGATTTCCTGGATAATATAACCCCCCAAAAATCATAAAAGAGCAATTTGATAATTGGGAATACATAAAAATTTAAAAACTCCTTGTAAGATATTGTTAATAAAATTAATAGGTAAGTCACATTGTGAGAAAAATATTTTTAATATTCCAAAAGGACTTTGTATCCAAAATAAAGAATAGGAGTTCCCGTCGTGGCGCAGTGGTTAACGAATCCGACTAGGAACCATGAGGTTGCGGGTTCGGTCCCTGCCCTTGCTCAGTGGGTTAACAATCCGGCGTTGCCGTGAGCTGTGGTGTAGGTTGCAGACGCGGCTCGGATCCCGCGTTGCTGTGGCTCTGGCGTAGGCCGGTGGCTACAGCTCCGATTGGACCCCTAGCCTGGGAACCTCCATATGCCGCGGGAGCGGCCCAAGAAATAGCAACAACAACAACAACAAAAAAGACAAAAAGACAAAAAAAAAAAAAGAATAGTTAACCCTCAAATACAAGAAAATAATGACTTCAAATGGGTAAACACCAAAAAATATGATCAGTAAGTGAAAAAAAACTCAAGATCATAGTCATTATGAAAATGTAAATTAAAGCCACATACCAGCTATAATATCTAAAATTTAAAGGACTGACAATACCTAGTGTTGGAAGGGATATGGAGTAAATGGAATTAAGCAATGTAAAATTTCTAAAATTGTTAAACATGCAGCTACTACTCAACAATTCCACTCGTAGGTATTCACCCTATAAAATATTTGTACGCAAACGTTCCTAACAGCTCTACTCGTAACTGGTCCCAAACTGAACTCAGACTATTCAAATATTTACCAGACATAGGAATGAATGCTATTTTTAAGACACAGAGTCACACTGAAAAAGAATCTGGGCCCAAATTATAGGTAAATAGCTCTGCTGTGAAAGGAGAGTGAACAGCATGAAATATAATACGGTGAATAATTAATGAGGTTAAGACGAAGCTGAGTATTTCCTTTTCACATCACCAGCCTTCCTTCACCGATAAGGGAGCCTTCCAACCAATGCTTCGACAATGTGTTTACCAACTGATCTATCACCAGGGCTCTCACTTACACAAAGGACTTCTGCCTGACTTGTTCTTACTCACCTGTTCTCCAGCTTCCCGTTTCCTCCCTCACAACCATCCAGGGCTCTTTTCCTTGCTCCAGTAAGGTGATTACATCTGGCTTAGAAATGTAATGGTCTGCTTAAAGAAGAAAGAATGCCACAGGATGGAAAATTAACTTGCAACTAGTCAAGATTAAAATTATAATAAAAGGACATAATGATGTCAACTATTTTAGAGAAGAATAAGAGAATTAAAGAACAAGATATCAGTCAGGAGAGGGAAAGTGTTTGTTCTGCTGTTCATTTATTAAACTCGCATCTTCCCTAACTCTTAGAGTAAGCCTAATGTGGTTAAAAACATACTCAGAAGCCTGGGATCAATTCCTGCCTTTGTTACTTTCCAGCTGGGTATAACCTTGGCCAATTCATTTAAATCCACTATACCTCAGGATTCTCATTTATAAAATGAGGGAAATAACAGCACCATTGGAGGAATTAAATCAGTTAATACTCTCAGTTATTTTAATCAGTTAATTCCATAATGTGATTAGAATAATAACTAGTACACAATAATTAAAATGTTAGCTATTAACATTATTCTTAGGCTTTTATGTCACTAGAGGGCATAAGAAAAGATGGCTAAAAGATATTCCATTTTTTTTTGTTGTTTTTTTTACTTTTTATTTTTTTATTTTTTATTTTTATTTTTTACTTTTTAAACTTAAAGTATAGTTAGTTTATAATGTTGTACCATTTCTGCTATACAGCAAAGTGACTCAGTTATACACATATATACAATCTTTTTATTATTATTTTCCAATTATTATTATATTCCAATTATTTATTATTATTTTCCAATATATCCAAGAGATTGGATATATTTCCCTGTGCTATATAATAGGATCCTGTTGTTTATCATTATTATTCCACTTTGAATGTAATTTTCATGAATTATAACTTTCAACCACAAATCAGATAAACTTTGTTTTTGGAGATGAAATGCTTTTGATACAGTTTTAAATAAATTCCAATTATCTAATCCATCACCATATAAGTTGTAGAGGCTCTTTCGATATTGAGAGCAATTCTGGATCCTCTGTCAAGCCAATACCCCTGAAACTAGTTTAGATCATAAAATGGAGTATTATAGCAATTTGGGGCACGAATGAATAAAAAACTTGGATCCCTTGACAATGGTTATAATATATGCCACAAATTTCTTTTTCTTTTTTCTTTGGGGGGGGGGCGCACTTGCAGCATATGGAAGTTCCCAGGCTAGGGGTCGAATTGGAGCTACAGCTGCCAGCTTATACCACAGCCACAGCAACACAGGATCTGAGCCGCGTCTGCGACCTATACCACAGCTCACAGCAACGCCAGATCCTTAACCCACTGAGCCAGGCCAGGGATCAAACTCCCAGCCTCATGGTTCCTAGTTGGATTTGTTTCCCCTGTGCCTCAACAGGAACTCCTATGCCACAAATTTCTAATTTAGCTGCTTGGTCATTATGGGAGAGAAGCACATGCAAAAAAAAAAAAGAACACAGGGAGATGTGAATATTATTGAAGGAAGAGAAGAGGAGCGTGTTTAATGGAGCTGCCATTTCTTTGTCATTGTTGTTGTTGTTTTTGGTGGTGTTGTTTTTGGCCAAGGCCTCAGCATGTGTAAGTTCCTAGGCCAGAGATCAAACCCACACCACAGCAGCCACACCAGACCTTTAACCCGATGTTCTTCAAGGGAACTCCTGGAGCTGCCATTTCTAACCTGACAAAGCTCAAACCACTTTTTGGGGAAGAGAGAAAACAAATTTAACTAGTTTCTTGAAAGGTGGCCCTGAAAATTGCTATGTAAAAAAAGCTATAGCCTATAGAGCAGAGTCTACATAAATCTAAGTTACTTCGGCTGATGGACATACCCAGTGAAACCAAGTTACCATAGTTCTCCATCATCACATCCCGGTACAAAGTCTTCTGAACAAGATCAAGACATTCCCACTCCTGCTGAGAGAAGCCTATGGCCACATCACTGAATGTCAGGGATCCCTGAAACAGTAAATACATGTATTAGTGGGGAAATCAAAGAAAATATGTTGAAAGTAGAAGCAGAGGAGATGACGGACTTCTCTTTAGGAAAAGAGAAAATGAAAGCATGTAGGCAGTAAATCTGTGATGTGGAAAGACACTAAAGCACAATGTATACTTTTTTTTTTTTTTTACAAAGGCTGCAGACATGAATCAGATGTCTTCCAAACTCTGAGATACTTATAAATATCTGAACCATTTGGAAATTGACAAAATAACATTTCCCTCCTTAGTTAAAAAAACGTATGTAAGAATAATGTCTAGGAGGAGTTCCCATCGTGGCTCAGTGGTTAACGAATCTGACTAGGAACCATGGGGTTGCGGGTTCAATCCCTGGCCTTTCTCAGTGGGTTAAGGATCCAGCGTTGCCGTGAGCTGTGGTGTAGGTCGCAGACGCGGCTCGGATCTGGCATTGCTGTGGCTGTGGTGTAGGCCGGTGGCTATAGCTCTGATTAGACCCCTAGCCTGGGAACCTCCATATGCCGAGGCTGCGGCCCTGGAAAGACAAAAAAAAAAGAATAATGTCTAAATGGTATCTACCTCATAAATTCTCGATTAATGAATATTTTTCCCAATTTTAGAAAACTGAATTGGATAATTAAGCCTTTCTTTGAGCATCAACTACTTCACTATGTCCTATTTTACCATAAGCACTTCTGCTTGTTTCAACAAATACATGTATTATTTTGGCATATAACACTGTATTTTATAAATAAATTAGATTTAATCATTTATTCAATTAAGTTGCACAACATTTGGAAGGTTTTCCACGATTCTAAGGTTCTATTTTATCAACTATATATAATGCTATGCATTTTTGTTGCCATCTACCATTTCTCACTGAATACTTCCCTTATTTTGAGCAGAGCAGGTAACTTCATTGATTACCAATGATCTCCATCTCCTGGAATTTATATATATATGTGTGTGTGTGTGTGTGTGTGTGTGTATATATGTACTAAAAGATAATATACTGATTTAAATGATACTGAAGAAGGCTGGTCAATTATATAGATGTTACATATACTTAGCATGTCTCATTTAATAACAAAATAGCTGTACTATTTATGTTTCATGGTTTTGTGAGCAAATCCATGACCTCCATGTTAAAAGCCCAATGATACACTAATCCATACAAAGCATTAAATTTCACACTACACATTAAGATTCACATCATTTAATGATAAATTCAACCTCATCTACCTGGAAACCTCAGGTCTGTGGAAAACTTCAAAGTCTTGTCATGGATAGTTAAACAGAACCATCATCTCCATCTCCAAACTAACCTGCATGGCATAAATCTTTACTTCAAAGAACTTAACTCCACTATCCCATCATTGCCCTTCATGGCAGAATCAGCATTTAAAATACGTTGAATAATTTGGTAAACAATTACATCAACGCTAGTTAGTTTAGAATGGGCCACACAGAGACAGTGCTAGGTAATCTGGCCATATATTTCCCTGGCAATAGGTTATTTGATGGAATTTTCTCTTAGGAAACTTGTAGAAAATTAATGAAAATACTTACATGACCTAAAAACACACATTTCAACAAGGAGAGAAACATCAACTTACACGGGCCATGGTTTTAGACCTGCAAGAGCTGATCAGTCCTCTGGGTTCCTCTACCAGAAAAGCATAGTCCAGAAAATGCAGACCTGGGAGAAGAGGAAAAACCTTGAGACCAGTTTGCTTTAGTGTTTCCCCACTTGACTAAGCCAGTATTACTATTTTCGCTCTTCTAGTCTGGATTTCAAATCACTTTGCACTGCACACAACTTGAGTAAGTTAGGACTGTGGACAAGTCCATTCCCTCACTCAGTTCCCAGGGTCTAGGGTACAGAGTCAATTCTCCACTGAAACTAGAGCCAGATACTTCAGGAGAAAAATTTCTGGCCAATGTACCACTGTGATAAGATTGCTGTGAACCTGAGATTGGGCAGCTTGGTCCTGCTCTGAGCAGATCTTCCTCTTTCCATTCCCAACTTTAAGAGAGAAAAGAGGCCATGAAAGTGGGTGAAGTTGATAAAAATATCAGAGATGGATGAGGAATGTTCAGCCTCTGAGCCCCATAAAGCTTACTAGTTAAATATATGACAGACCAACATTATGCTAGAACACAAAATAGTCATTAAATGTTAAATTGGGAAGAATAGTTCAGCATGTGGAAAATATTCCAGGGAGTTCCTGTTGTGGCTCAACAGTAATGAATTTGACTAGTATCCAAGAGGATGCAGGTTCAATCCCTGGCCTTGCTCAGTGGGTTAAAGGATTCAGCATTCAGGTATAGGTCAGCAGCTACAGCTCTGATTCAACCCCTAGGCTGAGAACTTCTATATGCCGCACACATGCATAAAAAGACCCTAAAAAGACAAAAAAAAAAAAAAGAATGTCCCATATGTAATATCCCATATTCATATCCCATATGAATATGCAACAGAAAAATCAGGTTGACTAATATATTTATATTTAGGAAATAAAAGAATACATTAA
This sequence comes from Phacochoerus africanus, assembly GCF_016906955.1. NCBI lineage: Eukaryota > Metazoa > Chordata > Mammalia > Artiodactyla > Suidae > Phacochoerus > Phacochoerus africanus. The sequence continues at coordinate 46,857,317 of NC_062551.1, read as the reverse complement.
TCAATAAAGAGAGGAGAATGGCAGACAATCATAAAAACAGAAGATAGGAAAATCTGGAAATTTATATGGTTATATATTAACAGCCCATATTTTTGGCTATATTTTGCATTTTGCTTTGGGGTGGAGGTGTCTTTAGAAATGAGTCATTGTGTACTTAGTGGGTTTTAGTCCATACATGAAACAATGAAATACAACCAAGAAGTTCTCTTGTAGCCTGGTGGGTTAAGGATCCTGCATTGTCACTGCTGTGGCATGGGTTAGATCCCTGGCCTGGAGATTTCAACATGCCACAAGAGAGGCAAAAAACAAACAAATGAAAAACAAAAACAAAAAAACAAGAAAAAAAATAACGAAGATATAAAAGATACCTTGCCATGATCAGAATTCATCAGCGATCCCTATCTTTTCACTTAGATCTTGGTTTTTCGTTTGTTTTTAAAGTTTACTTTATAATCATTTTACAACTGACTAGAAACATGAAATATGTATGTGATGTTTATTTATTTATTTGTTTGTCTTTTTAGGGCCAAACTTGTGGCATATGGAAGTTTCCAGGCTAGGGGTCCAATTGAAGCTACAGCTGCCAGCCTACACCACAGCCACAGCAAGGCTGGATCAGAGCCCCATCTGAGAACTACACCACAGCTCATGGAAACTCTGAATCCTTAACCCACTGAGCAAGACCAGGGATGGAACCCACATCTCCATGGGTACTAGCTGGGTTTGTTTCCACTGAGCCATGACAGGAACTCCTTTACATGATTTTTAATTTGTTAAGGCGAAGACTTCTCCAAAGTTCTTTGCTCTTTAAATTCAGATCATTTCACTAAATGGCTTATATTTTGTTTCCTTTGGATCCCAATGTCTGAACTCATTTTATATTTTCTTCTCAGTTATGTTGGAATTTTGGCTATAAAATATTTATAAATAGGCCCTGAGTACTCTCTCTTGTGAAGTGATGAAAGCCTCAATACAGCTTCATTTCAGATCTTTTTGACAGAAGGATTTGTTTCTAAACATGCCAGTTCTGGAGTTCCTGTCGTGGCACAGTGGTTAACGAATCCGACTAGGAACCATGAGGTTGCGGGTTCAGTCCCTGCCCTTGCTTAGTGGGTCAACGATCTGGCGTTGCCGTGAGCTGTGGTGTAGGTTGCAGACGCAGCTCGGATCCCCCGTTACAGTGGCTCTGGCATAGACTGGTGGCTACGGCTCCGATTAGACCCATAGCCTGGAAATCTCCATATGCCTCGGAAGCGGCCCAAGAAATAGCAAAAAAAAATAAATAAATAAAAATAAATAAATAAATAAACATGTCAGTTCTGTCACGATATCTTCCAGATAGCTGCTGAATTATCTTACCTATTAATTACCTATTAATTTAGCTATAAAATCATTAGAATGAAATCTACAAGATTATAGTAAAAAATCCACTCACTGCCATACAGATCCCATGTGCTCAGTATTATTTGTTTTTCTTGTTTTGTTTTTTGTCTTTTTGCCATTTCTTGGGCCGCTTCTGCGGCATATGGAGGTCCCCAGGCTACGGGATTGGAGCTGTAGCTGCCAAGCCTACGCCAGAGCCACAGCAACTCGGGATCCCAGCCGCGTGTGCAACCTACACCACAGCTCACAGCAATGCCAGATCCTTAACCCACTGAGCAAGGCCAGGGATCGAACCCGCAACCTCATGGTTCCTAGTCGGATTCATTAACCACTGTGCCACGACGGGAACTCCAGTATTATTTGTTTACATGCTTATTATCACTACAGTCACAGCCCTGTCTCCTTTAGGCAGATCAGTCCAAATCTCACCAGTGGCCTTTTCACACTACCTTCAAATTATTCCTATTCAAATTTTAACTTCCGTCACAGATTATAAATACTCTGAAGGAGGTAATTACATCTTTTCAGTGATTGTATTACTTCAGGTATTCCACTTTCCAAGCCTGGCCTATTTTATACAATTCAAAGAAGTATGACTTTGGACTACAAAATACCACTTGTAGAAAAATTTTAAAGAAAATAACTTATAGAAGTTTCCAAGGTATATATGCACAAGGATAAACATCAGAGAATAATTTTTGATAGTCCAAAATTCAAAACATAAAAAATCACACAGCTGGCAAACAGGTTTAAGTCTGTTATATGGTTGTATATACTATGCCATTCCTACGGATGATATTAAATCATATAATTGATAGAAAGCAATATTAAAAGAATTGTTCAGAGTTCCCATCATGGTGCAGTGGAAACAAATCTGACCAGTATCCATGAGAATGTGAGTTCCATCTCTGGCTTTGCTCAGCGGGTTGAGGTTCCGGCGTTGCTGTGAGCTGTGGTATAGGTCTCATGCTTGGATCCCGCATGACTGTGGCTGTGGTTGGGCTCGCAGCTGTAGCTCCAATTTGACCCCTAGCCTGGGAACTTCCATATGCCATGGATGTGGCCCTAACAAGCAAAAAAAAAAAAAAAAAAAAAAAAGAATATCATACATGATAGCTGACTATTTTGAACACTAGGCAAGATAATCCATATAAATACTAAATTGTATATATCATGATGACTAAGGTATATTATCAGTCATTACTGACAAAGAAAATAATTCCATGCTCCTTAATCTCCTATTATAAAAGGAAGCTAATTCTGGTGCTTCTTGGTTTTATTATATTAAAACTTGAATTTCTTCTTTCTTATAATTTTAATATTTAAAATTTTATGACAGAGTTCCCTGGTGGCCTAGTGTTCACTAGGTTCAGCATTGTCACTGCTGTGATAGAGGTTCAATCCCTAGCCAGAGAACTTCTGCATGCCACAGGCTTGGCCCCCCCCAAAAAATTTTTTTAAATGGAGTTCCCATTGTAGCTCAGCAGGTTAAGAACCCAACATAGTGTCCATGAGGATGCAGGTTTGATCCCTGGTCTCACTCAATGGGTTAAGGATCCAGTGTTGCCACAAGCTGTGGCACAGGTCACAGATGCAGCTCTGATCCAGATCAACCCCTGGCCCAGAAACTTAAAAAAAAAAAAAAATTATGGGTGTTTCCAGGTGGTCTAGTGGTTAGGACTCAGTGCTTTCACTGCTATGGCTTTGGTTCAGTCCCTGATCTGGGAGCTGAGATCCCCTTAGACCCCTAGCCTGGGAACCTCCATATGCCACGGGTGTGGCCCTAAAAAGACAAAAAAACATATGGAGATTCCCAGGGTAGGGGCTGAATCCAAGCTGTAGCCTGGGCCTACGCCACAGCCACAGCCACACCAGATCCTAGCTGTGTCTGAGACCTACACCACAGCTCATGGCAACACAGGATCCTTAACCCACTGCGCCAGGCCAGGAATCAAACCTGAAACCTCATGGTTCCTAGTCGGATTCATTTCCACTGCGCCATGACGGGAACTCCAGCTTAATAAAATCATTAATTAAAAAAAGAGAGAGGAAATTCCTGCTGTGGCACAACAGGATTGGCAGTGTCTCTGCAGAGCCAGGATGCAGGTTCAATCCTGGCCTGGTGCAGTGGGTTAAGGATCCTGTGTTGCCACAGCATAGGCTGCAACTGTGGCTCAGATCTGACCCATGGCCCAGAAACTCCATATGCCTCGGGGCAGCCAAAAACAACAAAAGAGAGAGAGAGATTATCTGACAGGAAAAGAGAAAATGTCCCCTTCATCAGTCCCCAGCAGCTATAAAGAACAAGAAAAACTGTTCAGAATCATAAACCTGTTCAAAGAACAGTATGATAAAATTAAGAATACCAGCTGGAGAATGAATCTTATTGTTCTGCATAATATAGAGATTTAAGCAAGTATTTATAAATATAATATTTATTTTCTGGTATAACAACTATGTTTGGAAATGTTGTTTGTACTTGCGAGTCACCTTGGAAATCAGAGATGAGTGTTATTTTTTGCGAAAGTAATTTTTTTTTTCTTTTTAAGGCTACACTGCAGTACATGAAAGTTTCCAGGCTAGGAGTTGAATCAGAGCTACAGCTGCCAGCCTACACCACAGCCACAGCAACATGGGGTCTGAGTGGTGACTGCAACCTACACCACAGCTCACAGCAACTCTGGATTCCCAACCCACTGAACAAGGCCAGGGATCAAACCCGGATCCTCACGGATCCTAGTCGGGTTTGGTGACTGCTGAGCCACAACGGGAACTCCCTGAAAGTCATCTTAAATCTCTAAGTGATTAACTATGAAAAGGTGTCTTACTGAGTAATATGTGTCCTGGTAATTAAGTTTCAAATAACATTTGTAATAACTGTTATTACTTGTAATGCTCTTCAAACAAGATTCTCTGCCCTTCCCTCTTCTCCCTACACATACAGAGGTATAAAGAAACCTATCAGTTGATTACATTTCTTTTTTGAACTATGAGTTAGACTCTTTGTCTCCTTCACTGGATCAATTTTATTCTGCCAAAACAAAACCACATAAAAAAAGAAAAAGAAAAATTGGAAAAATATACACCAAATGTTAACGATATTTAACAGAGATTTAGAGATATTATGGGTTATTCTTGCTTTCTTCTCAATAAACTCCTTAAGGAAATGAAATTTTTTTGGAATAGGCCTGTATTAATTCCATCACCATAAATAAAACATTAAGATATTTCAAAGTATTATAAATATTTATGGATATCACTTTGGGAAGAGGCTATGTTTTCCTCATTAAAAAAAAAAATCAAGGAGTTCCCGTCATGGCACAGTGGTTAACAAATCTGACTGGGAACCATGAGGTTGTGGGTTCGATCCCTGCCCTTGCTCAGTGGGTTAAGGATCTGGCGTTGCTGTGAGCTGTGGTGTAGGTCGCAGACGCGGCTCGAATCCTGCGTTGCTGTGGCGCTGGCGTAGACTGGCAGCTACAGCTCTGATTAGACCCCTAGCCTGGGAACCTCCATATGCTGCGGGAAGCAGCCCTAGAAAAGGCAAAAAGACCAAAAAAAAAAATCGATAAATACTAGGAGTTCCCATCATGGCTCAGTGGTTAACAAACCCAACTAGGATCCATGAGGATGCGAGTTCAATCTCTGACCTTGCTCAGTGGGTTAAGATTTGGTGTTGCCCTGAGCTGTGGTGCAGGCCAGCAGCTGCAGCTCCGATTTGACCCCTAGCTTGGGAACCTCCATAGGCCGCAGGTGAGTCCCTAAAAAGAAAAAAGACAAAAAAAAAACCAAAACAACAAAAGACTAAATACTAGACCTACAATGAAAAAAATCAATGTGATTAAAATAAATACCACTTATCTCTTCTTTAACATCCTTTAGCTGTACTTCACTGATATAATTAAAGACATTTCGCTATAAATACTCTGATGGAAAGGAAAATTGCCTTCACATATAAATGTGAATATGTATACCAAATAGGTAGAAAAGTTCACAGAAAATGCTCAATAAATGTGACTAAACACCTTCGTTCTTCTATGAGAAACCAATTAAACTATCCTTCTGGATATAATCCTTGCAAAACTTTGTACAAAATTCCCATTTTAAATGAGCTGCATATATAATTTCAAATTTTCTTCACTACTAATTATCTACAATACTAAGATTCCTTAACATTAGATCACAGTCATTTTCTTCTTATAAGGATTAATTCTTATAAACAGAAATTATATTATCTACATAATATTCTGTCTCATGGATGTCATATGATTTTCATAACCAGTTCCAGTAGCATAATCATTAATTTTGTGCAAATGCATCCCAAGGTATAACAAGATTGCAGATCAGTTACCCAGGTCTAATCTTTTGGGTTATGTACACCTTTGAAAAATGCATTTTTACAAATATATGGTAATTCTATACAATTACAAAGGGTCTGTGGCCCCTTGTAAGCCCCAAAATACAAAGGACCTCTGGATCAGAACTCTTCTTCTGGAAGACTAGTGTACAGGTGGCCCTCTGACATTCAAGCGCTCATCACATTTACTTCGTATTTTGTTACTGACTTATAGAAATCTGAATGACATAAAATAAAAACAATGTTAGGCATTTTTTAATGTTCCACCCTTCAAGACTACTATATCCGCCGTGACCTCATACATATAACCAAAATCAAGTAAGACTATGCAATCTGCATCAGAGGTCAAGAAATGGTATCATACTCAAATATATGTGAACCCCAGAGAACTATCTGGGAGCCGTAATCTGAGTAAAGAATCCTGTTCTTGGAGTCTTTTTAGAAATACGTTCCCAGGAGCCTGTCTCAGGGCAATTCTTGATTTAAAATTCGGATCTCAGCAGCTGGAATGTGTCCTGCAGGACTCAAAACCAGATTTCTCAATTGTGCTCACATCTCTTTGGTAGACGAGTACGTTTGAGAAGCCTAGAAGCAGCAGCGGGACAAACAGCTATATGTTACACGACACCACAGAGCCACCGAAATCCACGTTCACAAAAAAGGACATGCACCTTGTGTCTCCGCTGTGCCAGATCGGAAGACATACCTCTCAGGTCTCACAATCGCACTCACTCTAAGACAGAGATGAAACCACTCTCCCGGCTGCAGTTCCTGATCTCACTGCCTACCCTAACGACGACTCTTTTTTTTTTTTTTTGTCTTTTGTCTTTTTGTTGTTGTTGCTACTTCTTGGGCCGCTCCTGCGGCATATGGAGGTTCCCAGGCTAGGGGTTGAATCGGAGCTGTAGCCACCGGCCTACGCCAGAGCCACAGCAACGCGGGGATCCAAGCCGCATCTGCAACCTACACCACAGCTCACGGCAACGCCGGATCGTTAACCCACTGAGCAAGGGCAGGGACCGAACCCGCAACCTCATGGTTCCTAGTCGGATTCGTTAACCACTGCGCCACGACGGGAACTCCGACTCTTTCTTTTTACTGGCAACCTTCATCTAGGTCCAGTCTCAAAAGGGCACCCACCGCCGTGGAACCATCACGTGGCACGGAGCGCGGCCTCTCACAAACAAGCACCCTTCCGATTTTCTCACAGGGTTCCTCCAACTACCTCCCCGCTGCTCCAGCACCCACAGGCCCAAGGGGGCGGGCAACTCGCGCGGCGGCTCTGGGCTTCCAGGCTCTGAGCGCCCCCCGCAATCCCATTCTCACTGCCACTCATCGTCCCTAGTGGGCTGGAGCTACTTCTGCACATTTTTTTCCGCGGCCACTCACGCCAGTTTCTTGCCCCGACGAGTGCCACACACATGCAGTGCGCAACACGGGAAAAGGTCCAGGGTGGAAGTCACCTACTGGACTGTGGAACCTGGTTCCGAGTCGTAAAAGTCAACGCAAAGCAGCCACCGGGGCGGGGCTCGGAGACTTCTGGGCGTGGCGGCTGGACTGCGCGTGCGCACTGCTATCTCCGCCAGGCTGGCACCCTGACCTGAGGGCGAGGTCTGCAGTTCCCAAGGCTGGAGAAAGCCAGTCCCGGCAAGACCGCACCAGGGGATTCTGAGGAGACTTCAGAGCCCTTTTTTTCCGAGACCTCAGGCCTGTGTGTGAGGGGTCTGCCCGGTTGAAATCAGTAGTGAGACCCCAAGGGCCATCGAGTGCCATCTCCTGAAGGTGGGTTCATAATCCAACCAAAATGTTTGTGTGTGTGGGTGTGTGAGCCAGAGATGAGTAGGTGAAGGTATCTCTTTCCTAAAACGCTCATTCCACCCGGAAAGCCGCAGGTACTGACTCTTGCCGTTTTAGAGCTGAAGCCTCTGAGGTGACCTCAGTGTGTAACAGTACCAGGTGAGAAAAGCTGGATAAAGTGAGACTTTACTGTATAATATATTCTCTTTGCAGAAAAGGGCAGAATGAATTTTAGGCCCCTTTTCGAGAATACTGATTGCAAGGAGTTCTTTGAAACTAGAACAAAAAGCAATACCTTATTTACATTTTACAGTATTATGTCCACTAGAAATTGACTGTTTTCTTTTCATCCTTCTCTGCTCTATTATGAACTGGTGAGTTTAACTGCATTTAAGGGCCCGCAGGTTGAGAAACATCTTTTAATTTATAATGCCTGGTCATGACATATCATTGAAAAATATGGAGTTCCCGTTGTGGCTCAGCAGTAACAAACCCGACTAGTATCCATCAGTACGTGGGTTCCATCTCTGGCCTTGCTCAGTGGGTTAAGGACCCACTGTTGCTGTAAGCTGTGATGTAGGTCGCAGATTCTGCTCAGATTCAGTGCTGCTGTGGCTTGGCATAGGCCAGCCGCTGCAGCTCTGATTGGACCCCTCGCCTGGGAACTTCCATATGCCGCAGGTGCAGCCCTAAAAAAAGAAAGAAAAAAGAAAAGTATTTTGTTTCTCATTTGTCTGGATAATGAAGATAAATTTTGGCCTGAGGCTCAAAATTTGAGATTCTTCTGGGCCATCAGAAAAATCAAGTTTGTGATCATATCTATTTAGATTCACAATGAAGTTCAGCAAATGGGAAATGTAAAGCTCTCATCCCAGGATGCCCATATTTCAGTTATCAGCATTACAGCATATTTCAAATATGCAAAGCATGCATGGATTAGTATTTTAGAAGGATTTTTTTCTTTTTCTATGGCCATACCTGCATCATATGGAATTTCTGAGGCCAGGGGTCCAATTGAAGCTGCAGCTGCAGGCCTACACCACAGCAACTGCAAGGCTGGATCTGAGCTGTATCTGTGACCTATGCCATACTTTGTGGCAATGCTGGATCCTTACCCCACAGAGCAAGGCCAGGGATCAAACCTACATCCTTATGGAGGCAAGTTGGGTTCTTAACCTGCTGAGCCACAACGGGAACGCCTAGAAAAATATAAACTTTAACTTAAAATGTGATCAACTCCTTCTGCCATATATTTAAGACATAGAGTAGCTAAAGTTAGTTTGCACAACATTTTGAGGTGCCTTCCAGCTAGGTTATTTTAAAATGAAATATACAGGGAAGTCCCCTGTGGTGCAGGCGGTTAAGGATCTGGTGTTGCTGCAGCTATGGTTTAGGTTGAAACTGCAGCCTAGGTTAGATTCCTGGCCCAGGAACTTCCACATGCTCTTGTGTGTGGCCAAAAAAATAAATAAAATAAAATATACATGTTACACACATATACATCTGAATACACACATAAATGCACATATAAATTTCCAACATTATGTATATGTGTATGAAAATATATTATTTCTTTTTCTTAAACGCAAATGTACTTCCAAATCAGTACATAAGGAGTGTTATCATGCAAGTAGGACACAGCATGTGTAGCTGGACCCTTTTCTAAGAAACAGAACTCCACAAATAGATACTATGGACTTTCCTTTTTTTTTTTCTTACAAAGAATGCTCCATTACTATCCCTCCATAAACTTCAGTTTGCACATATGTAGGCTTATTTGTAAGTTAACTTCTCGAGAGTGTACTTGCCTTTTGCATGTTAACTTGTGATATTGAGAAATTTCTCATTGTGATTATACCATTTGACATTATCACAGCAGTGTAGAATGTTTCTGCTACCAACATTTTCCCATTGTAACTCTCACTTCTTACTCTAGTGCTCCACTTTCACCCACCCTGAAGAAATAATGCATTTGTTTGTTTGTTTTTGCTTTTCAGGGTCACACCCGTGGCATATGGAGGTTCCCAAGCTAGGTATCAAATTGTAGCTGTAGCTGCTGCTACACCACAGCCATAGCAACGCAGGATCCGAGCCACATCTGCAACCTACATCACGGCTCACAGCCAGATTCCCAACCCACTGAGCAAGGCCAGGGATCGAACCTGTGTCCTCATGGATGCTAGTCAGATTTGTTAACCACTGGGCCACGTGGGGAACTCCCTGAAGCAATAATGTAAAAGAGTCCTTTTCCATTTAAGTCCAAGCTTGATGAGGGTTTCTTACCTATAATACCTATGATTTTAGCCTTACCTGTCTTACAAAGAAGGCAAAAGTGTAATATTAGTTTGTAGGCTTAGCAAAATAAAATTTCAATCACAGAAGTATTTCTAAGATTATCTTTAATAGCTGAGCCGCTAACAATTCCTAAAAACTAGGCTGACAACATGATCTAGCACTTCTGCTTGAAGGTTCAGCTTTATAAATATCTTTTTCATTGTAGATGCTGAAAACTCATGGAATAGCAGTAAAAATGTGTAGGCAGGTATTTTTTCAGCCAGTGGTGATGGAGCGAATCTTGCTTTTGGGTTCTGGAGAAATGTGAACACACACCTCATACTAGACAGATGAGACTGACAACGGTCTACAGTCAGGTATCCCCGAGGGCCAGGGGAGGTGGATACACGATGTCACAAGGTGGTGGTGCCACTCTGGGGCAGAGTAAAACAACAGGAGCTGTAGAAGTAGGATTTCTACTGACAGGAAAATGAGGTGCCCCCTCGTCACTGTGGGAAGATGGGATTGGCTTCTTCTTTTTTTTTTTTTTTGTCTTTTTGCCTTTTCTAGGGCCACTCCCCGAGGCATATGGAGATTCCCAGGTCAGGGGTTTGATCAGAGCTATAGTCGCCCGCCTATGCCAGAGCAACAGCAACGAAGGATCTGAGCCGTGTCTGCAACCTACACCACAGCTCGTGGCAACACCAGATCCTTAACCCACTGAGCAAGGCCAGGGATCGAACCCTCAACCTCATGGTTCCTAGTTGGATTCGTTAACCACTGAGCCACCACGGGAACATCAGGATTGGCTTCTTTGAATAACTTTGTGCCTCACAGGGAGATGAACCCCAAGAGGATGACCAAGTGAGATGCAGGTGGTTTGGCTGATATGAGAACTAACCAGTTGAAAGCCTTTCCCACTGGATGGTGGCAATAGCTGGTGAGAAGAGGTTAGGCTTTTGGGCCCTGTGAGGTTCAAAGATATCAAGACCAGCCTGTGGACTTTTAAGCCTTACTATACAAGAGGAAGAAGGAAGCATATGAAATGTTTGCTCTCTCATGATTTTATTCCAAAAATTAATAAAATTATGTAAGAAATTTTGGGAAAAAATATAAAGGAGGATCAAATCATTCATAATACAGTTGTTGTATAAAAGCCAATGTGAACATTTCAAAATGTTTGTCACAAAGTTTTGTTTTGTTTTTGTTTTTTTTTTTGTCCTTTTAGGGCCGTACCCACAGCTAGGAGTCTAATGGGAGCTGTAGCCACCGTCCTACGCCAGAGCCATAGCCACGCCAGATCTGAGCCTCGTCCGTGACCTACACCACAGCTCACGGCAACACTGGATCCTGAACCCACTGAGGCCAGGGACTGAACCCGCAACCTCATGGTTCCTAGTCAGATTTGTTTCTGCTGTGCCACGACAGGAACTCCTGTCACAAAGATTTTTTTTGATGTGCATTTTATTTTATTTTATTTTATTTTTTTGTCTCTTTTTGCTATTTCTTTGGGCCGCTCCCGCGGCATATGGAGGTTCCCAGGCTAGGGAGTCCAATCGGAGCTATAGCCACTGGCCTACGCCAGAGCCACAGCAACGCAGGATCCGAGCCACGTCTGCGACCTACACCACAGCTCACAGCAACGCCGGATCGTTAACCCACTGAGCAAGGGCAGGGACCGAACCCACAACCTCATGGTTCCTAGTCGGATTCGTTAACCACTGCGCCATGACGGGAACTCCTTGATGTGCATTTTAAAGCACTACTACTTTTTATCTTATATGTCCTGCTTTTTGGCACCAAGTATCATAATAAAACAATTTCCAGGAACTCTCATTGTGGCTCAGCAGATTGGGAACCCAACTAGTATCCATGAGGATGCACATTCCCTGGCCTGGCTCAGTGGGTTAAGGATATAGCATTGCTGCCAAGCTGAGGTGTAGTTTGCAGATGCAGCTCAGAGCTGGTGTTGCTGTGGCTGTGGAATAGGCTGGCAGCTGCAGCTCTGATTCGACCCCTGTCTGGGAACTTCCATATGCTGCAGGTGTGGCCCTAAAAAAAAAAGGTGGCCTATTTACAATAGAATATTATTCAGCTATAAAAAAGAAGGGAATCCTGCCATTGGTGACAACATGGATATATCTCAAGGGCATTATACTAGGTGAAGTCAGACAAAGAAAGACAAATACCAATAACTATGATCTCACTTATATGTATATATGAAATCTAAATAAAACCCAAAAAACAAAACAAACAAAAAAACCAGAAAAATAAAAAACAAAACAATTAGGAGTTCCTTTGGTGGCTCAGCAGATTAAGGTTCCAACATTATCACTACTGTGACTTGGGTCACTGCTGTGGCTCGGGTTCAGTCCCTGGCCTGGGAACTTCCACATGCCTCAGGTGTGGCCATAGATACAGAGAACAGATTGATGGTTGCCGGGGGCTATGGGTGAAATTGGTGACGATGGTCAAAAGCTACAAATTTCCAGTTATAAAATAAGTAAGTCATTAGCACATGATCCAGCCATCCCACTCCTGGGCATCTATCCAGAGAAACCATGACTCAAAAAGATAAGTGGGGGAGTTCCCATCGTGGCGCAGTGGTTAACGAATCCCACTAGGAACCATGAGGTTGCGGGTTCGGTCCCTGCCCTTGCTCAGTGGGTTAATGATCTGGCATTGCCGTGAGCTGTGGTGTAGGTTGCAGACGCGGCTCGGATCCCGCGTTGCTGTGGCTCTGGCGTAGGCCAGTGGCTACAGCTCCGATTCGACCCCTAGCCTGGGAACCTTCATATGCTGCGGGAGCGGCCCAAGAAATAGCAAAAAAAGAAGACAAAAAAAAGATAGGTGTACCCCAGTATTCATTGCAGCACTATATACAATAGCCAAGACATGGAAGCAGCCTAAATGTCCATCAGCAGAGGAGTGGATCAAGAAGATGTGGTACATATATACACAATGGAATATTACTCGGCCATAAAAACGAATGAAATAATGGCATTTGCAGCAACATGGGTGGACCTAGAAATTATCATGCTAAGTGAAGTTAAGCAGGAAGACACAGACATCATACGCTATCACTTATATATGGAATCTGAAAAAAGGATACAATGAACTTATTTGCAGAACAGAAAGAAAAACAGGCTCACAGACTTTGCAAAAGGTACGGAGACGAGTTGGAGGGGGTGGGATGGACTGGGGTTTAGGATGGAAATGCTCTAAAATCAGGTTGTGATGATGGTTGTACAACTAAATATTTTTTAAAAGGAAAGTAATAAGTCATGGCGATGTAATGTACAGCACGGCGAGTATAGTTAATGGTACTATACTACATCGCTGAAAGTCGCTCGGAGTTCCTGTTGTGGCAAGGTGCTCATGAACCCAACCAGGATCCATGAGGACGTGGGTTCCATCCCTGGCTTCGCTCAGCGGGTTAAAGATCTGGTGTTGCCACGAACTGTGGTGTAGGTTGTAGGTGTGGCTTGGATCCAGCATTGCTGTGGCTGGAGCATAGGCCAGCAACTGTAGCTCTGATTGGACCCCTAGCCTGGGAACTTTCATATGCTGTGGGTGTGGCCCTAAAAAAAAAAAGTTGCTAAGAGGCATTTTTTTTTTTTTTTCAAACTGGTCATCTTTTGTTGGGTGTTAATTCTCCATGAGGAGATGAAAGGATTCAGGGCGGCTGGGCAAAGGTCGTGGTCGGGAATGCAGAGTGAACCCTCTTCAGTGGTTCTCACTTGGCTCCTCAGGTTCTGAAGTTAGAAAGGCAACATGGTGAGTTTCTTCAAAGGTATGGTGAGAGCACAGGATGGCAGGGAAGGCAGCAGGCTAAGATCATGTGAACCCATCCTGAGAGTTCCTTTTAGGAGATGACCCAGAACCTGCTTGCTAATCTGCCCCCTGGCCAGCCTCTTCCTTCCCCGAAGGAACACCCACTCTGAAAAAAAGCACCCAAGAGCCCATCCTTCGGGGCCAGCAGTGCTCTGGATGCCACAGATTGGCAGGGGGCTGGTTGCTGTCAGGAAAGGCCCGTGAAACCCAGTCAGTGGCCACCACTGAAACCGTTCCTGGCATCTCGCACTGGACACACTCCCCTTAGGTCTCAGAACCAGGAACAGCCGTGCTTTTCCAGAACACTACACAGACACTGATTGTAGCGCTCAACCCATTTCCCTCTTCGCATTGGCTGCTAGGAAGATAAATGCCTAAGTATTACCTTTATCCCAGCTTTATCTTATTTTTCCTATCTTTCTCTTTGCCATGATTTTCTCACATACAATTCTATATTCTTTTTTTTTTTTTTTACCTTTTCTAGGGCTGCTCTCACGGCATATGGAGGTTCCCAGGCTAGGGGTCAAATCGGAGCTGTTACTGCCAGCCTACACCACAGTCATGGCAATGCAGGATCCAAGTGGTGTCCGCCACCTGCACCACAACTCGGGGCAACGCCAGATGTTCAACCCACTGAGTGAGGCCAGGGATCAAACCTGCATCCTCATGGATCCTAGTCAGATTCGTTACTGCTGAGCCACAATGGGAACTCCCACAGCTCTCATTCTTCAGCTGTCATAGTATGACGGACTTCTAAACCAGTACTGCTCTGTCATGGGAAACCCCACTGAAGGCAAAGCAACTAAGACTCAGTAAGTTCGTTGTTAGATCGTCAGGGGTTGAAAAGCATATAAGCTGCCAGCACCATAGAAAGCCCAACGATACTTCCTTTCTTCTTGTTGACACACTTGTAATACCTGTGGTGACCTGGAAACAGGAGAGAGGGCCACTAGGAAGGCATGTTGTACACATTCTAATGTGAGGACAAAGCTGAGGAAAGGCCTCAGGGTGGGAGGAAACAGTAGTCAAAAGCTAACCAGAGGGTGGCCAGAATTATAAAGAAAAACACAGAAGAGGGGCAGTCCTGAGGAGGCTGGCAACCATGCAGGCCCCCAAAGCATGATGACTTGGGTTCTACCAAAAGATGGATCTGACTGGTTGTGCACTTTAAGATGCAAAGACCTGGGAGTTCCTGTCGTGGCACAGTGGAAACAAATCCAACTAGAAACCATGAGGTTGTGGGTTCAATCCCTGGCCTTACTCAGTGGGTTAAGGATCCGGCGTTGCCGTGAGCTGTGGTGTAGGTTTCAGATACAGCTCAGATCCTGTGTTGCTGTGGCTGTGGTGTAGGTCGGCGACTACAGCTCCGTTTCGACCCCTAGCCTGGGAACCTCCATATGCTGCGGGTAGGGCCCTAAAAAGACAAAAAGACAAAAAAAAATGCACAGACCTGAAGGATAGACTACTTTAAATATTCATCTCGGAAGTTCTGCCTGGCAGGGAGATGAGTACTATAGATCGATATCTATGCCTCAAACTCATTTTCCTCAAGTCTTAGGACATTTCTTTAAGACAGAGGCAGGGGTACCGATTCTAAGCAACAGAAATATTTCCTTTCTGAAACATCTCAGAGCCAGCCTCTGATAGGACCCATCAAACGTGGAAATTCAGGGACTAACAATTTCACCTTGTCCTTCTCTATGTAATTTACTGGTCTGAGATAAGGTTTTTACTGGCCGAATTAATTCAGGGCAAAAAGAGACCAGAAGACTTGAAGACTGCTTTTATTTACACATGCGCATAAGACTCTGACCTCTTGGAAGGGCTCCAGCAATCCCTTTAGGGGTGAAATCCCGCCTTAGTATTCAGCTTGGCAGCTCCTCTAATTTGACATCCAGGGAGTTCCCGTCATGGCTCAGTGGTTAATGAATCTGACTAGGAACCATGAGGTTGCGGGTTCGATCCCTGGCCTGGCTCAGGGGGTTAAGGATCCGGTGTTGCCATGAGCTGCGGTGTAGGTCGCAGACGTGGCTCAGATCCCCGCATTGCTGTGGCTCTGGCGTAGGCCAGTGGCTACAGCTCTGATTCGACCCCTAGCCTGGGAACCTCCATATGACCTAGAAAAGGCAAAAAGACAAAAAGACAAAAAAAAAATTGTCATCCAGAAGCTTCTTCTCCTTCAGTGGTACAACCAACGCCATCTTGGAGCCCTAGCTGTCCCCTCCTAGGAGAGATCTTAAAAGTTCTTCTCACAGGAAAAAAAAAATTGTAGACATGAATGGTGACACATGTTAACAACGCGTTAAGGGTCGTGATTGTTTCACAGTGTATACATTTATTAAATCGTTATGCTGTACACTTGAAATAGTATAATGTTATATGTTAATTCTACCTGAATTATTAAAGGAAGAAAAAGAAAACATTTCTGGACTGTCCTTCTCAGCCTTCTTGGCACAGCGACCTCCTCTGGACCCAGAGGACACTACCGTCACTGAAGAAAACTATCCTGGGAAGAAAGCATCAGGCAGTAAGCACCTTGACACAGGTCTTGGCAATGATTTTTTGAATCTGACACCAAAAACAAAAGCAAGGGATTTCCCTGGTGGTCTAGTGATTAGCACCCAGCGCCTATATGGCTGCAGCCCAGGTTTAATCCCTGTTTTGGGAACTGAGATCCCACACTAAGCAGCTGCATTCTGGAGCCGAAAACAACAAAAGCAAAATTGAACAAGTGGGACAACAGCAAAGTCAATAGCTTCTGCACAGCAAAGAAAATCTCAACAAAATGAAAAGTTAGCCTATAGTTCCCATCTTAATTATGGTTCAAAAGGAGAAGCAGTACTTCACATTTTGAGTACTGATCTTTTCCCATGCGCTGGCTTGGGAAACTGATGATGCTGAGCAGCAGGGCAAGTTGCATTTCCCAGCCAGCCAGGACATCACAAAGGTAAACAATTCATACTCTACAGACAGCATACACTGTTACTAGCTTTGTTTGGTTGTTGTGTTTTGTGTTTTTGGATCCCAGTATGTCCACAAGACATCTGTGTCCCTTGCTCCTGCTGAGAAGAAGGCAATTTGTCTTGAGATGACATCCACCATGAAGGGGCCAGGCCAGTAATGGTCATTTCCCCTAAGTTAAAACTTTCACAATCAATAGTCTTGATCACCTTAAAATAAATGAAGAAGTGATGCAGCAAAATTGTTGGCCTCAGTTAAATCCACCATTATCACGAAGAAAAGAGCTGGGCTAATTGACAGCATGGAAAAATTATTTTTCATATGGATGGAAGACCAGAAATAGAAGCATGTACCAGGTAGCCTACTGATGATCCAGGCTAAGGAAGCAGTCCTTTCCATATGCTGAGAGATTGTTCCAGTGATGTTTATAGCAAGTCATGAGTAGTTTCAACACTTAAAAGAGCATCATAAGGGGGAAAAAATGTAATTGTAATGTATACATGTAAGGATAACCTGACCCCCTCGCTATACAGTGGGAAAATGAAAAAAATTATTAAAAAAAATAAAATAAAAGAGCATCATAATTTTCATAATGTGACAGTCAGTGGTGAAGCAGCAGGGGCCATCATTGAAGATGCTGATGGTTTTCAGGAAGTGCTGCTTAGGATAATTGTAGATGAAAATATTTGCCAGAACAAGTACTTAATGAAATGAGCTTTTTCAGGAAGTGGACGCTGGAGCATACACACATTCATCGATAGTCCAAGACAGTGCCCAAACCCAAGGCACTCAAAGACCGTGTAATGATGCTTTGGGGTGGAAATGTTGCATGGTTCAAATTAAAGCCTATCCTAACCTATCTCTCAGAAAACCCTAGAGCATTCAAGAATGTGAGCAAGCACAAGCTTCCTGTTTATTACTTCCGTAACAAGAAAGCCTGGATGACATTGCCATTGTTTGAAGGTTGGTTTTTGATCTGTTTTCTTCCACAGGCAAGAGAATACTGCAGGCAAAAAACAACATCCCATTCCAGAGTCTTCTAATCTTGGACAGTGTGCCAGGGCACCCACAGCATTTTCTGCAACATGCATCCTTATATAAAGGTTGTGTATGTGCTGGTAAACACAACTACACTCATTCAACCAATGGACCCAAGTGCAGTAGCTATGTTCAAAGCGTAAGTCAAACATTGCACACGCTGTTGCAGTGGCTTGAAATCTAACTGAAATGTCCAAGAGGTTTGGAAACGATTTAACATGGGAATAAGCCACACACCAGTGCATGAACAGCATTTGTAAGAAGGTTGAGAAGACATATGTGGACACACTGAACAGCTCTAACAAAGATTCTGCTGTTGATGAAACAGTTCAGTAACAAAATGTTCATGCTTGGGGAAAAGCTGGAATGAGATATGGAAGAGGATACTCCTGAGCTTGTTGGAACTGAGGCTGAAGAGCTCTCCAGTGAGGAGCTCATCAAAGCGGAGAATGAAAAGAGAACTTGAGGCAGAGTAAGATGTTATACCCAAGGCCTTAGGACAGTAGAGGTGTACATTAGGCTAAATAAATTAGGTCAGACAGAAAGACAAATGCTGTGTGCCATCACTTATATGTGGAATCTAAAAAAGCCGATCTCATAGAAACAGAGAGTGGAAGGGTGGTTGCCACTGGATGAGGAATGGGGAGACAAATGTGGCTCAAAAGATACAAACCTCCAGTTTTCATTTGTTTGGCAACCCCACAGCATATGGAGTTCCCAGGTCAGGGATCAAATCCTAGCTTCGGTCTCGACCTAAGCTGCAACTGCAGCAACGCTGGCTCCTTAACCCACTTTGTCAGGCCAGGGATCAAATGTGCGTCTCTGCGCACCCAAGACACTGCTGATCCCACTGCACAGCAGCAGGAACTCCACAAACCTCCAGTTTTAAGTTGAATGACTTTGGGTATATATGGTACATTGGACTAAAATGTTCTCACCACAGAAAAGAAATGGTAATAATGACAGGTGATGAAGGTATTAACTAACCATATTGTAATCATTTTGCAAAATTGAAGAGTATACTCCTGGGAGTTCCCCTTGTGGCTCAGCTGGCCATGAACCCAACTAGTATCTGTGAGGATGCTGATTCAATCACTGGCCTTCCTCAGTGAAGGAGCCAGTGTTGCTCTGAGCTGTGGAATAGATCCCAGACACGGCTTGGATCTGGTGATGCTGTGGCTGCAGCTCTGATTCGACCCCTAGCCTGGGAACGTGCATATGCTGCAGGCGTGGCCCTAAAAAGCAAAAAAAAAAAACAAAAAAACAACAAAAAAAGTGTACTCCTTAAGTTTACACAATATTATATGTCAGTTATATCTCAATAATGTGGGAAAATAAAAAAATTAAGTTGAATGGATCCGTGACTTTAATGGAAGACCTAGAGCTAAAAAAACTCTTCGAAGAAAACATGGGGCAAAGATTCATGACATTGATTTTGGCAATGATTTCTTGGCAGTGACATAAAAGACACAAAAAAGAAACAAAAGAAAAAGAGAAATTGGACTTCATGAACATTAAATTTTGCATAGAAAAACACTTAACACACTAAAATGACAATCCACAAATAATTGTAAATATTTATATTTGTAAATATTTCTCAAGGGGATTACTATTAAGAATGTATAGAAGAGTTCCCATTGTGGCTCAGTGGGTTAAAAACCTGACACTGTAGCCATAGTGGATGACGTGGTTTCAATCCCTGGTCTCACTCAGTGTGCTAAGGATCCGGTGTTGCCATAAGGCGTGGCATAGGCTGCAGATGCAACTTGGATCCCTCACTGCTGTGGCTGTGGCCTAGGCCAGCAGCTGCAGCTCCTATTCAACCCCTGGCCTGGGAACTTCCCTACTATGCTACATGTATGGCCCTAAAAAGAAAAAAAATAGAGAGGAAACCCATAAAGCCAACAATTAAAATTTAAAAACCCATTTAATAAATAAACAGGCAAAGGACTTCAGATTGATACGCATATGGCCAGTAAGTACATGAAAATTTGTTTAACATCACTAATCAGTAAAGAAGTACAAATCAAAACTATGAGGTAAGAGTTCCCATTGTGGTGCAGTGGAAACAAATCTGACTAGTATCTGTGAGGATGTGGGTTTGATCCCTGGCCCTACGTAGTGGGCTGGGGATCCAGCATTGCCGTGGACTGTGGTGCAGGTCGCAGACACAGCTCGGATTCTGTGCTACTATGGCTGTGGCTCCGATTCCACCCATAGGCTAGGAAATTCTGTATGCAGCAGGTATGGCCCTAAAAGAAACAGAAAAAAAAACACTATGAGGTACCCTTATACCCATTAGGATAGCTACTGTTAAGACAAAACAAAAACAAAATAACAAAAGTTGAGTAGGACGTGGAAAAACTATAACTCATCTGAACTGTTGGTGGGGATGAAAGAAGGTACAGCCCCTATGGACAACAGTATGGTTTTCTTCTAAGAAGAAATGTTCCTCGAAATATATATATATATATATATATATATATATATATATATATATATATATTGTCTTTTTGCCATTTATTGGGCCGCTCTCGCGGCATATGGAGTTCCCAGGCTAGGGGTCTAATCGGAGCGGTAGCCACCGGCCTACACCAGAGCCACAGCAATGTGGGATCTGAGCCGAGTCTGCAACCTACACCACAGCTCATGGCAACACCGGATTTTTAACCCACTGAGCAAGGCCAGGGATCGAACCCGCAACCTCATGGTTCCTAGTCGGATTCGTCAACCACTGTGCCACAACGGGAACTCCAAAAATATTTTTTTAAAAATATTAAAAATAGACTAAGGTAGGAGTTCCCTGGTGGTACAGTGGGTTAAGGACCTGGCATTGTCACTGCTTTGGCTCAGGTCACTGCTGTGGTGCAGGTTTGATCTCTGGCCCAGAATGTCTGTCTGCTTTGGGCATAGCCAGAAACAACAACAACAAACAAAATAAAAAAAAATAAGTTGGAGTTTCCATCGTGGTGCAGCGGAAACAAATCCAACTGGAAACCATGAGGTTGCTGGTTCGATCCCGGGCCTCACTCAGTGGGTTAAGGATCTGGCAATGCCGTGAGCTGTGGTGTAGGTCACGGACGCGGCTCAGATCCCATGTTGCTGTGGCTGTGGTATAGGCCGGTGGCTACAGCTCCGATTCGATACGACCCCTAGCCTGGGAACCTCCATATGCCACAGGTACGGGCCTAAAAAGACAAAAAAAAAATTTTACAAATCATGCCCAAAGGAGAGAGGTACCTTACTAAATGTCACACGGGGTGCAAGGAGCACAAAAGCAATTGTGATAGTTAAGATAAGTACAATGACTAAAGGCTTTCCCACATTTGTTACATTAATAGATGTTACAGTTTTCTCAGATTTAATAATTGGTGCCAGAAAGGTTTTATATATAAACCATAAAGAAAAAGGATTTCCTACAGTCAACTAAATTTTTCTCTGGTATGAATATTCTGATGAGCCAAATAGAGGAATGTCTCAAAAGACTTTTTTATGGTATATACACTATAAGTTCTTTGAATTGAGCAACATTTGGATCATAACAAAAAAAATCAACCATTGTTTATACATTCCAAGCTGTTCACACCAGTGTAAATTGGTGCCTTATAGGAATGGAACCCTAACTAAAAGCCTTCCTGGTGTCTTCCTTCAAACTGATTCTCAGTGGTATAAGTCCATCTATGTATGGAACATTATCTAGTATATACATGCCATAAAGTCCCACTTTAACTTCTCTGATGCACTTAAAGGATTGAACTAAGCCTGAAGGACCTCTTGCATATGTTACACTGAAAGGGTTTCTCACCAGTATGAAACCTGTAATGTATAGTAAGTTGGCAGCTATTACTAAAAACTTCCCTACAGTCTTAATACACATAAGATTTCTCATCAGTATAAATTTTCCCATGCCTGAGAAGATGTGCAGCACAATGAAAGGCTTTCCCATATTCTTTACATTTATAAGGTTTATCACCAGGATGAATTTGCTCATGACTCACACGATGTGAGGCAGCACTAAAAACCTCTCTACAGGAGTTCCCATCATGGCTCAGCAGAAACGAATCTGACTAGCATCCATGAGGATGCAGGTTTGATCCCTGGCCTTGCTCAGTGGGTTAAGGAACCAGTGTTGCCATGAGCTGTGGTATAGGTCGCAGGTGCGACTTGGATCTGGTGTTGCTGTGTGGCTCTGGTATAGGCCAGCAGCAACAGCTCCAATTGGACCCCTAGCCTGGGAAGCTCCATATGCCACGGGTGCATCCCTAAAAAGCCAAAAGAAAAAAAAAAAAAAAGGAAAGAAAAGCTTTCTCCACATTCCTTATGTTCATGGGGTTTCTCACCAGTATGAATTCTATGATATTCTTTAAGGTTTGCAATGCAAATAAAAGCTTCTCACATTGGTTACATTCGAAGGGTTTCTTACCACTGTGAGTAGTTTGATGTCTGGTGAGTCTTCCGGGCAGACCAAAAGCCTTCCCACATTCCTTACATTTATAAGCTTTCTTACCACCATGAACTCTCTTATGTACCTTAAGTCGATAGCTGTACCTCAAATCTTTCTTTCACTCTTGACACACAGAGGGTTTTTCCCAGTATGAATTCTCTCATGTATGTATAAAGGCCTTGCCGCATTCGTCATATACACAGGGTTTCCCAATAATATGAATCTTCCATCTTGAGCAAAGTTTGAGGCACAACTAAAAGGCTGCCAACATTCTTCATCTTTATAGGGTTTCTTACCACTATGAATGCAGAAAAAGAGATGAATGTTTTGTGGATATGAACGTTTTTCTATCGCTGATTAATTTGTAACTTGAATCCAAATCTAAAATAAATGAGAAAACAAGAATATTATTGGAGTTCCCATCGTGGCTCAGTGGTTAATGAATCCAACTAGGAACTGTGAGGTTGCAGGTTCGAACCCTGGCCTTGCTCAGTGGGTTAATGATCTGGCATTGCCGTGAGCTGTGGTATAGGTCACAGATGCAGCTCGGATCCCGTGTTGCTATGGCTCTGGTGTAGGCCAGTGGCTACAGATCCAATTAGACCCCTAGCCTGGGAACCTCCATATGCCGCAGGAGCGGCCCAAGAAATGGCAAAACAAAAAAACAACAACAAAAAACCCCCCAATATTATCATTACATATCAAGAAGAAGGAAAGTTCCATAGTACAATTAGTATACATTTCAAAATCTTCTCCAGTAGAGATGATTGAGAGAATGCAACAGTACAGTTATGAAATCTGAAATATTGAAAGGAAAGGTTTAAAAAAAAACCCATGATTTTATGGAGTGAAGTGCTGGTAAATAATTAATAGCTAGCTTTGTACACACAGAGAGACACCCCTGTCTTGTAGTGTTTACGGTGTAAATGCTCCTATATTAATGTATTGATATACTTCAGTGAACATCGTGAGGGAGAGAGATGCACAGTCGCCCTTGGCATGACATTACTGACCAGCTCGAACACCACTCCCATATAAAATGTCGGTATATATAAATATAGAAAAGGTGAATGTCTACACCTGATGACTCTGTAATTACAGGGGTCTCAAAATTACAAATATCTCCCCCACTGTGGTTCGTTCCCTCTTATGCGCAGCCATGTCTTCTCTTCTCTACATATTAAATGAGATCCTGAGTTTTTATTGACTTATCGCCCCTATCACCTACCCATCCTCTCTGTTTTGTTCATTCCTGTCTTTGTTAAGGTCTGGTCTGGCTTTACCTTTTAACCAAGGCCGACCATTCCAGTCATCCCCAGAAGAGTATGTCACTGAGACACGTCCCAGGTATAAAGACCACTTCTAATGGAATATTGAGTCTTTGGAGCAATACAGGTGACCTGAGTTATATAAAGCAGTCAACAGGAAAAATAGCAGGGACTACATGAAAAAGAACTGGAACAAGCAGACTGGTGGATCATAGTCTACAGGCTATACGGAGCAATAACTTGAACAAAATCAAAAGTGCTGAATTCAGAACAAAAAGTATCATCTTGTAGAGTATGTTTTGTGTACAAAAAGTTGAAATAACATATACAACACTTCCCATAATATAGGAACAAAATAAATTAAAATAACATCAAAAAACTGAGCAAAAAAATAAATAAATAAATGAAAAGGGAGTTCCTTTTGTGGCTCAGTAGTTAAGAACCCTACTAGTATCCATGAGGATGTGAGTTCGATCCCTGGCCTCACTTAGTGGGGTAAGGATCTGGCATTGCCACAAGCCGCAGCATAGGTCACAGATGCAGCTCAGATTCAGTGTTGATGTAGCTGTGGTGTAGGCTGGAGGCTGCAGCTTTGATTTGACCCCTAGCCCAGGAACTTCCATATGCTGCAGGTATGGCCCTAAAAAGGCAAACAAATACATGAAAAATCTATGAGCCCTTCCATGTGTAAATGGAAATGTCCCCCACATAATAAATACTTAGGCAATAAGGAAATCAAAACTAAAATGGAAAAATTCTAACAAATCACAATGGAAAAAATAACTACTTGTCATAACCATGGTCATTTGTTATCAACATTTAGGGAATTCAAAGTGTCAAATATTTATTTCAATAAAAATGAAAGAAAGGAGTTCCCATTGTGGCTCAGCAGGTTAAGGATTTGGCATTACCACAAGCTGCGGCATAGGTGGCAGATATGGCTTGGATCAAGTGTTGCCATGGCTGTGGTGTAGGCCACAGCTATAGCTCCGATGCGACCCCTGGCCTGGGAACTTTGATATGCCACAGATACAGCCACAAAAAGAAAAAAAAGGAAAAAAGAAAAATAGTTTAAAATCAATAAATAATGTAGGATCCAAAATTTAGGAAATAAACAGTAAACTATAAGAAACAAGATAGCTTAACTAATAAATTGAAGAGCTGGTGCTTAGAAATATCATAAATATTACCAAAACCTATCAAAAATTGTAAAAATAAGAAAAATTAAGTGCAGAAAATAAGACATGAAGCAATTTATTTGTATTACCAGAGTACTATATAATGGTATAATTGGATGCTAAGTGAACAAATTCATCAAAATTGACCAAAAAGAAAGACTTCTTGCCTATATTGTAATTTCTGAATATAAACTACTAAAATATGAGTATAGGCTAGCTGGACAAAGACACAATTCAAGGAGGGAGCTGGAGGAGTTCCTGTCAGGGTCGGTGGCTAAAGAATCCGACTAGGAACCATGAGGTTGCAGGTTTGATCCCTGGCGTTGATCACTGGGTTAAGGATCTGGTGTTGCTGTGAGCTGTGGTGTAGGTCGCAGAAGCGGCTCAGATCCCGAGTTGCTGTGGCTCTGGTGAAGGCTGGCAGCTACAGCTCCAATTAGACCCCTAGCCTGGGAACCTCCACATGCAGTGGGTGCAGCCCTAGAAAGACAAAAGACAAAAAAATAAATAAAAAATAAAAAAAGAAGGGAGCTGGAAAGGCAAGCCTAGAAATCTTAGGCCAAAAAAGAAGGGAGCATTCAAAGGTTTACAGTCATGTGAATGGACAAAACTGTGAAAACAGTACCATTAAAATGAATTTCCTGGGAGTTCCCATGGTGGCGTAGCGGAAACAAATCCAACTAGGAACCATGAGGTTGCAGGTTTGATCCCCGACCTCTCTCAGTGGGTTAAGGATCTGGCGTGGCCATGAGCTGTGTGTAGGTTGCAGATGTGGCTTGGATCCCCTGTTGCTATGGCTCTAGCATAGGCTGGCAGCTGTAGTTCCAATTGGACCCCTAGCCTGGGAACCGCCATATGCTGCGGGTGCGGCCCTAAAAAGCAAATAAATAAATAAAATGGATTTCCTTAAAAATAAAAATAAAAAGGGAGTTCCTGTTGTGGCTTAGTGGTAATGAACCCAACTAGTATCCATGAGGATGCAGGTTCCATCCCTGATCTCACTTAGTGGGTTAGGGATCCAGTGTTGCCATGAGCAGCAGTGTAGGTCGCATTCGCAGCTCGGATCCTGCGTTGCTGTGGCTGTGATATAGGCCAGCAGTTAAAGCTCTGATTCGACCCCTAGCCTGAGAACTTACATATGCTGCAGGTGCAGCCCTTAAAAAAAAATGATTAGGATTTGAAGACAAGGTTTGAAGATAAAACCCCAATCAGCTGAAGATACATACTAAGGAAATTACTCAGGCAACTAGTTAATAAGGAAATTATAGCGGGAGCTTGTTAAATAGTCTCTATAAAGCTGTTACTTCTCAGTCTGATACTAGAACTTCCAAGTCAGCAAGGGGGAGAGCTGGGCAAGGAACTTGAATGTGAAGGGAAGGAAGCACGGACAAAGAATTTTAGAAAATCAGCTAGAAGCCATGGAACCTGTGCTGACAGCTCACGTCCTCCAAGACTTCAGCTTTGATGACGGGATTCTGAAGAAGCTGGCAGCTATCTTCATGGAGCTAACGACCTAATCGTCCCAAGAGGTATATAGAAGCTGAAGGAGGTCTGTCAGGGACCGGGAAAACGAGGTTCAACTTTTGACGCGTTCCAACATGGTTAGCCAGCTATTAAGTGAACAAATGTATGGCTGTAAGACTTTCTGCTTCATTTTTATCTTGCCAGTCACACCCAAAATGCCTCTTGTGGTCTAGGTTAATTCAGAATTTTACAGAAAAGGGAACTTGGAGAAATATTCCACCTTGGTTAGGTTAACATAAGAAAAGGCCACCAAGAGCGCAGCCAGAAGTACCTTGTTGCAATGTAAAGGGAGGCTCTGAAAGGCTTACAGAGATTGAGTCTAAGAGCAGAAGGAACAGTTGTGTTCAGTTGACAGAACATAAACAAAAAACGATGACAACCATAGCATAAACGGCACGTAAGAGAAGGAAGTAAGCTATTATAAGGGCCTCACATATGCTGCATAATATCTAATTTGTTGGCACTCAGTTGTACATAACTTTCCCTGATAATACTTTTTATTTCTTAAAGGGGAGAGTACTATACCCTTTCATTCCAGATTTTAGTAATTTGGGGCTTCTGTTTTCACTCATCACTCAACCCAAAGGTTTGTATTTTTCTTTATCTTTCAAAGAATAAACTTTCAGATCATCAGTTTTCTTAATTTTTTTATGTATTCGGTGTTTCCTTTATCTCCGTTCTGATCGTTATTATTTCCTTCCTTCAGTTTACTTTGGGTTTATTTTACCCTCTTGCTCTTGTTTCTTAAGGTAGCAGGTTAAAAGTTATTGACCAGAGATTTCCTTCTTCCATAGAGGCATTTATGGCTTCAAATTCTCTCTTGACATGACTGTATTAGGTGCATTCCATAAATTTTGGTACATTGTATGTTTGTTTTCATCTATTTCACAAAGAACTAATGTTCACTTTCATTTCTTCTCTGATCTATTGATTATTTACGAATGTGTTGTTTAACTTCCACATACAGTTAAACTTCCCAAAGGTCCTTTGAAAGGTTATGAATTTTTCAATTGACTCAACTAAGGTCAAAAAACATGTTCTATAATTTCAGTCCTTTTGAATATTTTCAGTCTTGTTTTGTGACCAAACATGATCTATCCTAGAGAATACTCCCTGTGTACAGAATGTGCTTTCTGCTGTTTTGAAGAGAAGTAATCCCATAGAATTGTGTTAGACCTATTTAGTTTATCACTGTTCAAGTCTTCTTTTTCTGTCCAGTCGTTTGATCCATTATTAAAACTAGGTTATTGTAGTCTCCATCAATTACAGTTGAATTTTTTATTTTTACTCTTCAATTCTGTCACTTTTTGCTTCATGCCATTTTGGGACTTGATTCTTAGGTAAAACATTTCTTTCCTTCTTTTTTTTTTTTTTTTGTCTTTTTGCCTTTTCTAGGGCTGCTCCTGCGGCATATGGAGGTTCCCAGGCTAGGGGTCTAATTAAAGCTGTTGCTGCCAGCCACAGCCACAGCCACAGCAACTCGGGATCCGAGCCACATCTGCAACCTACACCACAGCTCACAGCAACACTGGATCCTTAACCCACCGAGCAAGGTCAGGGATCGAACCCACAACCTCATGCGCCACAATGGGACCTCCTGGTAAGACATTTCTAACAGTTGCTCTCTCTCGGTGGATTTGCCCTTTTATGATGTCTGTCTTTCTCCAAGCTTTGCCTTAAACTCTATCCTTTAATGTTTGCATAATATATCTTCTCCAACCCTTTTGCTTTAAAGTTTATCTTGTCTGAAATTAGTACAGCCATTTTAGCATCTTTTCATACTATTCACACACTATGATTGTTTGAATCATTTACTTGTACATATTTGTGCCTTTGACTATAATATCTTTGTGGCAAATAGCATATATTGAGAACTTTTCTCTTTAAAATTCATTGTGCCACCTTTTATGTTTAACTGGAGTATTTACTCCATTTTCATTTAATGAAATTACTGATAGAATATACATCTGGTCTTTTCCTACGTCTTATGTTTTTTTATTCCTTTGTTTCTCCATTATTGGTTTGTTTTCTCTTGTGTAGATATTTCTAGGTATCTGTTAAATTCCCACACTATTTCCTTCTCCAGTTTTAAAATTTCAATTATTTTCTTTCTCTCTCTCTCTTTTTTTCTTTTATTGACCGCCCCATGGCATGTGGAGTTTCTGGGCAAGGGATGGAATGTGAGCTGGAGTTGTGACCTACCCCACAGCTCCAGCGGTGCCAGGTCCTTAACCTACTGTTCCAGGCTGGGGATCAAACCAGATTCCCTGCCACTACAGGGACACTGTTGATCCCATTGTACCACAGCAGGAACTCCTGTTATTTTTTCTTTTCTTTTCTTTTTTGTCTTTTTGCCATTTCTTGGGCTGCTCCCGCGGCATATGGAGGTTCCCAGACTAGGGGTCGAATCAGAGCTGTAGCCACCGGCCTACGCCAGAGCCACAGCAACTCGGGATCCAAGCTGCGTCTGCAACCTACACCACAGCTCACAGCAATGCCGGATCCTTAACCCACTGAGCAAGGCCAGGGATGGAACCTGCAACCTCATGGTTCCTAGTTGGATTCGCTAACCACTGAGCCACGACGACTCCAGGAACTCCTGTTATTTTCTTAATGGTTCCCCTAGTAGTCATAACTAACATCTTAACTTTTAACAATTTAGAAAGATTGAAGTGTTTCCTGGTGGCCTAGTATGTTAAGGATCCAGTATTGTCACTGCTGTGGCACAGATTCCATCCCTGGCCCAGGAACTTCTGCACACCAGGGGTGTGGCCAAAAAAAAAAAAAAATCTGATACCAACTGAACTGAAATAGTATATAAATGCTGCATACCCATATAGCTCCATTTTTTTTCAGAGCCAAGATAATTTGAACACTTAACAAAAATAACAGAAGAGACAGCTCTAAAACCACAAATTTGGAAACTGTGTCCTGACATGAGAGTCCCTCCCCATGGTTAAGAAAAACTAATTTCAGATATAAATGACAAAAGAAATTCTAAGGTCAAATCCCACATAAGGATGGGGAAGAATTAAAAAGACTAAAGTGAATGATAATCGTACGGGCAAGAGAAATACACCTTCAAAGGATGCCCTCGAACTAGAGTAATGTTATATTAGTCAAAATGAGCTACAAGAAAGAAAATGCTTAGCCATGTTAAAGAACATGAACAGAATTAGAAAAGCTCACAAATTAGGGAGTTCCCATCATGGTGCAGCGGAAACGAATCCGACTAGGAAACACCAGGTTTCGAGTTTGATCCTTGGCCTCTCTCAGTGGGTCAAGGATCCGGCATTTCTGTGAGCTGTGGTGTAGGTCACAGATGCAGCTGGGATCTGCTGTGGCTGTGGCTACTACAGCTCCAATTCGACCCCTAGCCTTGGGACCTCCATATGCTGTGAGTGCGGCCCTAAAAAGTGAAAAAAAATTTTTTTGAAAATAAAATGACCAGTGGTTAATGGAGTGAACATAAAGTTCACTGGGTTTTTCATGCCAAGACCATATCCCCTCTATATCACTGTCTTTCTATCCGCTGAGAAGTGAGCTTTCCAACTGGTGTTTATCAAGAGAGTTGACCCCCGGGCTATCTCTCACCCAGGTGGCTTCCCTGCCTGGCTTGCTCATACTATTCTCCAGCTTCTTGTTTCCTCCCTCACAACCATCCAGGGTTCTTTAACTTGCCCTGATAATATCATTACATCTGGGTTAAAAATGGAATATCCTGCTTAACAAAGAAAAGAAATATGTCAGAATGTAGACATAGACTTCAAAACATTACAGTGGTAATAAACAAAAGGTGGAAATCATTGAATAGGACTTGAAAGAGTGAGAGAGTTAAAGAACAAGAGATCAGGGAGTTCCCGTCATGGCGCAGTGGTTAACGAATCTGACTAGGAACCATGGGGTTGCAGGTCCAATCCCTGGCCTTGCTCAGCAGGTTAAGGATCCGGTGTTGCCGTGAGCTGTGGTGTAGGTTGCAGACGTGGCTCGGATCCCGCGTTGCTGTGGCTGTGGTGTAGGCCTGCGGCTATAGCTCCGATTGAACCCCTAGCCTGGAAACCTCCATATGCCGCAGGAGTGGCCCAAGAAAATGGCAAAAAGACCAAAAAAAAAAAAAAAAGAACAAGAGATCAGTTAGTCAGGGTAAAAGTTTTGCTGTTTATTAAAAAATTAAACTCCTTTGTCGTCTTAACTCTAGAGAGCAAGCATAATGCTTTGAAGACACGCATCTAGAGCCTAGAATCAGTTTCTCCTGTGACACTTCCCAACTGTATGTGATTTAGGGCAAGTCATTCAAACCGAATGTTTCTCATTATTGCCGTCTGTATAATGGGGAAAATAAGGTGACTGAGGGAGGATTAAAGTAGTTCACATATGTATAAAGTGCTCAGAACACTGCCCAGTACACAGTAATCACAATGTTAGGTATTAGCTTTATTACACGTCATTGCTGTCAGTTTCCTAACGGTATATAAGAAGGGGTGTATGTGGGCTTTTCAGTGAATTTTACAGATGACTTTTATGGATGACAACTTTCAACCATAAATCAAATCAAGTATATCTTAAAAAATGGATTACTTTTGCTTCAGATTTACCTTAATTTTGTTTCTTCAATCTACTATATAAATTTCTTTGGATAATGAGAGCAATTCAGGCCCCTCTGCTAGCTGATATCCCTATAACTAGACCGTAATATACCTGAGTACCCCAGCAATTCTGAGCAGAGATGAATAAGAAATCTGGGTCCTTTCACAATGGTTACGTAATCAAAGGAAAAGAAGTCTAAGCTAGCCTCTTGATCATTATAGAAGACAGGAAAATACAAGAAGAAGCAGAGGGCATTGTGAAAGTCACTGATGGATAGAGAAGATGTAATAGAGTTGCCGTTTCCAACATGATAAAGGTCAAAACACTTTTGGGGAGCAAGGAAGAGAGAATACCAACTTAACTAGTTTCTAGAAAGGCAGCCCTGAAAATCACAATGGCAAAAAAAAACACAAAAAACAAAACTTATATCCTACAGAGCAGATTCTAAATTATTCTAAATTGAGGCTGATAAACATACCCTCTGAGACCAAGTTACCACAGTTCTCCATCATCACATCATCATATCATGGTGTAAGTTCTTCTGAACAGGGCTGATACATTCTCACTCATGCTGACAGAACTCTCTGGACACGTCTCTGAATGTTATTGACCCCTGGAATCACAAACCCATAGCTTATTAGAATTTTTTTTTTTTTTTTTTTTTTTTTTTTTGCTTTTTAGGGCTGCACCACGGCATGTGGAGATTCCCAGGCTAGGGGTCCAATCAGGGTCACAGCTACTGGCCTAAACCACAGCCACAGCAATGCAGGATCTGAGCCAAGCCTGTGAACTACACCACAAGCCATGGCAACGCCAGATCCCCAACCCACTGAGCGAGGCCAGGGATTGAACCTGCAACCTCATGGTCCCTAGTCAGATTTGTTTCCACTGTGCCACAACAGGAACTCCCAGAAATTTTTTTAAATTGGAAAATTAAAGTAGATAAAATGCAACGATGCATTGCAACAAGAAAACAATGTGCCAAGAAACGTGACTGGGAAAAGAGCAAAGCAGAAAGTATTCCATCTTTGAAGAAGACTGCTGACATGGACAAAATTTCATTCATGATCTGGGATACATCTCTTAAATATATGAACCTCTTGGGAATGGACAAAATAATGTTTTCCAATTAGATCAGTTATAGAAGCCTAATGCCCTATAGGTATCTGGCCCATAAATTCTCAATAGAAGTTAGTTATTGAGGAATGTTTTTACATGTAAGGGAAGAGAAAAATTAACCATGGGATGCTTTTTGCAAACACAGTAATCTCAATATTAGAAAACTGGTTTTCGGAGTTCCCATTGTGGTGCAATGGTTAATGAATCTGACTAGGAACCATGAGGTTGCAGGTTCGATCTCTGGCCTTGCTCAGTGGGTTAAGGATCCGGCATTGCCATGAGCCGTGGTGTAGGTCGCAGACTCGGCTCGGATCCCGAGTTGCTGTGGCTCTGGCGTAGGCCAGCGGCTACAGCTCCAATTAGACCCCTACCCTGGAAACCTCCATATGCTGCAGGAGTGGCCCTAGAAAAGGCAAAAAAAAGACCAAAAAAAAAGAAAACTGGTTTTCTTTAACATTAAGAATTTTAGGATTTCCCTGGTAGCCTAATGGGTTCAGAATCCGACATTGTCACTGCTACGGCCCGGCCCGGATTTGATACCTAGCGCTGAAACTTCCACATTCCTTGGGCGTGGCCAAAAGAAAAAAAAGGATTTTATTCAAGTGTCAATTCCTTCATTATTCCTGACTTTAAAATAAATATTTTCATTTGTTTTGGATAAACAACTGTATTTTATACCATGACATATTTTATGAATCTATAAGACTTAAACATTTATACATTAGTCTACAAAACATTTGTAAAGTCTTCCTCACATCTGAGATTCTGTGTTCACCTACTACATATGCTGATATTCTTTTTCACTGCCATCCGCCATATCTTATCAAATGCTTTTCGTATTTTGAGCATGGCAAGTGCCCTCAAAGATGATTATCAATGATCTCGACATTCTGGCTTTTATGGCCTGTGTAATTCCCTCCCTTTGAGAGTGGGCTGAACCCAGGACTTACTTCTAACAAATAGAATATAGCAAAAGTGAATGAATGACACTTCCAATATTAGGATGTAAAAGACTGTACTTTCCACATTGCTCTTGCTCTCTTGATCTCTCACTTGCCATGTGGTGAGCTGCCCACATGGCAATAAACCTAGAGCAGTTCCCAGCCAAACACTGGTGAGGAAGTGAAGCCCACAAATCAACAGCTTAAGATGAATTGGATCCTATCAACAACCCCTTGATTAAGCTTGGAAGCAGATCCACCCTAGTTGAGTCTTACGATGACCATAGCTCATGAATGGACAAATGGAATCATTGTATCTGTCTCACCAGAAGACCCAACAGACCTGGACTGCATAATTTTTTTTTTTTTTTTTTTTTTTTTTTGCTTTTCAAGGCCTCACCCTCGGCATATGGAGGTTCCCAGGCTAGGGGTCCAGTAGGAGCTGTAGCCACTGGCCCATGCCAGAGCCACAGCAACGCCAGACCTGCACTGCGTCTGCAACCCACACCACAGCTCACAGCAACCCCAGATCCTCAACCCACTGATTGAGGCCAGGGATCGAACCTGCAACCTCATGGTTCCTAGTCAGATTCATTTCCGCTGAGCTACAATGGGAACTCCCATAAATCTTGACTTAAAATATCTTGATTGCTTTCCAGTCTATTCCTTCTTTTAATAATAAACACACAGGAGTTATTTAATAATCTGATCAATAATGACATGAGGAGTTCCTGTCGTGCTGCAGCAGAAACAAATCTGACTAGCATCCATGAGGAAGCAGGTTTGATCCCTGGCCTTGCTCAGTGGGTTAAGGATCCAGCATTGCTGTGAGATGTGGTGTATGTCGCAGACGTGGCTCGGATCTGGCGTTCCTGTGGCTGTGGTGTAGGTCAGCAGCTATAGCTCCAATTCAACCTCTAGCCTGGAAACCTCCATACACCATGAGGGTGGCCCTAAAAAAAAAAATAATGACATGAACTCTAGTTAGCTTAGAGTGGGCCACATAGGGAAGAAGCTGGGTAATATGGCACACACTGAAATTCAGGGTAATACAGATGCCTCCCTTGGTAGGAAACTTCACAAAAATGAAGGACAGTGGTTACATGACTTGAAAAACACACACCAACTTCAACTTACACGGCCCATGGTTTTAGACCTGTGATCAGTCCTCGGGGTTCCTTTATCAGAAAAACACAGACTCCAGAAAACCCAGACCTGGGAAAAGAGAACAGCCCTGAGACCAGTAGTACTTCAGTGTTTTCCCACTGGACTTAAGTTATCATTATCTTAAGAGACTTCATTCCAAGTTCCAAAGTGATGTCCACCACGGTCACTTGGGTAGCTTAGGATTCTGGACAATCGATTTCATCCCCCAATCTAAGGGTTGGGCAGGTGCACAAGTCACAGAGCAGAGGCATTTCTGTATTGAAGCCAGACCCAGACACTTCAGCATGAAACTTTCTGGCTCACGTGCCTTTCTATTGAGGTGGATGTGCCCCTGAGCTCGGGCAGCTGGGTCAGTTGTGAGCAGATCTTCCTTCTTCCATTTCCAACTTTACAACAGAAAAGTGGTCATATCATCCTAACTGGAACCTCTTTTGTGCCTGAGAAATTGGTTTAAGTTTGTCAAGATGTTGGAAATGTGCAAGGAATTTTCAGCATTTCGAATGCAGCAAAACTGATTAACTGAATATATGACACAACTTTATTATTTTAGAATTCAAAAGAGTCATTCATTTACCTTAGGAAGAATACTTAAGGACGTGGCCAATATTCCGGAGATAATGTCAATAGGAAAGTCTGGTTGGCCAGTATTATTTTTTTTGCCAAATACATGAATATATTACTAAATACATAGGAAGACTAGCAAGACAGGTAATCATAAAACAGCAGATAGAAAAAGTTAGGAAAATCATACAGGCATATATTAATACTTAGGTTTTTTTCTTTTAGGGTTTTTTATGTGTATATATATATAATATCACTGTGTATTCAGTTCTTTTTGGTCATTACGGGGAAATAACCAAATTTGGCTCAAGGAGGAGTATAATAAACCTTTCCTTAAAAACTTCTCCATAAGTAAAATCTGACAACAGAATTCCCTATCCTTTTGCTTTTTGTCTTTCTTTCTTTTTTTTTTTTTTCTGTATTAACACCTGTGTCATAACTGTAACAATAGTCCTATAAACTTGAGTTTTGTGTGTGTGGGTTCTTAACATTTTTTTTTAAGTTGGGAATTTCAATAAAGTAAAGGTCTTTTTTCTCAAAACTTAAACCTTGTTCCTAAATGACTTACATTTTGTTTGGAATTCTTTGGATCTGAAAACCTAAACCCACCTAATCGTTTCCTCTCAGGTATGTTAGAATTCTGCCTATCAAAAAAAAAAAAAAAAGGGAAACAGACCTAAATAATCTCTTCTATGAATTGATTATGGTCTCGGTACAGCTTTATTTCAGATCTTCTTCACAGAGGGTTTATTTTGTTTCTAAACCTGGCACGTTAGCAGCATGTTCTCCAGATAGCTGCTACCTTATCTTACCTATCAGTTTCACTTTGGATCTAATATCCTTAGAATAAAAATTACAAGGAATAGGAGTCCCCTGGTGACCTAGTGGTTAAGGACTTGATGTCGCTGCTGTGGCACAGATTTGATCCTTGGTCTGGGAACTTCCACATGATACAGGTGTGGCCAAAAACTAAAAAAATACAATTAAAGTATATTTAAACACATAAATATCTCACAGTAGGCAACAGGTTCAATATATTACTGTTACCTAAACATTGTGTTTGCCTGTCGATGGTTTGGAGTCAATAGACAACCATGCCAAGGCACTTGGAAGGATTTATTATTACTTGCAGTAAGTAAGAATACTTGGAATCTTTCCCAAAGCAGTAACTCTAGGAATAGCAAATTGGAAAATTTTTAAGTTAATAGTACATGCATATTCATGAGAGGGCTTGAGCAGAGGATAATTCAGCATAGGATTGGAACAAAGGTCAAAAGGGCCCATGCTTGGAGTTCCTATTGTGGCTCAGTGGTAACAAACCCAACTAGTATCCATGAGGACATGCGTTCAATTCCTGGCCCCACTCAGTGGGTTAAGGATCTGGTATTGCCGTGAGCAATAGCATAGTTTGCAGATTCAGCTCAGATCTGGTGTGGCTGCAGCTGTGGTGTAGGTCAGCAGCTACAGCTCTGATTTGACACCTACCCTAGGAACCTCTCTGTATGCCGAGAGTGTGGCCCTAAAAACCAAATAAATAAATAAATAAATAAATAAAAAAGAAAGATAATCAGACCTGTAAGAGAAAATGTCCAATTACTTATTCCCCAGAAACTACAGAGAGCAAGGAAAACACCAGTCAACCTCCTAAACCTCTTTAAGAACAGGATCTACTGAAGTGCTAAATTGAGGATATTAATAAGACACTAAATCTTACTCTTTCCCACATAAGGGTTATTTGAAAATAAAGTCTTAATGAATTGATTGTTGGTTAAGTTTTAATTAAAATTCATAATATATAAAACCTGTGAATACTTGTAATGTTTCTCACTTAAGAGGAGCCCTTCCCTCTACTCCTTATGTGCACTGATATAAAGAAACCCAATTAGGGCCATATTGGGGTTAGATTCCTTCTTCAAAAAATTCCTTAAATATGAACCCTGGCATGAAAACTCAGTGTGATTAAAACAAACAACACTTGCTGTTTGCGCACATCCTTTAGCTGTGCTGCCTCTGTATAAGACATTTCACTATGAAATTGTTAATAAAAAGGGAAATTTCTTTGCACTTTTTTTTTCTTTTTGTCTTTTTGTTGTTGTTGTTGTTGCTATTTCTTGGGCCGCTCCCGCGGCATATGGAGGTTCCCAGGCTAGGGGTTGAATCGGAGCTGTAGCCACCGGCCTACGCCAGAGCCACAGCAACGCAGGATCCGAGCCGCACCTGCAACCTACACCACAGCTCACGGCAACGCCGGATCGTTAACCCACTGAGCAAGGGCAGGGACCGAACCCGCAACCTCATGGTTCCTAGTCGGATTCGTTAACCACTGCGCCACGACGGGAACTCCTTCTTTGCACTTTTAATGAAAATATGTATTCAGAGGACACTCAGTAACTGTGGCCACACCCCTTTTTTCATCTTTATGTAATCAATTAATGTTTAATTTGAGATAAAATCCTTGCAAAAGGTTTTATGGAATTTTATTTTTTTCAAATGGGATGGATATATAATTTTTTTTTCTTTTATCTTTTATCTTTTTAGAGCCACACCCACAGCATATGGAGGTTCCCAGGCTAGGGGTCCAGTCAGAGCTACAGCTGCCAGCCTACGCCAGAGCCACAGCAACGCCAGATCCAAGCTGCATCTGCGGCCTACCCCACAGCTCACAGCAACACCAGATCCTTAACCCACTGAGTGAGGCCAGGATCAAACTCAAAACATCATGGTTCCTAGTCGGATTCGTTTCCACTGCACCACGACAGGAACTCCGGGATGGATATATAATTGAAAAATTTCTTGAGAACTACTGTCTATAACTATGCACACATGGACTTCGCCTGTGGCCTACTGCATAACTACACAGCACTGTCTCTGAAAAAGCTCTCATTTGATCCCCTGGCCCTGGAATTTCCACGTGCCGCAGGTGCAGTCAAACATAAAAAAAAAAAAAAAAAAAAACTACGCACACAGTTTAACATTAGACCATAGCCATTTCCCCAGGCATTGACTAATTCTTTACAAAGATAAATTTTATCATCTGTATAATACTCAACCCTAGATGTGATATTCTTTTTTTTTTTTTTGTCTTCTTGCTATTTCTTTGGGCCGCTCCTGCGGCATATGGAGGTTCCCAGGCTAGGGGTCAAATCGGAGCTATAGCCGCCGGCCTACGCCAGAGCCACAGCAACGCAGGATCCAAGCCGCACCTGCAACCTACACCACAGCTCACGGCAACGCCGGATCGTTAACCCACTGAGCAAGGGCAGGGACCGAACCCGCAACCTCATGGTTCCTAGTCGGATTCGCTAACCACTGCGCCACGACGGGAACTCCTAGATGTGATATTCTTAACCATTCACATTCACATTAATTTTCTGCAAAATCATTCCAAGGTACAACAATCTTTCATTCCAGATCCAAAGCCCATGTTAAATCATTTGTATTAGGTACACTTTAGACAAATGGAAATTTACAAATATATACCGCAATGTTCTGTACAGTTTCAAAGGTCTGTGTTGCACTTTAATCCCCTAAAAACAGATGAAAACCCCACTAGTTAAGAACTGGGAGTTCCCTGGTGGCTCAGTGGATTAAAGATCCAACATAGTCATTGCTGTGGCTGGGGCCGCTGCTATAGTGAGGGTTTAATCCCTGGGCCCAGAACCTTCTCATGCCTTGGTACAGCCAAAACAAAAACAAACAAACAAAACTCCTGTCTTGGAATGCTTGAATTCTGGCTCACTGGCTTAAATTGCAAGCATGCATTGTTGCCAAAATTTGGCCTCTGTCTGCCGGGGCTGAACTGAAATGTAGAGACATTTGGGTAAAGGAGAAAAAGCTTTATTGCTTTGCCAGGGAAAGGGGGCCACAGCAGGCTAATAAATAGTGCCTTACAGACTGTGCTCCCTTTGGAAAGGGTTAGGAGGTGGTTTTTTAGTTTGGGAGTGGTATCAGGGTAGAGGCAAGCTTGCATTGTGTTTCAAAGCTGGTGTTTAAATTAGCTATAATGGAAAAAATAAAAATCACTATTAAAAAAAACACTATTTGGAAAAAAAAAAAAAAAGCTGGTGTTTAGTGGCCTCAGGACTGGTTCTGGTGGTTCTCCTTCCTGGAATGAAGACTGCTTCATCAAATAGTTCTATTTGTTGGAGTTCCTGTCGTGGAGCAGTGGTTAATGAATCCGACTAGGAACCATGAGGTTGCGGGTTCGGTCCCTGCCCTTTCTCAGTGGGTTAACGATCCGGCGTTGCCGTGAGCTGTGGTGTAGGTTGCAGACACGGCTCGGATCCCGTGTTGCTGTGGCTCTGGCGTAGGCCGGTGGCTACAGCTCCAATTCAACCCCTAGCCTGGGAACCTCCATATGCCGTGGGAGCGGCCCAAGAAATAGCAACAACAACAACAACAAAAAAGACAAAAAAAAATGGTTCTATTTGTTGAGGGTTTCAGTTCTACAGAAAGGCTGAAAGATATTATTATGTATATTCCTTGAGGAGGAACCGGGACCCTTCCCCAAAGCTGCATTGCTCCTCCCTAGTCTCTGCATCTCCTCCTTTCCCTAATTAGCAACTGCCCTTTGAAACTCCGGGAAGGTCGTGGGGGCTGAGGCTTATTCCCTAAAAATGAGAAACTGATGACACAGAAAGGCTTGTGTGCCTAGGAGCCCCACAGGGCACCAGCTCAGTTACAACATCACAACTCAGTTCATGTTTCTCTTGGCTTTGGATCTGTAGAAGCCTGAAGAATGGTCCAGGATCAAAACGCTATATGGAGAGCTAATGTTTCCCCCTCCAAGGTTACATGCTTCATGATAAATCGCACATAAAACAAGAATGAGTTATGGTGGTTAGAATCTGTTATCAGTGCTCACCGCAAGTTCTTGACGTTAGAGTCAAGAATGCTGTTTCTCAAACACGTCCATGTACCCCCAGAGAACTCCCAGGGGGGACTTTTTCAGGAAGGAATCCCATTATTGGAGTCTGTTGTCCTTACCGAAAGGGAATTCCTGATCTCACTTCTTACCCTAACAGCGACTCTTTCTTTCTTTCTTTTAATTAATTTATTTATTTTGCTTTCTGGGGCCCCACCTGCGGCACATGGAAGTTCCCAGGCTAGGGGTTATATCTGAGCTACTGCTGCCTGCCTATGCCATAGCCACAGCAACTCGGGATCCGTCCCAAGTCTGTGACCAACAGCACAGCTCACGGCAATGCCAGATCCTTAACCTACTAAGCAAGGCTAGGGATCGAACCTGCATCCTCATGGATCCTAGTTGGATTCGTTTCCACTGCGCCATAAGGGGACCTCCTGTGACTCTTTTCTTTTTACTAGAAACCTTCATCTAGGTTCACTGTCCAGTCTCCAGACAGGACCCACCACCATGCAACTGAGGCAGGAGATAGATGGGCTGCAGCATAGACATTTACAGCTAGCCACCTGTTTATACTTTAAGATAGGAATAACAACAGGAACAAGGTAAATAACTGGAATTTGTCTTCTGTGGACACTTTAAACAATGGTAAAGGGAGGGGCTAAGCCCTGCTTGGGCAAAGATCTAGAAGTCGTATACTTCCTATCCTCAGGGTCAGGGAGACCCCAACTACACATTTGCAGAAAGACTTCTAGGGCTCAAAAAGGGAGGGGGTGCCAGGATGTAATAAGTCCTGATAACCGTCCCATAACACTTTGCTCTGTAATCCATTTTGGCCAAAAAATACACATGCTGAGGGTTCTGAGTTCAGTCAGGTGTGAGAAATAAGACAAGATAATTAGCCAAAGGAAAATGAAGAACTGTCCTATATAAGGGATTTTATTTATTTATTTATTTAGTCTTTTCTAGGGCCACACCTGCGGCACATGGAGGTTCCCAGGCTAGGGGTCCAATCAGAGCTGTAGCCACTGGCCACAGCCGCAGCCACAGCAACGTGAGATCCGAGTTGCGTCTGTGACCTCAGGCAATGCTGGATCCTTAACCCACTGAGCGAGGCCAGGGATCGAACCTGTGTCCTCATGGATGCTAGTCAGATTAGATTCCACTGAGTCACAACAGGAACTCCATATAAAGGATTTAAATCACCTTTCTGAGGTGCTCCTCATTCAGGAGGATGCCTATATCTGTGTACCTTTGGGTGTGTATTACCTCTTTGCTTCTGAAATAAACTACTTCTGTGTGTGCTCTCCCACATGTTGTTCTGCGTTTCTAACAACAAACTTTGTACCTGCTTTTACAGTCTTTGCCTCCTTGAAACATTCTTGCTTTCAACAGGGGGCAAGAATCAGGGCCATTCTGCTTTTAGCATCTAGCTAGTCTAGTAGCTAGGATTCCTGGTTTTCACTCTGGCTGCCCAGGTTCAATTCCAGAGCAGAGAATTACGATTTCTATTCAAGCCATCATGCATCGCTGTCTGTCCCAAATCAGAACCACCATGCTGTCCTTTGCACAGGCAT
This sequence comes from Phacochoerus africanus, assembly GCF_016906955.1. Classification (NCBI taxonomy): domain Eukaryota; kingdom Metazoa; phylum Chordata; class Mammalia; order Artiodactyla; family Suidae; genus Phacochoerus; species Phacochoerus africanus. Next base: position 46,816,443 of record NC_062551.1, on the reverse strand, counting down.
GGCCTCTCACAAACAGGCACCATTCCCAATTTTCTCACAGGGCTGCAAACACCCTCCCTGCTGCTCCAGAACCTACAGGCCCCAAATTACTGGCAGACTCCCAAGACTGCTCAGGACTTCCAGGCTTTAAGTGCTTCCCTCAATTCCACTCTTAGCACCACTCACCATCCCTCACAGCTACAGCTACATCTGCACAGTTGTTTTTCACAGTGAATTACACCGGTTTATTTCTTGGACGGGTGCCACTCAAGTGCAGCATGAATCAAAGAACCGGGTTGGAGGGGGCGAGGAAGAATTCACCTCATTTATTGTTGGATGTGGTGTCTGGGGTTCCTAAAGTTACCAGTTCAAAGCTGCCCCCCAGCCCACACCCAGAGACTTCAGGGAGTGACTGGTGGTGTGTGCAGACACCTTGCAGTTCTGAAAAGAGCTGGAGGCCAGACCTGGGGCCAAGGATGAGGTCGGTGTTTGTGGGGAGGGAGACTGGGGGATGTGAGTCCAGGTGGGACAGCACCAGACCACAGGCTTATATCACTAGCTCCTCCTTCATACTGAGTAAGAGAGTATTTGACCCAATGAGGTCAAATTAGGACTATCGTGGTGCTTATTCAAATCAGCAGAAGGGCAGTAACATAGGCTAAAATATGTTGAACCATCTCAGGTTTCCTTATAATGAGGGTCTCCTCCCTTGGAAGGTCATCATTCCCTGAGATCCCTGTCCTTAGTCCTGAGGATCAGCATCTTGCTGAGCTTTTTTTTTTTTTTTTTTTGGTCTTTTCTAGGGCCGCATCCGTGGCATAAGGAAGTTCCCAGGCTAGGGGTCTAATAGCTGCTGGCTTTTGCCGGAACCACAGCAATGTGAGATCCGAGCCACGTCTGCGACCTACACCACAGCTCACAGCAACACGATCCTTATAACCCACTGAGCAAGTCCAGGGATCAAACCTGCAACATCACGGCTCCTAGTCAGATTCGTTAACCCCTGAGCCATGATGGGAACTCCCTATCTTGCTGAACTTGAATGCAGACCTCATTTTTTTTTGTCTTTTTTGTTGTTGTTATTGTTGTTGTTGCTATTTCTTGGGCCGCTCCCGCGGCATATGGAGGTTCCCAGGCTAGGGGTCGAATCGGAGCTGTGGCCACCGGCCTACGCCAGAGCCACACCAACACGGGATCCGAGCCGTGTCTGCAATCTACACCACAGCTCACGGCAACGCCGGATCGTTAACCCACTGAGCAAGGGCAGGGACCGAACCTGCAACCTCATGGTTCTTAGTCGGATTCGTTAACCACTGTGCCACGAGGGGAACTCCCAGACCTCATTTTATCTTTCACTTAATGACCCGCGGCATATCTCCTGCTTTTATTTATAGTTTTATAGATAAGCAAGCCCGATTGCTTTCTTGAGTGACAATTAATTTACAGTGGTTTCCCAAATTTGCTTAGGTTTCCCTCTCGGTCAGTGGTCCTCTACTGGGACTTCTACAACTACCTGTGGGAACTATCCTACTCTATCCCTATCACAACCACAGTCATAGCTGATCCTGGTGGCAAGTCGCACAATGGACCCCAATCCAGATCTAGGTGGGGGTGGTGATGGAGTCCATTGTATTGGGGGTGGGGGTGAAATCTAGTTCCGGGACAGTGATGAAGATCCCAGAGTTTCCGCTTGAAATGACGGTCCAGTTGCCTGAAATTTATGGAACCTGAGAGAGAACAATACCTCTCCTGGACACGGGCAGAGGTGACCCATGCCTTGGAGCCATCCTAGATGGATTCCCTGCCTCTCTCAGTGTCTTGCAGGATTGTGTTAAAAGACCCTTCTTTCTGCCATTCTTCCACCCAACCTCTCCCCTGAGCCTCCCATCATGCTTGGGAAGCCTGGCTTGGAAGCTTGGCAGGGCTCTGCTCCCCTCTCAGAAGCCTCAACAGTCCATGTGTGGATTCATCCATCCCTCCATCATTCCATAGGTCCTTCCTTTCTTACCCCTTTTCTTCCCTTTCCTTTCCTCCCTCTATCTAATCTCTCCCTCTCTCCCTCCCCCGCCGCTCCCATGGTCCAGGGTGATTCATAGGCCACAGGCCTTTAGTAGAGCATTGGGCCCAGGCTTCGACTGCACCTGCCAACCACCAAAGGTCTCTCCCACTCCTTAGAGCCTAGAGGACATCTCTCTTAACAAGGGGTCTAGAGGGGATCCTTCGGGTTGCCGGGAGGTGGGGGGGGAAACTCCAGCGCATGCGCAGGTGGAGGACAGGCGCGCTCTGTGAACAGTCCTGTCAGAAGTCGAAAGAAAGACTGGGACAGAGCAGGTACGGGGAGAGGCGGTGATCTGAAACGGGTGGTATGGACCCCCCTACACCCCGACTTGGACCCTAGCCTGGGCGAAGCCCCTTGCCTCAGTGGGGCAGGTTCTTTCCTTGCGGCATTCGCCCTGAAGGAAGCCAATGCTGAGCTAGTCACAGCACACGCTGGAATTGATGGCCAGAAATGGAGAAGCAGGAACTTGGCAAATCAACTCCCCAGGGGAGCTCAAGGCAAGAATTTTCAAGGTAGGGAGAGTTAATGAGGGGGAGGCATAGGTATTGTTTGTCTGGGGAAAGGGGGACTGCTCCCTGGAACAGGATGAGGGTGAGCCCAAGTTTTTATTTTTACTTGGATACGGTCAGGTGTTTCCCGTCAGGAAGCGAGTCATTGAGCATGCGCAGGGATTACAATGAGCGTATAATGTATGATGAGGCTCAGGTTTGCCAGAGGTCCAGATGGTGATTTTAACAAGTTTCAGCCAGATCTTGTTTTCCTCTGTGGTTCCCTTCTTTTGAGGTTTCCTTCTGCAGCTAAAACCTGCACAGTGTGTTTCTATTTGAGGGGAGGGGGCAGGGGCAATGGTTCTAGGGCAACCACTTGGGGAACAGGCTGGAGGATGAGCCAGCCTTTCTTTCCTTAGGTTCCTGACAGCCCAGATGTCTGGGTCTATGCGGGGTTCCTCGCAATGGCTGCTGACCTGGCGGAGAAGCGCAGCTCCACCGGGTACCTCTGTGGAATCGGGTTCCTGGTGGGTGGGAACAGCGTCTGAGGAGAGAGGGCTAGGGGATGACGCCTGGTGAGGCGGGGGATGGGGAGGAGTGCCTGCTCCGAGTGATGGTCCTGTTGTCCAAAAATCCACTGGCCCCCTGAGAGTGGTACCTCCCCTGGACTTGGGCAGAGGAGGCCCATCCCTGGCACCATACTGGCTGGGGTCCCTGCCTGGTCCAGTGCCTTCCAGGAATCTGTCAGCAGCCCCTTCTCCCTGCCTTGTCCCCTCCCTAGGACCCCCTAGCCCATCTCTTCCACACTGCCCCCACCCATCACCCAAACCACTACACTCCCTGGGCCAGGCTGTGGAGGGTGCTACCTCCCCAAGGATGCTCCCTCTCTTTCAGATACATCAGGTGCCCGGCCCCTTCCCCCCGCAGCAGGGCTGCTCATGAATGCTGCTCAGAAGCAGACCAGAACCCCATGCTCCATCGGTGTCCCGCTGACAGAGAGCTGTCCCCTTTGAGAAAGCAGGCAAACCCCATGATGGAACCTGTTGGGTTTGCAGAGGGAGGAATGCACAAGGCCAAGTGGGTAAAGCAAGAGAGATTAAGGCATCAGAGGGGCACGGGCTGAGCTCACCATGGAGGAGCAAGGCTTAGAAAGATCTGTGGCAGGAATCTGTGCTTGGAGTTTATGGTGGGAACTTGTGGCAGGAACAATGAAGAAGGAGGAGGGGAGGGGGAAGGGAGGGGTAGGGGGTTGAGCCCCAGGACAGAGGGCAGTTAATCCCTGTAGGTGGATAATCTATGCAGGCAGTTGTTTTCTGCAGACCATTGTTTCTTGCTGCCCAACCTGAGCACCACATTTTAGCTCCAGGGTGAACAGCCACAGTTGGGGGTAGGGGGTGGGGGTCTGTCTCGTCCTCCTGGGAACCTATCATTCCAGCCTTTTGCTACATGGGGTAGGGGCGATGGTCTTCTGTAGACCATACAGATTCTCTTCTGTAGCTACTTCCTGCTGCCCAGGGCTGACGAGCCCTGTGTGGCTGGACATGGTAGGTACCTGCCACAGAGGATGGAGAGAAAAGAAAAATAAGATTAAACAGAGGTTTGGGATATAGCTGCCATCCTCCACCTGGGTGGGTGGGTATTGCTATATCTATTCCTTGAGGAAGAACCAGAACTCTGTTTCACTGCTGCACTACTCCTCAGGCTGCCAGGGAGCTCTTGAACTACTGTTTCTTGATTGCTTCTCCTTTGTTTCTGCATCCCCTCACCTTTCTGATTACCAATTGTTTGAATCTGCCCTTTGTTCCTTAGGGGAGGTTTAGGAGGCTGAAGCCTTTTTCCTACAAGCCAGAAACAGGGGACAAGAAAAGGCTTTTGTATCCAGGAGGGTCCCACAGCGTCCCGCTTGGTTTCGCTTCTCCTGGCACCATTTCAGTCCAGCCTCCAGAGTGGCATAAACGCAGGAACAACTCCATGCATGGAAACACCAGGACCACACACTCAGGCACACGGGGCACCATGTCAGTCCTTAGCAAACACCACAGGGAGCACCCCTGGGACACTGGCATAGCACAGTCAGGGTCACTATTAAAAGCCTAAGGCTGCAGACATCCCAGAACAACTTGGAATCTTGGCTCCAACCTTTTCATACCAGCCCCGCCTAGTCCTCCCAGTCCCCAGCCCTCTGCGTGCGTGGCCCTAAGAGCCTCGTTGGTCCCCTGAAGAAACCCCCGGGGAACGCTCTCCACCCGCGCACTTGCGCGCTCAGGTCAAGCCACCTTCCAGGAGCCCCGGGCTCTCGGAGCGGGGCGGGGCTCTGGGCCTACGCGAAGTGAGAAGCCAAGAAGAAAGTGAGAAAAGCCAGAATGCATTAGGTTCACTGCTTTTGGACTGCAGTTCCAACAGGGGAGTAGGTCTGGCTCATCCTCGATGGCACCGGTCACTCACTGGGTCACTGCTACGGGCACGGATGGAACCGGCCTGTCGGGGAGCCCGGCTTCCTCGCCGCCCTGCCCCGCGGGGATCTGGTCCCCCTCCGCCTCTCGGAGCCCCTGCTGAGCCGCGAGGGACTTGCCCCGCCCCCTGCGCGCCTGCGCACTCGCGACCGAGAGGCCCTGTCCGGAATTCCGGCGCCGCAGACTTGCGGGCTGGGCGGTGCTCGGCGCCGGGCGCGGTCTGAGGCCGCCGAGGCAGGCTCGGTTGTGGCCGCTGCTTTTCGGGAGAGAACGGGCGCAGGACGGGCCACGTTCTGCGGCCCAGATGCAAGGGTGGGCTCCGGGGCCTCAGCCACGAGGCGTTTCCTCCAGAGCGAGGGCTGGCGGTGCTGAGAGCCGGAGGCGCGGGGTTGAGCACGCGCGGCCGTAATGGGGCGCCGCCCCGGCCTCTTGTGCCTCGAGAGACGTGGAGGTCCTGCGCGCCGCCTTCCTCGGCCCGAGGCCCGGCGTGGAGAAGGGGCCTGAGAGGGAAGTGGGAGGGAGAGCCTCGGAGTGCAAGTCCTCTGCAGCGACGCGGTGGGCCGCCCGGGGGGTGGGCAGTTGTGGTCTCCGAGCTGCGGACACAAATGACCGCGGTCCTGTCGGGTCTGCGTGCGGGCGGCTACGCGTAGCGAGGGTCCAGGGGGTGCGGGGGGTGCGCGTTGACCGAGTCCAGAAAGCCTGCGGTGTAACGAACCCTGCTTTGCTTTCCCAGCCTGTCCGTGTGCAGAAAAGGCCTGTGAAGTGAAGCGACTCGCTGCTGCGCCTCTAAAAGCCCGGTTCTTTGTGAGTTGGTGCTGCTGCTTTGTTTCCGTGAAATGCAGTAGGTTTTCGGGAGAGGGGATTTTTAAATTTCTTTCCCTTGGAATGTCCTGCTTGAGAATGATGTGCTTACTGATATGGGCCTTAGGATTTCTGTACCCAGTTAGAGGCAGGGGCCTGATGTATAGATGCCCCTTTTCTGGTGCCCACTTAATGCAGTTGTACAGTTAACCTTGTGCTAGGCACGCAGTTGCTCTGAGAGCAGTTTTTCCTAAGGATCCTAAGGATGGAAAGAGCCCTGTTGGAAGTTTATGTTTTTGTTTGCATTTTCCTTTTAAATGGCGGCGCTGGCACATGTGGAAGTTCTCTGGCGAAGGATTGAATCCGAGCCACAGCTGGGGCCACGCTGGATCCTTAACCCACCGCCCCAGGCCAGGGACAGCACCGCGCCTCTACAGCAACCTAGTTAAGACCCTGGGATCGTCCATATGCTACCGGTGAGGCCAATAAAAAAGAAAAATTACTATTTAGCAATATGCAAATGGTTATGTAACTCACTCATCCATCTAATGGAATGTTATGCGCTAATAAAAGATTGTTTATAAACAGTTATAAGAAAAACTACATATATAATATAATAGGATGTGTTTATTGTTCTGAATAAAAATTTTTAAGAAACCGTTAGGTTACATATGTATCCTGGACACTCAGGTAAGGATTAATGAGATCTTTTGCCAAGGATTTAATAATTGGTTATTCATTAGGGTGTGGGAGGGGTTAACTCAAATTACTGAGCTTGAGTTCACGTTGTGGCTTAGGGGAATCGAATCCAATTAGTAATCATGACATTGCCGGTTGTATCCTTGGTTTCACTCAGTGGGTTAAGGATCCGGTGTTGGGGTGAGCTGTGGTGTAGGTCGAAGACAAAGCTCTCATACTTCGTTGTTCTGGCTGTGGTATAGGCCTGGTTGCTGTAGCTCCCATTCGACCCCTTGCCTGGAAACCTCCATATGCTGTGAGTATGGCCCCAAAAAAGCAAAAAAAAAAAAAATACTGTGCCACTGCTGTGAAATAAGCATTTTTTTTCTGCTTTGTCTCTTTATTGCATGTGATCCTTTACAGAAGGATTTCTGGGTGTTAATGAAACACAGTATTCAAGGAGTTCCCACTGTGCTGGTATCAGAGGAGTCTTGGGAGTGCTGGGATGCAGGCTCAATCCCTGGACCCACATAGTGGGTTAAGTATCCCAAGTTGCAGCAGCTGCTGCTTGTGTTGCAACTATGACTCCATTCTGATCCCTGGCTCACGAACATGCGTATGCCCGAGGAGTGGCCAAAAAAAAAGAAATACAATATTCAATAAGGGGAAAGAATTATTTTTTTTTAGTCACTTTGATTTCCCTGTTGTTACCACTTTTGTAGGCTTTTTTTTTTTTTTGTCTTTTTAGGGCCACACTTGTGGCATGTGGAGGCTCCCAGGCTAGGGGTCGAATTAGAGCTACAGCTGCCCGCCTACCCCACAGCCACAGCAGTGCAGAATCCGAGCCCCGCCTGAGGCTTACACTACAGCTTACAGCAATGAGGGATCCTGAGCAAGGCTAGGGATCGAACCTGCATCTTCATGGATGCTAGTCAGGCTCACTTTCGCAGAGCCACAGCAGGAACTCCTGCAGGCTGATTTAATCACACTTTAGTTGATGACTATGAGGTACACCATCTTCCCAAATCATTAAAAAATTAATGGGAATAACAACAACAAAAAACCCACTTCTGATGATGGACTTAATGCAAGCTTGTGAAATATTTACTAACTAAAGAACCTAAAGGAGAAGAAAATTAAAATTCTCTACAGCCCCAATATCCAGAAATAATCACTATTTAGAGCATATTCTTCCCCCAATTTTTTTTTCTTTTTTTGCTTTTTCTAGCACCGCTCCCACGGCATATGGAGGTTCCCAGGCTAGGGGTCGAATCGGAGCTGTAGCTGCCAGCCTACGCCACAGCCACATGGGATCTGAGCTGCGTCTGCAACCTACACCACAGCTCACGGCAACACTGGATCCCTAACCCACTGAGCAAGGCCAGGGACCGAACCCGAAACCTCATGGCTCTTAGGTTCATTAACCACTGCACCACGACGGGAACTCCCACTAAATATTTTTATAAGCATTTGTGGTTTTGTATATGGTTTTATTTCAGAATAGTATAACATTAATTGAAAATTTTAAACCAAGGTTGGTCTCTAGTTCTTAGAAGCAACACTGAGTAGTTATGTTGTGAGCCACACAGGAAGTCCTCTAGTTGCTAGTTTTCGAGAGGAATTCAGTACTGTCATGGGTTGTTGTAGTACCCTCATGAAAGTATAGAGAAAGGTGAAATCCCAGTGATCCCCTTTTGGTTTGAGAAATCTTACAAATATTTATAATTCTTAAGATGTAGATAGTAATTAATTTGAGAAACTTAATCCAAAATTTTAAAATTTCAGAATTGAAATATTTAGAGATTCTCTCCATCTGTTGATGTGTCTATTTCATTTTAATGGGTTAAATAGTCTAATCTTTTTTTGGGGAGGGGAGTTCCCGTCCCAACTAGGATCCATGAAGATGTGGGTTCGATCCCTGGCCTTGCTCAGTGGGTTAAGGATCCGGCATTGCCATGAGCTGTGGTGTAGGTCACAGATGTGGCTGTGGAGTAGGCCGGCAGCTGTAGCTCTGTTTCAACCCCTTAGTCTGGGAACCTCCATATGCCACAGGTACGGCCCTAAAAAAGCCAAAAAAAAAAAAAAGATTTAAGAAATCAGAAAAAAATTATTTAACCTCAGAGAAGAGGACTTAGGCAAGGAACTCAGTCTAATTATACAACATAGCTCAGTTGGTAATGGTACTTACATGGTCATAATAATAGAAACTAAATATCCATTTACCCTGAAATAGAACAAAACCATATTAGAAGGCTAGGGAGATGCAACCATGTATATGTTGGGTGGATACAAGATAGATAAAACTCCACTGTTCCATAGTAGGAAGTCAACAGATAATGGCTAAAGCTGAAAATTCAGAAGTAGCAATATTAGCATGTTATTTGAATCTATGGTGTTTAAATACCAAAAGAAACATCTGAAAGAGGTAAAAATTGTTGCCTGTAGACTTGAAAGATGGGGGTGGGAAAGTACCAGGGATGGAATTGTTGGGGCTTTTGTGATAAACCTTGTAGAGCTGTTTTTAATGTATGTCCAGGTATAAGAGATATGTATTTTAAAATTTTTGATTAAAACGATTAAGAGACTCTAGAGAAGAACAAAATAAAGATCACCTGGGATACCATCCAGTGGAGGTAACAACATTGTCTTCCAAGTCCATTCACAGACTGTTTTATGCACATGCATCTAAATATATATGCATATGGATGTAGTTTTCCTGCCAAAAATAGAATCACACTACAATACTATTTTCTAACTTTTCTTCTTCCAGCAACGTCTATGACATCTTCTTTAGCATCTTTCTATGACATCAAATAAGAGTTTTCCCTTTATATTCAGTGGGTGTTTAGTTTTCTGTTGTGTGAATGCATAATTTATTTAACCTCATTGAAAGATATTTAGCTTCCTTCTGTCATTTTTGTCCCATTATAACCATTTCCCACATATCATCTCATTCTTTCCATTTCCCCACAGCCTTAGAAATATGAGATATTATCAATTTTCAAAATCCTCTAGTCCAGTTCCTTTAAATGCGACTCCTTATTTGCTAGTGATGTTTTTCTTGTTTGTACTGGCTTAATCTGTGGTCAAATGTAGTGTACAGAGGGAAAGGCCAAGTATCTTTGTATAAAATACACAGACACAGCATCACACCATGGGGCCCACAAGAAGGGCAGAGGAGACAACACTGTTCCCTGGGAAGAGCAGCTTTAACCCCAGGAAGGGGTTCTCTGGGCAGAAGGCTGGGTAGCCAGGAGCTTTAGTGAGTTTTAACTAGTTGGCTATTTCTACTTTCTAGAGAATTATTTTATTTATTTATTTATTTATTTGTCTTTTGTCTTTTTTGTTGTTGTTGTTGTTGCTATTTCTTGGTCCACTCCCGCAGCATATGGAGGTTCGCAGGCTAGGGGTTGAATCGGAGCTGCAGCCACCAGCCTACGCCAGAGCCACAGCAACGTGGGATCCGAGCCGCACCTGCAACCTACACCACAGCTCACGGCATCGCCGGATCCTTAACCCACTGAGCAAGGGCAGGGACCGAACCCGCAACCTCATGGTTACTAGTCGGATTCGTTAACCACTGTGCCACGACGGGAACTCCTCTAGAGAATTATTTGTACTCAGGTTTTCTCAAATTTATTTTTCCCCAGCCTGGATACCAAGAGAATTGTGTTGGTAAGTGAGATCATGTAAGCAGTATTGATGATTCTTTTTTTTTTTTCCTCTGCTTTTTAGGGCCGCAAGTGCAGCATATGGAGGTTCCCAGGCTAGGGGTCGAATTGGAACTACAGCTGCTGGCCTGCACCACAGCCACAGCAACTCGGGATCCTGGCCCTGTCTTCGACCTACACTACAGCTCAGGGCAATGCCAGATCCTTTAACCCACTGAGCGAAGCCAGGTATCGAACCTGCGTCCTTATGGATCTTAGTTAGATTTGTTACCGCTGAGTCATGAAGGGAACTCCTGTATTGAGGATTCATAATAGGAACGTTGAGCTCTGAGGATTCTGGGAAAGGTAGCTTGATGGAAGGGCTCCCAGTGTGCAGGTATAGCTTTGCCATTATAAAGACTGCCGGGCATGGTCTGTGCAAGTAGTTCTCAAATTGTGGCATTTGGACCAGCAGCATCAATATCAACTTTTTTGAAATACAAATTCTCAAGCCCAACCCTAGACCTAGTAATGCCAAGCGCGTTAGGAATGGGGCCCTGCAGACCATACTTTAATAGGCTTTCCAGCTGATTCTGATGCCTGCAGAGTTTGATGGCCAAACTTGCTCATTATGATCACCTGGGAAAGGTTTAAAGGTTTAAAAATCCTGATTCCCAGGCTATACTCTATATTAATTAAATGAGAATGTTTGAGTGATGGGAGTCAGGCCATCAGAATATTTTAAAAATCTGCTGGTGATTCCAATGGGTAGCAAGGCTTGGGAATTTCTAGTCTGTATTCTTTTTGTCTTAGGGTTAGGGAGGCAAGCCAGATTCCTGTATCTCAGAAGGAAGTTCTGGTTTAGATGGGGTAGCCACTTAGCAGCTGGGAAGGTTGGCATGAGGGTAGATGGATCTGGACTGCGTATTCTCAGATCCAGATCAGCCTCCCTGGGGTGGGGGACTAACTAGAGTCTCTTCTGCTGGAATGTCTGGCTGTGTGCTTCCATGCAGGAGAGTCTGCTCTAGGTCTGTCCTTGTACAATGATTTTCCTGTGATTTGGGGAGGGCATATATTTGTCCAAACTACCTCTTAGCTTTCATAATGTGTCTGTATGTTGTGGGGGTGGAGGGGTATGGCATATTAGAATTGGAGAAGTTGTGTGAGTTTTTAAAATTGGGGAGCTGAGGCGATTTTGTTCTTATGGCTTCAAACTCTTCCCCCAGCTCTTGACTTCTGTGGACTCTGCTTCTGCAGTAAATGACTCTTGGGAAAAATTAACCAGTTCTTGGCAACTCTGAAATCATGGCTCATGTAAGTTGATATTTCTCTCTATTTGAAATGCTGTAATTTTTTTCAGGTTATGGGAACATCCTCATTAGTTACCCTGAGACTTCCTAAAAGACCCCTATCCAACAACTTCGTCCTAGCTGCTCCCGTTCTAGTCAAGGATGGAGCCAGACAGCCTAGCCCTTCCTGTGGTACCCACTCTTCTCCATCCAGGTCCATGTTTGAGCTGACCACATTACTCAGTGTCTCCTGTGTGTTCAGTCTTTGTCCAGAGCAGAAATGAAGTCCCTAGAGGGAGACAGCTGATATGAGACTCTCAGAACTAGAGAACACTTTAGAGCAACACTATCCAATATTAAAAGTATAAAATTACAGAGTTCCTGTCGTGGCTCAGCGGTTAACAAATCTGACCAGCATCCATGAGGACACAGGTTTGATCCCTGGCCTTGCTCAGTGGGTTAAGGTCCAGCGTTGTTGTGAGCTGTGGTGTAGCCCGCAGACACGGCTCAGATCCTAGGTTGCTGTGGCTGTGGTGTAGGCCGGCAGCTGTAGCTCTGATTCAACCCCTAGCCTGGGAACCTCCATGTGCTGCCGGTATAGCCCTAAAAAGCCACAAAAAAAGTATAAAATTTATCCTTCTTAGCACATGAGACCTTATATCAATTTCATTAAAAGTATAGAATAGTAATTTTTTTTGGTCACCCCTGTGGCATATGGAATGTCCCAGGCCAGGGATCAAACCTGTACCACAGCAGCAACTGGTGCTGGCGCAGTGACCATGCTGGATCCTTGACTGGCTGCGTCATAGGAGAACACCCTAGAATGATAATTTTTTTTTCTAAGTTAGAATAATAGGTGTTCCCATTGTTGCTCAGTGGATTAAGAGCCCGACTGGTATCCATGAAGATGTGGGTTCTATCCCTGGCCTCTCAGTGGGTTAAGGATCTGGTGTTGCTGTGAGCTGTGGTGTAGGTGGCAGACACAGCTGAGATCTGGCATGGCTGTGGCTGTAGTAGGCAGCTGCAGCTGTGATTCAGCCCTGGCCTGGGAACCTCCATATGTCACTAAAAAATAAAAAGTTAGAATAATATGCAAGGCACATACATAAACTTTTTAGTAGTCACATTTTAAATGTAAAAAGAAATATGCAATTAATTTTAATATTTTATTTAACCCAGTATAGCCAAAATATCATTATTTCAAAGTGTAACTAATTCAAAAATTATTAAAGTATTTTACATTATTTTTTCTTTCTAAAGTCTTCAATATGTGGTGTGTATTTTATTATGGCATATCTAAATTTGTTACTAACTACAGTTCATGTGCTCAGTAACCACATGTGTCTAAGATAGCATACTGGACATTACAGCTTTAGAAATTTCATGTAACCTAAATTGTAAATATAATTTAATATTTTTAAAAGTATAGAAATTTCTATGGGGAGTTCCCGTCGTGGTGCAGTGGTTAGCGAATCCGACTAGGAACCATGAGGTTGCGGGTTTGGTCCCTGCCCTTGCTCAGTGGGTTAAGGATCTGGCATTGCCTTCAGCTGTGGTGTAGGTTGCAGACGCGGCTCGAATTTGACCCCAGCCTGGGAACCTCCATGTGCCGTGGGAGCAGCCCTAGAAATGGCGGGAAAAAAAAAAAAGACAAAAATAAATAAATAAAAATAAAAGTATAGAAATTTCTAAATAAAATCACTAAGTCCAACATATCTATAAAATGGACTAATTTTTAGTAAATTTAAGATATTCAATAAAGGGGAGTTCCTGTCATGGCGCAGCAGAAGGGAATCGGACTAGTATCCATGAGGATGCATGTTCGATCCATGGCCTCACTCAGTGGGTTAAGGATCCAGCATTGCTGTAAGCTGTAGGTTGCAGATGAGGCTGGGATCCCACGTTACTGTAGGCCAGCAGCAGTAGCCCCAATTCAACCACTAGCCTGGGAACTTCCATATGCTGTGGGTGTGGACCTAAAAAGCAAAAAAGAAAAAAAAAATTAATAAAGGATTTGTTATAAGGGGAAATGCTAATGATATAGATAGTGATGAAATATATATTGATAGTTTGGAAGAAATTCTTTAGTTTTATGCAAACTGTGTTTTTTAAAAATAGAGATTTTGGAAGTTCCTTTGTGGCACAGTGGGCTAAGTATTTGGCATTGCCACAGCTGTGGCTCAGGTTGTGGCTGTGGTGCGGGTTCAATCCCTAGCCCAGGATCTTCCACATACTATAGGAATGGCAAAAAAAAAAAAGAGATTTTATGGTTCATTTGGACAAAAAATTCCATTATTTTTTTTTTTATATAATCCTTAAAGGAAAAGTGATTAGAGTAAATCACATTTATTGAGAAATTTTTTAAGCTTGTTGCAGGCAGTATTCTTATGGCCACTATTTCAATGGTGAAATTCTTTTTCTTTTCTGTCTTTTTAGGGCCACACCCACAGCATATCAAAAATCCCAGGCTAGGGGTCAAATCGGAGCTACAGCTACCGGCCTACGCCACAGCCACAGCAATGCCAGATCCGAGCCGCATTTGCAACCTATACCACAGCTCACAGCAATGCCAGATCCTTAACCCACTGAATGAGGCCTGGGATCCAATCTGCAACCTCATGGCTCCTAGTGAGATTCGTTTCTGCTGCACCATGACGGGGACTCCGTATACCATATCTTCTTAAGCCAGTCTTCTGAAGATTTGAGCTTGAGTTGTTTCCATGTCTAGGCTATTACAAATAGAGCTCTATGAACATTGGGATGCATGTATCTTTTCAAATTTTCAAGTTTTCATTTTCTACAGATATATATCCAGGAGTAGGATTCTTGGATCATATGGTAGCTCTATTTTTTTTTATTTTTTAATTTTTTTTTGTCTTTTTGCCTTTTCTGGGGTTACTCCTGCGGCATATGGAGGTTCCCAGGCTAGGGGTCTAATTGGAGCTGTAGCCACCGGCCTATGCCAGAGCCACAGCAATGCGGGATCCGAGCCACCTCTGCAACCTACATCGCAGCTCACAGCAACGCTGAATCCTTAACCCACTGAGCAAGGCCAGGGATCGAACCCGCAACCTCATGGTTCCTAGTCGGATTCGTTGACCACTGAGCCACAATGGGAACTCTGGTAGCTCTGTATTTACTTTTTTAGGTTTGGTTTTGTTTTTGTTTTTGTTTTTGTTTTTTGGTCTGTCTTAGGGCCATATCCCTGCCATGTGGAAGTTCACAGGCTAGGGGTCAAATCAGAGCTGCAGCTGCTGGCCTACACCATGGCAACATGGGGATCAGAGCCACATCTGCAACCTATGCTGCAGCTTGCAGCAACACCAGATCTTTAACCCATTGAGATCCCCAGGGATCGAACCTATATCCTCATGGATACCTAGTCAGGTTCTTAACGTTGCTGAGCCACAGTGGAAACTCCTCTATTTTAGTGTTTTAAGGAGCCTCCAGTCTGTTTTACATAATGGCTGCACCAGTTCACATTATCACCAACAGTGTAGGAAGGTTCCCTTTTCTCCATATCCTTTCCAGCATTTATTTGTAGACTTTTTGATGATGGCCATTCTGACCTGTATGAGGTGATATCTCATTGTGGTTTCGATTAGCTTTCTCTAATAATTACTGATGTTGAGCATCTTTTCATGTCCCTCTTGGCCATTTGGAAAAATGTCTATTAAGATCTTCTGCCCATTTTTTAATTGGGTTTTTTGTTTTTTGGTATTGAGTTGTATGAGCTGTTTTTATACTTTGGATATTAATCCCTTTTTGTTTTGTTTCTTTTTGTGCCCATCAACAAAAGATTGATGGTTTCCTTTACTGTGCAAAAGTCCCATTTGTTTTTGTTTGTTTGTTTTTCCTTTCTCTTTTTTCTTTTTTTTTTGTCTTTTGTCTTTTTTGTTGTTGTTGTTGTTGTTGCTATTTCTTGGGCCGCTCCCTCGGCATATGGAGGTTCCCAGGCTAGGGGTCGAATCGGAGCTGTAGCCACCGACCTACGCCAGAGCCATAGCCACGCCAGATCTGAGCCTCGTCCGTGACCTACACCACAGCTCACGGCAACGCCGGATCATTAACCCACTGAGCAAGGGCAGGGACCGAACCCGCAACCTCATGGTTCCTAGTCGGATTCGTTAACCACTGCGCCACAACGGGAACTCCTCCTTTCTCTTTTTTCTCTTTTGGCCACCCCACGACACATGGAGTTCTTGGCCAGGGATTGAATCTGAGTTGCAGCTGTGACCTATGCTGCAGTTGCAACAACACTGGATCCTTAACCTACTGTGCCACTCCAGGGATCAAACCTGCATCCCAGCACTCCAGAGATAATGCTGATCCTGTTGTGCCACAGTGCCAACTCCAGTCCCATGTGTTTATTTTTACTTTTATTTTGCCTTGGGAGACTGATCTAAGAAAATATTGCTATGATTTAATGAAACTCTGAAGTAATTACCTGACCATATCTGGAAATAAGTAAAATTAGGTATCCCATAGTATATAGGAAGTTTTGTGTATAGCAGTGGTAAGCAAATCATAGCTTATAAATCAGATTCAACCCATGGTCTGTTTTTGTAGAACCTATCAGTTAATTACTTTTTGAAAGAATTGTTTATAAAAAAAAAGTGGGAAGGAAGTACAAGTAGAGACAATAGGTGGCATGTGGCCCTTTACAGAAATAAACTTGACAAATAATACATGGGTTTGTCGTTTCAGGATTTGGTGATGTTCAGAGATGTGACTGTAGACTTTTCTCAGGAAGAGTGGGAATGCCTGAACTCAAATCAGAGGAATCTGTACAGAGATGTGATCTTAGAGAACTATAGCAACTTGGTGTCACTGGGTAAGTTTATCTGTGTCAAATAATTGAGAAACTCACATGACTGAATTTCAGGGCTCTCTTTCTGAAAACTAGCTGCATATCTGCTCTGTAGTTTGTGAAGAGGCACCTCCAGCTATTAAACAGCCCTTTAGCTTCCCCTGTAATTCAGTGACCTTTACATTTTCCTTCGCCTTTTTTCTAATTGCTTCTCTTTGATAGTTGGATATAATTCTTAGACACTGAGAGCAAAACCATTTTTCTTCTTTTTTTTTTTTTTTTTTTGCTTTTTCTAGGGCCGCACCCTCGGCATGTGGGGGTTCCCAGGCTAGGGGTCGAATGGGAGCTGTAGCCGCTGGCCTATGCCAGAGCCACAGCAATGCGGGATCCGAGCTGCGTCTGCGACCTACACCACAGCTCACAGCAATGCCGGATCCTTAACCAACTGAGCAAGGCCAGGGATCGAACCCACAACCTCATGGTTCCTAGTCAGATTCATTAACCACTGCGTCACGACGGGAACTCCTCCAAAACCATTTTCTTCTTACCTTTTTTTTTTTTTTTTTTAAGCAAGAGTTGCAATGTTTATTTTAGGTTCTCTCTCTCTTTTTTTCTTTTTTCTTTTTTTGCCACGCAGGCGGGACGTGGAAGTTCCTGGGCCAGGGATCGAACCTATACCACATAGCAAAAACCCTAGCCCCAGTGGTGAGAACGTATGAGCCTCAACTCACTAGGCCATCAGAGAACTCCCAGCAAAACCATTTTCACTGAAAACTATTTTCCTACTGCTGTATATGGTCTGTTATCCATCAACTTACCAGAAATGTGAGTAAGAAGACAGAGGTATCTGGCTCTACATACCTGTTGAAAAAGCTTATTCAGTGGGTTAAATCAATAGTTAAAACTCAAGTGGAGGAGTTCCCGGTGTGGCTTAGTGGAAGTACATCTGGCTAGCATCCATAAGGACCCAGGTTTGATCCCTGGCCTTGCTTAAGGGTTAAGGACTCAGCGTTGCCGTGAGTTGTGGTGTAGGTTGTAGATGTGGCTCGGATCTGATGTTGGCTGTGGCTGTGGCTTAGGCCAGCGGCTACAGCTCTGATTCGACCCCTAGCCTGGGAACCTCCATATGCCTCACATGCAGCCCTAAAAAGACAGAAAAAGAAAAAAAAAAGAAAACTCAAGTGGACACATTCAGTTTACTATGACAAATATATTGTCTTTTAATTAATTTATGATTAAAAGTTCAAAATTTATGAACGTTGCTTCTAACATTGGATGAATATATTGGCAAGAAACTAAATATTTTCCTCTTAGTAAAATATGTTTAAAAAGCAAAAATAGAGTTCCCATCATGGCTCAGTGGTTAACGAATCCAGCTAGGAACCATGAGGTTTCGGGTTCGATCCCTGGCCTTTCTTAGTGGTTAAGGATCTGGCGTTGCTGTGAGCTGTGGTGTAGGTTGAAGACGTAGCTCAGATCCTGAGTTGCTGTGGCTGTGGTATAGGCCGGCAGCTGTAGTTCTGATTCAGCCCCTAGCCTGGGAACCTCCATATGCTGCAGATACAGCCCTAGAAAAGACAAAAAGACATAAAAAGCAAAAAATAGCACTTTATAAACATAATGTACTAGCCACTCATTCAAGAACTTTTAAGTCAAACCTCACAACAATCCTATGAGTATTTATTTTATACGTTATTGCATATTATTACTTACCTATGGGTATATATTACTGTTTTTCCAACTGAGAAAACTGAGGCTGTGGTGACTCAGGTGACAGAGGCATAATTTGAAACCAGTGCTCTCAGTGATTACTTTCTTAAGAGATAGATCCTGGGGAGTTCCCGTCGTGGCGCAGTGGTTAACAAATCTGACTAGGAACCATGAGGTTGCGGGTTCGGTCTCTGGCCTTGCTCAGTGGTTTAAGGATCCAGTGTTGCCGTGAGCTGTGGTGTAAGTTGCAGACTCGGCTTGGATCCCGCGTTGCTGTGGCTCTGGCGTAGGCCGGTGGCTGCAGCTCCGATTCGACCCCCTAGCCTGGGAACCTCCATATGCCGCAGGAAGCAGCCCAAGAAATAGCAAAAAGACCAAAAAAAAAAAAAAAAAGAGATAGAGCCTGTATGAGTTGACAATTAAAATAAGGTAATAATGGAGTTCCTGTTGTGGGGTAGTGGGTCCACGATCTGACTTGTCTCTGTGGAGGTGCTGATGTGATCCCCCACCTGGGACAGTGGGTTAAGGTTCTGGTGTTTGCTGCAGCTGTGGCATGGGTCACAGCTCCAGCTTGGATTCGATCCCTGGCCCGGGAATTTCCCTATGCTGCAGGTGAGGCCGAAAAAGAAAAAAAAAAAAATAAGGCAATATTCCTACTTCTCTGTTCTTGTGATTCCTTGTGATCCTAAAATAATTCTAATATGAATGTTTTTCAGTTCCCTTACTCTTCTTTGTTCTGAAGGCTTGGCCAAGTATATCCTTTCTAAATTATGTTCCATTATGTTTTTTTCAAGGAGGCTGTTCCATTTCTAAGCCAGATGTAATTACTCTGCTAGAGCAAGGGAAAGAACCCTGGATGGTTGTGAGGGATGAGAAAAGAAGATGGAGCCTAGGTAAGTGCCAATCAGGATGAGACAAGCTGTTCATGGCAGGGCATATCCCTGCTGGCTGGGAAGGAAACACACCCCTTAGATGTTGATTATGAAGGAAGGACCTGACACCTGGGAAGAAAACTTAGATCTCAGCATGAACCACCAAAGGCATTTCATCTATCCTTCCACTTACTACTTCTTTGTTCACTCTCCTATTTCCTTCTCATTTCGGTGGGGGAGAGCTTTCTCCCCCAGTGACTAACATTTCCTTGTACTTTGCATCTCATTCCTTTCTGGCTTATCTTTTGTCTTTTTGTATATACCTCTTCACTGCCTTCTCTTCATGGAGTTCACGTTGTAGTAGGGAAATCATGTAATAAACAAATACACAAATGGATTGCTAAATATTGTATTGTGAAGTGATTAAGTATTTTGAAGGAAAGTGAATAGGATAAGAATATAGAGAATTATGAGGTGTGAGTGAGGTAATTTTAGATAGGGCGGTCAGAGAAGAGAAACCAACTGGAAGAGGCTCTTCACGTTGTCAAAGATGGAATCATTTGAGCATCTGTGTACATAACAGCAGTATACTGCAACATATAAAATATGCTTAATTTTATAAATTGTTAATGATACAGATTGTTCATCATTGGAAACTACTAGAGAAATAACTTATTTAGAAAGCATAAATTTAGGAGGTCACTTCGTGGCTCAGTGGAAATGAAGCTGACTAGCATCCATGGGGATGCCGGTTCAATCCCTGGCCTCACTTAGTGGGTTAAGGATCCAGCATTGCCATGAGCTGTGGCGTAGGTGGAAGATACAGCTTGGATCTGGCATTGCTGTGGTGTGTGCCGGTGGCTACAGCTCTGATTTGACCCTAGCCTGGGAATCTCCATATGCCATGGGTGTGGCCCTAAAAAGATAAAAATAAAAAAAAGAAAGAAATGAAATGAAAAGAACGCGTACATTTAGAGGAAAAGAAGCATTTACCCTGCCTTCCTTGTAAGAACTGTAGCAATAGGTAGTAGATGGAGGGATGTTTTTCTTAATAAAATTACTCAGTGAATAAATGAAGAATGAGAGGATAGCACCCTTTTAGAACCCATAGTGAGCTACTGGATTTAGGCCCTGAACATCAATGCTGATAACATCACAGAAATAGACAATCAGGCACTATATTTCTTCTAATCAAAGGATGTCATATCGCCATGAGGTGGGCCTAAGTATGATGGAACTTCTAAAGCCATCCTGTTTGGGGAAGTTTATTTGAGGAAGACAGAGGGACATAGAGTCAGCAAAATTCAGAATATGAGAAATGCTATAGGGTCAAAACCAGTTCTTCAACAAATAAATTGAAGGGAAATCGGAAGATAGCAGGAGAACCTATAGGTTTAGACCTGAAGGATATGTCAACTACTTGTACATTATGAACTTGGTTTGGGTCATTTATTTTTTAAGTTTAAATTTAATGTGTGAGATAGGTGGAAGTGTGAGCGCTGATTTTTGATGTTCTTAATTACTGTTCAGTTTTTCAGGTTTGGATAATGGTATTATGATTTTTTAAAGCCTTTTAGAGATAAATCTTTGAGGCGAATTACAGAAATTAATATATGAGATTTACTTCAAAAAAAAAGTGAGGAGAATGAATTAAGGTCTGCATGGGCCACTATTGGGCTTGGTTGATGGTTGTTGAAGTTGGTTCGTAGATACATGGCCCTACTATATTCTTACTATTCTACTTTGTGTATGTTAGAAATGCTTTGTAATAAAATTTTGTTTTAAAGTTATCAGGAGATAAAAGGAAAGGAAAAGGTGAGGTCAGGCAGTGGTGAAAATAAATGTATATGATTCTTTTTGGAGGAATTTTGCCATAAAATCAGATACATGGGAGACAGGGTAAAGTATTTTAGGATGTGAGGTATTAGAATGTGTTTGTAAACTAAAGGGAATGATTTCAAAGAGAAAAATAAAAATTGATGGAGAGAGAGGATAATTTTGTAAGCCATGACTTTCAATAAATGAGTAGGAGTCAGCCAACTTACGAAGGAAAATCGATGCATATGAGGAGAATATGGAGACAGGTTGGTTGGATAATGTGTTGAAGGGGAGAAGAACATTTTTCTTTCAATTGCTCTGATTCCTTGATGAAATTAGCAGGAAAGTTATCGGCAGAATGTGAGGATTATTTGGAATAAAGTATGAATTATTCAATACTTGATCAATTTTGATTTTTAGAAGTACAATTATGTGGTTGTAGGGTTTTAACATTTGCAGATCTCTTGATACATAACCTCTGGTGTTAATGTGACTAAAACTGCCTCTGTCATAAATATTCTGTATCCATATCATCTTAAATCAGCACAAGATATTGAAGACATCATATCTCAGGAAACAAATTAACATTGTGACCAGGTAATTTGCTCCTTATTTTTATTTTTTTATTTTTTTTGTCTTTTTGCCATTTCTTGGGCCTCTCCAGCTGCATATGGAGGTTCCCAGGCTAGGGGTCTAATCGGAGCTATAGCTGCCAGCCTACACCAGAGCCACGGCAACATGGGATCCAAGCCGCATCTGCGACCTACACCACAGCTCACGGGCAACACTGGATCCTTAACTCACTGAGCAAGGCCAGGGATCAAACCTGCAACCTCATGGTTCCTAGTCGGATCATTTCCACTGCACCACAAGGGAAACTGCCATCCATGGGTTTTAAAAAATAAATATATACAACGGTGCTACATGATTTGAGGTTGTTTGAATCTTTGGTTACAGAACTATGGGTATGTAGGGCCCACTGTAAAGTTATACACAGATTTTCAATAGTGGGAGATATTGGCCCTTCTAACCCCCATGTTCAAGGGTCAACTGTAGTATAGTCTCCTAGATAGGAATGTTCAGCATGCCAAGATCTTAATCCGGCATGTCACTTAGGGGAGGAAGTCATATAAGAGAATCTCAGGTTCACTGTATCCACACTGGAATGTTATGTTTGTTCTTTAAGTTAAAACCTTCAGATTTTATAAGTTTGTAACTACTTCTACTTTGTTTTTTATGAGTGAATATGAACATTTTGCCCTAAGTTTTTTTATACTTTTATTTATTTTGTGCACTGTCTGCTCACTTCCTTTATTGCATTACTGTTTCCATTGTTTAACATTTCTTATACTGGTTTATATGGGCTTTTATGCTGTGCACACGTTCTCATTATTCTTACAACTGGGCTTTCAGTTTTGATTTTGACTACAACTTTCCTTTAGATCAATGGTTTTTAATTGTATTTTGCAAGTAAATCCTTTGAAATTACCATTTTAGTAACAGTTATACCTTTTAAGCTGTCTACTTATTTACTCCTGCTGTTACTTAGTTATTGTTCATTTACATGTCATTTATATCTTATTTGTCATAATGAAGCCTTAAACTTTTTTTCCCAAAATTTTTTACAAAATTGCCATAATTTTATATTGCTTTCTTGAATAGGGAGATAGAGACAGGCAGATAGGTGGGGGAGGGGGAGAGGGAAAGAGAGGGCAAAAGAGAAGTAAGGGTCAGAAAAAGGGAGAGAGATGGAGGGGATATGGAAGGAGGGAAAAAGACACACAGATTTCATAGTAGTATTTTCTGTGCACTCATTTGTCTCTGCTCACAAATAACCCACCTCATTGTTGCCTTTTAACATCTTTTTAGTATATCCTTTTTAAGGGAAACTTATTGACTTCCCATTGTGGCTCAGTAGGTTAAGAACCCGACTAATATCCTTGGGGATGTGGATTTGATCCCTGGCCTTGCTCAGTGGGTTAAGGATCTGGCATTGCTGTGAGCTGCAGCATAGGATACAGATGCAGTTTGGATCTGGTGTTGCTGTGGCATAGGCCTGCAGCTGCAGTTCCGATTCAAACCCCTAGCCTGGGAACTTCATATGCTGCAGGTGCAGCCCTAAAAAAAATAATTAATTAATTTAAAAAATCATAAAGTAACTATTGAGGGGTTCCTGCTGTGGCAAAGTAGGTTAAGTATCTGACATTGACTCTCTGGCAGGGCAGGTTCAATACCCAGCCTGGCACAGAGGGTTAAGGATCTGGTGTTGCCACAGCTGTGGCTCAGATTCAGCCCCTGGCCAGGGAGCTTCCATAGGCTGCAAGTGCAGCCAAAAAGAGGGGGAGAAAAAGTAAATTTATTGAAATAAAAATAGGTACCAAAAATGGAAAAATCATAATATGCAGCTTACCGAATTTTCACAAAGTGATAACAGCCATCTAATCACACGGTTTCAGAAACAGAGCTTTTACTAGGGATATCAGAAGCTCCCTCTTAACTTTTTTCCAGTCATTCTTTGCTATCAAAGTTAACTACTAGCCTGACTTTTAGCAAGTCCACAGATTAATTTTACTGCTCTTGAAAAAATGGAATAATATATATTTTGTCTGACTTTGCTCATCATTATGCTTGTGAGAATTATCCATGTTGTGTGTACTTGCACATTATTCATTCTCATTGCTGTACAATTCATACTCTTATAATTCGTTGTTGTTACTGTGTTTGTAAGCATACATCTTAATTTACCTTGTCATTGTTCTGTTGATGAACAATTGGATTCTTTCCAGTTTGGGCATATTAAAGATAATGTTGCTGTGTTGTAGATGGTTTTTTAAACACCTTTTTCTTTTTGAAAAATTTTGAACTCTTAGCAACAATATTGAGAAAATATACATTTGAGAAAACATCTGTCCTTGTTCAGAATTTTATTAGCATGTTACTGTTTTATAAACCTGTTGTTATTGCTGAAAAATCAATAATATACTTTCTTGGAGCACACAATTGGCATTGGCTTATGCAGACTTTAGGATGAATATAGGAAAGGGCATAAAGAAACAAAACAGGTTGAGTATTTGTAATATATGTGTGTAGTTATATAAACATAAATGATAAATAAGTGGAACCTTTCATAACCTTGGTTGTGCAAGTGAAGTTCACTCACAACTATGCAGAGTAGAGAATGAGCTGAATTGAAGATATTTGCATGTGAAAGTAGAGAGGCAGTTGGAGGGATAATCAGGTGTAGAGAAAATTTTCCATTTATGTATTTGATTGAGATTGATTAGATGTGCCTTTGTTTCTCTATAGGAAGTGACAAAAAAAGAATAATACTGTGTAAGATTAGGGGCAAGGCAACATACACATTTTTACTATTTACTAATTATAGAAATGTAATAATTAATAGTTACTGTGTGCTATATGTTTGTTATTCAGTGATAAGTGAAAGATCGTTTCTGCCCTTGGGGAGGTTTAAGGTAAGACAACAAAGAGAATTAAAAAATGAGAAAATTGGAGTTCCTGCTGTGTCACAGAGGATTAAGGATCCAGTGGTGTCTCTGTAGCAGCACAGTTTTGATCCCTGCCTGGCGCAGTGGGTTAAGGATCCAGTGTTACCGCAGCTGTGGCTAAGATTCAGTCCCTGGCCCATGAACTTCCGCATGCTGTGGGTGTGGCTCAAAAAGAAAAAAGAAAAAAGAAAAAAAAAAAAACCCTGGTATAATTAATGAATATATAACAACAAAATTGAAAAAAGTTTTAAGCAAGGAACAAGTTACTGAGATAGAAAATAAAGGATAAAAATTAGGTGAAGTCAGCACAGATAGTTTTTCTGATTTTTTTTGTGTGTCTCTTTATCTTTTAGTTCTGCACCCACGGCATATGGAGGTTCCCAGGCTATGGGTCGAATTGGAACTGTAGTTGCCAGCCTATGCCACAGCCACAGAAATGCAGCACTTGGAGTTCCCGTCGTGGCGCAGTGGTTAGCGAATCCGACTAGGAACCATGAGGTTGAGGGTTCGGTCCATGCCCTTGCTGAGCGGGTTAACGATCCGGCGTTGCCGTGAACTGTGGTGTAGATTGCAGACGCGGCTAGGATCCTGTGTTGCTGTGGCTCTGGTGTAGGCCAGGGGCTAAGCTCCGATTAGACCCCTAGCCTGGGAACCTCCATATACCTCAGGAGCGGCCCAAAAAATAGCAAAAAAAAAAAAAAAAAAGGCAGGATTTGAGCCGTGTCTGTGACCTACACCGTGGCTCACGGCAATGCCACATACTTCACCCACTGAGCAAGGCCAGAGATCAAACCCAGGTCCTCGTGGATACTTGTCAGATTCGTTACCATTGAGCCACAATGGGAGCTCCATTTTTCTGATTTTTATCATGAGCCCTTAAAGAATGAAAAGAACCCAAAATGTGGAGACGAAGTCAGTTTTCCCAAGAGATTTAATTGCCAGTAAAAAGCTCTAAGAAATGGAAAGATTGTAACACATTCTAGGATCTGAAAGGAGGCAAGTGTGGCAGAGATAAAGGGTGCAAAGAGAGCAGTGGTTTGAGATGAAATCTCTTGGTAAACAAAGGCCATATTATTCATAGTAAGGCGTTTGTACTTTATTCTTATTTTAAAAAAAGAGAAATCATTAAAAAGTTTAGGTGAAGATCTCAGACTTTATCTGTTTCCACATCATTTTCTTTACTTCTCTTGGCTTTTTTCAAATTACATGATTATTTTAGAAGGTTGCTCCCCTCCTAGCATGTTTACTTCTACTGGGCTTTTTTTTTTTTTTCCTCCTATTATGAAGTTATTTGCTTCTTTGTTTACTTTTTCTAGAATAAGAAAATAGTGTGTGTTTATCTTGTTTTCTTTCAGATTTGGAATCCAGATATGACACTAGAAAGTTATTTCAAGTAAAGGATATTTGTGAAATGAATTTATCTCAGTGGGAGATAATGGAAAGAATTAGAAGTTGTGGACTTGAAGACTCCTTTTTTAGGAAAGATTGTGGATATAAAAATTTTGAGGGACAAGAGGCATATTTCAGGCAAGTGAAAAAAACCACCTCTGAAAAAATGACCAAGAACAGAAAACGTACATCTCTTCCTCTGTATCAGAGAATTCACAATAGAGAGAAACCCTATGAATGTGGGGATTGTGGGAAGGCTTTTAGAGTTCGCCAACAACTTACTTTCCATCAGAGAATTCATACTGGTGAGAAACCCTATGAATGTAAAGACTGTGGAAAAGCCTTTAGACAGTGTGCCCACCTTAGTCGACATCAGAGAATTCATGCTTCTGACAAACTCCTTGAATGTAAAAGATGTGGAAAGATATTTACGTGTGGTGCAGATCTTCGTGTACATCAGAGAATTCATATTGGTGAGAAGCCCTATGTGTGTAAGGAATGTGGGAAGGCTTTTAGAGTCCGAGGACAACTTAATCTCCATCAAAGGATTCATACTGGTGAGAAACCCTATGAATGTAAGGAATGTGGGAAGACCTTTCGACAATATGCACACCTTACTCGACATCAAAGACTTAATATTGCTGAGAAGTGCTATGAATGCAAGGAATGTGGACAGGCTTTTCTGTGTAGTACAGGCCTGAGAGTACATCACAAACTTCACACTGGCGAGAAACCCTATGACTGTAAAGAATGTGGAAAGGCCTTCAGAGTGCGGCAGCAACTTACTCTTCATCAGAGAATTCACACTGGGGAGAAACCCTATGATTGCAAGGAATGTGGGAAGACCTTTAGTCGTGCCTATCACCTAACTCTCCATCAGAGAATTCATACTGGTGAGAACCTTATGAATGTAAGGAATGTCAAGAAGTTCTTTCGTCGTTACTCAGAACTTATTTTCACATCAGGGTATCATATTGGAGAGAAACCCTATGATTGTAAGGAATGTGGGGAAAGCCTTCAGACTGTTTTCACAGCTTACTCAACATCAGAGTATTCATTTTGGTGAGAAACCTTATACGTGTAAGGAATGCGAAAAGACTTTTAGACTTCTCTCCCAACTTACTCAACATCAGAGTATTCATACTGGTGAGAAAACCTTATGACTGTAAGGAATGTGGAAAGGCCTTTCGACTTCATTCATCACTTATTCAACATCAGAGAATTCATTCTGGTGAGAAACCATACAAATGTAAGGAATTAAGAAGGCATTTAGACAACATTCACACCTTACTTACCATCAGCGAGTTCATAATGTTACTAAATTATGAGAAAGCCATCTACGTGAAATTTGTCTTAAGGAGCATTAGAAAATAAATTCTAAAAAGTGTTTTGGATGTAGGAATCACTTTTGCTTCATGTTCACAATTAATATAAGAGGTTTTATTTAAAAGAGAAGTTTAATAAATATGTAGATATATTCATCACCATTCAAACTCAGTTCAACTTTAGGGGATTCATCCCAGAAAGAAGCTCTCTTCGGGGAGTGAATGTGGAAAAGCTTTTGATTACCTGTTACCACCTCTATTCTTTCATCTCTACAGTATACCTCTGGGGGTTGCCAGCACACCATCTCATTTTGGAAATGATAAATACAGGGAAAGAAAAGTCATTTACCCTGCATTTACTGTATAAACTGTATTTTAAGGCAACTAGAAGTTGATGAGGGTAAAGTTCTTAGAGAATTTTACAACACATAGTAAAACAATGGATCTAAGCACAAGTCTCAGTAGAAGTTTAAGGCACTTAGGTGAACGGTGGATATGAACTTCGTAGTGAATAGATCAGGTTAACAACATCTGAACCCACTGATCAATTTTAATCTCATCAAAATAGGACAAAAGGTTTTATGCTTCCTAATAAGATATAATAAGACATACCATTGCCAAAAATTTGTACTGAATCTAAGGATCAAGATCCCAGTTTAGAGAAAATTTGGGAAACAGAAGAACAAATTACATGATACACACCAAAAATCAGACAAATCTAAAATCTAAAGTGTGTATTTACAAGAATAATGACTCAGCTTCTCAACCAATAACATGGCACTGAAAAAGGGAGGTGGAACTCTTAGACATTAAAAGAGTCCTAAGAGATGTATCAATGAAATGCAGTGAATGAGTGGTTCTTATTTAGATCGCAAGTCAACCAATTAAAAAGACTTTTATGACAGTTGGGGAAATTGGACTATTGACAGTATTGGATAATTTTAAGAAATTATGTTCTTGTTAGATGTGGTAATAACATTGTGTTTATGTAAAAGTGTCTTAGAGATAAATTAGGAAGTTTATACACATAAGATATGTCTGGAATTACCTTTAAGATGCTCATGCAAAAAAGGAGTCCTCTTGTGGCACAGTGGGTTAAGGACCCTGGTGGTGTTACTGCAGCAGCTTGAGTTGCTGTTGTGACATGGGTTCAATCCCTGGCTGGGAACTTTGCAAAATTATGGTAAGATGAGTCTTGAGTACATGGTTTTTGCTTGTTCATTTTGCTACTTTCTCTTCATGTATTTGAAGTTTTCCATAACTTTTAAAAGATATGTATGAAATTTTAAGCAGCTTGCAGTGAATGATTTTTATAAATGGCTACATATCAAAACTTACGGATATTGCTAAAGTTTCACACACCGGGATGTTGAATGTGCTCTAATGTATTTGGGAATTAAGATTGAGGATCCAGATTTTATCTAGTTATCTATTGATACATCTGTTGTAGTGCCTGTCCCATAGTACTTCATATTTTTAAAGAGTGACTGAGAAAAGCAATTACAACTATTTGTGGAAAATAATGAAATAGAACTGTATTGTCTAATAAGGTAGGTGCTAGTAACATGTTGAGCACTATTGAGCTGTGAGAACCTGAATCGCGGCTAGTACAGATTTAAAATGGTGTTCAGTGTAAAGTACACATGAGGTTTTGAACACTTAGTTCTAAGAAAGAAGAGAATGTAACATCTCAGTTTCTCACAGGACTTCTTTGCTGTGGTTAGGAAGATGTGATATTCAGTGGGTTGTATTACTGCATAAAACAGAACCCAATATAAGTGTTTCTGCTCCCAACACACTGAGGTTTACATACTGAGTTCTTGTTTCTACCCTGAGTCGTACTGGACTTTTTTTTTTTTTCTTCATAAAATGTTGCTTGTGTTTATAGCTGAGTGGTTTTCTCAGATTGTTTTTGATGTTTTAGGATCCAAAGGCTCTTTTTCACTTTGCACTGTTCTATCACATTAAGTTCAAACTTGTAGTGCTTCCAAGTAGCACCATTCCTTTAGAAAGTGTATTTGCTTTAACTTTTATTAGGGTTCATTCAGTTAAAGAAAAGATCAATGAATTGTATTGAATTCGTATGGGGCTACTGTGGAAAAATGACTTTAAAATTCGTAGAAGCCCTGCTATTTCACAGAAAGGATGAAAGTTGGCTTCATCTTTATTCTGAGGCCACGTTTTCATGACAGTACCATATTTTGATATTTCCTCCACTTAGGCCTTTTTTTAACATTGAGAACCCTTTGTTCCCTATAAACACTGTCATGAACCCTCTATATTTCCTTAAAATTCTACTTGGAATATGCACCAATTGAGATAATGAATGTAATGAGATTTTTTTTTTTTTACTTTGTTGATATGATGGATTACCTTCATGGATTTTCAAATATTGATTAAGCATTACATCATTGGAATAAACTCCCATGTGTCTATAGTGTACTTTAAAATTATATTACTGGATTTGCTGTGATTGCTATGATTTACTAATGTTTTATTGAGGATTTTTGCATCTGTTCATGAGGGATACTGGTCTATAGTTCTTTTGTCTCATTTTGTATCAGGTTGATGGTGGCTTCATGAGTCTGAAAGTGTTGCCTCCTTTTAATTTCCAGAAGAGGTAATATAGAATTGAGTTAATAACTCCTTGAATGTTTGAAAGAATCCATTTGGGCCTCGCAATGGACAGATGTGTCTCCTCAAAATTCATGTATTGACGTCCTAACCCCCAGCATGATATTATTGGGAGGTGGGGCCTTACAGAGGTAACAAGTGTTGAGGTTGGAGGCTTCCCACATGGGATTGATGGCCTTATAAAAAGGACTGCAGAGAATTCTCTCACCCTCACATCCTCTGCCATGTGAGCATACAATGAGAAGATGGCAATCTTCAATCTGGAAGATGTTTCTCACCAAAAACTGACTATGCTGGCACCCTTATGTTAGACTTCCAGGCTCCAGATTCATGAGAAGTAACTGTAAGCCACCCAATTTCTGATACTGAGTTACTGCAGCCCAAGATGAATAAGACAAATTGGTACCAGAATTGGGATGCTAATGTAACAAATATCTAAAAATATGGAAGTGGCATCAGAACTGAATAGTGAGTGAATAAAGGTTGAAAAGAGTTTTGACGTGCATGCATGCAAAAAAAAAAAAAAAAAACAGATGTTAAAGGTGATTTTGATGAAATCTGAGAAAAGAGGAGAACTGAAGAGAAAACCTCAGTCTTGGGAGTTCCCGTCATGGCTCAGCAGTTAACTATCCTGACTAGGATCCATAAGGATTCGGATTTGATCCCTGGCCTCACTCAGTGGGTTAAGGATCTGGGGTTGGTGTGATGTGTGGTGTAGACTGCATATGTGGCTCAGATCCCGAGTAACTGGTGTAGGCTGGCAGCTGCAGCTCCAATTCGACCCCTAGCCTGGGAACTTCCATATGCCGAAACAGAGAGGAAGGAAGAAAAAAACTTCAGGATCTTCTTAGAGAATCATGAACAAAATGTTGATGGAAATGTGAACAGTAAAGACCATTCTGAGGCATCCTGGATGAAAATGAGGAACATGTTATTGGAAGCTGAAGGAAAGGTCATTCTTTATACAAAGTGGCAAAGAACACAGCTAATACCTGCTCCTGTACTAGTATTTTGCGGAAAGTAAAATTTCTGAGCAAGGGAATTAAGGGTGTGGCTTGGCTCCTCCTACATGATTATAATAAAATGGAAGAAGAGAGAAGTGACAAAGATGGAATTTTTGAAGCAGACTCTAAAGAGTTGGAAAATTCTCAGCTGAATAAATAGTGTTAAAAAATTGTTTAAGTGGGGAGTTCCCCTTGTGGTGTGGCGGAAACTAATCTGACTGGGAACCATGAGGTTGTGAGTTTGATCCCTGGCCTCAGGCAGTGGGTTAAGGATCCGGTGTTTCTGTGAGCTGTGGTGTAGGTCACAGACATGGCTCGGATCTGGCGTTGCTGTTGCTGTGGCTGTGGTGTAGGCTGGCAGCTACAACTCCGATTTGACCCCTAGCCTGTGAATCTCCATATACTGTGGGTGCAGCCCTAAGAAAACAAAACAAAATATTGTGAAAGTGAAGGCATTGATTGGGAAAGACTACCATTCTCTTAGTCGGTATGTGACATGTGGGAAGTCCCGGATGAAGCTGGCGACGTTGAGCCCTAAGTGCAGAGTCCTCTTTACCAGTGGATGTGGCATCCCCACCCACAATGGCATCAGCATTTCCACCTCCATTTGAGGGGGCGGACCCTGCATTGCCTGAAGAAACGGTGGTGACCTCCCCTGAGGCGGTGGCCATGCAAGACAATGCTGTGACTCCTCAGAAACCATCCCCACCACCCCAGCTTATTTCCGGGCCTACCTACCACTGGACGCAAGTCCCAGCTGACTCCTGGAGTGAGGAACAAAGCGTGAGCCACGAGGAGGTGTGCTACACGCCAAAGGAACTACTTCGCTTTCTAATTTATATAGACAGAAATGCCGAGAACACGTGTGGGAGTGTGTGATAATGGAGGAAGGAACACGACTGGAAATTTGGTGCCAGTGAAATCTGGGGAAGAGATAGGTGGTTAGCCCTCTCTGGGCAAAACAGTTGGAGTTCCTTGTCTCCCATATGAATACTTAATAAAGGGTGACCTCAGCAGGGATTTTAATAATCAAGTGGGTAGGTGGGTCTGTCCTTCAATAACGGTTTCTTTCCCCAGCCACCCCGGTATCATCAGTGAGCGTGTGAACGGAGTGGTCATGGGGGCAGGGATGGCCATTATGCATGGACTCAGCAACACGGACTTGCACTCACCAGGGCTTACCTGCCTGTGGCCGCTGCTGGGTATTCATTCTGCCGGCCGCAGAGACAAAGCCTGAACCCGCAATATAGCAGCGTTCCCTGAGGGGTGTTGGGCCAGCTACCGGGTGGCAGGTAGATGACAGTAAATCACTTCCATCGTGGTACAAGCAGCATTTGGTCCTCGCTTAGAATAGAGACTGACTCTGGCTGTGGATTTGCCTTCCCTGCTGCGGTGCTTCTGTCCAAACCACCACCTATGGACTTGGAGAATGCCTTATCCACTGTCACGGTTTGCTTCTGATCCAGAAACTCGCTTCACAGGAGAATAAGTGCAGCAGTGGGTCCATGCTCGTGGGCTTCATTGGTCTGACCATGTTTCCCACCCTCCTGAAGCAGCTGGCTTGATGGAGTAATGGAATGACCTTTGGAAGACTTCCGTTACAGAGCCAGCTGTGACAATACCTTGCAGGCTGAGGCTGGGTCCTCTGGAAGGCTGTGTATGTGCCGAATCAGCATCCTGTGTGGGTAGTATATCTCCCAGCAGCCAGGATCCATGGATACAGGTGTCAAGGCGTGGGGTGAGGTAACAGAAAATTCAGTTGACGCTTGAACAACCCAGGGTGTAGGGCTGTCAAGTAGAAAACAGGCCTTTCCACATCCGTGGATTCAGCCGACCTTGGATTGTGTCGTACTGTGGTGTTTATTGAAAACAGTCTATGCTTGGGTGGACCCTCTCGGTTCAAACCCATTCAAGGGTCGACTGTGTATAGATACTGGTCTCTGCCTCTGGTTCCTGGCCTAGAGCTCCTAAAACCTGTGTGATTTCGGGGGGATGGGGTTATCTTCTATTCTAATGAGGCAGCTCTGGGTGGGCTCCTTGACAATTCGGGGATGAGGGCTGGTCTCCAGAAAGGCTGAGGCATGATTAGAACCTCGGGGTTTTCGGTCCTGCCCACCTTTCTATCGAGAGGGGAGAAGGGCTGGACATGGTGTTCGTGATCCGTCACGCCTCCAAGATGAAGCCGCCCTAAAAATCCCGAAAGTACAGGGTTTGAGGGACTTCTGGGTTGGTGAACACATCGGCAGTGGGAGGGTGATGCCCAGATTCCCTGAGGACAGAAGCTCTTGTGCTTGGGACTCTCCCAGACCTCACCCTGGGTCTCTGCATGTGACTGTTCCTCTGTATCCTTTATCCTTTTTCGTATCCTTTACTAAACTGGTGAATGCACGTGTTTTCCTGAGTTCTGTGAGCGGCTCCAGCAAATTACTTGAAGCTGAGGAGGGGGTTGTGGGGACCTGGACCTCCTCCTCAGTTTTTGTAGCCAAATCAGAAGTTGTGGGTAACATGGGACCTGCTCCTCGGAGCTGGTATCTGGAGCCAGGAGCCATCTTCTGATCCCTTAGCCTGTGTGTGACACTCTCCAGGCAAAAAGTGTAGAGCTGAGTTAAACGGCAGGACTCTGAGCTGCTCTCACCCAGAATTAATTTGTGGGGAGCTCCCTCCCCACCCCCCCCTCGCCATTTGGAGACCAGAAGTGTGAGAATTGTTCTGCGTGAGCGGTAAAGACCCACCTGAAAGACGCACATAGCAAAGAACTGTAGCTTTTCCTTTACGATGGGATGGGAGTGGAACGCCATTTCCCCTAGTGACCCACTCTCAAAGGTTTTGCCTCCTGTCCCCATGCATTTATGCGCTGCTGGGTCGGAGGTCTTAGTTCCTGAGGGAAGAGTGCTCCGGCCAGATGGCCCAGCAAGGATTCCAGGGAACTGTAAGTTCGGACGGCCGCCTGACCACTTTGGCCTCTTAGCTCTGGGTCCGAAGGCCCAAAAGAGAGTTCCAGTGTGGCTAGAGGGACGGATCCTAACTACAGGGGACACTGGACGCCGCTCGTTCGGTGGAGGTGAGCAGGGGTGTGTCTGGAATACGGGAGATGCCGCGGGGCATCTCGTTACCACCATGGCCCTGTGACAGGTCGGTGGGAAAAACAACCCGATCCAGGCAAGACTGCTAATTGCCAGACCCTTCAAGGACGACAGTTTGTGTCGTCCCCCCCCCCCGCCCCCCAAGGGAAAGAAGCAGGACCACTCGTTACAGCACCGAGGACCGTGCTTGTCGCGAGTATCCCTCCTCATTTTGTGAGGAATGTGTTTTCCGGTTCCCTCCTCAGGAAACTGTGCATCGCAGTGTCCAGTGCTGACTCGGTGACCTGGCCTTTAAGTACGTTCATTTCACATCCCAGTGTTTAAGCTACAGGGTTTTTTCCAGGTTTTCCTCCCAGCGGAACGGGCAGCTTCAGATGCTGTGTGTGCCGCTCGGACGTCGCAGTGAACTGAACGCTTAGAAGAAGAGTAAAGGGCACCCACGGACTTCTCTCCTCCTCCAGGGAAGAGGTGAGTTTCAGGGATACCCAGGGAAGCGGGACCAGGTTAGGTGAAATTGTGACCTTGTTAGATTGTTTTTCATTGGAGAGGAACGTGGTTTAAGGAGGGCAGTACGGGGGGCCAGGCTGACACGGGTGGGTTTGTAATAGGTGAATGTATGTGTCAACCTGACTGGATCAGAGGATACGCAGAAATCTGTCTGAACGTCATTTCTAGGTCTGTCTGTGAGGGTGTTTGCAGATGAAATTAGTATGGGAATCAGCAGACCTGGCGAAGCAGGCTGTCCTCTTCTCCGTGGCTCTGCATTATCCAGTCCATCGAGGGCCTGAGTAGAAGAAAAGGCAGAGGAGGGAGGAATTCTCCCCTCCCCAGATTTCTGCCTCGCTGCTTGAGCTGGGTCATCTCACCTCATCTGCTGTTGCCTTCAGCCTGGGGTTTTACCTCGTTGGCTCCTCTTGATTCTCAGGCCTTTGGACTCCGACTGAATTGTGCCAGTGGCTTTTCTGGGTCTCCACTTTGCAGATCGCACGTTATGGGACTTCTCAGCCTCTGTATCCACATAAGCTAGTTCCTCAAAACGGATCTTTCATATCCTGTTTTGGTACTATTGTTTCTGAAGACCTCTGACTGATAGAAGCCTGGAGATTTCTCCTGAAGGTTGAAATTATAAATTTCAATACTTGGGTCATTATCAGACGATTCATCTTGGATGAAGTTTCGTAGTTTCAAATCGGTGTCGGGTAATTCCGCTATCTGTGTTAACTTCCTGTCGATGCGGTGATGTTTTGTCAATAGCTTTGAGATGTTCACCTGTTCCTGTCTTGGAGGGTGTGTGTGTAATTACTGCATCCCAGGCGTTCCCATCGCGGCTCAGAGCCAGGCACAGGCTGTGTTAAGATTTGGGTTCAATCCTGGCCTCGCTCACCGGGTTAAGGATCGGGCATGGCCTCAAGCTGCGGTGTAGGTCACAAATGTGGCTCAGGTCCAGCGTGGCTGTGCCTGTGGCACAGGCTGGCAGCTTTTGCTCTGCTTCAGCCCTTCGCCTCGGACGTGCCACATGCCACAGGCGTGGCCTTAAAAAAAATTGCTGTATCCTGGATATTTGGGGTTTTATTTTACGAGACGGACTCCCATTTAAAGCAAGTTCCTAGTTGACATGGTTCACTGTGACATCATCAGCGTGGCAGACAAGGTCCGTGTACACACAGCGTCTGAAGTTGTCCGTCAGCTGGGAGGAAGACCTAGGCAGGTTATTCCTGCGGAAGGTTGGTAGTCAGCAGTCTGCTCCAAGCACGCAGCCTTAGCACATTTCCAGACTGTGTGATGAAGCTACCTCAGTATTGCTGGCACAGGAGGCTGACAGTTTTAGCTTCTGGCACATCTTCCACAAAGGCTAACCTCTGCTTATATCAGACAGTCCAAGAGGTCTTTGTATGTTCTGATTCTCTTTGGCTAGGAATAGAGACTAAGAATTTCAGTTTTATCAAAATACCGGTAAGGTCTCTCAACGAGCATAACCCGATGTTATGGTGGTGAGACACAGAGTATCTCATCTGACTTCCTTCTACCCTTGGTTCCTGAACGCATCCATGTATATACAAGGTTCCTGGGGAAACGGTACCGTGTCCTCATCTCTGGTTCGGGATAAATACATTTCATAGGACAGTACCCCAGCACCACGGGGTATTCCTCTTGGCTGACAGCATAAGTGGTTATTCAGTAGTTCTGTCCACCACTGTAAAATGTCAGTCAGTTCTGGGAGATGTGTACGTAAACCTAGTGAATTCATGGGTTTTTGCTCATCCGTTCACTTCTTTGGCTGTGCAGTGAGTTCCGTAGTCACACTTCGTGTCGAGGGGGAGAATACCTTCAGGATCGTGGGGTTAAAGCCCATTTCAGGAGCAAGTGCCCAGTCCACCTCTTTGAAGGCTGTTTTTATGTAGTGTAGACCTCTGGTTTGACATTTATTTCAGCATATTGAGAGATGAATTGTTACGGCTTTACTTGTGTTGGAGAGTCAGCTCTCAGTCTTGTTACTTCTCACTCCTTTGTATAATTTCCTTTCCCTTTGATTTTCAACAGAGTTCTCTTTGTATTTATTCTTCTAGGCCTTTGAGAGTTTCTTTCAACTACGGCCTGATGGATTTCGTTTGGGATTTAGTTTTTCAGCGAATGTTTTTCCAAATATTCTTCTGTCCCATTCTCTTTCTTTTCTCCCTCTGGGTCTTCAAAGTGTGTGTCTAA
The DNA here is from genome assembly GCF_016906955.1 of Phacochoerus africanus. Classification (NCBI taxonomy): domain Eukaryota; kingdom Metazoa; phylum Chordata; class Mammalia; order Artiodactyla; family Suidae; genus Phacochoerus; species Phacochoerus africanus. Next base: position 46,780,192 of record NC_062551.1, on the reverse strand, counting down.
AACTGTTCATTGTATTTTTCTTAGACCTGCATTATTGTCTTCATTTTAAAGTAAGATGATGAAATTGAGCCCCCAGACTAACTTGTCCAAGAATGCACGGTCAGTTATTATGAGAGCTGAGACTCCCATCTGGCAAGTTTGACAAAGTCCATTTTAAAAATTGCGATTGAGTTATCACCAGCCAACATCACGTATTTTTAAAATGCCTTCCGTCTCAGGAATTCACCAGGAATGTTGTTCCTTCATAGTTCTGTGCAATATGTCATCACTATGGATGGCATGCTCTATCACCGTATTGGTGATAGTTTATTTAACCTCTTATGAGGTATTTATGTCTCTAACGTTTGCTGATTATACATCACTCTTTAATGTACATTCTTGTGCATATATCATCATGCATTTCACAGCTCTTTCCCAGTGATGATTTCCTAGAAGGTGAATTTCTGAATAATCACGACGTATTTCGCAACTGTCCACAGTATGCCAGGTCGTATGCCTAGTGCTCGGAGATGAGCATTCCAAGTGTAGTTGCTGGAGTTCCCATTGTGGTTCAGTGTCCATGAGGATCTGGTTTTGATCCCTGGCCTCACTCAGTGGGTTAAGGGTCCAGTGCTGCCGCAATCTGTGACATAGGTTGCAGGTGCGGCTCCGATCTGGTGTTGCTGTGGTGTAGGCCGGCAGCTGCAGCTCCGATTGGACCCCTAGCCGGGAACGTCCACATGCCACAGGTGTGGCCGTCAAAAGGAAAAGGAAAAAGGAGAAAAAATAGTTGCTGTCCTTTGGGTCTTTATAATTGGATCATTATAAATAATACAAAATGCTCAACATCGCTAATTATTAGAGAAATGCAAATCAAAAGTACAATGAGGTGCCACCTCACACCTGTCAGAATGGCCATCATTAACAAGTCAACAAATAACAGATGCCAGAGAGGGTGTGGAGAAAAGGGTGCCTTCCTACACTGTTGGTGGGAATGTGAATTGGTACAACCACTATGGGAAACAGCATGGAGGTACCTCCGAAAACTAAATATGGACCTACCGTGTGACCCAGCAGTCCCACTCCTGGGCATATATCCAGATCAAACTTTGATTGAAAAAAATAAATGCACCCGTATGTTCACTGCAGTACTATTCACAACAGCTAAGACAGGGAAACAACCTAAATGTTCACTGACAGACGAAGGGATCAAGAAGTGGTATATCTACACACTGGAATGTGACTCAGCCATAAAAAAGGACGTTATAATAATAATGCCATTTGCAGCATCATGGATGGAACTAGAGACTCTCATCTAAGTGAGGTTAAGTCAGAAAGGGGAAAGTCAAATACCATAGGATATCACTTATAATATACAGCAGAAATGAACCTTTCCACAGAAGAGAAGCTCGTGGACTTGGAGAACCGACTTGTGGTTGCCAAGGGGAAGGGGGAGGGAGTGGGATGGACTGGGAGTCTGGGTTAATAGATGCAAACTATTGAGTTTGGAGTGGATAAGCAATGAGATTCTGCTCTTTGGCACAGGGAACTATATCTAGTCACTTGTGATGGAATATGATGGAGGATAATGTGAGAAAACAAATTATATATATATATGATATATATATCATATATATAGCTGGTCACTGTTGTAGAAAAATTATATCATATATATATGATATATATATATATAGCTCATCACTTTGTTGTAGAAATTGACAGAACACAGTAAATCAAATATAATGGAAATAATAAGAATCATAAAGAAGTAAATAATATAATGGAGACTTTAAAAAAAGAAAAAACAGATTTGTTCAGGTATATATTTGGAACATGAAAGAGTAAAGAAAAGTCATTCAGCCTAAACACACTAACTCTCATAAGAGTATCTTTATCTTTTCTACAAAATCAAGAGAAAGATATACTATCCTATGACACTCAGTGCCATTGCTAAATGTATATCCAAGTGAAACGATCATATCTCTCCACAAAATGATATGGGCCAGGATGTTAAGAGCATCTTTGAGAGCTCCCATCGTGGCTCAGTGGTTAACGAATCCGACTAGGAACCATGAGGTTGCAGGTTCGATCCCTGGCCTTGCTTAGTGGGTTAAGGATCCGGCGTTGCGGTGAGCTGGGGTGTAGGTTGCAGATGTGGAATGGATCCTGCGTTGCTGTGGCTGTGTCGTAGGCCAGCGGCTATAGCTCCGATTAGACCCCTAGCCTGGGAACCTCCATATGCCGCAGATGCGGCCCTAGAAAAGGCAAAAAGACTGACTAAATAAATAAATAAATAAGAGCAGCTTAGTTTATTTAACCCCCACATATTTTCAACCAAAGTGCTTTAGAAGGATGCATAAGAAAATTGAACTCTGTAACAATATGAAAAAAAGTACTGGGATCTAGATGAGTGTTATAGGTATTATGTTGAATGAAAGAAATCAGTCACAAAAGAGTACATACTGCATGATTCCACTTTTGTGAAGTTCAAGAGTAAAACAAATCGATTATGACAGAAGTCAGAATATTGGTCACCCAGAGGGTATATACCGGGAAAAGGCATGACTGAAGCTTGTATGTTGGAAATACTGTGTATCTCAGAGTTCCCTGGTGGCTCGCCAGGTTAATGATCTGGCCTGGTGACTGCTGCGGCATGGGGTCAGTCCCTGGCCCTGGCACTTCCACATGCTGTGGCATGGCCAAAAACAACAGAAACTCTGTTTCAGTCTGGGTGGTGGTCACCCCTGTGTACACGTGTATAAGTAAGAAATAATCAAATTTTATACTTAAGATTAGTGTACTTTATGTATGTGTATGTATTACCCTTATTTTTTTTTTTCTTTTTGCTTATTAGGGCCGCACCTGCGATACATGGAGGTTCCCAGGCTAGGGTCGAATCAGAGCTGTAGCCATCGGCCTACACCACAGCAACAGCAACACAGAATCCAAGCCACATATGCCACCTCCACCACAGCTCACGGCAATGCTGGATCCTTAACCCACTGCGTGAGGCCGGGGATCGAACCTGGCTCCTCATGGATACTAGTCAGATTTGATTCCGCTGAGCCATGAGGGGAACTCCTCTTTTACGTCAAATTTTGTTCCGTACTTTACATCTCTTTATTACATTTGTTTTCTTCTGAGCCGAATAGCAATTTAATTTTCTGGCTTCCTAGTGAACAGTTCAGTTGGGTGCATTCCCACTTTTCAGCTCATTTATTGGCGTTAAAAAAAAAAAAACTTTTAACTTTTGAGATAATTATGGATACACATAGTTGCAAAGAAGGTACAAAGGTAGTCCTGATTACATTTCACCCAGTTTCTAACAATGGTTACATTTTTATTTTACTTTTTTTTTTTTTTGCTTTTTAGGGCTGCACTTGGGCATATTTTATTTTTCATTTATTTATTTATTTTTTACTTTGTCTTTTCTAGGGCCGCACCCTCAGCATATGGAGGTTCCCAGGCTTGGGGTTGAATTGGAGCTGTAGCCACCGGCCTACAAGAGAGCCACAGCAACGCAGGATCTGAGCTGCATGTGCGACCCACAGCACCACTCACGGCAACGCCAGAGCCTTAACCCACTGAGCGAGGTCAGGGATCGAACCCGCAACCTCACGGTTCCTGGTTGGATTCATTAACCACTGAGCCACGATAGGAGCTTCATGGGGCGTATTTGATGCTCCTTGGCTGGGGGTCAAATTGGAGCTGCTGCTACTGGCCACAGCCACACTGGATCTGGCCTGCACCTGGGACCTTTACCACAGCTCACAGCAGTGCCGGATCCTTAACCCAAGGAGCAAGGCCAGGGATCAAATCCACATCCTCATGGATATAGCTGGGCTCCTAACCTGATGAGCCACAAAGGCCACTCCCCAGTGGTTACATTTTACATAATTATAGTACAATTTCAAACTACAGAATTAGACATTGGTGCAGTGTGAATATATAGTTACGTCATTTTATCATGTGCATAGATGTATAGAATCACCACTGCCATCAAGATATAGAACTAGTCCACCTCCAGAGAGATCTTAATCTTCATAAAGAGGTATTTGCCCCTTTATAAATCACACCTGAACCCCTCCTCACCGTCCTGGATCCCTGGAAACCATTAGTCTATTTCAAATCTGAAATGTTGTCATTTCAGGGATGCTATATAAATGGAATGGTGTGGGATGTGACCTTTGGAGATTGGCTTTGGAGAACTCAGCATAAATGTTCTTGAGATCTCTCTGAATTGTTCCGTGTATCAACAGTTCATTCCTTTTTAAGGCTAAGTAGTGTTACATAGTAATGGAGAACCATTTTTGTTGTTTCGGTTTTTGGCTACTACTGATAAAGCTGCTGTGAATAATCAGGCACATAATTTTATGTGGGCAAATTCTTTCATTTCTCTGGGATACATATCCAGGAGTACATTTGCTGAGTTATATGGTTTAAGTTTAAAGTTTTAAAAAAGTGCTATATGATTGATTTACAGTGTTGTGTTAATTTCAGGTTACAGAAAAGTGATTCATATGTTCATATATATACTTATGTATATACGTATGTATATTTTAGATTCTTTTCCATACATATTCCAAGATACTGAATATAATTCCCTGTGCTATACAGTAGGTCCTTGTTTTTTCTCTAAAATATATAGAGAGGTGTGTATCTATTAATCCCAAGTCCTAATTTATCCCCCTCACTTACTCGTTTATTTATTATTTTTAGGGCCACACCTGCAGCATATGGAAGTTCCCAGGCTAGGGATCAAGTCCACGCTGCGGCTGCTGACCTACGGCATAGCCACAGCAATGCCAGATGCAAGCCATGTCTGCAACCTATGCCACAGCTTGTGGCGATGTGGGATCCTTAACCCACCGAGTGAGGCCGGGGTTTGCACCCACATCCTCATGGATGCTAGTTGGGTACTTAACCCACTGAGCCACAAGAGGAACTCCTCCCCCCTCATTTTTTTTTTTGTCTTTTTTTTTTTTTTGCTGTTTCTTTGGGCCGCTTCTGCGGCATATGGAGGTTCCCAGGCTAGGGGTCGAATCGGAGCCACAGCCACCGGACTACGCCAGAGCCACAGCAACGCGGGATCCGAGCCGCGTCTGCAACCTATACCACAGCTCACGGCAACGCGGGATTGTTAACCCACTGAGGAAGGGCAGGGACCGAACCCGCAACCTGATGGTTCCTAGTCGGATTCGTTAACCACTGCGCCACGACGGGAACTCCCCCCCCTCCCCTCATTTATTTTTTAAAGGCTTGCCAGATTATTTTTCCAGAGTGGCTGTACCATTTTATATTCCCACGAGGAATACATGAGAGATCTAGGTTCTCCACATCCTTGCCAGAATTTATGGTATTGTTGCTATTTTTAATTTTAGATTGTCGAATATGCATGTAGTGGTTTCTCATTGTGGTTTTAATTTTGCTTTTGGCTACAAGCTAGTGACACTGAATATCCTTTCGTGTACTTATTTGCCACCTGGTAAATTCTCTTTGGTGAAGTATCTCTTCAGTTTATGCCCATTTTTTCAAATATAGTTTTTTTTTAATCTGTTGTGTTTTTGGTGCTTTATATATTCTACTTTTGAGTCCTCTATTGGATTATCTGGATTTGTTGGATTTCTGGTTGATATGCACATACTTCGTTGCAGTCTGTTGCATGTCTCTTCATCCACCTAACAAAGTTTTAGCAGAGCAAAAAGTTTTATATTTTGATAAGTCTAATTTATCCATTATTTCCCTTATGATCATGCTTTTGTTGTCGTGTAATGTGTCGCTACCAATAATTAGGCCAGAAATTTCTTGTTTTATGTTCTCAAGTTGTATACATTTCCAATTTACAGTTCAAATCTGTTACCCATTATAAGCTAAATTTTGAATATGGTGTGACTTTTAGGTAGATTATTTTGCCTGTGGATATTGAATTGCTCCAGCACCATTTGTTGAAAGACTGTCCATCTTCCATTGTATTGAGTTAATCTTTGTCAAAAATCCAGGGCTGGGAGTTCCCTTCAAGGCTCAGTGGTTAACAAACCCGACTAGGATCCATGAGGATGCAGGTTGGATCCTGGCCTCGCCCAGTGGGTCAGGGATCTGGGGTTGCCATGAGCTGTGGTGTTAGACTGCAGACACAGCTCAGATCCCACGTTGCTGTGGCTGTGGTGTAGGCCACAGCTGTAGCTCCAATTAGACCTGGGAACTTCCACATGAGGTGGGTGCGGTCCTAAAAAAAAAGAAAGAAAGAAAAAGAAAAAAAAATCCAGGACTCTTTGTTTATCTGCTGTTCTTTTCCATTGACTTATATATCCCACCCCTGCCAATATCTTACAGTAGATTACAACAGCTGTGTAATTAGCCTTAAAATTGGGTTTAGGGAGTCCTACCACTTAATTCTTCTTTTTTGCAATTGTATTAGCTATTTTAGTTTGTTTTTCCAAATACATTTTAGAATACTGTGTACAGAATCATCCTGAGGAAGTTCTCATGTGGCGCTGCAGGTAAAGGATCCGGGGTTGCTGAAGCTGAGGGGTGGGTTTAGTACCTGGCCTGGGATACATGCTGTGGGTTGGGCCGAAAAACAAACAAAAACAAAAAACACTCAAACCTGTGTATGAGCTGGGGAGAACTGGCACTTATACTCTACTTCCCATTTCTGAACAAAGACTACCTCCACTTATTTAGATTCTTAGATTATTATTATTATTATTATTTTGGCTTTTCTTTTTTAGGGCCGCACCCAGGGCACATGGAAGTTCCAGGCTGGGGGTTGAAATGGAGCTGCAGCTGCCAGCCTATGCCACAGCAACACAGGACCCAAGCCGCCTCTGTGACTGACCCCACCGCTCACAGCAACCCCAGATCCCCGACCCACGGAGTGAGGTTAGAGATCGAACCTGCATCCTCATGGATACTAGTCAGATTCATTTCCACTGCACCACAATGGGAACTCCTGGAGTCTTAGATTTCTCATCAGTGTTTTGTATTTATCTGTATAGAGGTTCATTACGTGTTTCGTTTGATGTGTATCTAAATATTTAATTCTTGACACAATTGTAAATGGCATTGTATTTTTGTTTCCATGTGTTTGTGGCTACTAATAGAAATACCCTGGGTTTTGCAAGTGGCCTGGTAAGTGGAAGTTTGTATGTAGTAGATTCCTTGGGATTTTCTAGATAAACCATAATGTCACCTGTGAGAAAGGGACCATTTTCGGCACTCCTTTCTGCACCGCAACCATCTCGGCCCCTATTGTGCCTTGTTTCACTGGGTAGGACACACAGAGCCACGTCGAGCAGCAGTGGAGAGAGCGACCCGCTTTGCCTTGTTCCCAGTCTTGGGCGCAAAGCATTCAGTCAGTCATCCCCCGTGACACATGACGGTAACTGTTGACTCGCTGCAGGTACTCTATCAAGTTGAGCAAGTTCCCCAATTATACCTAGTTGCTGAGAGGTTTTTTTTTAAAATTCATGAATAGATTATGAGTTTTGTCAGCTACATTCTCTACATCAAATGATACGATCGAGTAATTTTCTTTTTTAGTCTGTTAATATGGTACATTAACTGATTTTCAAATATTGAGCCAGTCCTGCATGTGTGGAATGAACCCTACTCGGCTTGGTGAATATCATTCTTTATATGCTGCCAAATTCTACTAGTATTTTGCTAAGAAGTTTGCAGTTATATTCAAGAGAAACGTTGGTTGGTAGTTTTCTCTTTTTGGACTGTCTGTCTCATTTTGGTGTCAAGTCCATCCTGGCTCCACAGAGTGAATACTGACTTTTGGTATCAAGTTAGTACTGGAGTCACAAGGGATCCTCTGTGTCTAGAAGAGATCTTCTAGAATCGGAGTTGGGTTTTTTTGGTTTTGCTTTGTTTTGCTACAGAGATGTTATGTTTGTTTGTTTCCTTAAAGGATAGTTGATTTACAGTGTTTCTTCAATTTCTGTTGTACAGCAAAGTGACCCGATCACACACAGTTCCCTTTGCTGTAGGGTAGAGCCCACGGCCCATCCAGTCCAAATGTTACAGTTTGCATCCACCAGCCCCGGAGCTGGTTCTTGAATTGTTTGGCAGTTGAACTGCTGATCCTGTGAAAACCTAAAAAATAAAATAAAATAAAATAAAATAAAAAGGTTTGGTAGAATTCTCTGCATAAATTATCTGAGCCTAGAGAGATCATTTTCAGGAGACTTTAAATTACGAATTCAGCACCCTTAATAGTTACATAGGATTATTCAAATTATCTCTTTCATAATATTTAGCAATACTTTGTTTTTTCATTAAATGGATCAATTTAATCTGATGCATTTATTTTACTATGCCTTGGTATGTATGTATGTATGTATGTATGTATTTTGCTTTTTTAGGGCCTCACCTGCAGCATATGCAGTTCCCAGGCTAGGGGTTGAATCGGAGCTGCAGCTGCCCCCCTGGCCGCAGCCACAGCAATGCCGGATCCGAGCCTCGTCTGTGACCTGCTGCAGCTCGTGGGAGTGCCAGATCCTTTAACCCACTGAGTGAAGCCAGGGATCAGTATTTAGTTACTTAGAAATATAATTCATTGACAATATCACACTAGTTTCAGGTGTACAGCATAGCGATTCAGTATTTTTACAGATTATCTCCATTGGAAGTTAGTACAAGATAATGGCTCTAATTCCCGGGCTAGACCATATATCCTTGTTGCTTCTCTATTTTTTACATAGTAGTGTGGATCTTTTAATCCCCTTCTCCTAATTGGCCCACCCCCCTTCCTCTCCCCTGTGGTATCCTCTAGGTTTTTTTCTATATCTGAGAGTCGGTTTCTGTTTTTCATATACATATATATATATATTTGTGTGCATGATTTTTTAGATTCCACATGTAACTGATGTCGTATGGTATTTTTTGTTCACTCTCTGACTTATTCCACTAGGCATAATATTCTCTGGGTCCATCTAGTTGCTGCAAAGAGCAGAATTTCACTCATTTTTACGGCTGAGTAGTATTTCATTGTGTGTATTTACCATACCTTCTTTGTCCATTCATCTGCTGATGGGCAGTCGGGTTGTCTCTGTAGCTTGGCTGTTGTACATAGTGCTGCTGTGAACACTGGGGTACACGTATCTTTTCTGATTAGTGCTTTTGGGTTTTATATACCCAGGAGAACTGCTAGATCAGCTGGTAGTTCTATTTTTAGTGTTTTTGTTTTTGTTTTGTTTTTTTTGAGGCGCCCCCATATTTTCCATAGTGGCTGTACCAGTGCAATTTCCAGCAAAAGCGTAGGAGGGTTCCATTTTCTCTACGCTCTCCCCCGAATTTATTATTTATAGACTTTTGGATGATACCCATTCTGACCAGTGTGAGGTGATTCCTCCTGGTGGTTTTATTTTAGTTTTTATTTTTATTTTCTGTCTTTTTTTTTGCCATTTCTTGGGCCGCTTCCGCGGCATATGGGGGTTCCCAGGCTAGGGGTCCAATCGGAGCTGTAGCTGCCGGCCTACACCAGAGCCACAGCAACATAGGATCCGAGCCGCGTCTGCAACCTACACCACAGCTCACGGCAACGCCGGGTCCTTACCCCACTGAGCAAGGGCAGGGATCGAACCCGCTACCTCATGGCTCTTAGTCGGATTCGTTAACCACTGAGCCACGACGGGAACTCCCTCATGGTGGTTTTAATTTGCATTTCTCTCATAATTAGCAGTGTTCAGTATCTTTTCATATGCCTGTTGGCCACCTGTATGTTTTCTTTGGAAAATGTCTATTTAAGTCTTCGGACTATTTTTGGATTGCGTTGTTTTTTGATACTGAGTTGTGTGATCTAGTTGTATAGTCTGGACATTCACCCCTTGTTGGCCGCATCATTTGCAAATACTGTCTCCCATTCTATAGGTTGCCCTTTTGTTTTCTCAGTGGTTTCCTTTGCTGTATAAGAGGTTAGACGTTTGATTAAGTCCCATTTTTAATTTTTGCTTTTATTTCCTTTGCCTTGGGAAACTGATCTAAGAAAATGTTGTGACAATTTATGTCAAAGAATGTTTCACTTGTGTTCTCTTCTAGGCGTTTTATGGTTTCTGGTTTTACATTTAAGTCTTTAATCCATTTTGAGTTTATTTCTGTATATGTCTGTGAAGTAAATGTTCTCATCTCATTGTCTTATATTTAGCTATTTTGCTGTCCAGTTTTACCAGCACCACTAATTGAAGAGACTGTCTTTTCTCCATTGTACATTCTTTTTTCTCTTTTTTTTTTTTGCTTTTTAGGGGCACACCTATGGCATATGGAAGTTCTCAGGCTAGGGGTCAAATAGGAGCTGTGGCTACTGGCCTACACCACAGCCAGAGCTACAGCCACACGGGATCCAAGCCTCCTCTGTGACCCAAACCACAGCTCACAGCAATGCTGGATCCCCAACCCACTGAGCGAGGCCAGGGATCAAACCCGCAACCTCATGGTTCCCGGTCAGATTCATTTCTGCTGCGCCACAAGGGAAACTCCTGTCTGCTTGCTTTAAACTGATAGTCACTCAAGTTCAAACACATTCTTAAAGATGCATTTTTTACTACCTTTCCTTTAGATTTTATTTTGATGCCCTCTTTTACATCTTTATGTTTCTCCTTTTACTATTTACTGTAGGTATCTCATATATGGTTTTTTATTAAAAGTATAGTTGATTTACGGTGTTTTTTTGATTTCTGTTGTACAGCAGTGTGACCCAATCACAAACAGTTCCCTGTGCTGCACAGTAAAGCCCCATTGCTCACCCATTCCAAATATGAAAAAAAAAAGTCTATTTCATAACCACAATTTTGCTCTTTTGGTGGGCACTCCTGAAAATGGCTTTTTTTTTTTTTAAACTAACAGACATACCCTCAAAGAATGATTTGTTTCAGGATTTGTTACCGACAGACCTATCCCCAAAGAATGTCTAAAGAAATACCTCTATCCATACTGGTTTTCCACAATTCATTAATATTTCTTTTTTTTTTTTTCCTTTCTAGAGCCACACCCATGGCATATAGAAGTTCCCAGGCTAAGGGTTGCATCACAGCCTACATCACAGCCAGGCAACACCACATCCGAGCCACATCTGCAACCTACACCACAGCTCACAGCAATGCCAGATCCTTAACCCACTGAACGAGGCCAGGGATCAAACCTGCATCCTCATGGACACTAGTTGTGTTCATTACTGCTGAGGCACAGTAGGGATGCCTCATTTTTGTTTAGAGGTATTTCTTCAGACATTCTTTGGGGGTAGGTCTGTCGGTAACAAATCCTGAAACAAATCATTCTTTGAGGGTATGTCTGTTAGTTTAAAAAAAAAAAAAAAAGCCATTTTCAGGAGTGCCCATCAATGGCTCAGTGGCAACGAAACTGACTAGGACCCATGAGGATGTGGGTTTGATCCCTGGCCTCACTCAGTGGGTTAAGGATCCAGTGTTGCCGTGAATCGTGGTGTAGGTCGCAGTTGAGGCTTGGATCCTGAGTGGCTGTGGCTGTGGCATAGGTTGGCAGCTGTCGCTCCAATTTGTCCTCTAGCCTGGGAACTTTCATCAGCCCTAAAAAGCAAGAAAACAAAAAATACTTTTCATCTGAGGCTGTTCTTGATTTCTCATTTCCTGAATTATTTTCATTGTTATCGAATTCAGGCTCCCAATTAGTTACCACTGACACTGTAGTGGTGGTGAAGGGGCCTATTCTTCCTGGAGGAGATGAAAGGCTGGACTTTGTACTAGGTTTTTTTCTGACACTGTCTGGTGGGGCTGTTGGGATACTTGTTTATAGCCTGACAGTTACCTGAGGGCTAGAGTCTCCCAAGTTTATACCCCAAACTTTGGGGTATAAATGAAACCTGTGAAACTCACTACAATGTTGCTTCTTAGGCTCTGTGGTCTGTAACTAATCTTTCTTCTCTTCATCTTTCAGAGTGCTCTTACATGTTTTATATATAATGTCCAGCATTTTGAGTTCTATTTAGCAGGAAAAACAGGGAAAAGGACATGCATTCCATCTTTTTAGAAACAGAAGCCCCTCTTTTGAGTTATTTTTGTAGAAAAACTAAATAATTTATGGACCCTCTAGTTGATTCTATTTTGGAGATACATCTCCACACATCACTTTGAGGATGCTGTTCTCTCACGTCCTGTTCTGTTCATTCTCTGTGGTAGAGTTTCCAGTTTCTCAGCTTTGTTTCTCTTACATGAGAATCAACTTTTATCAAATGTTTGGTAATTCTTACATGTACTTAGTTTTACAGCTGAGGAGCCTTTCGATGTAATCTGCCTCAGTGAACCAAAAGGATGTGCCGCCCTGATTTGTACTCGGACTTGTTTGTAGAGAGAGACAGGGTAGCAGGAGGTTTGCAGTAGAACAAGATTCCTTGCCAGCTGGTCTGAGGTGTAGGGATGCTCCTGCTTTTCCCAGAATAATACCACTCAGTAGCTTCTCACATTCTCTCAGAAGCAAACAGCAGTGTTTGCTAACTGGTTTAAGAAAGGGTGATATGCTGCTTCCTCAGCAAATAGTCTCACAGTTGCCGCTGTGTCCACTCCTGCTCCTTGAGACAAACCTAGACATAGATCACCATATTATGCCACACTTACTTTTTAAAGTGGTGCGCACTCTCTTGTGTTTTGATCCTAGATCATGTGGTTTCCTTAAATGATCTAATACCAAGTGCATGCGGCATTATTTCAGGTATTCTCCAATATTCACCAGAAATTATTTAGATTTTTAGGAGCTGTGTATATGTGTGTCTGTCTTATATGTATAATAGAACCAATAGCATTCATGCAAATCTAAACAGAAACATGGAAATGCCTCTTTTTTTTTTTTTTTGCATTTTAGGGCTGCACCTGCAGCATAAGGAAGTTCCCAGGCTAGGAATGGAATTGGAGCTGCAGCTGCAGGCCTATGCCACAGCCACAGCCACTTGGGATCCAAGCTGCATTGGTGATATACACTACAGCTCATGGCAACACCAGATCCTTAACCCACTGATCAAGGCCAGGGATCAAACCTACATCCTCCCGATTCTTAACCTGCTGAGCTATAATAGGAACTCTGAAATGCCTTTGTTTTGGCAGTTGTTTTCAGGAAATTATTAATATAAAGAATTAAATTTAAATCCTTGTGTCTGAAATGTGCATAGGTATGTATATATACACATACATTATAGACAGATATACAATATAGTCCATCATCTATAAAATGTTTTGATACTGGAACACTTTTTTTTTGTCTTTTTGCCTTTTCTAGGGCTGCTTCTGTGGCAATATGGAGGTTCCCAGGCTAGGGGTCCAATTGGAGCTGTAGCCTCCAGCCTATGCCAGAGCCACAGCAACTCGGGATCCAAGCCGTGTCTGCTACCTACACCACAGCTCCTGGCAACGCCAGATCCTTAATCCACTGAGCGAGGCCAGGGATCAAACCTGCAACCTCATGGTTCCTAGTTGAATTTGTTAACCACTGAGCCATGACGGAACTCCAATACTGGAACACTTTTGATCTTATCAGAAAATATCAATGAAACCTTTTCATGCACACAAAAATCTTATAATTAAGTAATTATAGGACACCAATGATTGTTAAATTGTATCACCTTGAGATTGTTAAAATGAGAGACCATTTTTTAGCTTTGAGAAATCAGCACACCATCAGTGATAGTGAGGTTAAAGAATGAATGTAGAAGGTAACAGAACTTGATGAATTCTTTTTTTCCATCAGTTAAGCTAGGAATGTACATAATTAGAAATTTCCAGTGCTCACTTACTTCAAATAATTGAGAAATTACTATTTATTGTACATCATTTTGCTGAAAGATATTCTATCTAGCTTTTCCTGCTTTTATTTAGTTAGAACTCATCTAGAGTTTGCCTTTTTTTACTTAAAAATTTATTATATTTGATTTATAATAATTTTTGCTGTACAGTAATGGGACCCAGTTATATATACATACACATTTTTTCCTCACATTATCTGCCATCATGTTCCATCACAGGTGACTAGATATAGTTCCCTGTGCTATACAGCAGGATCTCATTGCTTATCCACTCCAAATGCAATAGTTTGCAACTACTAACTCCAAACTCCCAGTCCATCCCAATACCTTCCCCTCGGCAGCCACAAGTCTGTTCTCCATCTCCATGAGTTTGTTTCTTTACAGTATATAGGTTCATTTATGCCATATATTAGTTTCCAGATATGTGATAACACGTGGCATTTGTCTTTCTCTGACTTACCTCACTTAGTATGAGAATCTCTAGTTGCATCCATGTTGCTGCAAATGGCATTATTTTGTTCTTTTTTATGGGTAAGATTCCATTTTAATATGTACCACATCTTCTTAATCCATTCATCTGTTGTTGGACATTTAGGTTGTTGCATGTCTTGGGTATTGTAAATAGTGCTGCAGTGAACACAAGGGAGCATGCATCTTACTGAATGAAAGTTTTGTCTGGATATATGCCCAAGAGTGGGATTGACAAGTCATATAGTAGTTCTACATTTAGTTTTCTGAGGTACCTCCATACTGTTTTCCATAGTGGTTGTACCAAATTACATTCCCACCAACAGTGCAGGAGGGTTCTTTTTTCTCCACACCCTCTCCAGCATTTATTTGTAGACTAATGATGGCCATTCTGACCAGTGTGAAGTGGTACCTCATTGTAGTTTTGATTTGCATTTCTCTAATAATTAGTGATGTTGAGCATTTTTTCATGTGCTTGTTGACCATCCATATATCTTCTTTGGAGAAATGTCTGTTTAGGTCTTCTGCCGATTTTTCATTTCAGTTATTTGTTTTTTTGCTTTTGAGTTGTGTGAGTTGTTTGTATATGTTGGAGATTAAGCCCTTGTCAGTTGCATCTTTTGAAACTGTATTCTTGCATTCTGTAGGTTGTCTTTTTTTTATGATTTTTATTTTTTCCACTATAGCTGGTTTACAGTGTTCTGTCAATTTTCTAACTGTACAGCAAGGTGACCCAGTCACACATACATGTATACATTCTTTTTCCTCACATTATCATGCTCCATCATAAGTGACTAGATATAGTTTCCAATGCTATACAGGAAACTGTATACTGAGATACAGAAGGATCTCATTGCTTATCCATATCTTTGTTTTTTTAATCATTGCCTTTGCTATGCAAAAGCTTGTCAGTTTGATTAGGTCCCACTGGTTAATTTTTGTTTTTATTTCTATTGCTTTGGGAGGCTGACCTAGGAAAATATTTGTATGGTTGATGTCAGGGAATGTTTTGCCTATGTTCTCTTCTAGGAGTTGTATAGTGTCTTATGTTTTAAGCCTTTAAGCCATTTTGAATTTACTTTTGTGCATGGTGTGAGGGTGTTCTAATTTCATTGTTTTACTCCAGTTTTCCCAGCACTACTTGTTGAATAGTCGGTCTTTTTCCCATTCTATATTCATGCCTCCTTTGTCAAAGATTAATTGACCATAGGTGTCTGGATTTATTTCTGGGTTATCTATTCTGTTCCATTGGTTTGTATGTCTGTTTTTGTACCAGACATACAAACATACAATCAAAATTAGTCTTTTTTTTTTGTCTTTTTGTGTTTTCTAGGGCTGCACCTGCCAGCCACAGCCACAGCCACAGCAACACAGGATCCAAGCCGCATCTTCAACCTACGCCACAGCTCACAGAAATGCCGGATCCTTAACCCACTGAGCAAGGCCAGGGATTGAACCCACAACCTCATGGTTCCTAGTTGGATTCGTTAACCACTGCGCCATGACAAGAACTCCAAAATTACTCTCTTGATTACTGTAGCTTTGTAATATTGTCTGAAGTCTATGAGAGTTATACCTCCTGCTTGATTTTTTTTCTTCAGGATTACTATGGCAAATCTGGGTCTTTTATGGTTTCATATAAATATTTGAATTGTTTTAGTTCTGTGAAAAATGCCATGGGTAATTTGATAAGGATTATATTATATCTGTAGATTGCTTTGAGTAGTATGGCCATTTTAACAACATTAATTCTTCCAGTCCAGAAGCATGGAATATCTTTCCATTTCTATGCATCCTCTTTGATTTCCTTATTAATGTTTTATTTTCTCAGCATATAAGTCTTTCACCTTCTTGGTCAGGTTTATTCCTAGGTATGCAATTTTGGGGGGATGCAATTTTAAAAGGTACTGTATTTTTACATTACTTTTCTAATATTTCATTGTTAGTATAGATAAATGCAACCAATTTATGAATGTTAATCTGGTATCCTGCTACTTTGCTGAATTCTTTGAGCAGTTCGAGTAGTTTTTGTGTAGAATTCCTTATGGTTTTCTATTTTTATAGTATTGTATCATCTGCATATAGGGACAATTTTAGCTCTTCTTTTCCAGTTTGGATACCTTTTATTTCTTTTGTTTGTCTAATTGATATGGCTAGGTCTTCCAATACTGTACCGAATAAAAGTGGTGAGAGTTGGATCCTTTTCTTGTTCCAGATTTTGCAAGGCTTTTTCAGCTTTTCTCTGTTGTGTATTATATTGACTGTGGGTTTGTCATAAATGGCTTCTATTATGTTAAGGTATGTTCCCTCTATACCCACTTTGCTAAGTTTTTATTGTGAATGGATGTTGGATTCTGTCAAATGCTTTTTCTGCATCTAGTGAGGTGATCCCGTGGTTTTTTGAGTTTTCTTTTGTTAATGTGGTATATGACATTGATAGATTTGCATATATTGAACCAGCCTTGTGAACCTGGGATGAATCTCACTTGGTCATTGTGTATGCTTTTTTTTTTATATGTAGTTGGAGTCTGTGGCCTAATATTTTGTTGGAAATTTCTGCGTCTGTATTTATCAGAGATATTGGCCTATAATTTTTTTTTTTTTTTTTTTTTTTGCTATTTCTTTGGGCCGCTCCCACGGCATATGGAGGTTCCCGGGATAGGGGTCGAATCGGAGCTGTAGCCACCGGCCTACGCCAGAGCCACAGCAACGCGGGATCCGAGCCGCGTCTGCAACCTACACCACAGCTCACGGCAACGCCGGATCGTTAACCCACTGAGCAAGGGCAGGGACCGAACCCGCCACCTCATGGTTCCTAGTCGGATTCGTTAACCACTGCGCCACGACGGGAACTCCTGGCCTATAATTTTTTTTGGTAGTACCTTTGGATTTGATATTAGAGTGACGGTGGCTTTATAGGTAGTGCCTGTTCACGAACCACTATTGGTGGTAGTCCATGCCATCATCTAGAGTCTGAGATGCCTACAGCAGTTTGCCCATGCCACCTGTAGCCCACACAAGGGGCGCCTCACAGCCTGAGAGCCCGTGAATGCACAGAGAAAGATATTTCTAGGGCAGTTTCGCCCCTTCTCCTCTTGCCCTCCCCCAAAATGGCGCCTTGCTTCTCTTTGGGCCCTAAGACTCCTCCCGTGCTCCCTGGGCTATGGCACTACACCCCTCAGGCTGTCCCCACAGCCAGCCCTAGTCCTCTCCCTAGAACTGCCCTCCAAAGGCTGAATCTCAGCGCCCAGGCTCCACCCAAGCATCTCAGGCTGTGATGTCCAGGGGTGGTGGTTACCAGGTCTGTGTGGCTGTCATTCTACGTTGCCCTCCCCGTCTGGCTGGTTCCTTTTTCTCTAAGGCTTTGAGGTTCCCCCTCTGGGACCATGGCTTCTCAGGGTATGGGTTCTTTGCTCTTTCACAGCTCCCTCTCCCATGTGCTGGTGCTATCCTGCTTGCTTTACTTTCCCTCTCCTGTTTTTTTGTTTTTTTTCCTTTTCTTCTACCCAATTATGTGGAAGGTTTCTTACCATTTTTGGAGGTTTAAGGTCTTCTGCCAGATTTCAGTAAATATTCTATGCCAACTGTTCCATGTGTAGATGGGTTTTTGATGTTGTTTTTGGGAGATGGTGAGCACCAGGGTTTACCCCTCCACCATCTCTGTTGTAAATTTGAGGATGCATTTCAGTGTTACTCTGAAGTGATGATAAACATTAAAAAGGCAGGTTTTCAAAAGCTAAGACCAATTCAGGTATGCTATTTTTTTTTTTTTTTTTTTGGTCTTTTTAGGGCCACACCCATAGCATAGGGAGGTTCTCAGGCCAGGGGTCTAATCAGAGCCGTTGCCACCAGTCTACGCCAGAGCCAAAGCAATGCCAGATCTGAGCTGTGTCTGTGACCTACACCACAGCTCAAGGCAACGCTGGATCCCTAACCCACTGAGCAAGGCCAGGGATCGAACCTGCAACCTCTCGGTTCCTAGTCGGATTCGTTAACCACCGAGCCCCGAGGGGAGCTCTAGGTATGCTGTTTTTAATTCTAACATTTCACTGATCCCCCCCCAACCCAAATAATTTCTGGCTGTTGGATGTTATAAAACTAAGGAGCAAAACTGCCTCTTAGGAGCATTGCCACAGTACCTCTACCACTGCCTAGAAGCTAAAATGTTGAACGAAGTTTGGGGCTGAGAAAGGAGGAACATTTGACAGAAATGAGCCTTTTATTTTAATATTTATCATTCTTTTTCAATCACAGGCATGGCTAATCATTCTACAAGGAATAGATCTTATAGGAGCAGCGCAGACTGGAACAGGAGAGACATTGTCCTACTTCATGCCTGGATTTATTCGTTATTTTCTGAAGACAAGGAGCGTGGGACGGGCCACGTTCTGCGGCCCAGATGCAAGGGTGGGCTCCGGGGCCTCAGGCCACGAGGCGTTTCCTCCAGAGCGAGGGCTGGCGGTGCTGAGAGCCGGAGGCGCGGGGTTGAGCACGCGCGGCCGTAATGGGGCGCCGCCCCGGCCTCTTGTGCCTCGAGAGACGTGGAGGTCCTGCGCGCCGCCTTCCTCGGCCCGAGGCCCGGCGTGGAGAAGGGGCCTGAGAGGGAAGTGGGAGGGAGAGCCTCGGAGTGCAAGTCCTCTGCAGCGACGCGGTGGGCCGCCCGGGGGGTGGGCAGTTGTGGGGTCCGAACGACAGTTGTGGTCTCCGAGCTGCGGACACAAATGACCGCGGTCCTCTCGGGTCTGCGTGCGGGCGGCTACGCGTAGCGAGGGTCCAGGGGGGTGGGCGTTGACCGAGTCCAGAAAGCCTGCGGTGTAACGAACCCTGCTTTGCTTCCCCAGCCTGTCCGTGTGCAGAAAAGGCCTGTGAAGTGAAGCGACTCGCTGCTGCGCCTCTAAAAGCCCGGTTCTTTGTGAGTTGGTGCTGCTGCTTTGTTTCCGTGAAATGCAGTAGGTTTTCGGGAGAGGGGATTTTTAAATTTCTTTCCCTTGGAATGTCCTGCTTGAGAATGTTGTGCTTACTGATTTGGGCCTTAGGATTTCCGTACCCAGTTAGAGGCAGGGGCCTGATGTATAGATGCCCCTTTTCTGGTGACCACTTAATGCAGTTATACTGTGAGGAAAAACAGAACAAAGGATACTCATCCCTTACTCTCCAAGCAAGACATTTTTTCCATCATTAGTTCAGGTCAGTCTAGAGATTCAGCTGCAACTGATTAAAATCAGACTCTGGAGTTCCCATTGTGGCTCAGTGATTAGCAAATCTAACTAGGAACCATGAGGTTGCGGGTTTGATCCCTGGCCACGCTCAGTGGGTTAAGGATCCGGTGTTGCTGTGAGCTATGGTGTAGGTCACAGACTTGGCTCAGATCTGGTATTGCTGTGGCTGTGGTGTAGGCCAGCAGCTACAGCTCTGATTAGACCCCTAGCCTGGGAACCTCCATACGCTGTGTGCGCAGCCCTAGAAAAGACAAAAAAAATTTAAAATCAGACTGCTTGTTAAGTTACAGTAAAATGTAGTAAGAAACAGGAGGGAGCCTGTCTTTTTTTTAAAACCAGAATACTTCCAGAGAAGGAAATTCATATGACATCACACTGCATGTATGAATGGACCAATGAAAATTTCATGGAAAAGTTAGGAATAGAGGCTGAAAAGTATATGCTTCACGAATCAAAGTCAGACTTGGCAAACACCTAAGTGCCTATATTATTCCACACACATTTCCTTAATTGATCCTCAACAATTCTTTGAGGTAGGAATTACTCTCATCTGACAGGTAATCTTCAGTTACTTGTCCACAGTTGGAGCCCTACCCCAATCCTAGAATAACTGCTATGTCTGCTACATCATACTATCTTAATTATATAACAGATAATGATTAAAAAAAATGTTGCCAGTAGGACCTTTAATTTCAGATAATAAGGATTAAAGAGTAAGAAATTCTTTTTTTTTGGTCATTTTTTTAGGGCTGTGACCAAGGCATATGGAGGCTCCCAGGCTAGAGGTCAAATCGCAAGTGTAGCTGCTGGCCTATGCCACAGCCACAGGGACACAGGATCTGAGTCGAGTCTGTGACCACACAGCTCACAGCAATGGCCAGATCCTTAACTCTCTGAGAAAGGCCAGGGATCGAACCTGCATCATCATGGATGCTATTCAGATTTACTAACCACTGAGCCACATGGGAACTCCCAAGAAATTATTCTGATATTCAGATAGCAGATTGATTTCTTCTGATTTTCAACATAGAAATAATTCTCTAAAAATTGTTGTCTAATTCAACTGGCACTAACCCGTGTCTCTTTAAACTTAAAATTCAGTTTCTGAATTATACTGGCTATATTTTAATTTGTTTTAATAACCATATGTGGATAGTAACTACTCTAGACACAAATATACCCCTTTTTTCTTCTCTGCCAAACTTTTTATGGGATAGCAATGCACTAATATATATTATGGAGGAAGCAGCCAAGTTTCCTTTTGATTATGGAAGCTGTAGCTTCAAATGCAATCATTTCAAATATTTTCCTAAAGAGTTAATTTACTAGCCTCACTACAAATACTAACTACAAAGTAATAAAACTACCCACATCCAACTGTCTACTTGTTCCTATGACATTGAACTTGTTGTTTATGACTCCATATAAAAGTTTATCTTCATTAGAGGTAAACCTGGTCAAACTTAGATTATTAATGAGAATTTACATTTCATTGACACTTATTCAAAGCAACAGAAATCAATCTAAAATATACATTATGTTCACCTTGCATAGATAGTTTTAGAGAGTTGTTCTACATTTTGCCAGCAAGACTTATGCCAGCTTCTAAGAAACTAATGCCATTTTGAAGCAACATGGATAGAACTAGAGATTCTCATACTAAGTGAACTAAGCCAGAAAGAAAAAGACAAATAAGCTATCACTTAAGATATCTTATTTGTAGAATCTAAAATATGGCATAGATGATCCTATCTAAAAAACAGAAATAGATCACAGCCAAGGAAAGCATACTTGTGGTTCCCAGAGGGGAGGAGGTGAGTGGAATGAATGGGCACTTAGGGGTTTTGGGATGCAAACTTTCGTATTTGGAATGGGTGAGCAGTGGGGCCTTACTGGGCAGCACAGGGAACTGTTTGTGATTGGGTCACACTGCTGTACAACAGAAATCAAACACCGTAAATCAACTATACTTTTAATAAAAAACCATATATGAGATACCTACAGTAAATAGTAAAAGGAGAAACATAAAGATGTAAAAGAGGGCATCAAAATAAAATCTAAAGGAAAGGTAGTAAAAAATGCATCTTTAAGAATGTGTTTGGGGAGTTCCCGTCGTGGCGCAGTGGTTAACGAATCCAACTAGGAACCATGAGGTTTCGGGTTCAATCTCTGCCCTTGCTCAGTGGGTTAAGGACCCAGCGTTGCCGTAACCTGTGGTGTAGGTCGCAGACATGGCTCGGATCCCAAGTTGCTGTGGCTGTGTCGTAGGCTGGTGGCTACAGCTCCGATTCGACCCCTAGCCAGGGAACCTCCATATGCCACGAGAGCAGCCCACAAAAAGACAAAAAGAAAAAAAAGAATGTGTTTGAACTTGAGTGACTGTCAGTTCAAAGCAAGCAGACAGGAGTTCCCCTTGTGGCGCAGCAGAAACGAATCAGACCGGGAACCATGCAGAGGTGGGTTTGATCCCTGACCTCACTCAGTGTGTTAAGGATCCGGCGTTGCTGTGAGCTGTGGTATAGGTCACAGACGTGGCTTGGATCAGACATTGCTGTGGCTGTGGCGCAGGCCAGAAGCTGTAGCTCCTATTCAACCGCTAGCCTGGGAACCTCCACATGCCAAGGGTGCGGCCCTAAAAAGCAAAATAAATGAGTAAATAAATCAAGCAAGCAAGCAAGTAGACGTAGTTATGCATCAGCACACTTGAACTTCATGGTAACTACAAACCAAAAATATACAACAGATTCACAAAAAGATGAAAAGAAGGGAACTAAGGTATACTACAAAAGAAAATAATCCAACCAAAAAAGGGAAAAAAGAAATTAACAAAGAAGGAGTATAACAACAACTGGAAAACCAGGATCAAAATAGCAATACATACATACCTAGTAATCATTACTTTAAATGCATACAGACTAAATACCCCCAATCAAAAGACACAGAGTGAGAGACTGGATAAGAAAGATAAGATCCTGCTATTTCATACGTACAGGAGACTCTCACTTCAGAATGAGAGAGACACACAGACTGAAATTAAAGGGATGGAAAAAGATATTTCATGCAAATGGAGAAGACAAGAAAGGGGGTAACAATACTGTTATCAAACAAAATTGACTTTATAAAAAAGAGTTCCCTTTGTGGCTCAGCAGTAATGAACCCAACTAATATCCATGAGGATGCGGGTTGGATCCCTGGCCTCTCTCAGTGGGTTAAAGATCTGGCATTGCTGTTAGCTGTGGTGTAGGTCGAAGATGCACCTTGGAACCTGAGTTGCTGAGACTGTGGCACAGGCCGGCAGCTGCAGCTCCAATTTGACCTCTAGCCTGGGAACTTCCATGTGCCACAGGTGCGGCCCTATAAAGCAAAAACAAACAAATCAAAGATTACAAAGAAAAAGACAAAGAAGAGCCTTATATAATGAAAAGGGATGAATACAAGAGGAGGATATTACATTCATTAACATACACACCAAATATAGGAGCACCTAAATATAAAGCAAATGCTAACAGACACAGAGGGTGAATTTTACAATGCAGTAATATTAGGAGACTGACATCAATGTACTGATCTTTCAGACAATAAGGCAACAGAAGTCATAAATGACACAATAGACCAGTTGAATTTCATTGCTATCTACAGCACACTACATTCAAAAACAAAATTCTTCTTTCCAAGGAGAATTAATAATCAATACTACAGAAACAAAAACAAAAAATTGTAAGAGAATAGTATGAACACTTAAGACGCCAACAAACTGGACAAGCTAGAGGAAATGAATAAGTTTCTGGAAACAGATGACCTACCAAAACTGAATCACGAAGAAACAGACAAGTTGAGCAGACTACTAACTGGTTGTGAAATTGAATTTGTAGTAATAATAATTTTAAAAAAAGAACTCCCAGCAAACAAAAGTCCAGGACTAGGCAGCTTCATAGAAGAATACTGCCAAACATATAAAGAATTAATCCCTATTCTCAAACTATTCCAAAAAATTTAAGAGGACAGAACACTCCAAATCCAATTCTACACGTCCACCATTACCTTGATACCAAATCCAGACAAAGACACTACAAAAAAAAAAAAATCTAATTACAGGTCAATATATTTGATGAATATACATGCAAAAATCCTCAACAAAATATCATCAAACCAAATCCAACAATATATAAAAAGGATCATACATTATGATCAAGTTGTATTTAGTCCAGTGTCACAAGGATGGTTCGACATTAGCAAATCAATAAATGTGAATACACATTAACAAAAGGTGGAATAAAAATCATCTCAGTAGAGGCAGAAAAAACACCTGACAAAATTCAAAATCCATTCATAACACAAAAAAACCTCTCATCAAAGTAGGAATACAGGGACAATATCTCAATATAATGAAGGATGTTTAAGACGGACCTACAGCCAACATAATACTCAATGGTGAAAAGCCGAAAGCCCTTCCTCTAAATATTCAAGAACAGGACAAGGGATTCTCAAGTTCACTACTTCAGTTTAAATCAGTGTTGGAAATCCTAGCCCCTGCAGTAAGACAAGAAAAAAAGTTTCCAAATTTGAAGGTAACAGGTAAAACTGTCACTATTTGCAGAGACATGATATTCTATATAGAAAACCCTCAAGTGTCCACCCAAAGAATAAATGAATTCAACAAAGTTGCAGGATACAAGATTAATATCCAGAAATCTCTTGCATTTCTTTACACTAATAGTGAAATATCAGAAACAGAAAGTTAAACAATCCCATTTTAAAGAGCAATAATTAGGAATAAACCAAGAAGGTAAAAAAATCTATACGCTGAAAACTATAAAACAATGATGAAAGAATCTGAAGATGATACAAATAAATGGAAAGGTATTCTGTGCTCTTAGGAAGAAGCAGTATTGTTAAAATGGCCATACTTCCCAAAGCATCTACAGATTTAATGCAATCCCTACCAAAATACCCATGACATTTTTCATAAAACAAAAACAATCTTAAAATACAAAGGGAACCACAAAAGACACAGAATTGCCAAAACAATCCTGAGAAAAATGAACAAACCTTTCCTGACTTCAGACTATACTGTAAAATAACACTAAAGAAAACAGTGTTATTATGGCACAAAAACAGACAAAAAGATCAATGGAGCAGAACAGAGAGCCCAGAAAGTAACCTACGCATCTATGGTCAATTAACCTTCGACAAAGGAAGTAAGAATATATAATGTAGGGATTCCCTTTGTGGCACAGTGGAAATGAATTTACTGACTAGTATCCATGATGATGCGGGTCTGATCACTGGCCTTGCTTAGTGGGTTGGGGATCCGGCATTGCCGTGAGCTATGGTCTAGGTTGCAGAGGTGGCTTGGATCCTCTGTGGCTGTGGCTGTGGCGTAGGCCAGTAGCCACAGCTCCTATTTGACCCCTAGCCTGAGAACTTCCATATGCCATGGGTGTGGCCCTGAAAAGCAAAAAAAAAAAAAAAAAAAAAAGAGAGAGAGAGAAAAAAAGAATGTACAATGGAGAAAAGGCAGTCTCTTCAATTAGTGGTGCTGGTAAAACTGGACAGCTAAATATAAGACAATGAGATGAGAACATTTACTTCACAGACATACACAGAAATAAATGCAAAATGGATTAAAGACTTAAATGTAAAACCAGAAACCATAAAATGCCTAGAAGAGAATACAGGCGAAACATTCTTTGACATAAATTGTCACAACATTTTCTTAGATCAGTTTCCCAAGGCAAAGGAAATAAAAGCAAAAATTAAAAATGGGACTTCCCCTAGTACACTGTTGGTGGGATTGTAAATTGGTGCAACCACTGTGGAAAGCAGTATGGAGATTCCTCAGAAAACTAAACATAGAACTACCATTTGATCCAGCAATTCCACTCCTGGGCATCTATCCAGAGAAAACCACGACTCTCAAAGACACATGTACTCCAATGTTCACTGCAGCACTATTTAAATAGCCAAGACATGGAAACAACCTAAATGTCCATCGACAGAGGAGTGGATCCAGAAGATGTGGTACATATACACAATGGAATATTACTCAGCCATCAAAAAGAACGAAATACCGGCATTTTTTGCAACATGGATGGACCTAGAAACTATCATGCTAAGTGAAGTCAGCCATACAATGAGACACCAACATCAAATGCTTTCACTGACATGTGGAATCTGAAAAAAGGACAGACGGAACTTCTTTGCAGAACAGATGCTGACTCACAGACATTGAAAAACTTAGGGCCTCCAGAGGAGACAGTTTTCAGGGTGGGGGGATGTGGAAATCCTGTGAAATCAGATTGTTATGATCATTATACAACTACAGATGTGATAAATTCATTCGAGTAATAAAAATATATATATATAAATAAAAAAATAAAAATGGGACTTAATCAAACGTCTAACCTCTTATACAGCAAAGGAAACCACTGAGAAAACAAAAGGGCAACCTATAGAATGGGAGACAGTATTTGCAAATGATGCGGCCAACAAGGGGTGAATGTCCAGACTATACAACTAGATCACACAACTCAGTATCAAAAAACAACGCAATCCAAAAATAGTCCGAAGACTTAAATAGACATTTTCCAAAGAAAACATACAGGTGGCCAACAGGCATATGAAAAGATACTGAACACTGCTAATTATGAGAGAAATGCAAATTAAAACCACCATGAGGGAGTTCCCGTCGTGGCTCAGTGGTTAACGAATCCGACTAAGAGCCATGAGGTAGCGGGTTCGATCCCTGCCCTTGCTCAGTGGGGTAAGGACCCGGCGTTGCCGTGAGCTGTGGTGTAGGTTGCAGACGCGGCTCGGATCCTATGTTGCTGTGGCTCTGGTGTAGGCCGGCAGCTACAGCTCCGATTGGACCCCTAGCCTGGGAACCCCCATATGCCGCGGAAGCGGCCCAAGAAATGGCAAAAAAAAAGACAGAAAATAAAAATAAAAACTAAAATAAAACCACCAGGAGGAATCACCTCACACTGGTCAGAATGGGTATCATCCAAAAGTCTATAAATAATAAATTCGGGGGAGAGCGTAGAGAAAATGGAACCCTCCTACGCTTTTGCTGGAAATTGCACTGGTACAGCCACTATGGAAATATGGGGGCGCCTCAAAAAAAACAAAACAAAAACCTAAAAATAGAACTACCAGCTGATCTAGCAGTTCTCCTGGGTATATAAAACCCAAAAGCACTAATCAGAAAAGATACGTGTACCCCAGTGTTCACAGCAGCACTATGTACAACAGCCAAGCTACAGAGACAACCCGACTGCCCATCAGCAGATGAATGGACAAAGAAGGTATGGTAAATACACACAATGAAATACTACTCAGCCGTAAAAATGAGTGAAATTCTGCTCTTTGCAGCAACTAGATGGACCCAGAGAATATTATGCCTAGTGGAATAAGTCAGAGAGTGAACAAAAAATACCATACGACATCAGTTACATGTGGAATCTAAAAAATCATGCACACAAATATATGTATATGAAAAACAGAAACCGACTCTCAGATATAGAAAAAAACCTAGAGGATACCACAGGGGAGAGGAAGGGGGGTGGGCCAATTAGGAGAAGGGGATTAAAAGATCCACACTACTATGTAAAAAATAGAGAAGCAACAAGGATATATGGTCTAGCCCGGGAATTAGAGCCATTATCTTGTACTAACTTCCAATGGAGATAATCTGTAAAAATACTGAATCGCTATGCTGTACACCTGAAACTAGTGTGATATTGTCAATGAATTATATTTCTAAGTAACTAAATACTGATCCCTGGCTTCACTCAGTGGGTTAAAGGATCTGGCACTCCCACGAGCTGCAGCAGGTCACAGACGAGGCTCGGATCCGGCATTGCTGTGGCTGCGGCCAGGGGGGCAGCTGCAGCTCCGATTCAACCCCTAGCCTGGGAACTGCATATGCTGCAGGTGAGGCCCTAAAAAAGCAAAATACATACATACATACATACATACATACCAAGGCATAGTAAAATAAATGCATCAGATTAAATTGATCCATTTAATGAAAAAACAAAGTATTGCTAAATATTATGAAAGAGATAATTTGAATAATCCTATGTAACTATTAAGGGTGCTGAATTCGTAATTTAAAGTCTCCTGAAAATGATCTCTCTAGGCTCAGATAATTTATGCAGAGAATTCTACCAAACCTTTTTATTTTATTTTATTTTATTTTATTTTTTAGGTTTTCACAGGATCAGCAGTTCAACTGCCA